>NC_064638.1:603200265-603825265 GCF_023864345.2 Schistocerca serialis cubense | reverse complement strand
CTATAACGACTACTGCACTGGCGCAATTTCAAAAACAAACAAGCGTAAAAAGTATTGTTGAGTCAACGTATGCTTTACAAATCGCTAACAATCAAATTGAGTGCTGTGGAGTATCGTCTCAGATGTGCGGCTGGATTCGTGATTAAATGCAGGAAAGATCACAGTTAGTTATTGTTGTGTCGTCCGAACAATACATAGCCAGGGCAAAAGCACCACAAGCTCAAAGATGCGAGTTGGTGCCAGTGCCATAGAGTCTCGCCATTTGCTCGAGTTCCACCAGCGCCACGGGCACCGCTCAGGATGAAGGTGTCGACTTCGCCTCGGCCAATTGCCAACCGAGCAGAGTCCGTCAATGACCGGACGACAACGGACAGAAACATACTCGGAAGATAGAAGAACAGTTCTCGCCCACTTGGTTATAGATCATTGTCCAGGGCTGACTTAGACGGGGAACGTCGTTTAGTGAACTTTCAGAAGTGAAGAGACAGTTGTAAAATTGCATTTGCTATGTACTGTGAAATTTACCTACTATTATTTGCAGTTAGCCATTGAGGGCATTTTTGTGTTATATTGCAGGCAGTGTTGTAGACTTCATAATTCAACAAGTCATAAACGTAAGTAAACTTTGTAACTCATTTGTGAGACTTTGTTACTAATTTGTTGCGGTGATGTAGACCCTTCGTTCTCCTATCCTTTTACCTTACCCTGAGGCATAGCTGTGTAATAGTGGCAGGGAGAAATTGTCTTAGCGGTATACTGCAGCGTAAGCCGTTTCACGAACTCACAAACTCGTCATAATGTGACAGTGGCAACTCGACCCCACAGCAATAACGACGAGGCCTTTACAAAACTGGCGACGAGACTTTACAAAAGTGGCGACGAGGGCTTACAAAATTTATAACAGCTGGGAAGACATTGAGTGAAACTGAAGTGATAGCTGGCTTTCCCCCGGGTACTTTTATAGGTCCTCTGCTGTTCCTAGTCCACGTAAACGATTTAGGTACACGATCTGAGCAGCCGTCTTAGATTGTTATGATACTGTCATTTACCGTGTAGTACAGTCATCAGAAGATCAAAATCAATTTAAAAATGATTTAGACAGGATACCTGTGAGTTGGAAAAAGTGGCAGCTGACCATAAATAATGAAAAGTGTGAGGTCATCCACATGAGGACTAAAATGAATGCATTAAATTTCGATTACACAATAAATCACACAAATCTAAAGCCTATCAGCTCAACTAAAATCTTAGGAATTACGATTACGAACAACTTAAACTGAAACGATTTCATGGACAGTGTTGTGGGGATGGGAAATCAGCGACTATGTTTTATTATCAGAACATTTAGAGGATGCTAGAGGTCTCCTAAAGAGACTAGCTACACTACGCTTGTTCGACCTCTGCTAGAGTACTACTGTGCAGTGTGGGTTCCTTACTAGATTGAATTGACGGACGACATCGAAAAAGTTCAAAGAAGAACAGCTTGTTTTGTATTATCGCGGAATAGTGGAGAGAGTGCCACGAATATGATACGCATAATGGGGTGGCGATCATTAAAGAAAATGCGTCTTTCTTTGCGACAGAATCGTTTCACGAAATTTCAATCTCCAACGTTCTGCTCCGAATGCGAAAGAATTTTGTTGACACCCATCTACATAGGGAGAATCGAGCTCTATAATAAGACAAGAGAAATCGCTCACACTGAAAGATTTAGTCTTCGTTTTTCTCGTGGGCTGTTAGAGAGTGGAACGGTAGAAAAAGAGTGTGGAAGTGGCTCGATGAATCCTCTAACATGCACTTCAGTGTGAACTGCAGAATAGTTATGCAGGTGTAGTCATGTAGACATAGATTGTATCAGCATGACAAGGCACCCTGTCATAAAGTAGCACCTGTGAGGCGATGTTTTGTGTACAATAACCTTGCTGAAGCGACCTGGCCTGCTCAGACTCCCTACATGAACCCAGAGGAAATACCTTTGGAATGAGTTAGAACATAGACTTCTCTCGAAACCTCAGCTTCCAACATCATTACCTTCCATGGATTTGACACTGGATGAAGAATGGGCTGCCATTTTTCTACAGACAGTCACCTCATTCAAAGTGTCTCCAGCGGAATTCAACACGTCATAAAGGTGAAGACAGCACCTATGGTATAGGGATAGTGTCTTTAATTAGTAACTGAAAAGTCCTCGGTCCTGGGTTCAAAGACCGTCATGACTAAATATAGAATAAAAATCATCAGCAATGGCGGCCGAAGACTTGCTGCATAAGAAGTCACCCTCAGTCAGAAAACGGCCTTTTCAAAGAGGGGGGAGGAGCGGACAGAAAGTTCAAGGCAATCTCTTTCCTTCGGGATGGGAAACTGTCCCTAAAAGGGGAAGAATCAGCAATGAGGATGCAGTAGTCATATAATTTGCATCCACAGGATGTGTGGCGTGTAATCTTTCCATTTGCAAAACAATTCGCACTACCACCCCATTCGTATCTCTGGGAGGGGACTGTCAAGGAGAGGTGACCATTTGAAAATGACTGTGTAACCAACGAAAGGCTAACGCTCTACGAGTCGTGGCATGGAATATCAGAAGTTTGAACGTGGCAGGGAAGCTATCAAATCTGAAAATAGAAATTCGAAGGCTCAATCTAGATATAATGGGCGTCAGTGAAGTGAAATGCAAAAGAAGACCAAGTTTCGGGTCAGTTAAATATCTAGTAATATCAACAGCAGCAGAAAATGGTATAACGGGAGTAGGATTCGTTATGAGTAGGAAGCGGGACAGAGAATAAGTTACTGTGAACTGGTTCAGATGGTTCAAATGGCTCTAAGCACTGTGGGACTTAACATTTAAGGTCATCAGTCCCCTAGACTTAGAACTACTTAAACCTAACTAAACTAAGGACATCACACACACCCATGCGCGAGGCACGATTCGAACTTGCGACCGTGGCAGCTGCGCGGTTCCGGACTGAAGCGCCTAGAACCGCTCGGACACAGCGGCCGGCTACTGTGAACTGTTCAGTGATAGTGATGTTCTTATCAGAATAGGCAGCAAAACAACACTGAAAACGACAGACCAGGTGTACATGCCGACGCCACATGCAGAAGATCAAGAGGTAGAGATAGTGTATGAGGATATTGAAAGAGTAATTCATTACGGTATGTAAAGGGACATGAAAATCTAATAGTCGTTGGAGGTTTTAAGGCGGTTGTAGGGGAAGATGTAGAAGAAAGGGTTACGAGAAAATGTATTCTTTGTAGTAAAAATAAGAGAGGAGAAAAACTAATCGGATGCTACAATAAATTTCAGATAGTAATAGAGAATACTCTATTGAAGGACTGAATGAGGAGAAGGTATACTTCGAAAAGGCCGGACGATAAGGGCAGTTTTCAGTTAGATTACATCAAGACCAGGCAGTGATTTCGAGATCAGATACTGGATTGTAAGGCGTACCCAGAAGAAGATATAGACTAGCATCCAAACTGAGTAGTGATGAAAAATAAGCTGAAGTTGAACTGACTGTTCAGAAAAAATCAGTGCTCAATGAGGTCGAAAGCGGAAGTACTAAGGAATGAACAAATGCGCTTGAAATTCTGTGAGGCTATAGATACTGCCGTAAGAAATAGCTCATTAGGTATTCAGTTGAAGAGGAATGGACATCTCAAAAAAGGGCAATCACAGAAGGCGGAAAGAAGAACATAGGTACAAAGAACGTAATACGAAGAAACCATGGGTAACAGAAGCAATACTTCAGTTTATCGATAAAAGAGGGACGTATAGAAGTATGAAATTCAGGAATATAGAAATACAGGTACTTAGGAATGAAATGAATAGGAAGTACGGGAAAGTTAAGGCGAAACGGCTGCGTGAAAAATATGAAGAAAACGAAAAAGAAATGTTTGTCGGAAGGACTGGCTCAGCATTCGGAAAGCTCAAAACAACGTTTTGTAAAATCAAAAGCCAGAGTGACAACGTTAAGAGTTAAAAGGGAATTCCACTGTCAAATGCAGGATGACAAGGCGGAGACGTGAAAGAGTACACTGAAGGCCACTAAGAGGCGGAAGATTTGTCTGATGTGATCGAAGAGGAAACAGGAGCCATTGTAGAGGAGATAGGAGATTCAGTATTATAATCAGGATTTAAACGAGCTTTGAGAGACTTAATATCGAATAAGGTTGAAGGAATAGTTAACATTCCACCAGACTTCTAAAAAAATGGGGAAGTGACATCAGCCGGCCGCGGTGGTCTAGCGGTTCAGGCGCTCAGTCCGGAACCGCGCGACTACTACGGTCGCAGGTTCGAATCCTGCCTCGGGCATGGATGTGTGTGATGTCCTTAGGTTAGTTAGGTTTAAGTAGTTCTAAGTTCTAGGGGACTGATGATCACAGATGTTAAGTCCCATAGTGCTCAGAGCCATTTGAACCATTTTGAAGTGACATCAAACAAATATTCACGTTGGTGTGCAGAATGTATGAGACTGGAGATATTCCATCTGATTTTCTAAAAAACCTCGTCCACACAATTTCGATGATTGCAACAGCCGACAAGTTCGACAACTGCCGCACAACCAACTTAACAGCTGATGCATCCAAGTTGCTGACCAGAATAACACACAGAACAATGGGAAAGAATACTGAGTATGTATTAGAAAAGGAGTTCAGCTTTAGAAAGGGTAAAGGCACGAGACAGACAGTTCTGACGTTGCGACTGATAATGGAAAGAAGACTGAAGAAGAATCAAGACACGTTTATAGGATTTGTGGACCTGGAAAAAGCGTTGGATAATGTCAAATGCTTCAATATGTTCGAAACTCTGAGAAAAATAGGGGTACGCTGTAGGAAAAGAAGGGTAATATACAACATGTACAAGAGCCAACAGCGAACAATTAGAGTGGAAGATCATAAACGAAGAGCTCGGATTAAAAAAGTGTGTATGACATGGGTGTAGTCTTTTGCCCCTAATGTCCAATCTCTGCATCAAAGAAGCAATGACGGAAATAAGTGCAGAAGAGAACCGAAGAATTTGGTGTGTGGTGATAATAAGAAAGTTGAAAAGTAGGTGGATTGATAAGGTGAGGAGTGAAAAGGTTCTCCGCAGAATCGGCGAGGAAAGGAATATATGGAAAACACTGACAAGATGAGGGGACAGGATGATAGGACATCTGTTAAGACAACGAGGGGTGACTTCCACTGTACTAGAGGGAGCTGTAGAGAGTAAAACCTGTAAGAAAACAGAGATTGGAATACATCCAGCAAATAATGAAGAACGTAGGTTGAAAGTAGTACTCTGAGATGAAGAGATTGGTACAGGACGGAATTCATGACGGACCACAGCAAACAAGTCAGAAGGCTGATGACTCACAAAAAAGGCGAATACGATTTAGTAGTGTACAGTAATAGACGTGCGGATACTTTCGATCCGATAGTGCATTTTACATAATTATTATCTGCAGAAAATATCATTTACGGACAGATAAAAAAGAGGTGAAGGTGATGTTGATTAATTGAAAAGAATACAATAACGTGGTTAACATAAAAATTTTGAATGATAGAGTTGCAGAAGAAGTGAAAGAACTCTGTCAATTGGCAATATGAGATGCCCGAAACAATGAACAGATCGGAAGTCTCTTTGTGAAAACCGAGCGAGGTGGCGCAGTGGTTAGCACACTGGACTCGCATTCGGGAGGACGAGGTTCAATCCCATCTCCAGCCATCCTGATTTAGGTTTTCCGTGATTTCTCTAAATCGTTTCAGGCAAATGCCGGGATGGTTCCTTTGAAAGGGCACGGCCGATTTCCTTCCCAATCCTTCCCTAACCCGAGCTTGCGCTCCGTCTCTAATGACCTCGTTGTCGACGGGACGTTAAACACTAACCACCATCACCACCACCATCTTTGTGAAAGCGAGGAGAACTTTCATCCATAAACGAGCGCTACTGGTGCCAAATATCGATATGCAACTGACAAACAAAATGGGAAGTGAACATGATTGGTAATTGGGCCTCAGAATAGGGAATATCGTGCAATATTCCCGGTTCCATCATCGCTGACGGAACGACGTTATGCAGTATCTCTCTGCATGTATTTGATAGTGGACTGATAGTGGACTAAAAAATGGAAATGTGGTATGGTACTCTTACCAAGGAGATCCTAAGTTGAATTTCCCAATAGGCACAGCTGTCTTTTTCCTCGTGGTGTGAGGGAGTTGTGTCTTGATTGTGTCTGTTGAGCTTAAGTGACCATTGTTGATGTGTGTATAGAGTGGCAATATTAACCAGAGCTTCCAATGCAGCATGTACCACGAATAAAATGACTATGTGATTGGCAGAAGGCAGTGGTAGGAGTCTGTGTTTCCAGCTGGTGTTGATGCGATCGATAACCAGGAATGAGACGAAACACTCACTACCATACTGAATCATCGTCGTCTTCGTTTAGTAGTGAGAAGGGCCGTAGTGATGGCTGCGTTGTGAGCAGCAGCGGTAGCCACTACGACGTATACGTCAGTATCGTAATTTTTATTATCAAAAAACAGTCTTGATCACAATTTATTTATTACGGTGACCGGTTTCGACCACTACTGTGGTCATCTTCAGACCAATGAGTAAGAACCTCCTTCTGCTGGAGAATCACAGAATGAGTAGTGATTCTCCAGCAGAAGGAGGTTCTTCTTCACTCCACGTAAATCAATTAAATGTCGATATTATTCGTTCGACATGGTCTGCTTCCCCTTTCCTTCTTCAAATGGTTCAAATGGCTCTGAGCACTATGGAACTTAACTTCTGAGGTCATCAGTCCCCTAGAACTTAGAACTACTTAAACCTAACCAACCTAAGGACATCACACACACCAATGCCCGAGGCAGGATTCGAACCTGCGACCGTAGCGGTCGCGAGGTTCCAGACTGTAGCGGCTAGAACCGCTCGGCCACCGCGGCCGGCTTTCTTGTTCAACGGAGCTTCCATCCCTAAAGGCTCCAAAGTTAAAAGTCAATGACACGTTAAGCTCCAATCTTTAGTCCCGTCTTTGACATGCTTTACAGCCATCTGATACGAACGCCCATGTTGCCGCCCGCTTCGTAGGCAAACCGCCACACGTATGTGTGAAAGGGTCTTCTGCCTACTAGGTGAGCCTAAAGTTCTGAGCCATCTGAATTCTTTATTTTTCTTTACAGACCCAGCAAACAATCTTTTCATGAGGTTGTCAGGTTATTTTCACATGTAAACTTTCACTTATAACAGAACGAAATACATTTTTTTTCTCCTATAGGATTCACCCGTTTCTATTTAAATCCAATGTTACTCCCTCACGTCTTATTAGAGCATTGTCTTGAAGAACTGATCCGCGAAATTTGCGTCAGTTCCTTTGTACGATATTTTGTCTAAATACTAACAGTTGGAAATAGCGTGCTGAAACCCCTGTGCTACAGACAGAAAAAGAATGATAATTGCGTCGCTTAGAACACTCAAATACCTGTCTTCCGTAGAAACTAATCTTCGCCAAAAAGGCTAGACGGAAGAAGATTGAAATGATTTGTCATAGCTGCAGGCAAGGCATTACAGTAACTGAGTGCGCAATATTGTTCATCCTACGCTACAAGAATGCTGCTGACACGAATAGTACTATCTACGAACTTCAGAATGTAATGTTTCGTATACGGCCAACATTACTAGCTTTGCTTCAGAAACGGCTCGATAGTAATTTTCTCGTCCCCTTTTCTGTTTCTCATCTCTGTTTTGGAATGTTAATTACTATCTTATGCTGTACGTTAAAAATAGTGTGACATATTTCTACGCAGGTAATATTGGTCAAAATTAGAAGAAAAGCTGCTGTTACGGTATGCCTGGAAACCAACACCTGTCGAGATACGGTTCAATCTGTCCTCAAGTTCCCATCTGAGTGTTACGTGGAGGTAGTCACTACAGACAGTGCTGTTTGTTTCTGCCGCGCATCCTTACACAACTTTCAACTCTTCTTCATATTGTATGACGCATTCTTTTAAACACTCGTGGCTCCATTCAGATGGTGCCACATGTGTTGGTCACACGCTCCTATGACGTATGCACATCGTCTATAGGTTACGCATACCCTAGTGCCTTTAAATGTCCTCATAGCTAGGAATCCAACGGATTGAGATCCGGTGAACAGGGAGGACATGATACCGGAATTTCTCGACCAATCCACTGCTCATAAAACGTTGCGGTGAAATACAGTCACCTGATGCATAGGAAATAGGCCGGTTGCTCGTTGAGTATAAACCACAGTCGTTGGCTTTCTGAAAGGTTAACGTTCTCCGATAGAACTGGTAATTCATCGCACGTAAATCGATGATATACAGCACATGTTAATCTGTTGCGTAAAGTGTATGCCCTCAGGAGTCTGCCACCTACAATTCTTGCCCGTACACTGATGCTGAAGTGATCCTAATTTTTATCCCCACGAATACTCGCGAATTTGAATTTGTCCACAAGTGTTCACTGTGATAATTTACTGTGCTGTTTACTGAGACTCCTTTTTGTACCAGCAAATACTATACGTTACTTGCCACAAATAAAACGACCAGTATCACAATAGATACTGGTCTCTGTACATATAATTATAGGAAGTCTTCTCCTAGTACTGGCCAATACTGCATCCTGGAGAATTGCGTGACACTTTTCTTCAAACAGGTCTATATTACGTTTCATGTAGCTGATATTAAGAAAAATCATTTATAAAGAAATTTTGTGCAGAATGAACATAAAACTCTCTCCCTGTTTTTTACTTTCTCTCGTTCTCTACCTGGTGGTGCTACAGGCTCGATGAAGTACCCACTGAAGATGGCACAGGAAAAACACGCAGGTATGAAACGAGTGTGAAGTTACTGTAACGTCGATAAACAGTCTTATCTGATGCGAATTAGTTTTGAACAACTGAAAACAAGTGACTTCCTGAATATCGAAAGAACAACATTATATCTGAAGGCTGAAAGCCTGAAAACATTACAGTAATCTGAAGGTTACAAAATCCACCACGATACTGCAGGTTCTACTTTCAGTTATGCTGCGACAGAGGAGGAATGGTCCATGGGTGTGACCTCTGGCGATACTTGTGCTGCCACTAGGTGACCAGACGAAGGACAGCCATCCCTTGTCTGTCAGCTGAAGGGCTGTCCCGTTGGGCGGAAGGTTTCAACATAGCATTCCTCTCTCCTCCCCTCTCTCTCCGAATAGGTGTAGAATGTCTCGACATCTGTAGAAGGGGCTGGGTCCCAACTGGTGGCCAGGGTAGGTGGTTGGAGGACGTACTGAGATCTCCACCTTCATCAGCATTTGTGCTGGTGTAGTGTAGAGCAACTGACGGCGCCTCCACGGAGCTGGCTGTGGAGTGGAGCTAAGATGGGCTGTTGGTGTCCGAGATGGGTATTGTGGAGGACGTTGCCACTGGAACGGCGGGTGATGGTATACTAATTGACCCAGGAAGCAGACCATGGCAAGACTGCAACTGATTAATGTGCTTCCAGCACTCTGTACCATCTTGATGTGTCATATTGGCCATGGCCCAGCCCATAAGATTCGAAACGACCGCAGGAAACCAATGCTGGCGGCCTTTGGTGAATAAAAGGATCCAAATCGGATCTTGGAGAGAGAAACGGTAAAATATGGACTTTGAGAGAAAGGGTCGGCGCTCATGGGATGGATGGTAGATAATTAGAGCTGATGTGATCGGCTATGGAGTTTTTCTGCTGGGATTCACTTGTACTGGGGAGTGAAACGATAAGAAGCCAGAAATAGTGTAAGGGCCTCGTCCAAAGGATGATGGCGGTAGATTTTGGACAGCTGAATTTAAAGGTATAGACGAAACGTTTGGATAGACCATTAGAAAAAGGGTAGAAGGGTGCAGTATGTATCAGTGCTATGGCATTTAATTCACAAAACATAAAAAAATTTGCAGAAAGGAATTGAGGGCTATTATCTGAGAACATTATTTCTGGGAGCCCTACAGCTGGAAAAATTCAGGACGGAGTTTGAATGGTCTGTGCTGCAGAAGTGGTAGACATGCATAAGATATAGGAGAGCCACTAACAGTTTCTAAGGCAGTTAACCAGGAGTACCCCAGGAAGGGACTCACAAAATCCAGGTGCAATGGGGACCAGAGATCAGAACAGTCTGGCCAAGGAAAACATGTGGAGGGGTAGCCTACTTGCTCTGGCAGGTAGAGCAGGAGGTAACCATCTGGTTGATCTCCATGTCCGTGCCCTGCCAGTAGACATGTTGGAGGGACAGACACTTAGTGAGCAGAACGCCCCAGTGCCTGATGTGCAAGAGAAGCAAGATCCACAAGTGTAGGGCCACCAGGATCACGACCTTGGTGGTCCATTTTCCCTCTGGAGCAGGAGTACATTGATGAGGCTGAAGGACTCATTCCAGTGGTACCAGTAGTCCTGGACCTCTGGGTATCCCAACTGCTTGCAGTCTGGTGGCCAACCACAATCCACTTGACAGAGTAGCTGGAGGAGCACGGGTCCTAGAGGGCGTGCACACGATGAACTTGGTGTCCTATGGAGGACTGACAATGGCTACCTTGGTGGCGACGTCCAGATGACATCATATTCCAGGCAAGGTCCTAGCCTAGGGGCAGAAGCGAGAGAAGGTCAGCATTAGTATGTTGAGTTGCTGAACAGTACTGAATGTTATTATTATATCTTGAAATGAACAGAGCCCACCACTGAAGGCAGCGTGCTACTTGGGTTGGAATACTCGTCCACGAAAAGTGGGAAATGGCGCTCATAGACATAGTCATAAAACATTTTTATGCCAAATTTGATTGCTATACGGGATTCTTTTTCTCTCTGATTGCGGTTGCACTGTGGAGCAGAGAGAGTCTTAGACACAAATCCAATCAGTGGCCCCATACCATCAATCACATGTGAAAGGATCGCTCACAACCCATAGTTCGATGCATTAGTTGCTAATATTAGGAGCCTAATAGTGTTGTATGGTGTGAAGCATGTGGGGAAGAGAAGGATCTGTTTTAAGTCCTGGAAGACTTTATCTAATGCTGGGGATCACTGAAAGCGAACGTTTTCATGTCGTGCAATGGTTCTGTAATGGCTGCCTCTTGTGGAATAAATTTACGGTGACAACTGAACTGCCCCTATATTGAATTCAGCTGGCTGGTGTTGGTGAGGGCGGAAGTTTTTGCACTGTCTCAGTACACTGTGGTATAGGGCATATGCCTGACGCCTTAAAAATGTGAGCCAAGTATTTCAACTGCTGAGAAACAAACAGCACTTGTCTTTATAGCATTTGAGGTTGGTCTATTGGAAAACTTTAAACACTGTATGCAGATTGTTAGCCAAGTCCTGTGTGTTTTTCCCTGTGACAAGAATGTCATACAGATAGCCTGCCACTCCTGGCACATTGTGAATGAGCTGCTCATGGTAGTGCTGTAAAATGCTCAGGGCACTGGCAACGCCAAGCAGAAGTCTATTATACCGAAACAGGCCAAAAAGAGATTAATCACTAAGGAGCACCAGGAAGCAGCAGGTACACATCACAGGAGTCAATCTTGGCCAACATTTTGCCACCTGTGAGGTAGGTCATAATGTCCTCTACCTTAGGAATAGAATAAGCGTCTATGACAGAGTGGACATTATTAATGGTCGTCTTTAAGTCCCTGCAGATGCGCAATGTGCCATTTGGTTTTCCTACGTTGACGATTGGGTTGGCCAGTTGGCAGCTGGGAATGGGAGTGATAATACTCTCACCCTGTAACCACTGTATCTCTAGCCAAATGTTTTTCTGTGAGCACGAGGGGAATGATTCTGGATTTGAAGAACATTGGTGTCACTGATGGGAGACGAGCCATAGGCGGCTCGAAATCTTTGGCAACTCAGAAGGATTGTATGAACACTGAGGACTTGGAAAAGAGGTCTTTTAGGTAGGGGTTCGTGCCCAATGACTTGACGGAGGTGGCAGAGTCGTGGATTTCTAAGCCAAGAGGCTTGAACATATCAAGGCCAAGGA
Organism: Schistocerca serialis cubense; assembly: GCF_023864345.2. Taxonomy (NCBI): domain Eukaryota; kingdom Metazoa; phylum Arthropoda; class Insecta; order Orthoptera; family Acrididae; genus Schistocerca; species Schistocerca serialis. The sequence goes on along the minus strand of NC_064638.1, from coordinate 603,813,267 downwards.
GACTGATGGCTCCTGTAGCTTCGATGACCAAAATCCTGGCTGTGAGGCCATGTAATGGTACTGAACGTGAACAGTAAATTGGCCGTGTACTTTAATGGTGATATTGCTATAACTGTGCAGTGGAGTATCGAAAGATACGATAATAAGATTTCCAGTCTATAACAGTCACAGAGAAAAGCATGCCTATCTGCAGCTCGATAGCCACGTTGTTGAGCGCTACTATGACCTTCAGAGACCACATTCAGTTTGATCGCTGCTTGTCACACTTCAGCTCTGTGTTCAGATTTTACACAAATGGTGAACTTATTGAGCCGGTAGTGGCAATGGTGTCTCTGTTGACTAATAAAACGTTGCCTGCAGGAAGGGAGCTGTTGAGAGTGGTTTCTGGGTGATAAGTCTTTAGCTGCATTGCGTGATTCCGACGTGGGTGGTGGCGTGATTGGGACTGAGGGCAGGGCGTAGGCCGGACTGTACAAATGGTCTGATAATGGGGAGACCTGTTTATAAGGAAGGGTCTTTCAATTTGAGGAGATTCATAGGGGGTGCACACTAGAAATATATTCCAGACAAGGATGCCGCATATGATTGCGTAACTGAGGATTGCGTGACTGGGAACAGCAATCGCGAAAAAGCCCTTGGAGGCAGGTGATGCATTCACGGTAAACTTGTCTATTAAGTTTATGCATGGGAGCTGAAAACTTATGGGAAGGTGCACCTACGAATCAAAGTATTTGTAACAAACTGGGCTTCAATGTATCATAAGGCAGAGTGCGGAGTTCCATTCCAAGATTAAGTTGCTGCAGTGGGCGCTAAATGTCTGGGCCTGTGTATGCCAGAAAGAAGGTATACTGCTAGGTATCACTTGTGATGCTGTGGGCTAAGAAGCGTTGTTCTATGTGTGCGATCTAGTTTGCACAAGGCTCGACCTCCTTGTCGAACTGCTGGAACGTTGGGGGCGCTGTCCAAAAACAAAATTACTTAAGAGGTGCACAAAAGTTTGAGTGCTGATGAGAAACAAGGACATTTGTGGCAAAGTCCAATTGCTGGTCACAGTGTCAGTCAGTGGCCACGTCTTTCTGGTACAGAGCATGAATGGAGTAGGTCCACCCCTGACAGTTCCTGGAGATGAAGGCCGACGTGGACAGCATTGTCATCACAGCCGGAATGTTTTCATAATAGGTGCCTGCCCCAGGAAACTCACTCTGAGTGACCTGTTCGAGCGTAGCCCAGCCGCTGGTTTAAATACTGGCTGGGTGCCAGGATATTAGGTACTACTTTCGGCCACAAGATTTCCAAGGAGAAAAACTCCATCGCTCCAGGACCACCAGTGACACTTGGGTTGCTACCTGGATGGCCGGGCAAAGTGCTGCCATCGCTTGTCCGTTGTCTGAGGAGCTGTCCCCTGCGAGGTCGATGCCCACATAACCCGCCTGTGTTGTTGGTTGCTGTCTGAGTAGGCGCACATGTTTCGCAGTAAGGGAAGTAAATAAGTGGCGGGTCATTCGGAGGGTCATTCTATCGGGAATACGTGCCACAGAAGTGTTTGTATTTTGACATATATTAATCTCAAAACTTCAAATGCATTTATAAATTTTTAGAACTTAGAATTTACAAGCTACGTTTAACACGAGGTAATGTGCAGTTGCTTCCATGAGTCTTGCTCATGTGGCTGTGCTTACGACTTGACTGGTAACATTCCAGCCAGATAAAGGCAAACGTTCATAGATGGGCTGTATCTGCTCTTAACAACAGATCCGACACGATTCATGACTCCACAGGTTGAATCAGCAAACCACAGATAGTTGAGTAAAGGAAGGCAGAATGGGAAATGCTATTCCCTAAGATAAGTCACAGAAAGGCTGACTTAGCTAAAGTAGGTAAAACCTACAGAAAGAAACGACATTCCTCTCATTTACACATTTGAACAGTCATAGTTTGCAGTCCAGTGTTCACAGTCAGAATCCTTAGTCAAATACTGATAATTGAGGAAGCAGACATCAGTTTTATATCGTTAAATTATGACGTTATCAAAATTGTGTGAGTTTGTTGCTATTATGGTTCTTAAATTAATTTCATGACACGAGTGCTTCTCAGATTTATGCTTTTTAAAGAATTTCTTTGAATTGCAATTTTTGGACATTGTGCTAAAGCAATGTGAAGCTCACTGGTACAAACAAACTATTATTATTGTTACAAAAGAATATATGATGCATTTTATGATAATTATCTATTATCATGCTAAAGAACTTTGAATATGAATAACAATAACAACACTCAACACCCAAATAACCGTTCAAATTATCATAAAAATTACAACAATTAAAAAGTCAAGAATGATGAGGTGTTTCCCACAGCCGTATAGCTGTATGAAGATGCTTTATTCACAACTACCGGTTTGACGTCAGTATAGACGTATCTTCAGCTTTATGTGCTAGAAATATAAATTACTGTGTGAAATTTTTAATAAGTGCATTGCTGTTATTATTGAAGTTGTAGACATCTGTGCTTCGTTTAAAGTGGGGGGGTCAGAGAAGCCTTTCCAGCTCTTTGGCACATTCACGCTGGTGCTGAGAATTGTGTTATTGCTGTGGGGTGACGCGCATATTCGTGCTTTCCTTCGTCTGGAGGTGATGCTTTTCCTATTTCTCGCCTTGCACCGGCGACGATTATACTGAAAGGCCCTAGGCTGCTGTTTTAATATATTCACCTTTTATTTTGAAAGGGCTTAAGAACAGTCTTTTAAAGAAGCGGGAGGTCACGTAAAATAATTTTACACTAGATTGATCACAAAATACTGTAATCTCATTTGCATAGAAATCTCTATCGTTGTATTCGCAGCTGTTCGTCACTTCTGGCTGGAAGATACTGTATTACACGTTAGTGTTCTGCTGGTGGTCTAATTAGTAGATTCTGGCGTGAACCACTGACGGTACATACTTCTCGATGCGAGGATCTAACGTGAGCCACCGTTGGTAGACGCCTGTATGAACATGTTAAAGCGCAGGACAGATGGCGATCTGTGACAGATGAGACACACAGTACATTGCTGGTGTAAGTACAAGTGTTTTGAAGCACACCTTTGAATGCACTGTGTTGGACACGGGACTCCTCAGCAGATGACCCCCCCCCCCCCCAGGTGTTCCAATGTTGACCCAACAACATCGTCAATTCCGACTGCAATGGCCGCGGAATCATCGGTTTTGGACCATCGATCAATGGAACATATCGCTCGATTTAATGTATCGCATTTCTTGTTACACGAAGTCGATGCTCGCGTCTGGATATGTCAACATTTAGGTGAACGACTGTTCGAAACGTGCACGGTGGCAGGAACGCAGGCAAGTGGGGGCATTATTATACTATGGGGCACTTTCAGGTGGGATACCTGTGGTGGTAATCGAAGGCGCCATGACAGCTATGGATACATTGTCACACCTGATGGGCGCAATGCTATTACATGCACAATGGCATGATTTTGATAGCAATCATTATAGTAAGTAATGTGTTTACAAAAAGTTAAGTCAATTGATGAAAACAGTGTTTGATATCGTGTTCTCGTTTCAGTGAAGTGTTACGTTGTCTTGAAAACTACGAATAAGCATGGAATATTTAAACATGAATGACAAGAGGACAGCGTTCTCTTAAAGTAAATGATGCATTGTCTCAATTCATGACCTATCACTCGGAAATGGCAATATAGGCTGATAATGCGATCATGGTACCTGAATCAGTACAGACCATTCTAAAAAAAGAAGTCGTGTACAGTGATCTTACAATGCCCTTATGACTCGCCACCTCGTAACTGTAACATATGATCTGAATATGGGCGCCATTGCCCGAAACCGTTAATTTGGAAATAAAGGGGAGCGATCAGCAGACTGAAATTTTTTTTATAAATAACGGTTGCGGCTAATTATGTTGTGAAGAATATCTCCAGTTTTGACAACTTTGCCCCTTTGAAGCACTTCAGCTGAGTCCTTAGATTCGGTTTCAATTTCGGAAGCAGTTTGTACGATAAAAATATGTGTGAGATTACTCTGGTGACCGTCAGTCTTGCCTGTAACCTCACTACCACCAAAAAACTCGCCGATGCAACTCGATTTAATAGTCGCCGTTCGATCAATGACTTCTCGTCGTCTGAGCAACGTGTCTACCTGTAAGTGGCTGAATCTAGAAACAGAATAACCTAGTGCATCTGCTTCCAATGCCGTCTGATAGACATACGGATCTGAGAATTGACGTCCAATGTGATAGGTATTTCTTCACAATGACTACAATAAGACCTCGAAGTCTTGGGAAATCATATCCATCTACCTCTTCCTGACACATTTAAAACCTTTACTGACCCAGTATGGTACGGTACCTTTCTTCCAGGAAGTCAAATGCAGGTGTTACGGCTTGAGAAGGCTTTTCTTAATGCGTGGACAGCAAACAGACTCAGTGCCTCAGGAATATACACAGAAGTGCCAAAGAAATTGGCATAGGCATGCGTACTTAAATACAAAGATATGTAAACAGGCAGAATACGGCGCTGCGGTCGGCAACGCCTATATAAGACAGCGGGTGTCTGGCACAGTTGTTAAATCCGTTATTGCTGCTACAAAGGCAGCTTATCAAGATTTAAGTGGGTCTGAACGTGGAGTTATAGTCGGCGCACGAGCGATGAGACACAGCATCTCCAAAGTAGCGATGAATGGGGATTTTCACGAGTGTACCGTGAATATTAGGAATCCAGTAAAACATCAATTCTCCGACATCGCTGCTGCCGGAGCAAGATCCCACAAGAATCGGACGAGCGACGACTGAAGAGAATCTTTCAACGTGACAGAAGTGCAACCTTTCCGCAAATTGCTGCAAATTTCAACTCTGGGCCATCAACAAGTGTCAGCGTGCGAACCATTTAGCGATACATTATCCATATGGGCTTTTGGAGCAGAAGGCCCTGTCGTGTACTCTTGATGACTGCACGACACGAAGTTTTACGCCTCACCTGGGCCCGTCAACACCGACATTGGGTTGTTGGTTACTGGAAACATGTTGCCTGGTCGGACGAGTCTCATTTCAAATTGTATTGAGCGGATGGACGTAGACGGGTATGGAGACAACCTTATAAATCCGCGGACCCTCCATGTCAGCATGGGACTGTTCCAGCTGGTGGAGGCTCTGTAACAGTGTGGGGCGCGTTCAGTTGGAATGATATGTCTAGATACGTCTCTGGCAATTGACACGTACGTAAGCATCCTGTCTGATCACCTGCCTGTCCAATTCCATCAGGACAATGTGATAGCCCACACGTCCATAATTGCTACAGAGTGGCTCCAGAAACACTCTTTTGAGTTTAAACACTTTCGCTGGCCACCAAACTCCTCAAACATGAACATTATTGAGAATATCTGGGATGCCTTGAAACAAGCTGTTCAGAAGAGATCTCCACCTCCTCGTACTCTTATGGGTTTACGCAGGGCCCTGCAGGATTCTTGGTGTCAGTTCCCTCCAGCACTACTTCGGACGTTAATCGAGTCCATGCCACGGCGTGTTTCGGCACTTCTGCGCGCTCGCCAGAGCCCTACACGACACTAGGCAGATGTACCAGTTTCTTTGGCTCTTCAGTGTGTAATATTCCTAGACCACGTGTTTAGAAGTTTAGATTTTAATTATCACTGGCATTTGAACCAGAGAATTTATATAGGTAGATAGGCTTAATGCCATGCTGGAGATAAGTGTGATATTTGCAGAAAATACTACGTTAGTGATAACAAATGGAATCGTTACATTTGAGATGTTCACGCTCAAGGATACTGTCACATGATGATCATTTCAAATTCCAACAAAATTTCGCACTGTTTTACATAGGAAATGGGTTGGTGATATTCTTTATATGAAAAAGCATAACAATCCACATGTGCAGTGGGACATTGTACCACATCTGAACTGAATATACATTCGTGAGCTAAAACATTTTGCCAACTTGCTTAATAGCGTATTGGTCCATTTTTGGAGTTGTCTTGGATTCGAGAAGTTCTAGGCAAGTTTCCGGAGGTATGTATCACAAGATGTTTACGAGTAGGTCACGCAATTGACGTAAATTAAGGATCGGGGAATATGGGCGCTGAACTGGCACCCGATAGCGTCTCAGACGTGTTCCATCGGGTTCAGATCAGAAGAATTGGATGCCCCAGAAATCAACATGAGTTCAGTACCGCCGTCGGAGAGGACATCAACCTTGAAGGAATCCAGGTGCCCTGAAAAAATCACATAGTCAGTAGACGTCACAGAGCCTTCGATTACTACCACAAGTCGCATGGAGATCAAGGTGGATAGCCCCCACAGCATAATAAAAACGCCACCGGCCTGTGCGCGTGGCGCGGTGCATGTTTCGAGTAGCCTCCTGGACTACGGCTTATCTGGACACAATCGTCGATCTGATGTAAGAAGGAACGTTGTTCATTCGAGCGAACGACAAGCGATGCAAACTCGATGATCCCGTGCGAATTGCATTCGCAATTAAGGATATTATATGTCTTTGGATCAACGTGGTCATAGCTTGGGAATGTCTGCTACAGAGCCTCATGTTCAATGGTGGGTGCAAAAGGGTGTGTTTCGAAACAGTTACCTCTGAATCGGCATTGTACTCTGTTTTCAGATCTGCCGTTGACCACTGCTTGTCCTGATTTACAGAGAGGATGAACCTCTGATCTCCGTGTTCTGTAACGAGGCGTGGACGTCCAACTTACTGTCGGTCAGTGGGATCCCAGCATCCTTCAGCCACTTTTGACGGAAGCATGAGAACAGCACAGTAATGACATTCTCGATGCTCGGTCCCAAGGATCGCGCCATAGCAGTCTGCTCTTTTTCACAGACGCTTACGCCAGTTGATTTCACAATCTGCGGCCCGTATCGTTGGTAGGCGCTTAAAGAGCCTGGCAGTGGGTTCATCGAATCACTTCAAGACTATTTCTCAACCGTTCCAATTTCTAACAGTGCGTGGTAAAAACGAACACAAACCTTTCCGCGCGAACTCTGATTTCTCCTATTTTATTGCAATGATCATTTCAATCTGTCAACAAAATTTCTCGAAAGTTGGAAATTGAAATTTCGTGAAAAGATCTCGCTGCAGCAAAAAAACGCCTTTGTTTTAATAAGTGCCATCCCAACTCACATATGATATCCATGACACTCTTTCCCTTATTTGTCAAGAATGCAAAACGAGCTGCTCTTCTTTAGTTGTTTTTGATGTCCTTGGCCAGTCCAATCTTTTTCCTGGTAAGGATCATTATTGTACAGTTGCTCTCTAGCAAAGGACGAGAAAGCGTAGTGTAGGCAGTCTCGTTAGTGGATCAGTTGGATCTTCTAATTATTCTATCAAATAAATAAATAAACCGTAGTCTCTGGTTTGCTTTCCCATAACGTTATCTGCGACAGCTTTACAATTTAAGTTGTCCGTAATTGTAATTCGTAGATATTTAGTTGAATTGGCAGGCTTTAGATTCGTGTGATTTATAATGTAACCGAAATTTAAGGTATTTAGGATCAATTGCCACTTTTGGCACTATACAGTTAACTTGTCTAAATCATTTTGAAGTTGGTTTTGATCTTCTGATGAATTTACTAGACGGTAAATGACAGCATCATCTGCAAGCAACGGAAGAGGCCTGCTCACATTGTCTCCTAAATCGTTTATATTGATTAGGAACGGCAGAGGGGCTACAACACTTCCTTAGGGAACGACAGATATCGCTTCTGTTTTACTCGATGGCTTTCAGTTCGTTACAACCAAATGTGGTACATTGCATAAGATGTTTAGGAACACTTGACCCGTGGTTTTAAAATGGAGAGTGAAACTATCAGCTGATATTATGAATCCTACTTCACACGTTAACACAAAACCGAGACTGATGGTATTCTTGAGTGATACAATGCTTGTTTGCATCTTACCAAAATGGCTGTTAGCGCCTTCACTATCGTATTGTGCTTCGCCGGTAAATGGCGTATTCGTTGGAAAACCAGTGTTGAGTGTAGAATCTGTGGGCAACCACTCACAGAACGCATGTATAGTGTAGTTGTTTGATGGCTACGCTATGGTAACTATTTCGGAAGAAAAGTATTTAGAGCTCGTGAACACTCACACTCTACGGTCTGGGCGGATAATTGCGGAGAAAAACTTTTAAATTAATCTGATGGTGATAGAGTTTTGCAAACATATAGTGGTGTAGAGTAAGTAACAGAAATCGTTCCTTTTGGGTTAGTGGCCTGCTCTTCTATTATCACCAGCCAAACGATAAACGTATGCCATAAACACCCCATCAAAGTGTATGTACTGTTCGGTTCTTGTGAGCAGATGACGCGAACGACATTTGCTGATTACAGCAGCTGTTTTGTCGATGATAATTCCTTGCGCGGTTCATTCTGTCTCAGGGTGGTAGAGGAGTAATGGAGAAATCGTGTGCATAGACTTTTCAGTTTTCCACATAAGCCTCACTTCATGATCGGAAGTAACCCTTCTTGCTAAGATGCTTGTCATGCATCTCATTATCATCTCATAGGCGTGCGAAGGACTGTCACCTCAAAATAGGACTTTTGTTTGTTTATTACTTACTTAATCTGACCAGAAGCACAATAATAGTAATAATATTAACTGACGCTAATAATAATAATGACAATGATAATGTTAAGGGACATTCACGATGATATACAATAGCTCATCACATTTGAAGCCACTTTTAGTCTTGTCAGAAGCGGAATGGATAAAGGATGAGGGGAAGACTGAAATGGCAGTCACAGTGGCTATTTGGGAAAAAACTGAATATAAATATACCGTAAAGGGGTAGGGAATTGTTGTGGGGGGAGGGGACTCACGAGAATGACCTGCACTGAAAGTGGATATGATGGCCATTGTGATAGAACGTGGAACTTTAGCTGTCTTTCGAAGTTTGGAAGGAATTTAATTTCTCCGATATTTTGAGGATTCTGAGAAAGATTTGTCCCAAATCATATTTCCAGTACAGAATTTAATTTAGGGAATGCGGCAGCGTTATGTGATGATACAGAGAGAATTTTACTTTGTTGAGAACGAGTATTTCTGCTGCGCTGTTCTGATAGTAGAGTAAGAGTTGAAGACAAATAAGAGGGAGTGCATTGATTGAGAATACTATTGTTGTTGTTGTGGTCTTCAGTCCTGAGACTGGTTTGATGCAGCTCTCCATGCTACTCTATCCTGTACAAGCTTTTTCATTTCCCAGTACCTACTGCAACCTACATCCTTCTGAATCTGCTTAGTGTATTCATCTCTTGGTCTCCCTCTACGATTTTTACCCTCCACGCTGCCCTCCAATACTAAATTGGTGATCCCTTGATGCCTCAGAACATGTCCTACCAACCGATCCCTTCTTCTGGTCAAGTTGTGCCACAAACTTCTCTTCTCCCCAATCCTATTCAATACTTCCTCATTAGTTACGTGATCTACCCATCTAATCTTCAGCATTCTTCTGTAGCACCACATTTCGAAAGCTTCTATTCTCTTCTTGTCCAAACTATTTATCGTCCATGTTTCACTTCCATACATGGCTACACTCCATACGAATACTTTCAGAAATGACTTCCTGACACTTAAATCAATACTATAGAGCAGACATAACGTACGACAGTATCTACGCTTATCGAAAGCTGGCCATAATAATTGTTCGTAGGCTGGTGCGATATCGTTGAAAAATGGCTCTGAGCACTATGGGACTTAACATCTATGGTCATCAGTCCCCTAGAACTTAGAACTACTTAAGCCTAACTAACCTAAGGACATCACACAACACCCAGTCATAACGAGGCAGAGAAAATCCCTGACCCCGCCGGGAATCGATATCGTTGAAAAAGCGAGCTTCACAAATGTAGCGTAAACCATCGCTCATCGCCAGTTCCAGTGTGGGTGAGGTTTAGTACAAATGTGCTTGGATAATGGCGTCAGAATAGTCAAGTATGGAGAGTATAAGTGTCTCTACGAGTTTCTTTTTTAGATCGAGAAGAAATACTTTTTTATATTTCTGTGGTGAGATTGTGGAAGAGACTCTAAGAACTGAGTGGTAAAAGGTCTTTTGTGAGTGACTAAGATCGCTTGCATTTTAGATGGGCTGAGTTCCAAACCTATGCTCTGTGCTCACTTTGACGGGGTACGTAAATCGGCATTTACGTGCTGGATGGCTGCGCACAGGTTTGTTGGATCTAGACTTACATATTACAAAATGTCGTGAGAGTATCGGTGACATTTTCAGTGAGAGGTAATAGTTGACGCATCATAACACAGAATGAAAAGAGTAATGGGCACAATGCTGATCCTTGTGGAACCCCTAATATTACATCCATCAATTGTGATCTTTTTGTTCGTACTATTAAACACTGTTGGTGAGATGTAAGGTATGAGTGGAACCATTGTACAGGACTTGAAGGAAAATTTTAGATAATTTTATCTTTTCACCCTTCTTAGGAAGACGGTTCTGAAATTTATGCGACCGCTATATATGAACAGGAATGGTCACGTTCTTCGGTAAAAGCTTGATTAGTTAGCAGTTTGTTAGCCACGTCCGACAGTATTCAAATGACTAATGTAGCGGTTGCCTAGCGTTTCCCTTGAGACAGCGAGGAGAGCGTACACAGGCGAGATAGGGGCGTCTCGCCTCGACAACGGTCGGTGTCGCGATATCAGCCGCATTGGAGACAGGGCCACGCCATTAGCGCCGCACTACCAGTGTCTGGCGCCCAGCCGCGGCCGATAGCGCCGCGCTTTCTACTCTCCGGCCGTGCTGCCATTGCGTCTCGAATGGCATCCCGGGCCTGTCGCTTTCTCCTAATATGTTGCGTTTACCCTTATTCTCTTTTAGTCCTAGAACTACGAAGCTTAAAATGATATCCATAGTGCCTGCAAGATGGGTGCCCAGAAACCAGATCCGGGATCACAAGAGAGCAAGAATGGGAATAAACGTTGATTGCTCGATGCGCTAAGCGCGAGAGAAAAATCAGTTCCTGTTCAGAACCCAAGGCTACCTCAGTGACTTGGAAGCATAACACATGTTCTGGGCGGCGAAAAGTGTGATTCTCCTTGATATCCTCCAGTAAGCGACCATCAGTGCGGCACGGTACTACAACATCCTCATCAAAATGTGGTATGCCATTCGGCGTAAGAGGCCGGGACTGTTGAGCGAAGGTGTTGTGCTATTGGACGACAACGCAAAACCGCACACAGCAAGGCTCACACAGCATCAGATTCGTAGCTTCGGATTAGAGAGACTGCGTCACACAACCTAGAGCACCAATATTGCTCCATCGAAATTTCACCTGTTACCTACATTGAGGGCCACACTCTCACTACGTTACTTCCCAATCAATGAAGAGATAGAGCAGGCGTTGCGACAATCCCTTTAATCGCAGCACACCGAATTTTAACTGATTAGTTTCTTAAAACTCATGGGACTCTACGACAAATGTTTCAATTTCGCTGGCGACGATATCGGAAGTAGTGCTAGGTGTATAATTCACGATGCCATGGTGTACACTACTGACCATTAAAATTGCTACACCGCGAAGATGACGTGCTACAGACGCGAAATTTAACTGACAGGAAAAAGATGCTGTGATATGCAAATGATTAGCTTTTCAGAGCATTCACACAAGGTTGGCGCCAGTGGTGACACCTACAACGTGCTGACATTAAGAAAGTTTCCAACCGATTTCTCATACACAAACAGCAGTTGACCGGCGCTGCCTGGTGAAACGTTGTTGTGATGCCTCGCGTAAGGAGGAGAAATGCGTACCATCACGTTTCCGACTTTGATAAAGGTCAGATTTTACCCTATCGCGATTGCGGTTTATCGTACAGCGACATTTCTGCTCGCGTTGGCCGAGATCCAATGACTGTTAGCAGAATATGGAATAGGTGGGTTCGGGAGGGTAATAGGGAACGCCGTGATGGATCCCAACGGCCTCATATAATAGCAGTCGAGATGACAGGCATCTTATCCGCATGGCTGTAACGGATCGTGCAGCCACGTCTCGATCCCTGACTCAACAGATAGGGACGTTTGCAAGACAACAACCATCTGCACGAACAGTTCGACGACGTTTGCAGTAGCATGGACTATCAGCTCGGTGACCATGGCTGCGGTTACCCTTGACGCTGCATCACAGACAGGAGCTCCCGGGTTCGATTCCCGGCGGGGTCAGGGATTTTCTCTGCCTCGTGATGACTGGGTGTAGTGTGAAGTCCTTAGGTTAGTTAGGTTTAAGTAGTTCTAAGTTCTATGGGACTGATGACCATAGATGTTAAGTCCATAGTGCTCAGAGCCATTTTTGAACTTATATTCAGAATGTCCTTCGCAGACGGGACAGTATGACTCTTTTGGACTAAACGTTTAAATCGTACGCAGATTCACCGTAAAATTCTAGCGGTGTATGATTCAAATGCAGTGTCGCATACAACTGTAGAGAAATCGTAACGAATGGACGTGGGTGATAGTGATCCACCATACAGTCCAGGTCTTGTACAATGAAAAAGACCATATAGAGAGAAGAGATTTTCCAACGATAAGGACGTTCACAGAGCTATTCTCGACTATCTCCGTGCTCAAGGAGTATGTTTCTATCGTCGAGGAATTGAACATTTGTTTGCACAGACTTGGTAAATATGCTGACAAACGACGTCATGCATCTGTGTCACTGTGAAGGGGTGTGCAGTATCTAATAAAACTTGTTTGGCCTGCAAAAATATTATTTAATTTACTTTTTGTAGCCTCTTCATGCGTGTGAAGCTGGTTGCTCTCCCTGCTGGTGACGTAAAGTCCTAAAGAAATGTAATGACCATGAAAGTGACAAGCACGATAATGGTACGAAGCGATAGAATCAATGGCACTGGCTGTATCGGAAACTAGGTGCCAACGTAGTTTGTTGAAGTAGAGCGAAATAGCGCACGTAGGCGATATGGCTAGTAGTTTGCAAGATTGCGTGGGAACTACCTAGTATTAAACAAGCAAACATAGACCAAGGAGAGGTGTAGTCCTTGTTTTTCCTTTTTTTCCTTTGGGGGCATGGAGTATAATGAAAAAAAGGGGAACAATGCTAACAATGGAACGGAAGACATGCACGGGCGTAGAGCATGGAAGAGAACAGACAAAACGATGAAAGTCAAAATACGTCTTTAAAAGCGACGTGACGAAAACGCTGTACTCTTATTTCTGTGTTAATGCTAAATAATTGCGTATACTTTGTACAGTGCCTGCTGTAATTGTTATGTACCGATTGAGATGCCAGATACCAGATTACATTGTCAAAAAATACGAAATTTAAAAAAAAAATACGCCTAGTCTCGGAATGGAACATGTGAACTCGAGTATTCTAACGCAAAACCTTTACCCATTACACTAACTGGGCGGTAAAGCTGTTTCTTTTATCATTTATTCTTATTCCGCATGTCTGTTACTATGGATCACAATACATGGCACACACGTGTTACATATAAACTGACAGAAAAAAATCGCAAAACCAAAAAGTAGTTAATTTAGAGTAATGAAATTTCGGGAATACGTTTATCTACGTAACATATGTTAGTGATTAACATTGCTAAATCACAGGCTGATGTAAGCGCGAGATAAGGCATTGGAAATTTGCAATACTGGTGCCTCAGTTTAAACGTGGCACTTACTGGAATTATGGAAAACGTGGAAAGGAGGACCCACAAATATAACTTTCTTTTCACACAATCTGTTTACTTAACAATACGTAAAGTGTGTTTTACAGATGGTCTAAGGATTTAACCATAAAATTTTCTTTTACAAAGTGAACAAATTTGCAAAATTCTTTTGACCTTAAACGTTAAGTTGAATAAGCTTTTAGACTTTGCAAGAGAAATCTGAAGTGCAAAATATGACAATGATTTCAACACGACTGTACCTGTAGCCCTCCCGTTATTGGGTGAAACAGCGGTGTTTACTACCGCGCTGGACACAGTCTGTCTTATTAAGCGCCCTGCTGCAACACATGAAAACTATATAAGCATCATTCATGACAAGAGTGATTCAATTACTCAAAACAAATGACTTAACTTTTCATTTGAAAGCTGTATGTTGAAAGGTTCGGGGTTAAGATGCGCACCTGTGCTTAAAGGTTAAACAGATTAGCAAACAGTATAATGATAAGGCTTACTTCAAAGCAACAACCTCTTAATTTCAATCGTGAACCAAGGTGTCACTAGATCCCAACCCGTCCCTTCTGACAATTGACTAAACTCCTGGTGACAGTTGGCTGTTAATATTTTCAATGTTGAACTGATTGTCAGTTATTAAGACCGCTCTGAAGGAACGTCTTAAAACATCACTTGTGAACACTTATTACAAGATAACTCACTCGACGGAACCACAAGATACAGCGAAAATACACCAATAATAATGACAGGCTCTTTCAAACACGGAAACGAGCAGCTTAGTACAACAAGTTGTTCAGTTTATAACTAATGACTGAGAAATGCAATTACAATCAAAGAATTGAACCGGTTAACAGCTAAATCTAACCACAAGGTCCCTTTTTTGTTGATGGCAACCTGTGCCTTAATAAAATTGTTCCGGCTGTATTAACGACTAAGAGCTGATTAATTACAACATTAATGATCGGAAATTTGGAAATTTGTGGTAAGTTCCTATGGGACCAAACTACTGAGGTACTGAGGTCATCGGTCCCTAGGTTTATACACCACTTAATTTAACTTAAACTAACTTACGCTAAGGACAACACACACACACACACCCATGCCCGAGGGAGGACTCGAAACTCCGACGTGGGGGAGCCGCTCGAACCGTGTCAAGACGCCCCAGACCACGCGGCTACCCCACGCGGCTATTAATGATCGGGCACAAACCAGAAAGGAAAGGCCATATAATAGCGGGGCAAATTTTCAGACGACAACTTGTGCTTTAGAACAATACTACAGTCTATGTCTACGACCAAAGAGCCGACCGAGTAAAACTTGAGGGTCGGGTACAAACCAGAAAATAATAAGATCGGCCGGCTGCTTGTAGTCGATGCTGACCCCGGTGAAGTAATCCGGTATCTTCGCTCTGCGCAGGCCCTCCTTGCACAGCTCGCGGTTTCGGCCGCGCGGACCTAGTGGCCACCTCTGGTCGCGACGGTACTGCCAATCCCCAAACTTCGTGCCTCTCTCTCGGGCCAGAGAACCCCGTATATACATCGGCAAGCAAAGACCTTCTAAGAACTCAACCCACAGATACCAAGTTTTCCTCACAGGTATTGACAATGGGGCCGCAGGAGGGATAGTCGATGCTACACCTGAGCCAGTGATGCCAGACGGAACTGCCCACTAATTCAATGGCGCCACGGCTCATCAATAACCGGTGTGACCGCCGGAATGTTGAATGCATGCATTGTGCTGTACAGATGCCGGATGTAAATTTGTGGGCTATAGTTCCTTGCGCTTTGCAAGTGGTCGATTAGTATAGAGACTGGTGAGGGTATTTGTGGATGATACTAGAGTTTTTTTCCCGAGGGCATGCAGCTTTACTGTATGATTACATGATGATGGCGTCCTCTTGGGTAAAATATTCCGGAGGTAAAATAGTCCCCCATTCGGATCTCCGGGCGGGGACTACTCAAGAGGATGTCGTTATCAGGAGAAAGAAAACTGGTGTTTTACGGATCGGAGCGTGGAATGTCAGATCCCTTAATCGGGCAGGTAGGTTAGAAAATTTAAAAAGGGAAATGGATAGGTTGAAGTTAGATATAGTGGGAATTAGTGAAGTTCGGTGGCAGGAGGAACAAGACTTCTGGTCAGGTGACTACAGGGTTATAAACACAAAATCAAATAGGGGGAATGCAGGAGTAGGTTTAATAATGAATAGGAAAATAGGAATGCGGGTAAGCTACTACAAACAGCATAGTGAACGCATTATTGTGGCCAAGATAGATACGAAGCCCACACCTACTACAGTAGTACAAGTTTATATGCCAACTAGCTCTGCAGATGACGAAGAAATTGAAGAAATGTATGATGAAATAAAAGAAATTATTCAGATTGTGAAGGGAGACGAAAATTTAATAGTCATGGGTGACTGGAATTCGAGTGTAGGAAAAGGGAGAGAAGGAAACATAGTAGGTGAATATGGATTGGGGGACAGAAATGAAAGAGGAAGCCGCCTGGTAGAATTTTGCACAGAGCACAACATAATCATAACTAACACTTGGTTTAAGAATCATGAAAGAAGGTTGTATACATGGAAGAACCCTGGAGATACTAAAAGGTATCAGATAGATTATATAATGGTAAGACAGAAATTTAGGAACCAGGTTTTAAATTGTAAGACATTTCCAGGGGCAGATGTGGACTCTGACCACAATCTATTGGTTATGACCTGTAGATTAAAACTGAAGAAACTGCAAAAAGGTGGGAATTTAAGGAGATGGGACCTGGATAAACTAAAAGAACCAGAGGTTGTACAGAGATTCAGGGAGAGCATAAGGGAGCAATTGACAGGAATGGGGGAAATAAATACAGTAGAAGAAGAATGGGTAGCTTTGAGGGATGAAGTAGTGAAGGCAGCAGAGGATCAAGTAGGTAAAAAGACGAGGGCTAGTAGAAATCCTTGGGTAACAGAAGAAATATTGAATTTAATTGATGAAAGGAGAAAATATAAAAATGCAGTAAGTGAAACAGGCAAAAAGGAATACAAACGTCTCAAAAATGAGATCGACAGGAAGTGCAAAATGGCTAAGCAGGGATGGCTAAAGGACAAATGTAAGGATGTAGAGGCCTATCTCACTAGGGGTAAGATAGATACCGCCTACAGGAAAATTAAAGAGACCTTTGGAGATAAGAGAACGACTTGTATGAATATCAAGAGCTCAGATGGAAACCCAGTGCTAAGCAAAGAAGGGAAAGCAGAAAGGTGGAAGGAGTATATAGAGGGTCTATACAAGGGTGATGTACTTGAGGACAATATTATGGAAATGGAAGAGGATGTAGATGAAGATGAAATGGGAGATACGATACTGCGTGAAGAGTTTGACAGAGCACTGAAAGACCTGAGTCGAAACAAGGCCCCCGGAGTAGACAATATTCCATTGGAACTACTGACGGCCGTGGGAGAGCCAGTCCTGACAAAACTCTACCATCTGGTGAGCAAGATGTATGAAACAGGCGAAATACCCTCAGACTTCAAGAAGAATATAATAATTCCAATCCCAAAGAAAGCAGGTGTTGACAGATGTGAAAATTACCGAACTATCAGTTTAATTAGTCACAGCTGCAAAATACTAACACGAATTCTTTACAGACGAATGGAAAAACTAGTAGAAGCCAACCTCGGGGAAGATCAGTTTGGATTCCGTAGAAACACTGGAACACGTGAGGCAATACTGACCTTACGACTTATCTTAGAAGAAAGATTAAGGAAAGGCAAACCTACGTTTCTAGCATTTGTAGACTTAGAGAAAGCTTTTGACAATGTTGACTGGAATACTCTCTTTCAAATTCTAAAGGTGGCAGGGGTAAAATACAGGGAGCGAAAGGCTATTTACAATTTGTACAGAAACCAGATGGCAGTTATAAGAGTCGAGGGACATGAAAGGGAAGCAGTGGTTGGGAAGGGAGTAAGACAGGGTTGTAGCCTCTCCCCGATGTTGTTCAATCTGTATATTGAGCAAGCAGTAAAGGAAACAAAAGAAAAATTCGGAGTAGGTATTAAAATTCATGGAGAAGAAATAAAAACTTTGAGGTTCGCCGATGACATTGTAATTCTGTCAGAGACAGCAAAGGACTTGGAAGAGCAGTTGAATGGAATGGACAGTGTCTTGAAAGGAGGATATAAGATGAACATCAACAAAAGCAAAACAAGGATAATGGAATGTAGTCTAATTAAGTCGGGTGATGCTGAGGGAATTAGATTAGGAAATGAGGCACTTAAAGTAGTAAAGGAGTTTTGCTATTTGGGGAGCAAAATAACTGATGATGGTCGAAGTAGAGAGAATATAAAATGTAGACTGGCAATGGCAAGGAAAGCGTTTCTGAAGAAGAGAAATTTGTTAACATCCAGTATTGATTTAAGTGTCAGGAAGTCATTTCTGAAAGTATTCGTATGGAGTGTAGCCATGTATGGAAGTGAAACATGGACGATAAATAGTTTAGACAAGAAGAGAATAGAAGCTTTCGAAATGTGGTGCTACAGAAGAATGCTGAAGATTAGATGGGTAGATCACATAACTAATGAGGAAGTATTGAATAGGATTGGGGAGAAGAGAAGTTTGTGGCACAACTTGACCAGAAGAAGGGATCGGTTGGTAGGGCATGTTCTGAGGCATCAAGGGATCACCAATTTAGTATTGGAGGGCAGCGTGGAGGGTAAAAATCGTAGAGGGAGACCACGAGATGAATACACTAAGCAGATTCAGAAGGATGTAGGTTGCAGTAGGTACTGGGAGATGAAAAAGCTTGCACAGGATAGAGTAGCATGGAGAGCTGCATCAAACCAGTCTCAGGACTGAAGACCACAACAACAACAACTAGAGTTGTCGTCCGATGATGTCCATTATGTGCTCGATTCGAGACAGGTCCGGTGATCGAGCAGGCCAAGCAAAATGTCGACACTCTGTAGGGCATGTCGGGATACAAGAGCGGTAGGTTGGCGAGCGTTATCCAGTTAGAAAAACCCCCTGGATTGCTGTTCATGAATGGAGCACAACACATCGAATCACAAGATTGACATACAAATGGGAAAACCACAGGAGTGCTTCTGCTGTCATACGAAATCGCATCCCACACCATAACTCCAGGTGTAGGTCTAGTGTGTGTAGCACGCAGACGGATTGGTTGCGGGTCCTCAACTGGCCTCACTCTACGTAACACACGGCCATCATAGGCACCAGCTTTCATCAGAAAACACAACAGACTTTCACCCTGCTCTCCAATGAGCTCCCGCTTGGCACCACTGAAGTCACAAATGGCGGTGGTTTTGGGTCAGTTCAGTGAGCACTACAGGACGTCTGGGTCAGAGCTCTTCTTGAAGCAGCCTATTTGTGATAGTTCGTTGTGTCACTGTGGTGCCAAAACGATGGTCTTCCCTCTTGGTAGAACCGCGTGGCTGTCCAACGCCCGATCTTCTTGAGACCGAACCTCTTCCAGCAGTCATGTACAGTGACTCATTCCTGCCAAGACTTTCTGCAATACAACTTCTCGTAGACCTATTACACGACCTCGTGAGGTGTTGCTAATGGCGTCTTTGTCGCCTTAAAAGCATTCTTCACTAACACGAGCTCACTACGTCCAGTCTCAAAGGTAACTATTGCTTACGACCGTTACAGCAAGCATTTCAAGCAAACCCAATTGCACCCCACAGTGACACTACAAGCGCCGCTCTTATCCGACTGGCGTAAAATCTGAATATACATTATCGTTCAGATCTATAAACACGCCTAGCAACTTTCATTTATGTCGGAAAACTCCTTTTTGGTGCGCGATTTTTTTTTTCCGTCAGTTTAGAAGGAAGAGGGTCTTACGTAGAACACTGGTACACACGCAAACGGAATTTTATCATTCTTCAATATTCTGGTTTTACTGAATTTAGTGTGATGTAAAGTAGGGTCGTTCTATGTTAGTAGGTGTGAAAAACGAGAACTCCAAAAGGAGAGCACGGAGGATCACAACGATCTTGCAATGGAGTGAGTTCATAGGGAAGTGTGTCACCGCAGCCAGAAAAAGCCGTTGTCAGAGTGAAGTGGTGGTGAGTGGGTAATGAAGGAAAATCAGTGCGAGGGCGGCGCTCTGAAATCTCGGGCATTGTGCCAACAGCAGGGGGCGGGGCGCTTTGGGGGCGTGGCTGAGGCGGATGGAGTGGACAGCCTCCAGGGGCGGGTCCACGCCTCTAGGCCAGACTCAGTTCATTCTCACGCCATCGCCCCGTGCAAGACTTGAAGCGAATTCACCCTACGCCGCTGTAAAGGTTTACATTATCCTTCGGCGCTTGTTTCTGGAAGAAACAGATGACCAAGTATGAGTTATGGTCTGAATGTCGCACACCGCTTACATCAAGATGATGGGTGTTTCGGTGATGTATAAGCGAAATAGGACTTTCGTTTATGTGTTGATCTCGTATAATGCAATTATGTATTATTTATTATCTGGGGTTTAACTACTACTTCCTATACGGATAAGGGAAGTCTACGACTTTTTCCAAAGGTTACACATTTATCTCGATAAATCCTCAGTACACCTCTTGAAAGTTTGTGGTCCAGGGATTAAATGACAGACTACAACTCCAAATGTGTGGGGTTCTATCCCCGGTCCGGTTTAGCTAAATTTACTGTGATTCGTCGTTAGTTTCATTACTGGAAATATGTAGCTGTGGTGTAGCTTGTGTTTCAGCAGTACGCTGTTGTGAGTCAATTCGCCATATGTAGAAAGCCAAGGCAAAAGGCCGGTGCTTGATAAATGCTCTGTGGTCTTCACACCAATGAAGGTGACGGCCGTTTCACGATGCAGTTAATACGCAAAAACAACGAAGCGTTGCCAAAAACATAGCATCCAAATGTGCTACCCTAAATGATCACGTAGGAAAAGAAATGAGTTAAATTTAATTTATTTGATGTTAACTGGTTCTCCTGTCTCTTCTTCGCAGAACAACATAATAATAAATGAAAAGGGCTATATTACTTATGTTATAAAAGACATAATTTATTCAGCTTAACCGGTTTTTGCTTAAAAGGCTATAGTGATGCACATGTAAGACGAAAACTGGTTAACCTTAATAAATTATTCCATTAAAACATAAGCAGTATAGTATATACGTATGCATGTATTGAACTGGGGACCTAGAAACGACGGAGAGGCTTCGTCCCTGCCGTAGCCCTCAGTGGTACACAACCCCACAACAGGCTACAGCAGTCCACTCACCCCACCGCCGCCTCACACCGAACTCAGGGTTACTGTGCGGTTCGGCCCCCAGTGGACCCCCCTTGGGAGCGTCTCATTTCAGACGAGTGTAACCCCAATGTTTGCGTGGTAGAGTAATTATCGCGTACGCCTACGTGGAGACAGTGTTTGCGCAGCAATCGCCGACGTAGTGTAACTGAGGTGGAATAAGGGGAACCAGCCCGCATTCGCCAAGGCAGATGGAAAACCGCCTTAAAAACCACCCACAGTCTGGCCGGCACAACGAACCTTGACACTAATCCGAGTGGCGGATTCATGCCGGGATCAGCACGCCTTCCCGCTAGGGAAGCAGTGAGTTAGACCGCGTGGCTAGCCGGGCGGGTTTAGTAGTATAGTACTTGTCATTTATTAAGTTGTTTGATATAACTACTCTTACACGAACATTAATTTCAGTCTGGAAGCATCTTTTTTCTTCCCATAGAGGCTAACAAAACAGAAGAGAAATTAGAGATATTCATTCACAAGTACAAACGAGACTCTCAAAAATCATGGGGTCGCTCAGAGGCGTATCGGAAGCCCATATTCCCTTCCAAAAATTTCAAAGATCGGTTGTATAGAATGTGTTTGTGAGGATCGTTCAGCGAAACATTCTGCACAGCTGCTGCTGTAAGGTCTTCCTGATATAAATGTAAAAAGCTAGGAATTAGGACTTAATGCCAAGTAGATGATGATATCAGTGTAGAAGAAACAGATTCATATTGGACAGGGACAGTAGAGAAAGCGGATTCAGAGTGTTATTTAAAAAGAAACCATTGTGGTATTGCTGGAGTACAAACTGAAGCACGTGTTGATGAACTGAAAAGATTTATTTACCTTATGGTCACAGTAGCAACAGTCTCATCGCACCTCATATCACCAATGCTCCAACGGGGATGTCGCTGCTAGTCTCAACTGTTAAATTCTTGCTAGGGAAGATATTTGGAACACTTTGCGACCGTATACTGGGACTAAAGGCTCCTTTTGCCTATGTTTCTAGCTTTCAACGGCGAGGCCTAAGGTAAGTTAGATGTGACAGGTTTGAACTTAGACGCATCACAGGAGACAATTTTTCATGATACAATTGTATGGTAACATATACAATTGAACTATCTCCTGCAGCAGAACGGTCCATCACAAGGTATATGAAAATAAAAGCTAACTACCAGATACAATTACACATTAGTTTACCATAAACATAAATTTGATGCACTGCTTGCACAGTCATTTACAATGACCGATCAAAACGTGCGTGGTACTGGCAACTGAGCGGCCTAAGAGTCTGGTTCAGATGTGTGTTTTTGTGTGTTTCCCATCATGCACGGAGTTATCACTTGCAACGCTCTAACAAATTCTAACTATCTTAAGGTCAGAAGACAGATTTTGTTTGGAGACCATGTGTATTTATAATGATTTACAATCACTAGTATTACACTGAAATAGCGAACAGAAAAAATTTAATCAACTCTGACAAATCCACCACACCGTATATCTTTATGTAGATCAATACTTATCAAGTAAAATAGTAAAAGGTTCTAAATATTCATTTTGGTTATTGAAACATTAGACAATAGACATAAATACGAAATATTGAAGCCTTCAGTAGAAATGAACTGGGTATTCTGGGCTAAATTTGACTTTTGACCATTACCTCCCCACCCATGACGTCCCATCGTTCCCCCTCCCCCTGCTCCCTCTCCTGCCCACCCTTCCCCTTCCCCTCCTCCTTCCTTCAACCTCCCTTACCATTTCTGAGCTAGGCCACTTCCCCTCCACCCTTTCCCAAGCCATGCTCCTTTTTCGGAAATAGGTCAATCAGAGCTTCTAATTCAACACTCATGATTAGCTCTTTCAACTACAGTTCACTATTTTACTTACAAATCAGCTCTTTGAATCATTTTTTTCACCTTCTTGTTAAGCCACTTCCCGTTCTTGGATACATCCCAATCAAATATCTTCATAGGGCAAGGATGCGTGGAGCATAACATCATTCTTAATCCAGTGGTGTTGGCAATGTTTGTCTGGCACCCGATATCTTCATACCACTGCCAATATTAGTTCATCTTTCATATCTCTGGACGTAAATAGCGACACATTATACTACGAGCAGTTTGAAAGGATATTATGGCTTGTTATTCTGGATTTTTATGTTTTAGAAATAGCTATTGTGAGTAGTGTGAGTGTAAGTATATGAGTATCGACCTTGTGGACGTCGCAAATGGATGCTAGCGTAATCCTCTAGTTGGCTTCATTTCGTATTTTGGCGGAATTTTGGAAAAAAATTGACGTTACATTCGTTTCCACCGTTAAATCAACAAACAGATTTTGTTCTTCGATATTCCAAAGTGATTTTTCGGTATTTGTGGGCAATAATATAAAACGGTTTGTTTACTTACTATGCAAGGTGAACCACCTAAGCCTTGCCCCTCAAATACTGCGGAAATGGAAAGTGCTATTGATGTGCGGCTTTCACAGAACGGATTGGTAGTCAGGAGCTCGTATTGTTAGCCAATAAACAGACTGTAATAGTACTTAGAAAGTGTACTTTTTGTGCAAACATACATTTTTAAATGGAACACTGCTTATTTGCATTAACAAACTAAAAGCGGGGTAAATTAGAATTTCAGTGGTGTTTGTTGCAGGATTCTAGTGCGAGTCGTCCACAAGATATCGTATTTTGAAAAATTCCCACACCGACACTTGCACAATACCTGTTATAAGAAACACTAAAGAACAACACAAGTTCATACACTAGTTGTAAGCATTACGGCGAGTATCGAGATAATTGATCATCAGAGGTTGTTTTCAGAATGAGCACAAGCAGTAGCAATATACCCTTCTAGTCTGGTATGGAAAAACTGCAACACACTTGCTAGCATTTCAGTGGAGAGGTCCTAGCAGCTTGTAGTAACACGTCGTTGAATATCATCGGGTGTAGTGGTATGTCCTTGTACACGGTGCCTTTCAGCTTTCCCCGAGGGAACAAAAGTCTGCAGTCGTCAATTTCGGGGAACAAGCCGGCCAAAGTACAGGTCCTCTGCGTCCAATCCAACGATTTGGAAAAAAAAATCGCAAAGACATGGTGTAGCACTTTGTGCACTATGGGCCGGACAGACATCATGCTGGCACCACAGGTTCCTCCTAGCAAGTAGCACACGTGGAAGATGGTCTGTTAGGAGGCTGCGACGCTTGCGCGCATTCAGCCTTCCGTCTATGAAAAACGGGCCTATGAGCTGACGGTTCAGTATCCCACACCACAATTTTACACTTCATAAGGAATGACGTTCCAACTGACGAAGCCAACAGGATTTGTCAAGAGACCACAACTGCATGTTTCATACACAGTTTACTTGGCCGTGATCGGTAAATACGTAATCATCAATACATGATACATCTGGAGTATCTTGTCTTAATGCCTATGTACAGAAGTTAGCACGATCCTCATAATCTTTTCCATGTAGCTATTACTAAAAAAAGGTGTGATAGGGATGGAACCTATGTCGATGGAGAATGTATAGCACACTTGTTTGAGTCATGCTACTTTCTTGCGCGATTCCGCGGGGGCTAACGGCCGAATCAATTGCAACGGCAGCAAGAATACTATTTTCCCCATCTTCTGCCGTCAATTGTTTCCTTTTGTTACGTTTCTAGATGTTACATCACGTAATTCGTTGAAGAAGTTGATTAATAATTGCCAAGGTGGTTGATGTTTAATGTCTATCTTTCCGCATACACAAGAATGAGCTGCATTCTTCCTACTCTTCTCATATACTTTGAGCATGTCAGCTTTTTCTCCATTGATAAATCCCATTAAGTACTATTACAATCTGTTTATTGGCTAACAACAGGAGCTCTTGATTACCAATCCATTTTATGAAAACCGCACATCAATAGCAGTTTCCTTTTCCCCAATATTTTCGGTGCAAGTTTTAGGTGATTTACCCTCTATGCTATAGTTTTGCGCTATTAAGTCACTCTAGTCAATGTAAAACTCTCTGAATTTTGATCATAGTGTGGTCTGTGGTGTAGGTGGCGACGTCTGTTATTGCAAATATTGTTCAAGAATTGGAGGGTAGAAAAGCATACTTCGAGGACCTGATATTTTTAGAAATTTTTCAGGAATGTTTCACTTTACCAGTGGCCATTTTAGGGGAGAAGTGACAATGCACAACGTTCTACACTGGAATAATATAATTGGCATTGTTGACTGGCAAATACTGCTTTTTATAAGTTTCGCTTTTGTGCTTAGTTGAGGGTTTGTACCATTGGTACAGTCAGCATTTGTTCTAATCTGCATGATGCACTTAAGTAAAGTAGGCATGCGGAAGATTTGCTGCAAATATTAACAATACTCTTACTGCCTGTCAACCATTTCCACTGCAAACTTACGACACCTACAAGAAGACTCTCAGCCAACTCAACGGGAAAAGAAACAACTTGAAAGTCAATGAAAATATAATCAATATCATAGAATTCCAAATTAAATTTATGCCAAGTTAAGCAGTTATTTTCAAGCAGCATACAAAGCTAAAATAGGAGCACACAGTTCTTGTCTGATTTTGAAGTTAGACAATAGTGTGAAAGAAACTTCAACTAAACAAAAGATTATACAATATGCACCTGCAGATAGCAACTTACCTGAACACACCTACAGCCATATGGCACATGACAGACAAAGCATAGCAGGCAGCTAAGAAATTATCAACAGAATAGATTGAGGAAGGGGAGGGGCCTGAAGTTAAGCACAAATGACAAATGTAAAATGTGGTGCACAATGCCGAGTGCGTTCCAATGTGTAAGACGAAAATCAAAATTGAAGATCAAAGGTCAAGTTTACGAGTATATTTCGTCCAGAACGCCCACTGCATTCCTACTAACTTGCTATTAAATAATAACAAAAAAATCCCTAAGTACAAACTCACAGATCAGAAGGAACGAGCGAGGTGGCGTAGTGGTCAACATACTTCCTCGTATTGTGGAAGGAAGCAGGTCAAACCACCATCAGGCATCTAATTTAGGTTTTCCGTAGTTACCGTAAATCTCATACGGCGCAATTAATTTGGGAAGTCACAGGCTACTTCCTTCTACACACTTCTTCAATCCGAGCCTCTAATGAACTCATCGTGGTCGGTCTTCCTCTCTTCAAACTGATGATGTTGACACAAGCACTTTGCTTATTTCAAAACTTTAACTATTCTCGGAAGACAAGTCACTGGATCCCAAAGAAATTCTTATTAGGTGTTACTTTGAATCATCTGCATGTAATAAGATCCATACATGGAGTCTTTTTTTCTTTTCTTTTTCCGTGCTGTACCAACCTCTTCATCTCAGAGAAGGACTTGCACCTAACGTACTCTATTGTTTGTTGGATATACTAAAATCTGTGCCTCCCAACACAGCTTTAATCCTTCACAGTTCCGTCTTGTACCATGGAAGTTATTCCTTGATGTTGTAACACGCGACCCGTCAGCTGGTCCCTTTTTTTTGTCAGTGTTTCCCATTCTTTCTTCGCCGATTCTACAGAGATTTTCCTCATTCCTTACCTTATCAGTCCACCTGATTTTCAGCCTATCAGTACATCTCAAACGCTTCGATTATCTTCTTTTCGTCCATTTCGTCATTCACTACCATACCAAGCTTCGCTCCAGACGTAAGTTCTCAAAAATTTCGTTCTGAAATTAAGGCCTATGTTTGATACCAGCAGACTTCTTTTGGTTACGAATATTCTCTTTGCCAGTACTAGGATGCTTTTTATATCATCCTTGGTTCGTCTACCTTGTGTCATTTTACTTCCAATGTAGCACAACTCCTACACGTCATCTATTTCATGGACCCAATTTTGATGTTAAGTTTATCGTTAATCTAATTTATGTTACTCCTCATTATTTCACCTCTCTTCGATTTACTAGCAGTCTATAGTGTGTGTTCATTAGGCTGTTCATTCTATTCAACAAATCCTGTAATTTTCTTCACTTTCACTGGGGATAGCAACGTCATCATCGAATGTTATCTCTGATATCCTTTCGCCATGAAGTATTTTTCCCACTCCTGAAAATTTCTGTTAATTGAGTCGCTATTGGTTCGTTGCACAGATTGAGCAATAGTTGCGAAAGACTGCATCCCTACCTTTTCAACCCGGTCACTTCTTCCTTGGTGTTCCATTCTTACTTTTCCCTCTTGGTTCTTGTACATTTTATATACTGATCAGCCAGAACATTTTGACCACCTATCTAATAACCGGTGTGTCCACCTTTGGCACGGATAAGAGCGGCGACGAGTCTTGACATAGAAGCAATGGCGGCGACGAGTCGTGACATAGAAGCAATGATGCCATGGTAGGTCGCTGTAGAGAACTGGAACTACATATGCACATACAGGTAATCATCCAGTTCCCGTAAATTCCGGGGTGCCATGAGCTCTGACGCCACATTGTAGACGTGTTCGATCGGTTCAGATATGACAAGTTAGGAGGCCAACACATCAATTGGAACCAGGCGCTGTGTTCCTCGGACCACTCCAACCCACTCATGGCCTTGTGATATGGCTCATTATCTTGCTGAAAAATGCCACTGCCGTCGGGAAATATGATCGTCATGAAGAGGTGTACGTGGTCTGCGACCAATGTACGATACTTCTTGGCCATCGTGGTGCATTGCACGAGCTCCACTAGACCCATGAATGCGCACATGAATGTTTCCCAGAGCAGAATGGAGTTGCCGCCAGCTTGTCTCCGTACCTCAGTACAGATGTCAAGGAAGACATGCAATTGTGCAATGAATACTTTTTCTCTTAATGATGAATTACCCCAAAATATGACGCCACTTGCAAACTGTGAATAAAAATATGCATAATAGGCTAATTTACTGATACGATTATCCAAAAATTTGCAATAACTCTAATGTTATAAGTAGCTGAACCTAAACGTTTCAGCAGATCATCGATGTGTTTCTTCCAATTCAATTCCTCGTCGGTGCATACACCCAGAAATTTTGAATATACTGCCTTAGCAACAGACTTCTGTTCAAAGTCTATCACCGGTGCTATGTTGTTTACTGTGCAGACTTGTATGCACTGTGTTTTCTCAAAATTTAATGAGAGTCCATTTGCGTAGAATCACTTAATAATTTTCTGAAAGACATTATTTACGATTTCCTTAGCTGATTCCTGTTTGTTGGGTGTGATTACTATACTTGTATCATCAGAAAAAAGAATTAGCTTTGCATCTTCATGGATATAGAGTGGGACGTCATTAATATATATGAAGAAAAATAATGGACCCAAGACTGAAACCTGTGGGACACACTAGCACTGATTCCTCGCCAGGTGACGCTGCTATCGCCTGTCCAGGTTTATATCGATAGTAGGTGTATGGTCATAATGTTCTGGCTATTTAGTGTATATTACCCGTTTTCCCCTATATCTTACATCTATTCTCCTAAGCATTTCTAACATCTGGTATAATTTCACGTTCTCGAACACTTTGCCCAGGTCGATAAATCCCTTGAACATATACTAATTTTTTGTGAGTCTAACTTCCATTATCTATCTTGTCAGAATTTCTTCTCTGGTACCTATATTTTTCCTAAACCTAAATTTATCGTTACCTATTCTTTTATTGTGTGTATTATTCATATCAGCAACTTGACCACAGAATTACAGACTATAAACACCTTAACGTGAGGCTTTTCGAAGGATCTAGGGCGTATCCTAAGATCGATGAAATTCCATTCTCAAATGTTCAGTGTTGGTTCAGGAAACATTATATGTGTATATATATCCTGTAAAAGGAGCAGGCAGGGCTTCTAGTAGTCCTATCTAAGCATAAAATGCATGAAATGTGACGCAGGATTGTGTCTACAATGTTTCGAAACATACCAAATAAATCACTAAACCAAAAATTGCATATTAATTTGTGTTTGTTGTTATGAATCGGTTTAAAAGAATTATTTTGTTCAAATTTTGCGTTATTTCTGTTAAAATATGCCTATAATACTGTCAGTAATAGAATTACAATGTCGCAGGGAAAATTTAAAATACGCATCTAAGTGCCCAACGTGTCGATATGGATACGGTATGTTACAGAAAAAATAAGATATAGAAAGGTCAAATAATTGCTCGTTTGCACTATTTAGTTGTATAAAAAGTCAAAAATTTGAAAATGTTCAAAAATATCCAGTTTTGAAAAAATAGAGTAGTTAAGAAAGTTACAATATAACTGGTAAATTTATGGAGCCGATCAGTTCGTTCCCACTCCAAGAAATAACATTGCAAAGCGTTCTGGAGTCAGTAGTAGGAAGGTGAATGGAAGATTTGACAAATTGGATCTGGAAAAGCGCTGTGTGTCTTGCAAGGGAACCGCATATAAGTCACTTGTGACGTATTGCTTCAGTGTGAGGAGTCCTTATCTTGAAAGCTGCCGAAGTGGGTGATTTCGAGGATTACATTAACTAGCAGGTTTCCTTAATTAGCTACAGCTCATTTTTCATCAAGATCTACAGAGGTAGTTCAGTGAGTTCGTGAAATCAGATCTCAAGAGAAAGTAAACAAATTATTGGAAGAACCTAACTGTAACTTTACTCACTTGCCATGCATTTTTAGCACTAATTACTGTCGTTATTACGCATCGTGTTACTCTGATAGCCAGCTGTATTATTAAACGCCATTTTTTATGTTTGCGTATTCATTTTTTTCCTACTGGCAACCATGCATTTGGTTATTTTAAAGTGACATTATTCTCGTTTATCTACACCAAACGCCGGAGCGGTCGTGTTTTGTGCGCCATCCGCCCAAGTTCGTTTCATGTGTGAGATCCGAATCTTCTTAGGAAAACAATGGTTCAGATGGCTCTGAGCACTATGGGACTTAACTTCTAAGGTCATCAGTCCCCTAGAACTTAGAACTACTTAAACCTAACTAAACTAAGGACATCACACACATCCATGCCCGAGGCAGGATTCGAACCTGCGACCGTAGCGGTCGCACAGTTCCAGACTGTGGCGCCTAGAACCGCTCGGCCACCCAGGCCGGCAATCTTCTTAGGAGAAGTTGCTGCGCCGTCACTAAAAGACAGCAACCCATTTGTCATATGGTAACGGAGTTTCTCGATATTCAGGCAATGAGTCCATCCCGCCTACAAAACTACGTTCGTGTCCACTTGGAACCTCGATGACCGCCTAGGAGTACTTGGAGCAAGCGAGACACTGAATCATTCGAAGAACTTTAATTGCAGGTGACAGACAGAGAAGGAAAGCAAAGAGGATGAGCTCTAAATGTAGATGTCTCATAGGAAGGACAACCAATGCTCACGCGGTTTGATGAACACATGGTAGATGACGCTGTCGCATGGTACAAGGAAAATTATAGGTAATGAAAAAAGAACGTTGATAAGAATTCTGAACATTTACCTTGCAACCATGTAACTAAAAACATCATAAACCTCGTTTCGTAACAATTACAGCATTGAACTTTCAGGAATCCATTTAATCAAGTAGGCCCTACTGGTATGCTGGAAACGGAATTTATTTTGTTCTTCCCATAACGTGGGGAACAATTATTGTTGGCTTTTTGTTCAAATTCTTCAGGCCCTTCTGCGACACCCCGGGTCACTCCAAAGATGTACTTTTGGGAAATTGTCAAAACTTTAAGCAACCGAGTCAAAAATATCTGCCTGATACTTTTTCAATCTAGCAAGCTTTTGTGTTCAGTACATTAACACCAGATTACTGACGTAGAAAATTATTCGAAACGAAATTGTTTATGCAGCGTGGAAATCACGATAACGCCGAATGACCAAAACACAAGAAAACAGGTTCAAAGCATCTCATCTTCCCAGCCGAATTTCGCTGCGCCACATATTGTAACACTCTTGACGCACTGTCGGCGTTTGAGTGCCACTTCGTGTACACTGATTCCTATTGCAACCAGATCTGGATTCACTGGTTCACAGGCCAATGGTAGAGGTATTTTTTCCGCTCCAAGTGATGTTGTGCATTCATACTAGTGGGATTCTGACGAGCTTCCGATTGTCGTGATGACGCGCACTGACCTTTCCGTTTAATTGGAATTTCAGATGGGGCCCGTACGGTTTGGCCTATGTCTCGTCCAGTGTAATGATACAGTGCAAGAAAGCCTTTCCTTCGCTCTCACAGCGTTCCATGTGGGTACGAGTCGTATCATAACTGTTTCCGCATTTCCGTCGAATCATGCGAAATCATCAGGATGAACTTTTCTTATGTCCAAGCGTTGTTCCGAAAGTTGTGCACAGTCATACGCTCTACTCCTGTCTCTCGAGGCCCACTCACGAAACGTTTGGCATCGATCGGTGTCGAAAAACGAGGCAAGAGCAGATGGCTTTTCTTTGATAGGGATCCACCTGGCCTTGTTGAAGACTTTTACCCACGTTGCCACTGTTCTACAAGGCAATGCGGATTCTCCGAAAGCCTCTTGAATACCTTGATTACTCCATCCTGCTCTACGTCCTCTGGCACATTCAATTCCAGCTCTGTTATCCATGTCTCGAAAATTTCGTGACAGACTTCAGCAGACCGTCCGATACATGCGACTCTTTTAAGTATTCATGCCCATGATGAAAAGGGAGAGTCTACTTGCAGTGAGGTCTGTAACTGACGTGATTTGTTCAAATGGTTAAAATAGCTCTGAGCACTATGCGACTTAACTTCTGAGGTCATCAGTCCGCTAGAACTTAGAACTACTTAAACCTAACTAACCTAAGGACATCAGACACATCCATGCCCGAAGCAGGATTCGAGCCTGCGACAGTAGCGGTCGCGCGGTTCCAGACTGTATCGCCTAGAACCGCTCGGCCACCACGGCCGGCGATGTGATTTGTAATCGACGTTATTTCATTACGTTCTGTTGTATGGCATTGTTTCCGCTATTTAAGTCCGAACCCTTGTTGATTTTACTGTGTAATGTGGAATAAAATAAATGTAGAATGTATACATCGCAGAAGATGCAGTTTCAGGTACTCAGCCTAAGGACAAAACACTTTGTAGATGCACAGTGTCTGTACTGTATGTTGAGGGGCTGGGATGTGAGGTGTCGCTGACCGGGCCAGAATCGCACATAGCGCGGGCAGCCTGAGTGGGCGTCCTTTGAGCTACTGTGCCCTGGTGTTGCGCGTCAGCGAACACGCCTCTCAGCTCGCAGGCGGCACCCCGAGGTCAAGGCCGACACCTGTCTGCCGCCTGAACGCCAGCAGGAGCAGCAGAGGCGCTGCGAATCTGCGCTCAACGTCTGGCGATACGTAGGCGCGGGCAACGTGCCTATTGTCCTATTCCGTTTGAGCATCTGTCCTATTCTTATCGTGTAAATCATTTTTCCTTACATTCTCAGTCGAAATTCCTTTGATTCTTCTGCTCGACTAGAGTGTTTTTCTCTAGCGCAAGATTTTTGTTACACTGTAATTACCATTTGTCGTTAAATTCCACGCCATCCTTACTGACATTCAATAAAGAAGCTTGCAGAATGCTGCCCAGAATCGATGAATTACGACTGCGTACTCGTTGAGCACTGAAAGCTGTAGGTGAATGCCTGTAGCACCGGCTTTGAATAAGTGGTTCTACGGAAAATTTTAACCGAAATCGAGTACAAAAAAGTACTGCCGTCCAGCAAATAAATTAAAGCAATTTTCACCAAAAAAATGACACACGTGAAAGTATATTATAACACAAGGAATTTAACAACTGACATACTGACAACTAAAAGCATGCGACCTTGGTAATGTTCGTATAATAATTTATTACATCCACGATCGCCGGCCGAAGTGGCAGAGCGGTTCTAGGCGCTACAGTCTGGAACCGCGCGACCGCTACGGTCGCAGGTTCGAATCCTGCCTCGGGCATGGATGTGTGTGATGTCTTTAGGTTAGTTAGGTTTAAGTAGTTCTAAGTTCTAGGGGACTGATGACCTCAGAAGTTAAGTCCCATAGTGCTCAGAGCCATTTGAACCATTTTTTAACATCCACGATCGCTTAGATGTATAAAAAATATTCACAT
Organism: Schistocerca serialis cubense; assembly: GCF_023864345.2. Taxonomy (NCBI): domain Eukaryota; kingdom Metazoa; phylum Arthropoda; class Insecta; order Orthoptera; family Acrididae; genus Schistocerca; species Schistocerca serialis. The sequence goes on along the minus strand of NC_064638.1, from coordinate 603,780,306 downwards.
TATCCGTTACGGCAAATAACTGCCATCTTCAGATGTGCGTCTGTGAGAAGTTTAACAGTGAATCAGTCACATTTGGCGTTCAAAATACACCGCACGCTTGATTACCTAAAAAAAGGGCTCTTCTTGTTCAGATCGCGTAAAAAACGTCACAGATGATAAACTTTATGAATTGCCTTATACTAACTACTATTCTGAAATTGAAGAAGTTGATGACGACAATTCTGATAAAGAAGATCAAGCCATTGTCTCCTCCGAGCATTATTCACAAAGTGAGCAAGCATATGATCCTGAAGATGATTGGAAGGTAATAGTGGGGTTGTAAGTGAGATATATTTCATAGGAAGAGACAGAGTAAATGGAAGAAAATCTGATGTGAAAGTAAAAGCAAGACGAAACAAAAAAGAATCAAGAAAAGATTTTTGTTTATCATTAAAGTTAGAAATTGTGAGTCTTTACAAGAGAAACCATTTAATTTAAAAGATAAAACAAAAATGATTTATCTCATGAAGTTAGCAGACTGTTACGTATTGTGGACCCCTATACATAATTCTACTAGATGTACGCCATCTTTACTAAAGAGTGTCACTTAAACAGTTTGAAATAATAATGATAGAATATTATTTCTAAAATAAGTTTCCAGTGAAATGATGGATATGTGTCAATCCGTGTGGTGTATGAAGTACGCCATGCGCCCGCTAACGTAAGTAGGATGTATGCACCCATTCGATGACTAATCCACAAAAATCTTCGTACAGACGAACAATTAGTTAGGCGCTTTGAACATTATAGTCTTTTAACGTCTCAGTGAATGTACATATCGTCACATGATAAAAGATTTCGCCTTCTTTTTATCCTTAATGTTACGACATAGCTGTATTTTAAGTGTTTTTTTGTTCGGAAATATACGTTAACTTTGCCGCTACGAAAATATTTCGCAATTTTATCGGACACCTGGCCGTAATAAGTCATGGGAACATACGTCATTTTTCGTTGTTAGTGCAGAGTTTGCCCTATGCTGTAGTTTCACTTTTCCTTTCATCTTCTTGTTCAGTAATGTCACATGACTGCTTCTACAACCGTTGTTTGTTGCTATATGTTTTAAAATTTTAAGTTCTTTTACCATTTCATTTACAGTCTGCGACAGTTTGAGGATTCCAGTGACCATAGCATAGAAGTATACATTTTTATATTGCTGTAGATGGCAGGACTGCTCGTTAATAATGACATCGGTGGTCGAAGACTTTGTTAAAATGGATATTTCATGTTTACCTCCAAGTTTGGTTACTGTCAAACCTAAGGAACTGAACTTGTCATTTACTTCCATCTTACAAGGGAACCTCCCCATCGCACACCCCTCAGATTTAGTTATAAGTTGGCACAGTGGATAGGCCTTGAAAAACTGAACACAGATCAATCGAGAAAACAGGAAGAAGTTGTGTGGAACTATGAAAAAAATTAGTAAAATATACAAACTGAGTAGTCCATGCGCAAGATAAGCAACATCAAGAAAAAGTGAGCTCAGGAGCGCCGTGGTCCCGTGGTTAGCGTGAGTATATGCGGAACGAGAGGTCCTGGGTTCAAGTCTTCCCTCGACTGAAAATTTTATTTTCGCAAAGTTATGATCTGTCCGTTCGTTCATTGACGTCTATGTTCACTGCAATAAGCTTAGTGTCTGTGTTTTGCGACCGCACCGCAAAACCGTGCGATTAGTAGACGAAAGGACGTGCCTCTCCAATGGGAACCGAAAACATTTGATCGCAAGGTCATTGGTCAACCGACTCCTCCACAGGAAAACACGTCTGATATATTCTATACGACACTGGTGACGGCATGTGCATCACATGACAGGAATATGTTGTCGACCCACCTAACTTGTACATGGGTAAAAAGATTCTTCTACCTTGCCCATTTAGGTTTTCTTCTGGATGTGATAATCACTCGCAAAAAAGTGATGAAAACATAAGAGTTTGTCACATAAACTGAAAATAAAAAATTAAACTTTTCACTCGAGGGAAGACTTGAACCTAGGACTTCTCATTTCGTAGCTGCTCTCGCTAACCACAAGACAACGGCGCTCCTAGACTCCCATTGTCCTTGATGTTGCGTATCTTCGCATGGACTACTCAGTTTGTATATTTTACCAATTTTTTCATAGTTCCATACAACTTCTTCCTGTTTTCTCGATTGATCTGTGTTCAGTTTTTCAAGGCCTATCCACTGTGCCAACTTATAACTAAATCTGAGGGGGGTGCGATGGGGAGGTTCCCTTGTTAGCTGTGAAAGTTAAATCGGGATATATTGCGCTTAATCTGAATTTAGTTCAGCTTCATTAGCTTCGACTAATATGATAAGATCGTCAAGATATTGCTTGCGGTCCACGATTGTTTCCTGTTGTTTGTGGGAATCTACTGAAGAATCTGCATTCAAAGCCTTTTCTAAATATATCTGCAAGTGTTCCAGATAAGCTATCCCCCATTGCTGTTACATTTTGCCTTGAAATTTGAAATAATTGAAATCCAGCACCAACTATAAAAAAATCTGTTCACCAATGCTTAATTTTCCGTACCTATTTAGGTCCTTCTTAATGATTTCAGTAGTTTCTTTGACTGGGACGTTTGTGTTATACCAATCGAAGCGAATGTGATTCGTTGCGTATTGCAACACCTCTAATAACGTTTACGAATTCAGGGCGTTGTTATGCTGTTTAAGACTGCTGAAAGCTATACGTCCTCTTGATCCTGTCATTGAGTATCATATTTTTAGCTTGGTATCTGATATTGATAACAATTGGATGACTTCGACGATTCCATTGTATTCAAAAAACATCACTGTTTTATAAATGTAATCGTCATCATAATTAATAACTGCCGTATCAGCCTTTTCTGCTTTCGCTTCAGCTTTTTAATTGTTTTAATTTAGTTTAGATTTTTATTTTCATTTTTTCTTTCATTAGCTAACACTTTTCTAACTTAAACATTGGCATCCACTTGTTGGTACTTACACATCTGAGCCAGTTATGAAGCAGTTTTAGTTTCTGTTGAAATGCGATTAGTTTCCCGTCGATGACGAACAGTTTCAGCTCAATGACAGGACAGTGAACCTAACGTCCTAACAAGGGTCTGATATATAATGCTAAATTAAAATATTTTATACAATGAAGCGGTACAAAACCCAGTAGAAATTTAATTTTCGCAATTAAACAGAATACAGCAGATCCTAAAAGTGCAATAGTAGCTCTAATGAATAAATACCAACAAATGGCCACTAATGTTAAAGTTTAAAAAGGTAATTAATGAAAAGAAAAAGAAAAATCTAAATGAAATGAAAACAATTAAGAAGCAGAATGAAAACTTTCAGGAGAATAATGCAATTGTAACGAAAGAAGATATGGATAATACAGCAATTTTACTATTACATTTATAAAACAATGAATTTGTTTGAAGACAATGGAATCAGCTAAGTCAATAAGAAGAACATTCTTAACAAATTTGAGAAAGACATCAGGGGGAATCACAGGATGCAGCAAGTTTTCTAAACCTTCGTATGGGAGACTGATATTTTGGGACACCTGTAGCCTAAAGACATCGTTAATCGCCTTACTTGAAGACATTACATTATATTCTCATTCTCTCTACCAATAGCAGGACAGCATCTAATATCAGGACATTTATGTTGGCAGGTCTCAAAATGATCAACATCGCGGGCGTGGTGTCCATCGTTCTGTTCTACGTGCTGATCCTAGCGGTGGGCATATGGGCCGGCCGCAAGAAGGAGGCGGGCAACGACTCCGAGGAGGAGGTGATGCTGGCAGGCCGCAACATCGGCCTTTTCGTCGGCATCTTCACCATGACAGGTGCGCACTGCACACAGCTGCCGCTTCAACATGTGTGGCTCAACAGGCTGTCCACATTTGTGTGGAGGAAAAGATATCTTCTAGTGCGATAATATCCAAGAGGGTGAAAATGTTAGGCTACTGTAGAATCTAACGAGACTTGGTTTCAATAAACAGATATTGCTCTCTGGTATTAAAAATTCGATGGATTGAAGTAAATATCTCAAGGATGCTCTTTTTCGGAATCCTAATCCAACGACGCATGCTATTCATTCGCTTGGAGTGTAATAGTTGCTATCAAAAATCTTTCAAACGAAGTCAGGAAATGTTGGATACAAGTAACCCTTACAACAGTTCATACTACGACAAGTATGTGTCATTAATTGGTTTGTTGGTGTCACGCTGAAGGAATGCGCCTGAAACATATCTGTTACCTTTTTTTTTAACATTAATTCTAAACACAAAGCACAAATTTTAAATTTTGTCTTACTTGTTTGGTTAACGTTTCATTTTATTTTGTTGTCGTTAGTGTTGTGGACCAAACAGTGATTTGGTGCATCTCTCGATGGTGATCATCCTCTTCTAATTATATCTAGTATCTTCCCATTATTTATCGGATCCACGTATCTAATATACAGCTTTGTTCCGTTTCACCACCTATCGAAAACGTGGATTCCTTTCTTGTCTGAACCGCCTATCGTACATGCTTCACTTCCGTACAACAACACATTCTAAAAAGACTTTTCAGAAAATACTTCCTAACATTTAAATCAGTATTCGAAGTAAACTTTTTTTCCACAAACGCTTTTCTGGGGAACCTGTATTTTGTATACTATCTACTTCGGACATAATACGTTATTATGCTGCCAAAATACCAAAATTCATCTCTTACTTTTACTATCTCATTTACTAATTTAATTATCTCGGAATCTCCTCATTTAATATGATTACATTCCATTACCCTTTTATTAATTTATTGCTCTTTGCAAGACGTCCATTCCTTTCATATGCTCTTCCAATTACTTTGTTGCCTTGACAGGATTACAACGTCATCTGCAAACCATAAAGTTGTATTGCTTGTCCCTGCAATTTAATTCCCTGTCCAAACGTCACTTTTGTTTCCTTAACTGCTTGCTCAGTGAACAGAGTTAATAACAACGGGGATAGGCTACGAAATCTACCTCACCACTTTCTCAGCTATTGATTTCCTTTAATATCCTTCGTCTCCTACAACTGGAATCTAATTTGTGCACAAGCTGTACATAATCTTTCGCGCCCTGTATTTTATACCTTCTACCACCAGCCTAAGAAATCTCTTACATCACATTTATTGGGGGTCAGCTGTCGACGTTGAAAACTTCTTAAGGTATTTCGCCGATGATTCTGGTTATAAGGTATAAAGAAGTTGCAACGTTCGAGAATTGTAATGAATTACAAAAAGACTTACAGATGTTTGGTTTGTGGGGAGCTCAACTGCAGGTTCATCAGCGCCCGTACAAAGTTTCAATTGTTACACAGTCCATGTTTTTAGAAAGTCCACTGTTATGAATGATCATGATGATGAAATGATGAGGACAGCACAAACACCCAGTCCCCGGCAGAGAGAAATTTCCAATCCGGGAATCGAACCCGGAGGCCCGTGATCCAGAGGCGACAACGCTAGCCACTAGACCACGAGCTGCGGACAAAATCTACAGAGAATCTACACTTTCAGAAGCGATTGGCATTTGATACCCAACATACACAAATGTAATGCGTACAAAGAAACGGAAACAACCGTTATTGTACGATTACATGCAAGTAGTCAAATAGAAAGGCGACAACAAAGTCTCAATTGGAAGGCCATACGGTCCAGAATCTCTATGCCAATGAGATAAAATCGCCTTCAACACTGAGACAATCATCGCTCGGACACGCTACGTTGAAAATATCGGTTTTGTAAAATATCGTGTCATTCTGCGGCAAGAAATCCGTAACTGGCTCTTCCGACGGGAATCTTTGACCCATCAAGGCCTTTTTGAAGGGACTGAAGGCGTGATAATCGCTTGGGGAGAATATCGGGACAACAGCGCGAGTGCTCGAGTCTCTTCCATTTGAGTTGGTATAACTTTTGCGTTACAGCATTTGCGATATGGGAACGTGTACCATCATGAAGCAGCAGCGCGCCTTATCGCTGTTTCCCCGGACGTGGTATTCGGAAGACATGCTTCCCCACACACATTCTTCATTCTCCAATGGATGTCTGCCTGTGTTTGCCCTTCGGCAGCCAATAAAACAATAAGAGCACGTGGTTCTGTTTGGACGCATTTGGTAATAAAGTCACAATAGTTCACGGTTATGCATTTACCGCATGCACGTCGGAACGACACGAACACCACACTAAACCCTCGCTGGGATGTCGGTGCTTATATACCCACATCGGAGTCTCGCTAGGTTGCGTATAACTTGCAGAAGCACCATGAATGGGAACTTTCTGATCGTCCCTTACACTTTAAAAATCTGGGACTATGCGTTCCGGACGATTCAGCTGACCGCCCACATAAAAAAAAGCTAAAGAAAGGGAGATACCAAAAGCACAGTGATTCTTTGGAAGAATGCTCAGTTGTAGTCCACCCGCGAAGGGGGGCGGCACCTTATACAACCATCGTTCGCTCTATATTTGAGTATTGATTGTCAGTAGCGGCGTCATATTAAATAGGATTGATAGAAAAAAAACAGAGATCACAGGGAGAGCAACGTGTTTTGTCACTGTTTCATGTAGTAGCCACGAAAGCATCATGAAGACGCTCGTCCAACTGCAATGGCAGACGCCACAAGAGAGACGTTGTGGTTACCGCCAAAATTCTGAGAGCATACGTCCCTATGTGAATCAAGCAATATACTGCTTCCTACTTAATGTATTTCGCGAAAAGACCATGAAACAAAGATTAGAGGCCTTCGGGAATCGCATGGAGGCTCACCATCAATCGTCCTTGCCGTGCACTTGCCTTTAACAGGCAATGGGTGGGGAGGAGACGGGAGCGACAGCGGCACGAAAAGCACCCTCAGCCACTCAACTTATGTTGGTTTGAGGAGTTCTGATGTCGATGTAGACGCAGCTTGTGGTGGTTTCACTACGAGATAAGCCAGATGGTGTAAAGTGACGGTAGCTGGCCTTCGTCCACAAAGCTCGAATTTGTTAGATTCGGAAACAGATACCAGATACTGGTAGCGTCAGGCCACCGAAGTGAGTGGCGTGTGTCACGGGTCATCCAAACTACAGGCTGACCCAAAATTTGACCTATTGTCGAAGTGGTCACTGCACCTGTGGTATATTTTCCAAACAGGTTAACTGCACGTGGAGGTCTATTTTTGAGTCAAGTCAAAAGCGCGTGGGGGAAACACAAGTAAGTTAGCACTACAGCATTTTCCTTCATATTTTCAAGGACTTTCTATGGCTGTAAGCTAGATCAGACGGATGTTAAAAAATTCTTGATAAAATACACAGTCCCTTAATGGGACTCTCGTCAATGTATTTAAAAAGTCGTGCAATAACAAAAACAGGGTTTAAAATTTCAGTCTTGCTACAGGTCCAATTTAAAATCATTCCTATATATACTGCACATGGTTTTCACGTTTGGTGCAAATCGGCGAGGCCTGTCTGCATGATTTATGTGATTTCAGGTGGTTGTTTGAGTATGAAAATTTTGAAATTTGTGGTAAGGTTCTATGGAACCAAACTGCTGAGGTTATCGATTCCTACGCTTACGCACTAATTAAACTAACTTAAAATAACTTACGCTAAGGGCAACACACACACCCATTCCCGAGGGAGGACTCGGATCTCCGACGGGGGGAGCCGCGCGAGCCGTGACAAGCCGCCTCAGACAGCGCAGCTACCCTGCGCGGCTCTGAGTCTGAACGATAGCATCATCAAAAATATGTATTTGTGGATGTGCTCTGTGAAAATTAAGGCCGAAAGCGCTGTGAAATGCGTCACAAGCGTTAGTTGCACTTGCAGAACTTGGAAGCCCAAATTTTGTGCGAAAACTCACATTCTGAGTCTATATAGTTCGTAGTCAAATAATCAGCAAAACATGTAACATTTTCACTTTCGAGTATAATGATCATTAAATCTTCAACACAAGCACCAACAACCTCGTGGAGAGGGAGAAAAGCCAAACAAAACAACCGGTGCAACGAGTTACCTTTACCAGCACTGTTTTGTTTATAATCAGAAGTAGCCCTTACGCCAAAATTTTGTCCAGGCCTGTGTAAAATGAAATCTACATCCTACAACCGTTGAAAATAGCCGTACCTGACTAACTACTTTGCGTATAGTCACATGATTGACGGTTGAAACTTAATAATAGTGACAAGGCTTTTACGATTCCAGTTAATACCTTTTTATACGTAGCGTCTGTTTTGTTAGGCAACAAACAAAATACTAACACTATGAACTTCATTTAACGTTTTCGGCAATGGTAACAAAACAGACACTCTGACCCGATAAATACACTGAGGTGACAAAAATAATGGGATAGCGAAGTGCACACATACAGATGCCGATAGTATCGCGTACATAAGGTGTGAAAGGGCAGTGCACTGGCGGAGATGTCATTTGTACTCAGGTGATTCATCTGGAAAGGTTTCCGACTTGTTTACGATAGCACGACGGGGATTAACAGATTCTGAACGCGGAATGGTACTTGGAGCTAGACGCGTGTGACTTTCCATTTTGGAAATCGTCAGGGAATTCAATATTCTGAGGCCCACAGTGTCAAGAGTTTGGCGAAAATACCAAATTTCAAGCATTATGTCTCACCACGGACAACACAGTGGCCGATGGCGTTCTCTTAACAACCGAGAGAGTAGTGGAGTTTGTGTATTGATGTCACTGATAAGAGTAAAGAAACACTGCATGAAATAACCACAGAAATCAATGTAGGAAATCGGGCCGGCCGCGGTGGCCGTGCGGTTCTAGGCGCTTCAATCCGGAACCGCGTGACTGCTGCGGTCGCAGCTTCGAATCCTGCCTCGGGCATGGATGTATGTGATGTGTTTAGGTTAGTTAGGTTTAACTAGTTCTAAGTTCTAGGGGACTGATGACCTAAGATGTTAAGTCCCATAGTGCTCAGAGCCATTTGAACCATTTTTTAGGAAATCGGACGAACAATTCGCTAGGACAGTGCGTCGAAATTTGGAAGCAGACGACCGACGCGAGTGCCTGTGCTAACAGGGCAACCTCGCCTGCAGCGCCTCTCCTGGGCTCGTGGCCTATCGGTTGGACCCTAGACTACTGGAAAACCGTGGTCTGGTCAGATGAGTCCCGATTTCAGTTGGTAAGAGCTGATGGTAGGGTTCGAGAATGGCGCAGACCCCACGAAGCCATGGACCCAAGTTGTCAACAAGACACTGAGCAAGCTGGTGGTGATACCGTAATGGCGTGGACCGTGTTTATATTTATTTATTGGTCCGTGGGACCAAATTAAGGAGAAATCTCCATGGTCATGGAACGAGTCAATACATGAAATTATAACACGATAGTAGAAACAGATAAAATGAAATATAAAAAACATATTCAGGCGACAAGTCGTAAGTTTAAATAAAGAAAATCAACAATGTAACACTGGAATTTGCTTAATTTTTCAGCTCTTCCAGGAGCTCCTCGACAGAATAGAAGGAGTGAGCCATGAGGAAACAGTTCAGTTTAGACTTAAAAGACTTTGGGCTATTGCTAAGATTTTTGAGTTCTTGTGGTAGCTTATTGAAAATGGATGCAGCAGGATACTGCACTCCTTTCTGCACAAGAGTCAAGGAAGTGCATTCCACATACAGATTTAATTTCTGCCTAGTATTAACTGAGTGAAAGCTGCTTACTCTTGGAAATAGGCTAATATTGCTAACAACAAACGACATTAAAGAAAATATATACAGTGAGGGCACAGTCAGAATTCCCAGTCTATTGAATAGGGGTGGACCAGAGGTTCTCGAACTTACACCACATATAGCTCGAACAGCCAGTTTTTGAGCCAAAAATACCCTTTTTGAATCAGAAGAATTACCCCAAAAAGTAATACCATACGAGATAAGCGTATGAAAATATGCGAAGTAGACTACTTTTGGTGTTGAACTGTCACTTATTTCAGATACTGTTCTAATGGTAAATAGAGCAGCATTTAGTTTCTGAACGAGATCCTGGACATGGGCTTTCCATGACAGATTACTGTCTATCCGAACGCCTAGGAACTTGAGCTGTTCCGTCTCGCTTATAGTATGCCCATTCTGTCTGATCAAAATATCGGTTCTTGTTGAATTGTGAGTTAGAAACTGTAAAAACTGAGTCTTACTGTGATTTAGCATCAAATTGTTTTCCACAAGCCACGAACTTATTTCATGAACTACATTATTTGATACTGTTTCAATATTACACACAAGATCCTTCACTAACAAGCTGGTGTCATCAGTAAACAGAAATATTTTTGAATCAGCTGTAATACTAGAAGGCATATCATTTATATAAATAAGAAAAAGCAGTGGCCCCAGCACCAACCCTTGGGGAACGCCCCACTTAACAGTGCCCCATTGCGACTGAACATCACTTCCACTCGCAATATTGCTGAGAATTACCTTCTGATTTCTGTTCTTAAAGTAAGAGGCGAACCAATTGTAAGCTACTCCCCTTACTCCATAATGGTCCAACTTCTGCAGTAGTATTTTGTGGTCAACACGGTCAAAAGCCTTCGTTAAATCAAAGAAAATACCTAGCGTTCGCAACCTCTTATTTAATCCGTCCAAAACCTCACAGAGAAAATAGAATATAGCATTCTCAGTTGTTAAACCATTTCTAAAACCAAACTGTACATTTTACAGCAACTTATGTGAATTTAAATGCACCAGTAACCTTGTATATACAACCTTCTCGATAACTTTAGCAAACACCGATGGCATAGAAACAGGTCTAAAGTTGTCAACATTATCCCTGTCTCCCTTTTTATAAAGTGGCTTCACTGCAGACCAGCCACTTCCTTTACGACTGACCGTATGGTTTTAATTTTATCCTGAGACTTAGCTATTCTATCTGTATATCACTTACTTTTTGCCTTCCTAATAACATTTTTAAGCACCTTACAATACTGTTTGTAATGGGCTGCTGCATTTAGATTTTGTCTGCTTCTAACGTTTTGATATAATTGCCACTTTGTTCTACAAGATATTCTTATCCCTCTAGTCAGCCACCCAGGCTGCCTGTTTGTGCTAGTATCCTGTTTTGAACGTTGTAACGGAAATCAACTTTCAAAGAGCACGAGAAAAGTCTTGAGAAAAGCATTATATTTAACGTCTACTGTATCAGCGCTATAAACATCTTGCCACTCTTGTTCCTTGACAAGGTTTACAAAGGTCTCTACAGCAACTGGATCAGCTTTCCTACACAGTTGATAACTATATTTAACATGTGTTGCAGCACATAAATCTTTTAGAGTTGAATTTGTGCATCATGATCTGAAAGGCCATTCACCTTTTTGCTAACAGAATGCCCGTCTAGTAACGAGGAATGAACAAAAATGTTGTCTACGGTTGTTCTACTGTTCCCTTGCATTCTCGTTGGAAAGAATACAGATTGCATAAGATTATATGAATTAAGGAGGTCTACCAGCATCCTTTTCCTTGCGCAATCACTCATACAATTAATACTGAAGTCACCACATATAACTAACTTTTTGTATTTCCTATAAAGTGAACCAAGAACATCCTCTAGCTTTAGCAAAAGCGTTGTGAAATCGGCGTCTGGGGATCTATAAATAACAACAGTTAAAAGTTAAGCTCCATTAAATTTAACCACACCTGCACAACATTCAAACACCTTTTCAGTGCAGTAGTTTGAAACATCAATTGACTCAAATGGGATGCCGTTTTTCACATACATGGCTACTCCCCCACACCGCAAAGAGCTTCTAGAAAAGCTGCCAGTCAACCTGTATCCTGGTAAAGGAAGCTTCTGAATTGTCTCCTTATTTAAGAAGTGTTCAGATATACCAATAATTTCAGAGTCATCTATAAGCAGTTCACTAACTTTATCTCTAATACCTTGTATATTTTGATGAAATATACTAATTCCCTCATTACTCTGATACCTAAGCTTTGTCAAAACTGGTTCCTTTGTTAGAGAGACTTCTCTTAAGCAGAAATACCTATCAGCCGACTTCAATCTAAAAAAAGGTGCAGCTCTAACACCCACTACTGCAGGAATTTTCCCATGAGTGATCCCACCTCCGCCACCTATGCTGTCACCTATAAGCTTTGCCAACCTCCCCTTCCCATACCTGTTGAGGTGCAGGCCATGTCTAGTGAAACCCGTCCTGCTGATAGACTCCACCGACACCACTGAAATATGACCCATGCTTTTTATCATCAGCGCATCCCCAAGTCTCACGTTATTACGCCTGACGGCTGTATAAAGATGAGGCCGATCGTGGCGCTGAAACAGTTCCACGAAATGCACATTCGTGTTGCCAGTCTGAGTGGCTATCTTTTCCAGGTCACCATCTATGTCATACTCCCCATCCCTATCAATACTATTACCAGCCCCACCCATTATCACTACCTGATCCTCTTTAATAAAATCCCTACATAACCCCCCTATGTTAGCAGTCACCTGAGCCAATCCTGCATTATGCTTCACAATGCTGGTGACCTGGTACTCATTCCTCAACACTTCCTGCAACTGCTGGCCTACACCTCTGCCATGAGAACTACCTAACAGCAGAACCTAGGTCACAGTCCTAGCCACCGTAACTGCTGAGGTCTGCTGCTCTGTTTCAGAGCGAGCGATTATTGACTGGAAATGGTTATGGTCGGCTACCTGGAGACCGTTTTCAGCCATTCATGGACTTCATGTTCCCAAAGAACCATAGTGTTTTTACGGATGACAGTGTGCCAGATCACCGGGCCACAAGTGTTGGCTGTTGGTTTCAAGAACATTCTGAACAACTCGAAGGATTGACTTGGCCAACCAGATCGCCTGACCTGAATCCCATCGAATATTTATGGGACATAATGGAGAGGTCACTTGGAGCACAAAATCCTGCACCGACAACATTTTCGCAATTGTGTACATCTATAGAGCAAGCATGGCTCAATATTTCTGCAGGGGACTTTCAACGGCTTGTTGAGTCCACGCGACGTCGAGTTCCTGCAATACGCCGTGCAAAAGGAGGTGCGACACGATATATCTTTTGTCATCTCAGCGTACATTTTTTAATGTTAGTCAAACGACTTAATTTTAAGAGTGATTCACATAATTCGGTAATAGCATTCAGTTTTACACATTGGAAGTTGTTTGTCTGTTTAAGTTATCAGTGGCTTCATGGGTATAACCGACTTCATAGTAAACACAATGAGAGTTGAAGAATCATTTCAGTACATGCATTTTTTACTGTGCACCTCCAGGCTACTCCACGTCGTGTTTCTCTGTGTTTCCGAAATTTAATACTCCTAAGAACTTAAGGCCTCTTACACTTATCATATTCTCCATTTCTAATGTACTAGTCACGTACGAGGAGTGGGATGTGGTCCACACAGCATAGCTCTCGGAGAAGGTGATTAATGACAACAGTGTTACCAACATTTGTGTGCAAACGTTACTGAGTAGCAAATAAAACACTCGCGCGCAGTCGACCTTTTTATAACATACCTCATCGTGCGCACTCGATCTGTTTGTTGAGGTAACGCTGAACCTTCACTCGCACAGTCGCGCAAACAGTAAACCTTTTCGCGCGCAGTCGATAGACATCCGCGGATAAGCGCACGGGTCGCAGACACGTGTCTGCCGCTGGATGGGAAGCCACAGGAGCGGCGCACGTCGATACGGAGGGCAGGCCGCGGCCGCTGAGCTGAGTCCACACCTGCCGAAACACCGAGCAGGACCGCTGCTGGCAACAGCTCTACGACGCGTGTCCCACTTCTCACTGTAGACCAGGAGATTCGACTCGTTATGCTACACTCTAGTCTACCGCAAGTAAGAGAACTGGGCGGCAGTCTGATTGCCTCGAGGTGAATGTTAAAATGTTCTTAGAGTGAAAACCAAACTTAACATCTTGCCAATCTTGGACGAACAAGAACGTTTACGTTCGAGCCAGGTGCGATCACGAGCATAAGGAGCTAAAATACACTACTGTCCACTAAAATTGCTACATCACTAAGATGACGTGCTACAGAAGCGAAATTTAACCGACAGGAAGAAGATGCTGTGATATGCAAATGATTAGCTTTTCAGAGCATTCACACAAGGTTGGCGCCGGTGGCGAGACCTACAACGTTCTGACACGAGGAAAGTTTCCAACCGATTTCTCATACACAAACAGCAGTTGACCGGCGTTGCCTGGTGAAACGTCGTTGTGATGCTTCGTGTAAGGAGGATAAATGCGTACCATCACGTTTCCGACTTTGATAAAGGTTGGATTGTAGCCTATCGCGATTGCGGTTTATCGTATAGCGACATTGCTGCTCGCGTTGGTCGAGATCCAATGACTGTTAGCAGAATATGGAATCGGTGGGTTCAAGAGGGTAATACGGAACGCCGTGCTGGATCCCAAAGGCCGCGTATCACTAGCAATCAAGATGACAGGCATCTTATCTGCATGGCTGTAACGGATCGTGCAGCCACGTCTGCAAGACAACAACCATCGGCACGAACAGAATGAGATTTTCACTCTGCAGCGGAGTGTGCGCTGATATGAAACTTCCTGGCAGATTAAAACTGTGGGTACCGGGCGTGAGTCGTGCTTCGGTAGCTCAGATGGTAGAGCACTTGCCCGCGAAAGGCAAAGTTCCTGAGTTCGAGTCTCGGTCGGGCACACAGTTTTAATCTGCCAGGAAGTTTCATATCAGCGCACACTCCGCTGCAGAGTGAAAAACTCTTTCTGGAAACATCCCCCAGGCTGTGCTAAGCCATGTCTCCGCTATATCCTTTCTTTCACGAGTGCTAGTTCTGCAAGGATCGCAGAAGAGCTTCTCTAAAGTTTGGAGGGTAGGAGACGAGATATTGGCAGAAGTAAAGCTGTGGGTACCGGACGTGAGTCGTGCTTCGGTAGCTCAGATGGTAGAGCACTTGCCCGCGAAAGGCAAAGGACCCGAGTTCGAGTCTCGGTCGGGCACACAGTTTTAATCTGCCAGGAAGTTTCATCTGCACGAACAGTTCGACGACGTTTGCAGCAGCATGGACAATCAGCTCGGAGACCATGGCTGCGGTTACCCTTGACGCTGCATCATAGACAGGAGCGCCTGCGATGGTGTACTCAACGACGAACCTGGGTCCACGAATGGCAAAACGTCATTTTTTCGGATGAATCCACGTTCTGTTTACAGCATCATGATGGTCGCATCCGTGTTTGGCGACATCGCGGTGAACGCACATTGGAAGCGTGTATTCGTCATCACCATACTGGTGTATCATCCGGCGTGATGGTATGGGGTGCCATTGGTTACATGCCTCGGTCATCTCTTGTTCGCATTGACGGCACTTTGAACAGTGGATGTTACATTTCAGATGTGTTACGACCCGTGGCTCTACCCTTCATTCGATCCCTGCGAAAACCTACATTTCAGCAGGTTATGCACGACCGCATGTCGCAGGTCCTGTACGGGCCTTTCTGGATACAGCAAATGTTCGAATGCTGTTCTGGCCGGCACATTCTCCAGATGTCTCACCAATTGAACACGTCTGGTCAATGGTGGCCAAACAACTAACTCGTCACAATACGCCAGTCACTACTCTTGATGAATTGTGGTATCGTGTTGATTCAAATGGTTCAAATGGCTCTGAGCACTATGGGACTCAACTGCTGCGGTCATAAGTCCCCTAGAACTTAGAACTACTTAAACCTAACTAACCTAAGGACATCACACACATCCATGCCCGAGGCAGGATTCGAACCTGTGACCGTAGCGGTCGTGTGGTTCCAGACTGTAGCGCCTTTAACCGCTCGGCCACTCCGGCCGGCTATCGTGTTGAAGCTGCACTGGCAGCTGTACCTTTACATACCATCCAAACTCTGTTTGACTCAAGGCCCAGGCCTATCAAGGCTGTTATTACGGCCAGAGGTGGTTGTTCTGGGAACTGATTTCTCAGGATCTATGCACCCAAATTACGTGAAAATGTAATCACATGTCAGTTCAAAAAAAAAAAAAAAAATGGTAGAAATGGCTCTAAGCACTATGGGACTTAACTGCTGAGGTCATCAGTCCCCTAGAACGTAGAACTACTTAAACCTAGCTAACCTAAGGACGTCACACACATCCATGCCCGAGGCAGGATTCGAACCTGCGACCGTAGCGGTCACGCGGTTCCAGACTGTAGCGCGTAGAACCGCTCGGCCACCCAGGCCGTCACATGTCAGTTGTAGTATAATATATTTGTCCAATAAATACTCTTTTATCATCTGCATTTCTTCTTAGTGTAGCTATTTAATGGCCAGTAGTGTATATCCCCAGTAAAAGCAAAACCTTCAGTTCAGTTAAGCTGTTGTAACTGATTAAAACCATAATCTGAACGCGAATTACAGATTAACCTGCATCAGAGCACACGATCTCAAGAACGTACATCGTTTCAAAGGAATAAACGTTCACCACTAATTCGCCTAACTACGACAGCGTGCTGAAAAGTAATCCCCCGAACTCTTTATGGGCAAACTCTTAGAGCTTTTTAAATGAAACATATCTTTATTCTTTTTGACTACAAATTTGTTTCTCAACATAGTCACCCTGGCGGCGAAAACTGGAGATCAGTTTGCTGATACTGTCACTGTAGAGTGTTTGACTTTATTGACGGAGCTACAATCTCTGCTCTATTTGCACCGCATCATCACTGAGGTTTCGAAACAAATGAAAATCAGTTGGGGCTAAATCGGAACTCGTACGGAGGATGAACAATGAACTCAGGGCGTCGGATTGCTGCAGATGTCGCAGCGCACGCGTGCGGTCCGGCATTCTCGTGCTGAAGGAGAGTATGTGCCATGTGGGGACGAACTCTACGAATTCGAAATATGTAGACATAAGAAAAACTTGTGGAATGTTAATAACTTTTATTTTACCTAAAAAGTTGTAAGGGTTTTCGCATAAAAAATTTACAGGAATTACTTTTCAGCACGCCATCGTATTGTCAATGGATTTAAAATGCATCTCTGTAAATTATACTTCGGCAATAACAATGAAAGGCTTTAATTTCAAAGAAACGCCAGCTACATATCAAAAATCAAGAATATCTGTTGTAAGGCAAGTCCAATTATATTCTCCCAAAACTGCGCTACAAGCAATGCGCTGTAATATTTCCTGACGAATATTAAGTCTTCAATTCAAATCAGTAGCCCACAAACCGTGGCCTGGCGCATATAAGATTATGCGTGGAATAAAGTACTGAATACACGATGTTTGATGGCGTCAGTTATTTTCATTCAGCAGTCGTGGCTCCCCGTCGTTGCGTTGGGGCCGGCATCGCAGCCCTACCGTCGTAGCTCGTACAGCGAAGTGGCGGGTAGTTTCGTTTTCCGTGAGGCACTGCAGATCGCTGGGTGGCTCATTGCGATCGATAACTTGCGTAATATTTTTTGCAAACATTAGCACTTGACATTTCATTCACTTATACCTCGTCTGGCTGCTCGCCAGCAAAGCCTAACAAAATCTGCTAGCCGTTCGATACATCTGAGCATCAAATGAAGAATTGACGGCGTTGTAAGTGGTCCACCAGAGCCGTATAAGTGCGTGGTGAGACAATTAGAACTGCGTGCTTTCGAATGTTCATCGTACATAAAATTAGAGAAAATATATAAAGATGAGACTAGAGACGAGATACGGCAAGAAGAATTTGTCTGTGCACGACATCAACTCGCAGTTATTGAGATCCTTTGGAGAACCTGCCACGACAAAACTAATCCACGAGTGCACGAGGTATTAGATAAACGAAATAATCTCAGATTTCAAGAAGATCGTAACAAACCCAATTCCAAAGGCAGAAAGTGTTGACAGATGCGATTCTTACTAAAGTATCAGTTTAATAAGTCATGATTGCAAAATACTGACAGAAATTATTTACAGAAGAATGAAACATTTGGCGAAAGGTGACCTCAGAGAAGATCAATTTAGATTTGGGGAAATGTAGACCATTTGAGGCAACACTGACCCTGCAACGTATGTTAGAAGACAGGGTGAAGAAAGTTACGTTTATAGCATTTGTAGATTTTGAAAGTCAAAACAACCTTTGGTGACATTAAAAGCAACGGTGATAACATTAAGAGTGCAACGGGAATTCCACTGTTAAATGCAGAGGAGAGAGCAGATAGGTGGAAAGAATACATTGAAAGCCTCTATGAGGGTGAAGATTTGTCTGATGTGATAGAAGAAGAAACAGGAGTCGATTTAGAAGAGATAGGGGATCCAGTATTAGAATCGGAATTTAAAAGAGCTTTGGAGGACTTATGGTCAAGTAAGGCAGAAGGGATAGATAACATTCCATCAGAATTTCTAAAATCATTGGGGGAAGTGGCAACAAAACGACTATTCACGTTGGTGTGTAGAATATATGAGTCTGGCGACATACCATCTGACTTTCGGAAAAGCATCATCCACACAATTCCGAAGACGGCAAGAGCTGACAAGTGCGAGAATTATCACACAATCAGCTTAACAGCTCATGCATCGAAGCTGCTTACAAGAATAATATACAGAAGAATGGAAAAGAAAATTGAGAACGCGCTAGGTGACGATCAGTTTGGCTTTAGGAAAAGTAAAGGGACGAGAGAGGCAATTCTGACGTTACGGCTAATAATGGAAGCAAGGCTAAAGAAAAATCAAGACACTTTCATAGCATTTGTCGACCTGGAAAAAGCGTTCGACAATATAAAATGGTGCAAGCTGTTAGAGATTCTGAAAAAAGTAGGGGTAAGCTATAGGGAGAGACGGGTCATATACAATATGTACAACAACCAAGAGGGAATAATAAGAGTGGACGATCAAGGACGAAGTGCTCGTATTAAGAAGGGTGTAAGACAAGGCTGTAGCCTTTCGCCCCTACTCTTCAATCTGTACATCGAGGAAGCAATGATGGAAATAAAAGAAAGGTTCAGGAGTGGAATTAAAATACAAGGTGAAAGGATATCAATGATACGATTCGCTGATGACATTGCTATCCTGAGTGAAAGTGAAGAAGAATTAAATGATCTGCTGAACGGAATGAACAGTCTAATGAGTACACAGTATGGTTTGAGAGTAAATCGGAGAAAGACGAAGGTAATGAGAAGTAGTAGAAATGAGAACAGTGAGAAACTTAACATCAGGATTGATGGTCACGAAGTCAATGAAGTTAAGGAATTCTGCTACCTAGGCAGTAAAATAACCAATGACGGACGGATCAAGGAGGACATCAAAAGCAGACTCGCTATGGCAAAAAAGGCATTTCTGGCCAAGAGAAGTCTACTAATATCAAATACCGGCCTTAATTTGAGGAAGAAATTTCTGAGGATGTACGTCTGGAGTACAGCATTGTATGGTAGTGAAACATGGACTGTGGGAAAACCGGAACAGAAGAGAATCGAAGCATTTGAGATGTGGTGCTATAGACGAATGTTGAAAATTAGGTGGACTGATAAGGTAAGGAATGAGGAGGTTCTACGCAGAATCGGAGAGGAAAGGAATATGTGGAAAACACTGATAAGGAGATGGGACAGGATGATAGGACATCTGCTAAGACACGAGGGAATGGCTTCCATGGTACTAGAGGGAGCTGTAGAGGGCAAACACTGTAGAGGAAGACAGAGATTGGAATACGTCAAGCAAATAATTGAGGACGTAGGTTGCAAGTGCTACTCTGAGATGAAGAGGTTAGCACAGGAAAGGAATTCGTGGCGGGCCGCATCAAACCAGTCAGTAGACTGATGACAAAATAAAGAAAAAAAAGATTTTGAGAAGCTTTTGACAATATTCAGTGATATAAAATACAGGAAGCGAAAGGGCTCTTTACAATTTGTACAAAACCGGACTGCCGTTATGAGGGTCGAATGACCTATAACGGGAGCAGTTTTTGATAAGGAAGTGATACACGGTTGTAGCCTACCCCCGATATCATTTGATATACACACTGAGCAAGCAACAATGGAATCAAGGGAGAAATTTGAAAAGGGAATCAAGGATTCAGGGAGAAGAAATAAAAATTTTGCAATTTACTGATGACACTGTAATTCTCCTTGAGACGAAAAATGACTTACGGAGCAGTTACGGCTAATAGATATTGTCCTGAAAAGAGAATATAAGATGAATATTAACAACATTAAAAAAGGTAAGGCAATGTAGTTGAATTAAATCCGACACTCTGAGGGAATTAAATTAGGAAATCGTACGCTTAAAGAAGTAAATGATCTTCAGTATATGGGCAGCAAAATAATTAATAATGGCCGAAAGAATTAACATAATCATGCAAACCAACAAAAGTAAGAAAAACATTAAAAAAGGAGATATTTATTAACACAGAATATAAATTTAAGTATTACAAAGACTTTTCTGAAGGTATTAGTATGCATTGTAGCCTTGTACGGAAGTGAAACATAGGCGATAATAAGGTCAGATAAGAAGAGAGAAGAAGCTTCTGATATTTGGCGCTACAGATAAGCCTTAAAGATTAGATGGGTAGATCGAGTAACTATAGAAGAAATAATGACTCGAATTTTGTAAAAAAAGAGATTTATGTCACAAATTGACCAAAAGAAGGGATCCTTGATAGGACACAACCTAAAACATCAAGGAATTGTCAGTTTAGTAACAGAGGGTGGATGTTTCAGTGTTGTCCACTCAAGCTTTGCCATCTTGGCTGTGGTTTTCTCCGTGACCTGTGGCCGCGTATTATCAACTTCAACTGTCTGACTGTCTGAATACTCTGCACACAATGGCTTGTCGTACTCCCACTCCGACTGACCATGGGTATGTCAGCCAAAGTCAGATTATGAATGCGCCGTACATTATTAGGAGTTTGTATGGTGACCCGCCTACGGCTGCGCGGAATGTCCCGAGTAGCACCGTGGCCACTTTCACCAGATAATCTGCTCGCCTGACGACTAAGTCTTCTGTGATTAGCAGCGTCGTCCCCATGCAGCTTCATCAGTCTTTTGTCAATGTTTGTCACCGTCTCGTTCTCACAACACTACAACACTGGAACAGCGCGTTGCTTCAGACGAAAATCAAGTGCATCAGCCATTATTAGAGAGCTACGACAGCGTGACTCGTGGAGACAGGTAGAAATAAATTTGAATACAGGAAGAAATATTGTTTCTATAACATAATTTATTAGCAAGATGTAGAAGTTGAAAATCTTGAAAAAAAAAACAACATTATTTCTTTTCGAGGGACCTCGTTAATGTAAAAGTAGTATCGAATCGTTTGGAAAGGCTTTCTTGGTTCTCACCCACTGGGCACCGTTATTTTGCGAAACGTGAATGTTTCTTTCATGTAACTTTTAATTGTAGGTGAATGTTGTACGTCGGGGTACGGCTTACTGTGTAGAATCGGGTTACTGATGGTGGTGCAACACAGGAGGAAGGAGAAACCAAGTGACCCAGTGTTGCCGCACAGCTTGTTTCTTTCGATTACTTGTTCTGATCGTTATTAGGAACAACAGAAGTATTATCATTTGAGGAGTGCACACCAATAGGTTCACTCTTTCCCCTGAAATAAAAATAACAACTGATAGCTGCTCTTCATCAGCACATACCTTCAATCCAGCCAACACCTTACGTGCGTCTGTTTTCTACGCGTGGGGCACTGAGCCACCAGTATGAAACATACTTCCCATAAGGCACCTCGACAGTCTACTGTAACTGCGCAAGACAGCACTTCTAAACTGTTCCGTAGAAAACTTCATGTCAGATTAAAGCTGTGTGATAGACCGAGACTCGAAATCGGGACTTTTGCCTTTCGCGGGCAAATGTTGTGCCAGTTGAATTACCCAAGCAAGACAGCTTTACTTCCGTCAGTACCTCGTCTCCTACCTTTCAGACTTCACAGAAGTTCTCCTGCGATACTTGAGGGCCTGGCACTCCTGGAGGAAAGAATACAAGTGTGTGAATTCCTAAGGGGCTAAACTGCTGAGGTCATCGGTCCCAAGACGTACGCACTACTTAAACTAACTTATTCTAAGAACAACACACACACCCATGTCCGAGGGAGGACTCGAACCTCCGGCGTGAGGGGCCGCGCAGTCCGTGGCATGGCGCCTCTAACCGTACGGCTACTTCGCGCGGCAAAGAATACTGGGCAGATGTGGCTTAACCACAGCGTGAGAGATGATTCCAGAATAAATTTTTCACTCTGCTGCGGAGAGCGCACTGATATGAAACTTCCCGGCAGATTAATACTGTGCCGACGTGGAACTCGAACTCGGCACCTTTGCCTTGCGAGGGCAATGCTGCAGAGTGAAAATTTCACTCTGGGAAAATCCCCAGGATGTGGCTAAGCCATGTCTGTGCAGTAACCTTTCTTCCAGGAGTGCTAGTCCTACAAGTTTCACAGGAAAAGTTTTGTTAAGTTTGGAAGGTAGGAGGCGAGGTACTGGCGGAAATAAAGCTTTGAGGAGGGGTCATAAGTCGTGTTTGGATAGCTCAGTTGATAGAACACTTGCCCACAAAAGGTTAATGTGCGTGGTCAGAATGGGTACTTCTTATAAGCGGATTCGCAGTGCATTTCGACCAGAAGCCACTAAACCCCATGAGCAGCCAAAAGAAACGGAGAACTCCAAGAGGATGCTTTTTCTAACATATGCTTGCCGTGTCCAAACCCTTCCAAGGGCACGTTTTTCTGAGCTTATTAAAGTTGACAGCCGGTGGTTCAATGACTTGCTATGAACCACCTGTGCCATACTGTAGAAAAACAAAAAACGTTTAGGCACTCATTTTTTTGAGAATTTGTGTGGGAATGTAGCTTCCGATGCACCATGATATGATACTATCAATTTTTTAGGAATTTTTTATTATAAAAATTGACATTGAAAAACAAAATTAAAATATACATGATTCCTAGGCTATCTTTTCTTCACAAAATAATGAGGAAAATTTAAGTACTGGACGTTATGCGACCGTCTGAAACGTGGATGTACAGACAAAGCGACATTGCAATTGGAGTATATTATTCCTGTCCTGTTTTCTTCTTTTCTTGTACTGTACATACAACAATGCTTGTACTTCACAATTCACATTGGTTCCGCTACAGCCTTTCCTGCGAATGCTGGGTAGTTCCTTAATATGGATAAGAACAAATTTCATGGTTCATTTTGTTCCAGAAAGAGCTCATAATCCGTCTATTATGAACTCATGTTCACGTGGTGTTAAATGGTAATCATCCTTTCCTCGAAGTAGATTATTTGGAGGAACTAATTATGAGCTAGGATCTGGGTGTAGCAAGGTGCTGAGCGAAAATAAAATAATGTTTGAAGTGCCAATTATTTATTGTTTTATATCAGAGTGCGATTTCTTTTAAATTAGAAAATCTGCTAATATTTGTTCTGTACAGAGACTATTTCAAAACAAATCGTTAGGTTCTAAGAAATACCCAAAAATTTATCAAAATTACAGATTCTCTAATACATATAGGCAAATAACTGACATAGGAAATAATGCATAAACGTCTCTGAAGCAGACAGAATACAGAATAGAGAGTGCGACTTGGGGAAAGCAGATATTTGAAATAATGACTTCGTCCCTGCAGCGGACTTATGCACCAGTAAATTTGAATCGCGAGA
The DNA here is from genome assembly GCF_023864345.2 of Schistocerca serialis cubense. Classification (NCBI taxonomy): domain Eukaryota; kingdom Metazoa; phylum Arthropoda; class Insecta; order Orthoptera; family Acrididae; genus Schistocerca; species Schistocerca serialis. Next base: position 603,756,721 of record NC_064638.1, on the reverse strand, counting down.
TGAGAAAATTAATGTTTATATTTTAAAGTTGTACGTACATGGCTGTGAAGCATCCAAAACGAATTGTTATTTCACTAATGTGCATATTTATAGAAACCAGAAACTTTAGGATAAGTGTGCATATGATAAGCACACTTGAGAATCAATAAACATCAGTCACAAAAAAGAAAAGTTTAAGAAAATTTTCACATCTGAGTCACAGAGATTTGGATGAATAAATTTCATAATCATAAAAAGCAGAAAATTTTAAATGTACACGTCTGTGAAGCAGACTGGAGGGTTTTACCAAGCACTTTTATGAGCAACGAAATCCTAGACAAGCGAAGGTCTCAAGCATAAAAATGAGGCAAATTGAGTAATTGTTCGATTTCGGTCGACTTCCCAGCCAGTTGCTCGACAAATTCTAAAACGTTCACACAGGGTTCAAGTTAAAGCGGCTGGCAGGCAGTATGTGGGAATCCAGTCATTACAGTAACTTGAGGACACACAACAGTTCATTTATCACGCTAATATTCAGATAAGAAAATGTATATAAATAGAGACTTAAATACAGGACACTTAAATTTTAATTTAGAAAAGATATACACCTCCTGAAGCTGGTACTCTCTTACAATGAAATTAGTATTTGATTTAAACAGATTCTTATTGCCAGGACGGTGATCCACGCAAAGGCATCGGCCAAACATGGTCAGTAGAGCGATCCGAATCAGTTTGCTGTCAAAAAAACCAACACACTCAGAAGTGACTGCATAGGGATAGGTTCTTCTCTCTCGAAACCTGAGCAATACTTAACGCCCACAGAATGTTGCTCACTGTCGTTCCCGTATCAGCCTGAAGCACATCACGGACAGCGCATATGGCCACGTCCTCCAGCCAAGGCTGGAAGAATACGCTCTTTGTCCAGCCCCAGAATACGTCACGTGACCGCACGGAGTAAAGTTACAGCTCCTCAGGTGGCGACGGTTCCGCCCGCGAAGTGAACATCCATTGCACAGACACGATGAGCAGCCAAAGCGGCTCCGATGTACGAGTTGCTATACTACGCGAGGCTGCATGGAAACCTCCAAACTCAAGCACATCGCGTCTGAGCTGCGCGCGTGCTTAGACCGCTTGTTGAGCTGGCCCAGACGCCACCAGTCCTTAAGCACAGGAATTGATGTAGTCTGGCGCACGGCTCACTGGAAATGAACACTGTGACTTCCACGACGGCAATAACGCCTTGACCCGAGACGCTGATTTGTAGTGAGCAAATTCCATATACAGGGTGTCCCAGAAATGTTGCGTCAAGCTTCGAGGGGTTGTAGAGGGTGTCTTGAGGAACAAATTGAACCGAAGTCTGGAAACGACATCCAACGACCCTACAGAGCGTGGCCCCGCTAAGCCACTCCTTCGGCAGCAAAGGTGACGTAATATGCTGACGAACCGTTGGGGGAATGTCTCGTATTGTTTTTTTGTTGTTCAGTGATCGCGACTGATTGCCACGCTCGAGAAGATGGAACTGTCTGCTGCCTAGAACGGCCTTCTTCCTATGAACTCGACGCTCTGTTGCCATGGTGGACGACAGTTTTGGACACGGGTTTCCTTTTGCAGTTTATTTTTCTTCTGTAACCCTGCAAAGGGTATACAGCAGAAAAATAAACACAAAATGGAAACCAATGTTCGAAACTTCATCCACCAACAGCAACAAGCATCGCATTCAGAGGAGACAAGCCCCTTCTACGCAACAGCTAGTGCAATCTTTTCCAGTGGCGATCGTGGCCATCAGTTGCGATCACTGAATAACAAACAACATTACAAGACCTTCCACGTAAGGCCCGCCAGCGCTCAGAGTCACGTTTGCTGCTGAAGTTGTGCCCCAGCGGCACTAGCCGGCACCTCTAACTTCCACACTCTGTAGTATCGTTGGATGACATTCCCGGACACCGGTTCCTGTCCTCGATATGGTTGTTAAGACATCCTCTAGAACCCCTCGGAGTTTGTCGCAGCATTTCTGGGACACCCTGCATAAAGCGTCCAAATCTCTTCCAAGGTGATTATAATCAAGATGAAATTCGATGACTCCAATTTGCAGATAGCACAACGGAAGAAGATTCTGGCTGATCCTACAACTGCGTTTTCGTGTAGGAATGCGAGCAGCGCCTCTGCTGGGGTCTCCCTAAAATCACCACTGTGGAGGCCTCAGTTTGCGTGGCCAGGCAGGCGAGGCGCGACAGCGTCCGGGAGGAGCCAGGCGCCTTGGTGAGGGACGGTCAGCCCCCGCCGAGTCCTGCGAGGCCGCGACCTGGCCACCGGCTGCTGGCCGCTGGCTGCTGCATCGACCGCGCTATATTTAGCGGCGCGCCGCACGCCAGGTCGCGCTGGGTCAGCGTGCACGCCGTGCCACGCCACGCCACGACGCTACGGGACGCCGCTTGACCCACGACCGCCGAAGGCTCTTGCCCAACAAAGGCGGTCGTGGCAGAGGCGACGCGCACGTGCTATCACAATACCCTCGCCCCAGGCATATGCATCCGGCCGTAATATAGGTTCCATGTTTGTCAAAGGAGAATACTGACAATTGGAGTGCGCGGCTTTGGGTATATGTGCTTGACATATACGACGGAGACTCTGCTACACTTCTGTAAAAATAACTTCGTGGTTAAAGTTTCAGTGAGACGAGTGGCGGAGGCCAGGCGTCAGTCAAGTACAGGCCATTCCCAGACAAGCTGTGTTGTCCATTATGAAGGTATGTGCGTAATAGTGAGCAAATATTACAACAGCAAGTAAAATGAGTTCAGATCACTACCAAAGAGCCCACATCTCGTGGTCGTGCGGTAGCGTTCTCGCTTTTCCACGCCCGGGTTCCCGGGTTCGATTCCCGGCGGGGTCAGGGATTTTCTCTGCCTCATGATGGCTGGGTGTTGTGTGATGTCCATAGGTTAGTTAGGTTTAAGTAGTTCTAAGTTCTAGGGGACTGATGACCATAGATGTTAAGTCCCACAGTGCTCAGAGCCATTTCAACCACTACCAAAGAACACATCCAAGGCTGTCTTAAACACATCACTGACATTCAGTGTTCTAGTTCAAAGGCCTGGTCTAGAAAGCGATATAACTCTTGAATATGATGATCAGTGTTCAGAGGCTTCAACGAGATACGAACTCCCAATCCAGCCCCTAGGCATGTTATTTATTTGTGACAAACCAGCAGTCATCTTCAAACTTCTACAATATATATATATATACTACAATGAAGAGTCAAAGGAACTGGCACACCTGCCTAATATCATGCAGGGCTCCGTGACCACTCAGAAGTTGGGCAGCACCAAGTGGCATGGACTCGACTAACGCCTGAAGTAGTTCTGCAGGGAACTGACGCCATCAATCCTGCAGGGCAGTCCATAAACCCGTAAGAGGACGAGGGGGCGGATATCTCTTCTGAACAGCACGTTACAAGACATCCGAGATATGCTCAATAATGTTCATGTCTGGGGAGTTTTGTGATCAGCGTAAATGTTTAAACTCAAAGGGTGTTCCTGGAGACACTCTGTAGCAATCCGGATATGTGGGGTGTCGCATTGTCCTGCTGGAATTGCCAAAGTCCGTCGGAATGCACAATGGACGTGAATGGATGCAGGTGGTCAGACAGGACGCTTACCTGTCAGAGCCAAAAATGATTCAAATGGCTCTAAGCTCTTTGGGACTTAATAGCTCAGGTCATCAGTCCCCTAGACTTAGAACTACTTAACCCTAACTAGCCTAAGGACATCACACACAGCCATGCCCGATGCAGGATTCGAACCTGCGACCGTAGCAGCACCACGGTTCCATTCTCGTAGTAACTTCTTCCGGCCGCAGCGATATCGGAGATGTGATGTTTTATCGAATTCCTGATATTCACGGTACACTCTTGGAAAATACCCAGTTCATCGCGACCTAAGAGATGCTGTGTCCCATCTCTCGTGGGTCTTCTATAGCACCACTTACAACTTCACTTAAATCTTGATAACCTGCTCTTGTAGCAGTAGTAACAGATGTGACAACTGTGCCAGACACTTGTTGTCTTACATAGGCGTTGTCGACAACAGCGCCGTATTCCGCCTGTTTGCATATCTCTGAAATACCAATACCTATACAAGTTCCTTTGGCGGTTCAGTGTATTATCGCCATCCTCTGAGTGGAATTCCATATTACTGGAGTAGCGAAATGTTAAGCACGTGGTGGGGATGGGGGGTGTAGAGCCAAACACAGATTTATGCGATCTAGGCTATTGAATGTTTTTAGCAAGTAAAACAGATACTCTCCTCCGGAACTCTCAAAATGAGAAAAATCAATGGAAAGGGAAATGCCGTGTGGCTAGGGTCTCCCGTCGGGTAGACCGTTCACCTGGTGCAAGTCTTTCGAGTTGATTCCACTTTGGCGACTTGCGTGTCGATGGGGATGAAATGACGATGATTGGGAAAACACAACACCCAGTCCCTGCGTGGAGAAAATCTCCGACCCAGCCGGGAATCGAACCCGGGCCGTTAGGTATGACAATCCATAGCGCTGACCACTCAGCTACCAGGGGAGGACAGAAAATTCAATGAAACATAGATTTATATCTGAAGTGGATCAGAAGTGTAGAGCCACTTCTGCACTGCGTTGGTTCGCAGCAGTGGGTCACAGCAAGAATGCAGGCTGATGACAGCTCAGATTGACAACATGGAAGTCAAATACTTTGTTAAAACTGATACCTCTACATTCATAGGGTCATAGTGCAGCAGACATTCTCCCTCTCAGCATGTGGCGAGGAAGGCACACGACGGTACACGGTGTAGGCTACCTGACTGCTTGTGGGCTGTCACATCTCCGCCTGCGAGTGCAGACACCAGAAGCTCGCTATCAGGTGTGACCCAGTGGCCAGCGGCGCAGAAGACTGCCAGACCATTTGCAGGCGACTTCAGCCTACTTCGCCGCATTTAGCACCTGCAAGTGGAGAACATGGTGCCGATGTGCCCGTATCAGCACAAGGAGGGTGGGAGCCTGTATTGCCCCAGACGTAATCTGCTGCCATTCACAGCAGGATTCTTGCTGCTGCTGGAGTGAACCTGGAGGCGGCCCACCAGTGAAGAGGCACCAAGTCCAGGATGGAGTAAGCAGTACTAGAAGCTGGTGCTGTAGTGCAATCTCTAGCTCGTGGCGACTGATTGCTCTCCCATATTGATCCAGCGTCTCATGTAGCCCTCTCGTCGTGGTAGGCGCTGCCCGACTGCTGATAACTCTTGCAAAATTCTCGGCCGCTAGCCCACTCGTTCCAGCAACATTCGGAACAACATGTGGCCTGGCAGTGTAGAAACTGCTTGGCTCGACGTGGAAGAGTCCAGTTCTACCCCTGCGTTGTCAGGATTGTGATGCTTGATCTAGTCCGCCTCGCAATGTCCCAACAGCCCTGTGATGCAATCGGCATGTCCATAACTTGTTGCTTGCTGGCTGCCTATAGCTCCTTCAACTGCTATGACCGAGCTACTTGTTTCTTTCTACAGTAAAGCCCAACAAATAGTTGTTACACTATAGACGGATCACACGAAAATGTAACATGCTGCATTTCAGCTGCAACATCGGCCCCGCCATTGACGATTGTCTCTCAGTAAGGTAATTTTATTTCAGGTATAAATGACCGGACATATAAAGTTTGGGAGGCTGTCTGCATACGCCGTCGTTATGCATGCCTTTAGAAAATTGTTACAAAGTGCGCGAATGCTTGCAGATGACGAGCACTTGTTCCAAAGGCTGGTAGAGGACCCAGATATAAGTAAAAGTAATGTAAAACACGTGCATGGGTGAAGAGTCACAATATCATTTAACTTCAGGATTGGCGATCAGTGACGGATATCAATGAAATAGGCAAAATATATAGGACTATTTGTGTAGAGTGGGGTCTGGTGGTCCTAGGGTATACCGCATGCCTGGCAACAGAGTGGTTGCGGGATCCAAACCTAATCAACTACCGAAATTTTCAGTCCGCCTATAATTTAGCTTGCGGTAACGCCCTTGCAGCAGTGGATACACCTGTTCCCGTGAGATCACCGAAGTTAAGCGCTGTTGGGCGTGGCCGGCACTTGGATGGGTACCAACCAGCCGCCATGCGCTGTTGCCATTTTTCAGGGTACACTCAGCCACGTGATGCCAATTGAGGAGCTACTCGACCGGATAGTAGCGGCTCCGGTCAAAGAAAACCATCATAACGGCCGGGAGAGCGGTGTGCTGACCACACGCCCCTCATATCCGCATCCTCAACTGAGGATGAAACGGAGGCCGTATGGTCCAGATGGGCCACTTGTGGCCTGAAGACGGAGTGCTTTTAAATTAGTCACCCCCTTGTCAGCGATGTGAAGAGTCGCAAGAAACGACACTTGGTTCGAATTCATAGTTAAACTGTAGGTCCTGTTTTTCGTCGTTGGATGACTGCTGTAGATTAGGGACACGCAAGTAAAAGTGCTGTCCAACTGAAAGAATTGTGCTCGGTCTCTGAGCCACACGAAGATAGTATCATTACACAATTTAAAAGATAATTTTTAACATTTTTCTGTTGCACCAAATTTCAAATACTTCCGTTTTCTTCTTTCTCGGATTTCCCACAATTCACATCTCACTGCTATGCAATCGTGTGAACAGACGTACTTTTCCTAGTTTCAATATCAAAATCTGTTACCTGTAGAGCTTCTCTAATGAAGAACACTTCCTTTTTCTGCGACAATCTATTTCTGATATCTTCCTTAAGCCATTCCGTCTGATTTTCTTCCTGGATTGCAGAATTCTCTCACTTACTACACTACTGATGTTTTTCCCAATCCTAAGGAAATTCATCCAGGAAATACGTCGCTTACAGTGATCTCATTCAACCAGTTGCTCAAAAATGATCAAATGTGTGTGAATTCCTAAGGGACCAAATTGCTGAGGTCATCGGTCCCTAGATTTACACACTACTTAAACTAACTTACGCTAAGAACAGCACACACACCCCTTCCCGAAAGAGGAGTCGAACCTCCGGCGGGAAGGTGCCGCGCTAAGTCACTAAGTATTGCCACCTAGAATAACTCCGAAAGTATGATAGTAACTGATAATTTTGTGGGACAAATGTTGCGTGGGGCAACGGGGGTCGTAATATGACGTTGGTATTTTTGTTGGTAGGTGGGGTCGTTGCAGAGATACGAAGGTCAACTTTGTTTTTTTAAATGGAAATGGAATGCTCAATCCATGATAAGAAGATTGCAGCACTGCATTGATACCAATGGTCATGACTTCTAACATCTTCTGTAAATGGAATTTCATGCCATCTTTTTGAACTTCGTTGACCTTCAAAGACCTTACTGTTACATATCATTGCATTCGTCTCGAAAGCCGCTATCAGAAAACAAGTACCAAACTATAGCATTAGAAAAACAAAGGTGGCCTTCATATCTCTGACGCGACCCCATGTAGCGACAAAAAACCAACGTCATATTATGGCCCCCGTTGTCCCCTGCAACATTTGTTCTACAAATTTTTCAGCTACTATCATACTTTCGGAGTTATTCTAGGTGGCAATACTTAGTGAATCACGCTGTATGTATGTATATATGTCGTGGTTGAATGACAGTAAGCAAATAGAGGATGGCTTCAAAGCGACACGTAAAGGAACCGCTACGTAAGGTAGATTGCAGGGAGGGCAACTTGTCAATTTCGGTTGATTGGGTGAATTTCAGGCAAGTGAAGCTCATCTGTTATAGACACAACTCTGGTGCAAACTGTTCTAGACTAGTTCGAAGGTTTGGGAACCACCAACTCGGATTAAAGGTAGGCATCGAAACAATTCAGAGGCTTGCTGCTAGGTACGATCAACACGCGAGTATTACGGAAGTGTTCCGTGAACTGAAATGGGAATCCCTGGAGAAATGACGACGTTCTTTGCGAAAAGTTATTGAGGAATTAGTAGAGCTGGTTTCTTCCTCATCAGTCTACAGTGACAGAAAACATTCCGAGCTCTGTTCTTACTGAAATGACGTACACGATCCACAGCAGTATGTAGTGACAGACATTTGAAGTAAATTCATCCTCGATAAATTTCATCAGACCGTGTTCTACCTATCTCAGCCAAAATCGCAATTGATACAGTTTACAAAATGGCTATCTCACGACAAGAACAAGGTTTTTTTGTGTGCGACTGTATATGAATGGAGACTTTTTTCGAACACACTGTAAAAAAAGGCACGGGTTTGAAGAACCGCGTACAGGTAATGGACAAACATGTGCAAACACGAGAAACGCAGTTCATTACTGTTTTCGTCTAGGAAAACCGTTGGCATTCAAAACAGCTTCCAGTCGTCTCGGAATGGATGGTTTACAAGGGAAGTTTATACAATCCTTCTTACAAAATAGTGACGAATTCACGTAAAGATTATGAAGATGAACAGCGATCACGCACCCTTCTCTCCAAAGTAGACCACAAAGGCTCAATAATATTGGGATCTGCTGACTATGATGGCCAAGAGAGATGCGGAAATTCGTCCTCGTGCTCACAAAACCACCTGGGCGATAAGAACTGTATGAGCAGGGGCCATGTTGTCTTGGACAGAGCATCATCATTAGGGAACAAACATTATACTATGGGATGGACCTGATCAGTCAAAATAGTCACATAATCCTTGGCTGTAATACGATCTTGCAGAATAGCCTTGGGGTCCTAGGAATATCACGATATGGCTGCCGCAATCACCAGCAAACCCCGCCATGTTTCACTGTTAGGACGTGTAGTCGGCCAAAGTCAGAAAAAATATGCAGCAAGAGTCATCCGACAAAATAACTTTCTTCGATTTCTCCATAGTCACTGTCCGGCTGATCCCGGTGTAGGATCGAGTCCTCCCTCGGGCATGGGTGTGTGTGTTTGTCCTTAGGATAATTTTGGTTAAGTAGTGTGTAAGCTTAGGGACTGATGACTTTAGCAGTTGAGTCCCATAAGATTTCACACACATTTGAATTTTTTTTTTGCGTAGTCCAGGTTTTATGGCTTCACCATCGCGTTTTCCCGTTACAGGCATTTGTATCACTGATGAGTGGTTTTGGAATTTCAGCTTGTCCTACAGTACCCTGCTTATGGAACGCCTTTCGTGTTTTTTGGGGCTGACAGCGTTCGTGAGCGTGACATCCAGTTCCGCAGTGAGTTTTGCAACTGTCGCACTCTTGTTTTTCGTTACAGTCCTCTTCAAAAGTGGTTCAAATGGCTCTGAGCACTATGGGACTGAATTTCTGAGGTCATCAGTCCCCTAGAACTTAGAACTAGTTAAACCTAACTAACCTAAGGACATCACAAACATCCATGCCCGAGGCAGAATTCGAACCTGTGACCGTAGCGGTCTCGCTGTTCCAGACTGTAGCGCCTAGAACCGCTCGGCCACAACGGCCGGCACAGTCCTCTTCACTGACCGTCTGTGACGATAACTCAACATATACGGGGTTATTACAAATGATTGAAGCGATTTCACAGCTCTACAATAACTTTATTATTTGAGATATTTTCACAATACTTTGCACACACATACAAAAACTCAAAAAGTTTTTTTAGGCATTCACAAATGTTCGATATGTGCCCCTTTAGTGATTCGGCAGACATCAAGCCGATAATCAAGTTCCTCCCACACCCGGCGCAGCATGTCCCCATCAATGAGTTCGAAAGCATCGTTGATGCGAGCTCGCAGTTCTGGCACGTTTCTTGGTAGAGGAGGTTTAAACACTGAATCTTTCACATAACCCCCCAGAAAGAAATCGCATGGGGTCAAGTCGGGAGAGCGTGGAGGCCATGATCATGATCTCCACCACGACCGATCCATCGGTTTTCCAATCTCCTGTTTAAGAAATGCCGAACATCATGATGGAAGTGCGGTGGAGCACCATCCTGTTGAAAGATGAAGTCGGCGCTGTCGGTCTCCAGTTGTGGCATGAGCCAATTTTCCAGCATGTCCAGATACACGTGTCCTGTAACGTTTTTTTCGCAGAAGAAAAAGGAGCCGTAAACTTTAAACCATGAGATTGCACAAAGCACGTTAACTTTTGGTGAATTGCGAATTTGCTGCACGAATGCGTGAGGATCCTCTACCGCCCAGATTCGCACATTGTGTCTGTTCACTTCACCATTAAGAAAAAATGTTGCTTCATCACTGAAAACAAGTTTCGCACTGAACGCATCCTCTTCCATGAACTGTTGCAGCTGCGCCGAAAATTCAAAGCGTTTGATTTTGTCATCGGCTGTCAGGGCTTGTAGCAATTGTAAAGGGTAAGGCTTCTGCTTTAGCCTTTTCCGTAAGATTTTCCAAACCGTCGGCTGTGGTACGTTTAGCTCCCTGCTTGCTTTATTCGTCGACTTCCGCGGGCTACGCGTGAAACTTGCCCGCACGCGTTCAACCGTTTCTTCGCTCACTGCAGGCCGACCCGTTGATTTCCCCTGACAGAGGCATCCAGAAGCTTTAAACTGCGCATACCATCGCCGAATGGAGTTAGCAGTTGGTGGATCTTTGTTGAACTTCGTCCTGAAGTGTCGTTGCACTGTTATGACTGACTGATGTGAGTGCATTTCAAGCACGACATACGCTTTCTCGGCTCCTGTCGCCATTTTGTCTCACTGCGCTCTCGAGCGCTCTGGCGGCAGAAACCTGAAGTGCGGCTTCAGCCGAACAAAACTTTATGAGTTTTTCTACGTATCTGTAGTGTGTCGTGACCATATGTCAATGAATGGAGCTACAGTGAATTTATGAAATCGCTTCAATCATTTGTAATAGCCCTGTACTATCGCCCATGTTGTGACATACTGGGTGATATTTTTCAAAGTTCTCTGTGTGTAGTATAAAACTGAAATATGGTCTCTTGAGCATTGTTCATCAATACGGAATCCTTACCAGGTATGACTGACAGAAGAGATAGAAAAGATCTAAAGAAATGCGGCGCGTTTTGTTGCAGGTCGTTTAGTCAGCGCGAGAGCGTTACAGAGATGCTCAACAAACTCCAGTGGCAAACACCACAATAGAGGTTTTGAAATTTCGAGAGAACATTTTCTGCGAAAAGTCGGACAACATATTACTTCCTCCCTCATACATCAAGCAAAGTGACCACATTCGAGAAATTGGAACTGAAACGAACGCTTATCAATACTCATTCCCCTCACGCTCCATTCGCGAGTGGAAGAAGGAAGAGAGGAGTAGTTAGTGGTAGAAGAAGTATCATCTTCCACACACTGTTAGTTGATCTACGAAGAATGATAGAGATGTAGATAATTTCGATAAGGAGGTATAAATGTGCCAGTGAGCGCGAATGCATGATGGCATCAAAATGGTGGAAAGTGAGACGTTTAATAGTTAAAGGTGGTAAATTTAAAAGAAATATATGATGGTGCTGGAGGGAATATTTTTCAGACAATCACAGAGCAAGGTGCCAATTTTTGATTATTAATCAAAATTTTTGACATGTGATTTTTTTTTTTTTTGGTTTTGTGTCATGCTCAAAAGTGTCCAATGATATTACAGTATTTCCACGAGCATCTTCACCTGAATTAGTGCCATATTCAAAAATATTCGATAATCTCTCTCTCTCTCTCTTTCTCTTTCTCTTTCTCTCTCTCTCTCTCTCTCTCTCTCTCTCTCTCTCTCTCTCACACACACACACCTACACACACACACACACACACACACACCCACACACACACCACACACACACACACACACAAACAAACCCACACACGTATATATATACGTGAGTGGGTGTGTTTGTGTGTGTAGCACACCGTAGCAGTCGCGCGGTTCCGGACTGCGCGCGTAGAACCGCGGGACCACCGCGGCCGGCTTTGTGTGATATATATATATATATATATATATATATATATATATATATATATATATATATATATATATATATGGTCCCGCGGTTCTAGGCGCGCAGTCCGGAACCGCGCGACTGCTACGGTCGCAGGTTCGAAGCATGGGTGTGTGTGATGTCTTTAGGTTGGTTAGGTTTAAGTAGTTCTAAGTTCTAGGGGACTGATGACCACAGCAGTTGAGTCCCATAGTGCTCAGAGCCATTTGAACCATTTTTAACACACAAATGTTTACGTCGAATACTGTAGTCTCTTCAGTAAATTGCCTTCCTTTTATGCTTTACTCATTTTAATACTTTATGTCAAAAACTGTGCTATCTTCTCAGTAAATTCATCTCACATCTGCCTGATCAGTAAATTTCATCTCTTATTGGGTTTCCATATTTTCCTATTGTTTATCAAAATATTGTACTGTTTATCATCAGTACATATCACATGTCTCTGTTCATGTCAAGTCCTGTACTACTTAATTATCAATAAATCTCATTTCTATCTTATTAATACTGGTATATTGCAGAGGGAAGGTAAAGAAAAACAATAAAAAAAATCCAGACATAAAAGTTAAAAGAAAAGAATTACATTACAAAGAAAGTTGGATGCACGCTTAGTTGACTGCACATTTACTTACGCTTTATCTATGACAAGGTATATTCGAAGTTTAACCACTTTACGTTAACATTTACTATTTTCACTTTTTTTTGCACTACAAAAATACTCTAGTATCCTCGTTGTAATAATTGACCAGTTTCTTATACTGGTACAGAATTCGCTTTTTATGTTGTCATATGGAATGAAAAATACAAATTTAATATGTATTATACTTCACTTCAACACTTCTCAGGGCATCATCTATCCTAAGCAGTAGGCTATTAAAATTTGGGTAAATACTTGAGATATCCCTAGCAGCTAACCAAGTTTTGACAGCTACATCGACCTTCATACAATCGAAATTATACTTCATTGCATTTTGTGGACAAATTGTACACAATATGAATAATATATCCTTAATTTAGCACTCAAAGTTATAATGAAACGGTCGCAGGTTCGAATCCTGCCTCGGACGTGGATGTGTGTGATGTCCTTAGGTTAGTTATGTTTAAGTAGTTCTAAGTTATAGGGGACTGATGACCTCAGATGTTAAGTCCCATAGTGCGCAGAGCCATTTGAACCATTTTTTTTATAATGAAACAGAGTCACTTAAGTTCACTAAATACGTTCATACTTATCACAGAAGCATCGACGTGCACAGAATATGTGAAGCACTCCTTCATGAGCGACTGTATTATTTTAATATTCACTTCTAAAAATGCGTTTGGATCAGAACTAAATCCATCGACTCTCTAGCAACCGGAGTCCCACACGACCAAGAGACGCAGGCCGACTGGCCGAGGGCATCGACGATGAGTCGCCAAAACCACAGAAAGTCAACAGCTATGGACAAAACGAAGACGACAACAACAACTATGGACAGATACGACAGAACGGCAACTCCGAAGACTGAATCAAATTGAGAACCTAGACGTAGGAAGATCAGGAACCGAATAACGATGGATACGACGTACAGTACCATAGCGCAGTCGGAACACGACTGACATCTAAGCCTTTTATTTCTTTATTGTATTTCAGTTCTCCAGCCGGGGCGGGCTGGTAGCAGCATAGGAGCTGCTCTGCAGCCGAGAGACATTAAGTATATATCAGGAAGACATTTAAAACAACATAAAGGAGAAAACATTGTGGAACATAGATATAAAAACGGGGAACATAATTGAAGATAGCGTGGAAAAGGGGGTGACTGTAAAAATGGAGATAAAAATCTAAAAAAGTAATTGCACGAAAAACTACGCACTGTAAGGATTAAAAGAACACAAGGCGAAGTACGACCGCAGCATAAAAGTTGAAGAATGATTAAAACAGCCACGGGATGGGCGGCGTAACACAGAACAATCACGGACAGCAAAACTACATACAAGTCAAGCATACGATTGAGACCACTGCACCTGACTTCACTGTAGAAGGGGACTTGTAAGCTCCTGCACTGACGGCTTTGTAGGACCCCCGCGAGTGCCGGCAGGCTGGCGCGGCGTGGGTGGCCCGCGCCAGCACACAGCGCCGTGGCGCGACAGCAGCGCCCGCAGGTTACAGGGAGCCGCCTAGCGGCTGTCGTCTACGTCCATGCCTTCTGGCGGGCCGTCCAAGTTGTCGGCCCGGGATACAAGAGACTTTATTTGAGAACTGGACACGTATATGAATTTAACGCAGAGCCACAACAATCCTCTTTTAGAGAATAAACATTAATATCTCTTATAGTTCCACTGCGTAACACATTCTGAATAGGAACTGCATTTTGAATGATACAGTTTTTGTAATAGGCAAATTTGAAAACATATGTTAGTTCATATCAATATTTTCGAAATCAACTGTGTCCATGTTGCTCACTTTATACATGCACACAGCGTCTCTGTTGAGAAAGTCAACTGCACCATCGCTGATAGTTGCAAACGTGAATTGCAGATATATGTTGCAGTGCTTCAGATAAGCCGACACTGCCGCTTTAGATTTGGTGTTGTTGTGCCTTGCGCTCAAGATTAGCTGCCCCCCCCCCCCCCAATTCTCCAATACCGAACGTTTTTCGATGCTTACTGCACTTCCACCACCGCACTGGTCCTTCGAGTTCTGTAACATGGAAGCAGAAGTACCCCTAGCTTCTTGAATTATAAGAAGTAACTGATAAGTAAAATACTAATTTTATTAGTGGTAGTAGTGTCTATTACACTTAAAATTTTCCTAATTCTATGATGCATGCACAAAGAGCCTCAACAACGACTTATATCTACTATTAGTTGTCTTGTGTTTAAACGTACTTTCCCGCTGAGGAAGTAGTTGCCGACTTGTTCCGACAAGTTACAACGAGCAAAAGTACTTTGTCAGCAAGTCAATACATTTAGTAATCTCCAGGCATATTGTGTTTCACTGTCTTGTCAAGCCAAGACAAGCTGGTGCTTGCAAAATACATAGTCAGTAAGTTCACGCTTGCTGACGCCGAACTCCTTTATCTGTGGGCAATCACTCTTGTGGGGCAATTACATACTATATGTTACACTTTTTTGCCGGCCAGTGTGGCCGAGCGGTTCAAGGCGATTCAGGCTGGAACCGTGCGACCGCTACGGTCGCAGGTTCGAATCCTGTCTCGGGCATGGATGTGTGTGTTGTCCTTAGGTTAGTTAGGTTTAAGTAGCTTTAAGTTCTTAGGGACTGATGACCTCAGATGTTGAGTCCCACAGTGCTCAGAGCCATTTGAACCATTTTGTTACACTTTCAGTAATGACATGCACTTTATCTTCGAAAGACATCATAAACTTCAAGCGATAATAGATGATTCTTGAAGTTTCTCTGCAGATGGTATTTCATCATCATGTGAATTTTTGCCTATCATTTTCAAAGCTAGCACGAAAACTAATAGCGCTAATAAGTTATTCGTGTCATTTCAAGGCGTATAGACCACATCTGATTCTGGTTTTTGACACTGTCTTTCCATCGTGAATATGATGTTTCTCATCTTTATCATCATCTTCGCCTCCACCATAATCTTTTCGTTACTGTTTCGTTTAGTAAAGCAAACGTTTCAAGAGAGGCCTTATGAATCGCGGGGTGGTTTACTATCGAAATTTCGGATAAGTACTTTCCGGGGAGAGTTGGCAACATATTACTTCCTCCACAATAGGAAATGACCACGACGAGAAAATTCAAGAATTTAGAGCTAATACAGAGACTTACCGGCAGTCATTCTTCCTAAGCACCATTCTTGAGTGGAGGAGAGAGGGAGAATTACTGGTACCAGAAGTACCCTCTGTAACGCACCGTCACAGGTGGCTTGCGGAGTTTGGATGTAGATGTTCATCTAGAATCATTACTTACTATTTGTATGCCACGGACTTCTTGTTGTAGGTAACTCGAGCAATTTTCGGCAACAGCTGTTAATTACATACTCGGTGGTTTTTTACAGAAAGTATACCTACAGATATTACTTCCCTGTCGTAAATCACACGTAGAGAAATGTGAGCAGCCTTCTGAAGATAAACCTGCCGAAAGCGTTATCGATGCTATTCGTTCCTGTCTTTTTACACACAGTCATTTTCCTACCACCTCCATTTTCGACAAGATAACGATGCTCATTAAGCTTGCGAATTTTTTATGGGAACGAATAATGGCATACCCATGTCAAAGCATTGAACGGTTCTGATATGAGAGGCACGAACCGTTACTTTCGTATAACAGCTGAATCTTCCACTGTCCTAACAGGCGTTATCGAAAGAAAAATTACCCTGCGTTGTTTGTAAGCGCTTCAGAGTTACACCCCGGACACGTGATTATTTATCGGTAGTGTTGCTTTGACGGCGGCGACGACATCTTACGGCCAGACCCCGAGAAGCTGACCTGGAAAGCAGGGATGAAACAAACACACCATTCATTAATGTTTGCGTCGTTCGATATACGTGCAAAGATCGAGTTCTGATTTGGCAAGGACGACTTGACCTCTGAACAGAAGAGACGGCTTGTAAATACAGTTGGAGCGGCACGCGATCCACCACACGCAACGGATTCTGCAAGTACGCCGCACGTTGAGACATTTCTTTTACCCTAATTATCGAGACAGAAATGAAAATATCCCCACAAATACGTACTTCCGCTTCATAAAGACTAACTAAAAGCAAGTTGGGTGCTAAGCTGATTTATCCTTTGTGTAAATGATATTCAAGATCCACAATATAATCCAGTGACACATGTGTGAGGCATACGAGGATTCGGAACGACAAGGCAAATAACGAATGTTCCACTTTACTCCAAAATACCGTCGGTTATTTGTTCTAATGCATGCCAAATATCACTCCACATAATGTTCTGTTAATGCGAAATATGTGTGATGTTACTTGACATAACCGCTCAAAAAACTAACAAGTAAATCAATTCGTCACTCAGGCTACAGAGGAACCTATGTATTACCACTCGCAGCACAATCTAACATTCGATGGAGTGCCATTCCATTAGTCACAAAGTTTCCGGTGGAAATTAGTGAACACCATACTGATAAAAGTGTTCAAAAACGTTCATATGTGTGTGAAATCTTATGGGACTTAACTGCTAAGGTCATCAGTACCTAAGCTTACACACTACTTAACCTAAATTATCCTAAGGACAAACACACACACACCCATGCCCGAGGGAGGACTCGAACCTCCGCCAGGACCAGCCGCACAGTCCATGACTCCAGCGCCCGAGACGCTCGGCTAATCCCGCGCGGCGATAAAAGTGTAAAACAGAAAAATATACCCGACCGAACATTCGTCTACATACACATCTACATGATTACTGTGCAATTCACAATTAAGTGCCTGGCAGGTGGTTCATCGAACCACCTTTAAGCTACTTCACTACCGTTCCAGTCTCGAAGAGCGTGCGCGAAAAATGAACACTTAAGTCTTTCCGTAGAAGGTCTCTTTTATTATGATGATCATTTTTTCCTATGTAAGTGGACGCCACCAAAATTCAGGATGTTTCAAAAAGAATATACTGATTACAAAGTAGTATTTTGTCCAAACTATCGATCGCTGTGCCTCGGCTCGGCTATTGAAGAAACGAATACAAAGTCTAGTTTATATTAATAGCCGCTAGATGTCCGTTGTCTTCTGTTTTGCTTGGTAACCGTCATATGTTCAAAATGGCTACTCCGCAGCAGAAATCATTTTGTGTTCTCGAGTTTGCGAAGTGCAATTCCGTGATTACAGTGCAAAGACGTCTCAGGTTGAAGTACCAGATTGATCCTCCGAATGGGTGGAACATTCCTGATGGTATCGACACTGCATATGTATGTAAAGGAAAGAGTCCTGGCCGCCCTCGTGTTCCTGAAGAAAATGTTGCACGAATTCAGACTGCTCTCCAACATAGTCCTTCAAAATCAACTTGTCGTGTTAGTCGCGATTTACAACTACCTACAACAACAATTTGGCGCGTTTTGAGACGTCAGTTGGTTATGACGCCGTACAAGTTACAGCTGTTACAAGCTCTGCGTCCTGATGACAAACGCAAGCGTGTGGCATCTTGCAACGAGATTCTTGATGCTATTGACAATGATAACACTTTCGCACAGCGCATCGTGTTCAGTGATCCAGCGACTTTCCATGTTAGTGGTCAGGTAAACAAACACAATGTTCGAATTCGGGGCCTACAGAAACCACGTGCAGCCATTGAACATGTACGAGATTCGCCCAAAGTCAATGTGTTTTGTGAGATATCCCCATCATCTATTTACAGCCCATTCTTCTTTGTTACAAAAGTAGTTGTCTCCGAGGCTGCACGAGGATAACTTCATATTTCAACAAGACGAGGCATCCCCTCACCGGAGCCGCCAAGTGCGTGAATATCTGAATGAGCTGGCGACTTAGCATGACTCAGCTGGGCTCCAGGGTCACCGGATTTGACACCCTCTGACTTCTTCCCGTGGGGTTTCGTTAAAGACAACGCTTATGTGTCACAACTCCCACGGATGAGTTGAAGATCGAATCCGTACTGCCGTAACATCAGTGACGAAGGACATGCTTACCCGAGTATGGGAGGAATTTGAGTATCGATGTGATATTGTTCGTGTAGCTGATGGAGGACATTTTGAACATTTGCAATCTGAACTTGAGAGGTTCGTAAATATGTGTGTGAAGTTTCATATTCGTATGTCTTAAAGTTTAATAAATATAGCATTCGAAATACGTATATTCTTTTCGAAATACCCTGTGTTTTCACACTATAAGGGGAAAGTTGGTGTTTGAATTTTTAAGAAGGTCCTCCCGCAGAGAAAACGACTTTGTTTTAATGACCGCCACCCGAATTCGTGTATCATATCCGTGGCACTCTCTCCCTTATTTCGCAACAGTACAAAACGAGCTGCCCCTCTTTGAACTTCTCCGATGTCCTCCGTCCACCCTGTTTAATGCGCATCCAACACTGCAGAACAGTAATCCAGAAGAGGGCGGACAAGCGTAGCGTAAGCTGTCTCTTTAGTAGGCCTTTTACGTTTCCTAAGTGTTCTGTAAATAAATCGGAGTCTTTGCTTTCTTCACTACGTTATCTATGTCAACGTTCCAATTTAAATTATTCCTAATTGTAATCCTTAAGAATTTAGTTGTGCTTACAGTCTTCAGATTTGCGTGAGTTACTGTGTAACTGAAATTTAGCGGATTCTTTTAGTGCTCTTGTGGGTAACTTCACACTTTTCATGATTTAGAATTAATTTCCGCTTCTTGCAACATACAGACATCATGTCTAAATCATTTTGCAATTAATCTTGATCATTTGATGACTGTAGATTACGCTAAATCACAGCCTAATCTGCAAACAACGTAAGAGGGCTGCTCAGATGGTTTCCTATATCATTTATGTAGATGAGGAACAACACAGAGCATATAACAGTTCCTTGCGAACGCCTGACATTAGTTCCGTTTTACTCGGAGATTCTCCATCAATTATTTCGAAATGCGACCTGTCTGAAAGGAAATCGCGAACCCATTTACACAACTAATACGATACTCCATAGGTACGCAATGTAACCAGAAGTCGCTTGTGAGGAATGAAGTCAAAAACCTTCTGGAAATCTAAAAATAAGTAACCAACGTGGCGTCGATTGTCGATAGCACTCATTATTTCATGAGAATAAAGAGCTAGTTGTGTTTCGCAAGAATGATGTTTTCGGAATCCGTGATGGCTATTTGTCAATAAACCGTTTTCTTCGAGGTGGTTCATAGCGTTCGAGAACAGTATATTTTCTAAAACTCTACTGCAAACAAACTATGGTGATATTGGTCTGTAATTCAGCGAATTACTTCTGTTTCCTTTCTTGTGTGTTGGTGTGGCTTGCACAACTTTCCAGTCCTTGGGTACGGATCTTTCTATGAGCGAGCGGCTATATATGGTAGCTAAGTGTGAAGTTATTGTATTAGCACACTTTGAAAGGAGCCTGACTAGCATATGATCTGGACCGGAAGCCTAGCCTTTCTTAAGTATTTTAAACTGCTTCGATACATCGAGGAAATATGTTTTTAAGTTGTTCATGTTAGTTATTGTTCTAGATCCTAATACTGGAATCTTCACTTTGTCTTCTTTTGTGAAGAAATTTCGGAAATCTGCTTAGTGGGACTGTCGTCAACAACATCACCACAGTTGTCGCACAGTCCTGCGACCAGTGTACTTTACGTACAACCAGAGTGTCTTTGGGTTTTTTGTCAGATTTCTAGACAGAGTTACGTTGCGTTACCTTTTAAAATCACCTGGCATTGAAATTCGAGCTAAATTTGTAGCTTCTGTAAAACTTGGACAATGTTGGGGATTTTGCGTTCTTTTAAATTTTGCATGTTTCTCTCGTTGCTTCTGCAATTGTGTTATGACCTGTTTTGTGTACCATGTGGATCAGGAAAGCAACGGAGTAATTTACTGGATGGGCGTGGATTAAATCTCTTACCAGCTATTTAAGTTTTCTGTGGTTTTTTTGAAACAAATAAGGTTCATCAGAAAAGGTATGGCCAATTTTGTTTCCAGTACTGGTCCATTTCGAGCATGCTTTTAAAATGACTTCATCTTTGAGGTAACGTTCAAATTTGATCTTTTTTCGTTTAGTTCCAGCTAAGGTCAAAGCCATTCTGTTAATATGTCATATACATTGAGATTTAGAGAAATTCTATATAAGAGCCAAAACTGATTGGTGTTCTCTTCAAGGCTCTCATATTCTACGAATACATTCAGAAAATAACTGAGAACGTGGGGTGCGAGTGCTACTCGGATTGGCGCAGTAGAGGAATTCATGACGGGCCGAATGAAACCAGTCAGAAGTTTGATGTCTCATAAAAAATCACCACGAAAGTCAATGAACTTGTTCTTGCTAGAGTGCTGCTCCAAGTGACAATTTCATTTTATTAAGAAATTTCTTTGATGTTGTTGACTGTTACGCTTGCTTACGGTCGGCCCCAACCAGACGTCCCATCAGCATGGCATTGTACTAGTCATAAACACAACTTCTGCTCTTGATTTCAGTTCTGCACACTTACTCACTTCCGAATGTCGGAATAAGTGTCAAACTTTAACTTTTATACTATGCTCCATTACACAGTGACACGTTTTCACTCACGGCTAGTCGCAGTAAGTATGTTTCAGCTGTGCTCGACGTGACTCTACTTGTGCATGGGCATTTATGGTTTTCTGGCACACTTTGCCGTTTAGCTGTCGGTCCACCAGCTAAACGTTTTAAACCCAGTTGATACCATTTTTAATCTCTGGCCATATAATTGCTAGACTTCATTAGGTCATATTTAACCCATTAAATACAGCTGGTCTAAAAATTCGTAATCTTAACATGAAGATCAGTGGGAGGTGTAGAACGGCCGAGACATCATATAAGGGTGTAACTGATGCGTCATTAGTGTAGTTGGCCGGTCAGATAAGTGCGTCTTGATTGCCTGCACTCGGCCGGCGTCTGCAGTCACGCCGCGGCCTGGGAAGCTCGGCTGCCCCTTCGTGCGGCGTCGCTCTCGCTGCGCTATCCCACCCATCGCACGTTTCGGCCCGACCTGCCGCTCGGCTCATGTGGGCGCCGCTGGGCTGCACGATCACATATTTCCCCGCTCGTGCGGATGTGTGCGGAACTTTCTACCTGAATATTTATGTCCGCGACCGGCGGGTCGCCGGCTAGGGGGAGATGCCGATCTAGATGCGAAGGCTCCCACGCCCCTCTCTCCTGACCTGCCTCGTCACCGATTCACTTTCCGTACGTTAAACTAGTGAGAGCTCCTAGACTTGTCACTTAATCGCCCGCTTACCTCATTTTAAAGATAAATAAGAAATCTGATGCGAACTTTCGCTTAGGCACGTTTAATTACGCCTTTGAAGATGAAACTATTTTTCGCTCCTTGCTTTGATAAACCGAAACAGTTCGCTTTTACTGCTTAAAAATACTAACATATTTGTGAAGTTGGAGAATTTTTCCATTTATTCGAAGCTTCACACCTATTTGTTGTTCCATATGTGAAGAATGGACTGTCAAAGCGCCCATCCCACATTTGTCAGAAAAATAAAAGAAACAATGTACAGTATATCAATTTTTTCATGACTTACTTATATCCAAAATGTTGAGAAAGTATTCTGGTATCACAGAATTATGTTCGTCACCTCAACACAATAGTGACACAAATTAGGAGATAAATATTTTACTAAGAACATTCTAGGTAGAATACCGGGGAGGCTACTGGTTCTAAGTGCCATGAGAAAGTTTTCCTCTCTACTTCCATTAATACTGAGGGACAATATTTGTGTTAATACAAGCACAGAACATAGTAGTAATGTTTTAGCTAGTAGAACTATAACCAACAAAAACCATTCCGCACATCATTTAAATTTTTTTACAAGAGAATAACAAAGTTAAAGACAAGAAAAAATCTGATTCTTACCCAAATCCACTGTTTTCATCAGACGCAGCAAAGTTTCCCTTAAACCTCACTGAGTTGTTGGAGAAGAAGCGACAGCATCGTCAGCAGCACTTTTCGTTTTACAACTGATAAACATAACTGAAGAGATACTGAATTTAATTGATGAAAGGAGAAAATATAAAAACGCAGTAAGTGAAGCAGGCGCAAAGGAATACAAACGTCTCAAAAATGAGATCGACAGGAAGTGCAAAAGGGCTAAGTAGGGATGGCTAGAGGACAAATGTAAGGACGTAGAGGCATATATCATTAGGGGTAAAATAGATACAGCCTACAGGGAAAGTAAAGAGACCTCTGGAAAAAAAGATAACTACCTGTATTAATATCAAGAGCTCATGTGGAAAACCGGTTCTAAGCAAAGAAGCGAAAGCAGAAAGGTGGAAGGAGTATATAGAGGGTCTACACAAAGCCGATGTACTTGAGGGTAATATTGGGGAAATGGAAGAGGACATAGATGAAGATGAAATGGGAGATATGATACTGCGTGAAGAATTTGACAGAGCACTGAAAGATTTAAGTCGAAACAAGGCCCTGGGAGTAGACAACATTCCATTGGAACTACTGACGCCTTGGGAGAGCCAGCCATGACAAAACTCTACCATCTGGTGAGCAAGATATATGAGACAGGCGAAATACCCTCAGATTTCAAGAAGAATATAATAATTCCAATCCCAAAGAAAGGAGGTGTTGACAGGTGTGAAAATTACCGAATCATCAGTTTAATAAGTCACGGTTGCAAAACACTGACACGAATTCTCTACTGACGATTGAAAAAACTGGTAGAAGCCGACCTCGGGACAGATCAGTTTGGATTCCGTAGAAATGTTGGAACAAGCGAGGCAATGCAGGGTCCTATCATCGATCACCGTCGCTACCCTTCTGCTTCGCCGCCCACTAGGCTTTTATGCATTTCGTCAAATGTCAAACATTGACTTTTATATTTGTGACTGAGCGTTACGACATTCATCCCCAGTAACTGTATTTTGAGTTCTGTTTCTTAGTTGAATAATGAAAAGTTATTATTGATAATTTCAGTTGTCGTCCGTCGTACTACTCGCCCGCAGACACTAAACCCTTCCTACAAACTTTTTAATCCGGGGTCTTATTTCTTGGTCCTTCAGTCCAGTCGCCTACTATCAGAACGCCGTCTCGGTCTTTTGAAAACCTTACACTGACACCAATGTGCTATTATGCTATTAGATGTGATGTTGTTGTTGAGGCTTTCAGTGCGTAGACTGTATTGATGAAGGTCTTTCTTTTGTTGCCAAGTCTGCACTTCATATCCTTTCCATTTCGACCATCGTCACTCATTCTGCTGACCAAATGTAGGATGTCATGTACTGTCTTCCCTGTCTCATTCTCTAACCTAGTTCCCTCAATGTCTTCTGGTGTAATCCGACTTATTATATTACTCTTATTTATGTTCATCTTATAATCTTTTTTCAAGATACTGTGTGTTCCATTCAACATTATTCGAAGTTTCTGGCTGTCTCTGACAAAACCACAGAGTCATCAGCAAGCCTCAAAGCTTTTACTTCTTCTCCGTGAAATTAAATCACCTTCCCAGATATCTCCCTGGTTTGTTTTACTGCTCGCTCGGTCTACAGATTGAATAACATTGATGTTAGGCAACTACCATGTCTCGCTTCCTGCTCAACCACTGCTTCTCTTTCATGCCCCTTGAACATTACAAATGCCGTCTATTTTCTGTAAGTTGTAAATAGCATTTCGCTCCCTGTGTTTTAACCCTACTACTTTCAAAATTTTGAAGAGTATTTTCCAGTAAACGTATTCAAAAATATTTTCTCAAATCTAGACATGCGATA
This sequence comes from Schistocerca serialis cubense, assembly GCF_023864345.2. NCBI lineage: Eukaryota > Metazoa > Arthropoda > Insecta > Orthoptera > Acrididae > Schistocerca > Schistocerca serialis. Next base: position 603,732,521 of record NC_064638.1, on the reverse strand, counting down.
AACGTACGTTTGCCTTTCTTTAGTCTATCTTCTAACATAAGTCGCAGGAAAGTCATGGATCAGTATTGCCTCGCATATTTCTACACTCCTCCAGATTCCAAACTGGTCTTCGCCGAGGTCGGCAATACCGATTGCTCCATTCTTCTGTAAATATTCATGTCAGTATTTTGTGATCATGTTCGAAAATATTCACACTTGCTTTCTTTCGAGTATGAGTTATTACATTCTTCTTCAAGTTATGGCAGCACGACAGGAAAAAAAGAGAAGTAGTGGTGGTGAGAAATGAGTATAGATATAAATGAGGAGTTTACTGAGTTTCCATGCAGCAAAATGAGCTGAGTATTGAATATGACGATTTTAGTCTGTGTCCAAATCGACAGTCCTTCCTCACATTAGTTTTTCTTTCACTTACTCTCCTCCATGGAACCACGAATATGGTATAGCAGTCTCCACTTGTATTGGAAATGCAGGACATATAAGGGGTTTGCCGTGTTTTGGCGCTTGCAGGTAAAACGCAGAGATTCCCTTACACTGCACAAACCTGCACAAGCCGCAAGTTCGTTGTCATTGAAGTGCGTTGTAAAATAACTGGTGAGTTGGGTAACGCTCTCAAATCCACTAGATGATAAGTTCGAAACTGGAGATGCCAACAGATTTTGTACTGACAAAACACGAAGAAGATAAAGCTATAAACTGCTAGTAAGACGTTCAGCATATCTTCGGTTACAAAGTCACACGTATCACAGTTCACATTAGAAACGATCACAATTATATTTTATTAAGTCTTGTAGAAACCATGTTCATAAAAATTGTATACAATGTTACTCTACTCCTCTCTGCTTTGTATGCAGAGTCGCATTATCTGAACACAATATTGTGTGGCGCGCATCTGGGATCTTATTTGTGCGGCCAGTAATGTTAATCGTTCCGTTCAATCCCCTTGCTTCAGACTAACCAGACAGCCCGAATCACTCAGCTTCGTAGCGCCCTTTTAGCGGAAGCCGAAGCCTCACCAAGTGCTTCGTCTGAATGGTTTTATTCTGATGAAAATTGTCATAAAAAATAAGACCCGAAATAAGTGGATTAAGGTCATCAGTACCTAAGCTTACACAGTACTTAACCTAAATTATCCTAAGGACAAACACACACACACCCATGCCCGAGGGAGGACTCGAACCTCCGCCAGGACCAGCCGCACAGTCCATGACTCCAGCGCCCGAGACGCTCGGCTAATCCCGCGCGGCGATAAAAGTGTAAAACAGAAAAATATACCCGACCGAACATTCGTCTACATACACATCTACATGATTACTGTGCAATTCACAATTAAGTGCCTGGCAGGTGGTTCATCGAACCACCTTTAAGCTACTTCACTACCGTTCCAGTCTCGAAGAGCGTGCGCGAAAAATGAACACTTAAGTCTTTCCGTAGAAGGTCTCTTTTATTATGATGATCATTTTTTCCTATGTAAGTGGACGCCACCAAAATTCAGGATGTTTCAAAAAGAATATACTGATTACAAAGTAGTATTTTGTCCAAACTATCGATCGCTGTGCCTCGGCTCGGCTATTGAAGAAACGAATACAAAGTCTAGTTTATATTAATAGCCGCTAGATGTCCGTTGTCTTCTGTTTTGCTTGGTAACCGTCATATGTTCAAAATGGCTACTCCGCAGCAGAAATCATTTTGTGTTCTCGAGTTTGCGAAGTGCAATTCCGTGATTACAGTGCAAAGACGTCTCAGGTTGAAGTACCAGATTGATCCTCCGAATGGGTGGAACATTCCTGATGGTATCGACACTGCATATGTATGTAAAGGAAAGAGTCCTGGCCGCCCTCGTGTTCCTGAAGAAAATGTTGCACGAATTCAGACTGCTCTCCAACATAGTCCTTCAAAATCAACTTGTCGTGTTAGTCGCGATTTACAACTACCTACAACAACAATTTGGCGCGTTTTGAGACGTCAGTTGGTTATGACGCCGTACAAGTTACAGCTGTTACAAGCTCTGCGTCCTGATGACAAACGCAAGCGTGTGGCATCTTGCAACGAGATTCTTGATGCTATTGACAATGATAACACTTTCGCACAGCGCATCGTGTTCAGTGATCCAGCGACTTTCCATGTTAGTGGTCAGGTAAACAAACACAATGTTCGAATTCGGGGCCTACAGAAACCACGTGCAGCCATTGAACATGTACGAGATTCGCCCAAAGTCAATGTGTTTTGTGAGATATCCCCATCATCTATTTACAGCCCATTCTTCTTTGTTACAAAAGTAGTTGTCTCCGAGGCTGCACGAGGATAACTTCATATTTCAACAAGACGAGGCATCCCCTCACCGGAGCCGCCAAGTGCGTGAATATCTGAATGAGCTGGCGACTTAGCATGACTCAGCTGGGCTCCAGGGTCACCGGATTTGACACCCTCTGACTTCTTCCCGTGGGGTTTCGTTAAAGACAACGCTTATGTGTCACAACTCCCACGGATGAGTTGAAGATCGAATCCGTACTGCCGTAACATCAGTGACGAAGGACATGCTTACCCGAGTATGGGAGGAATTTGAGTATCGATGTGATATTGTTCGTGTAGCTGATGGAGGACATTTTGAACATTTGCAATCTGAACTTGAGAGGTTCGTAAATATGTGTGTGAAGTTTCATATTCGTATGTCTTAAAGTTTAATAAATATAGCATTCGAAATACGTATATTCTTTTCGAAATACCCTGTGTTTTCACACTATAAGGGGAAAGTTGGTGTTTGAATTTTTAAGAAGGTCCTCCCGCAGAGAAAACGACTTTGTTTTAATGACCGCCACCCGAATTCGTGTATCATATCCGTGGCACTCTCTCCCTTATTTCGCAACAGTACAAAACGAGCTGCCCCTCTTTGAACTTCTCCGATGTCCTCCGTCCACCCTGTTTAATGCGCATCCAACACTGCAGAACAGTAATCCAGAAGAGGGCGGACAAGCGTAGCGTAAGCTGTCTCTTTAGTAGGCCTTTTACGTTTCCTAAGTGTTCTGTAAATAAATCGGAGTCTTTGCTTTCTTCACTACGTTATCTATGTCAACGTTCCAATTTAAATTATTCCTAATTGTAATCCTTAAGAATTTAGTTGTGCTTACAGTCTTCAGATTTGCGTGAGTTACTGTGTAACTGAAATTTAGCGGATTCTTTTAGTGCTCTTGTGGGTAACTTCACACTTTTCATGATTTAGAATTAATTTCCGCTTCTTGCAACATACAGACATCATGTCTAAATCATTTTGCAATTAATCTTGATCATTTGATGACTGTAGATTACGCTAAATCACAGCCTAATCTGCAAACAACGTAAGAGGGCTGCTCAGATGGTTTCCTATATCATTTATGTAGATGAGGAACAACACAGAGCATATAACAGTTCCTTGCGAACGCCTGACATTAGTTCCGTTTTACTCGGAGATTCTCCATCAATTATTTCGAAATGCGACCTGTCTGAAAGGAAATCGCGAACCCATTTACACAACTAATACGATACTCCATAGGTACGCAATGTAACCAGAAGTCGCTTGTGAGGAATGAAGTCAAAAACCTTCTGGAAATCTAAAAATAAGTAACCAACGTGGCGTCGATTGTCGATAGCACTCATTATTTCATGAGAATAAAGAGCTAGTTGTGTTTCGCAAGAATGATGTTTTCGGAATCCGTGATGGCTATTTGTCAATAAACCGTTTTCTTCGAGGTGGTTCATAGCGTTCGAGAACAGTATATTTTCTAAAACTCTACTGCAAACAAACTATGGTGATATTGGTCTTTTATTTGTATTCAGCTTGACATATCACAAAATATGAATTATGCTCTATCAAAAATTAAAAAAAAAAAAAACTAAAAGCTTATCGCGTTGGCTTCTGTGTCAGCAGACAATCAGATTATCCTCATAAACTAGCGTAATTTAGCAGTGAACTGGTACTCACCGAACCATATGTTGTCTACCTCTCACCACATTTCTTACGCAAGGCCTCATCTACCGTAATCGCAGCCAAACTATGGAATGAAAGAAAGCTTATTACTCCAAAACCAGAAACATCGCAAAGTCTGAGGGTGCTTCGCATCTTCATATATCTTGTATGCTGTCTCCCAAATATCTGAATAATTCGGAGTGTCCTCTGTTCCTGAGGCCTTGTTTCCAGTACTGTGTAAAATTCTTCATCTAACTCCTCTCCCATTTGTATAATGTGTCTTCAAGCTCATTTACATCGTACAGAACTTATATATATTCCATTTGCTTTTCATCCTTCCGTTCTTGTTTAGTACTGACCTTTCATAGTCACCTGAGTTCTTAACATACATACAGGTGCTTCTCTTTTGTCCAAAAGTTTCTTTACTATTCTGATAGGCGGCATCTATATTTCGCATGGCATGTATTCTTCTACAACTTTACCTCTTTCCTCTAGCTATATTTGCTTAGGCATTTTTTACTTTCTGTCAGTCTCAATTTTAGACGCCTATATTACATTCTGTCTGCTTAATTGAATCGTTGGTCGACGATGCCTTTGAAACGAGCAACAAACTCTGGGTCTCATCATTTCATCACCGTCATCCGTGACAGTGGCTCGATTGGTCTGTGTAAAAAAATTGGACTGCGTAAAACTTGGGAATTTGTACGGGTGCTGATGACCGCGCAGTTGAGCGTCCTACAAACCAAACATCAGCATCATCAACAACAAACTATGGTTCTTCCAACTTATCTTTTTCCCATATACATGATTTCCTACCCTTACGCAGTTTTTCCCATCTTAATCTGCAGTTCATAACCAATAAATTATGGTCGGACACCACATCAGCCCCTAGAAATGATTTCCAGTTTATAACCTGGTTTATAAGTGTGTGTCTTATCATGATATAATCTATATCAAACCTTCCAGAGACTCTAGATCTCATCAACGTAAACGAGTACAACCCTCTGTTACTATAGGTTATCCGTCTTGAGCTGACTGCGATTTAACTAAAAACAATTACACCAGACACGTTTCGCTTTTATTTACAAAGCATCTTGTGTGGTTTTTCTGCAAAGTGGAGACATTCGTTTGTACATTTTTGGTTGTTTTAGGATAAAAAAAGCGTTTTGTCTATGAAGTTGGCCTGCAAGTTACTTACGGTGCTTCTCTACAGTACAACCTTCTTTCACGATTCGTAAACAAAGTGTTAGCAATGATTAAATTGTGCTCTGTTTAAAATTCTACCAGGTCGCTTCCCATTTAATCCCTTTCCCCCAGTCCATGTTCTCCAACATATTTTCGTTATTTTCCTTTTCCTACTATTGAATTTCAGTTCTCTATAAAATTAAAATATTTGTCTCCGATGACGATCTGATCTACGTCTTTTGTCTCATCGTATTTTCTTTCAGAGATGGTAGGTGTTGTTACACAGGTTTGATACCTAGGTAAATACAGCACCGAACGACTTACTCAATATTTATTAACTAAGTACTACAAATTCCGAGAGTGAAAATTAAACAACTTCATGCCAGTAAAAGTCCTCGTATACAATTCCGTAGGTTAACTGAGCAGTTTAAGTACAATGAGGGGCCACCTTCACTCCTGGGACATGAACGTGTTGCTCCGCTGCTTAGGTGTTAAAATACATACGGTGCTTGTTGACACTAAATTATTACACACAACGGAGTCTCTGCTCATCCCTACCACGCTAACTAAGCATTTAGTATGCACAGTATTTTAGTAAGTTACTCCCAGCGCGGAGGTAAAACAAAAGGCCATGTTATTGAACAAGCTTACAATAATGTCCATTAAATAACTAGCATGAGCAGCATTACGTAACCTTTCAAACTCCGAGATAATCCCAGATAACATTAAAGCAATTAACAACAACAAAAATCTTGCTTACAATAACTGTTTATAATACGTCTGTCAACACTTCCCGCCCAACGTTGTGATCCAAAATTTCGAGTACGTTTAACACAGGAACCGCCAGGGTTCGCTCTTACTCAGTATACAACACTACAAATTGACAGTGTGCCATTCACTCATAACATCCACAATGATGCAGTAAATATACCCATTCCCGGAACGCACCGCCTGCGAACATCATTCTAGGACCCTTGTACAAATAACACCAACAGCATGGAAACAAATCTAGGTGTACCCTGACTAATCCTAGCCAGAAGTCGAAAAGAGGGGGCACGCCAGAAACTCACTCTACAATATTAAAAAGACATATGGGGACGACAGTCAGAATGTACTACTTTCATTCCATATGTCGGCCGGGGTGGCCGAGCGGCTCTAGGCGCTACAGTCTGGAACCGCGCGACCGCTACAGTCGCAGGTTCGAATCTTGTCTCGGGCATGGATGTGTGTGATGTCCTTAGGTTAGTTAGGTTTAAGTAGTTCTAAGTTCTAGGGGACTGATGACCTCAGATGTTAAGTCCCATAGTGCTCAGAGCCATTTGAACCATTTTTTTGTTCTTCTTGCGCCGTTCTCTATCCATATCTATCTATCTATCTATTCCAAATCTGATTGAATAGCAGTGACACATTACTGCCCTTAAATAGATTCAAATAAAGTAATTGCAAAGACTTAACATAAATTAAAGAAAAAGGGTAGGTGTCACCAGATGGTGGTTGCGCGTATTGTCGTCTGTCATACGGACGGTTCGGCGCGGTAAACAAAAATTACTCCACACCGAATTCAGCGTGAAGCTGAGAACGCAACATGTAAGGAAAATTAACCAGGATCAAAAATTTGTAGCACTGGTATATGCCACACAACGACTTCGTTGTCAGTAGACGAATGACAGAATCATTCTTTGCTTAACTTGCGTGAAATTACTGCAAGATACAAATAAGATAACCGGTCTAAGTATCTCAGAGACGTGTAGCGGAAGACGCAGTTAAAAGTAATGACTCAACACGGAAAGCGTTCAGTCATTAACGTCCGCTAACAATGTGCCGTCGACGCTTCCGTTCCAGCTGCCATCCTCTGAAAACACATCGTACCAATTAAAAAATCATATAAAAGTAACATGATTTTTGTTATAAATAAAAAGTGGCCGAATAAATTTAACTTCATACTATGTTAAGGAAACCTGGTTATCATTTACGTAATAATGTTTACAATGAGAACAGCAGAATGGTTTCCGTACCTTGCGAGAGCGAGACAACGGAAGACAGAATTCACAAGAGATGAAAAAACATCCGAAGTACAAAAATATCAGACGAACGAAATTAGTTCAGCGATTAGATATGAGATTTTAGGAGTCGATGCACTCATGTAAGTGCGTAAACATAAAGTAAGAGCGCAAAAAATGGTTCAAATGGCTCTGAGCACTATGGGACTTAACTTCTAAGGTCATCAGTCCCCTAGAACTTAGAACTACTTAAACCTAACTAACCTAAGGACATCACACACATCCATGCCCGAGGCAGGATTCGAACCTGCGACCGTAGCGCCCGCGCGGTTCCAGACTGTAGCGCCTTTAACCGCTTGGCCACCGCGGCCGGCGTAAGAGCGCAGGTGCGTCGTTTGCAAACTTATTTCATAAACAATTCATACACACGAAATAGGATGAAATAAAAAGATATAATACAGCAGCTATCCAAGACATAATGAAATTTTCACTCTGCAGCGGAATGTCCACTGATATGAAACTTTGTGGCAGATGAAGGCTTTGAACATCTAAAGAAGAGCGGCACGTTTCGTTACAGGTTCATTTAGGAAGCGTGAAAGCGCCACGGAGAGGTTCAGCCAACTGCACAACTCCGCAAGAGAGGCTTTCTGCATTACAACCTAAGGTGGCTTATGGAGTACAGATGTAAATGTAAAAGTAGATGTAAACCTGACGTTAGTTCCAGAACTTAATTATTTTCGTTATTAATTCTGATCTACCTCTCGAAATGAAAATATCTCACTACATCCTCGGGTACTTGTACATGGTAATTAATTTACCACCTTCCATCGTAAGTGATACGATCTGTACCGAAGTTTATGTTTTTTCCGTAGTCATACCATTTTCAGTGGCTTCGCTTTTCAGAGTATCATTATTTCTTCAGTGATTGAGAGAGATACAATCCGAAATAGGAAGCAGATATTCTTGTTCTGCTGGTACCACAACAACTGAATATACAGGGTGAGTCACCTAACGTTACCGCTGGATATATTTCGTAAACCACATCAAATACTGACGAATCGATTCCACAGACCGAACGTGAGGAGAGGGGCTAGTGTAATTGGTTAATACAAACCATTAAAAAATGCACGGAAGTATGTTTTTTAACACAAACCTACGTTTTTTTAAATGGAACCACGTTAGTTTTGTTAGCACATCTGAACATATAAACAAATACGTAATCGGTGCCGTGTGTTGCATTGTAAAATATTAATTACATCCGGAGATATTGTAACCTAAAGTTGACGCTTGAAACCTCCGACGTTCAGTTGCGTGTTGTAACAAACACAGGCCACGGTCGGCGGGCAGCATCTGCAGGGACATGTTTACGATAACGACCGTGTTTACGAGTGTGGCTGTAGTGCACTGTTATGGTTTGATCTAGCTGTCGCAGTGTCCGCATGTAGCGCTTGCTGCTATTGTTTTTCTGCATTCGTCTCCCCACGCAAACCAACTGTAGTACACCGTGTTACCAGACGTCTGTGATAGTGTAGTGTTGTAGGAACTGTGACCATGCTGTATTCGAACTCTGAAAAGGAGGAGATGATACTCATCTATGGCGAGTGTCGACGAAATGCAGCTGAAGCCTGCAGAGTGTATGCAGAACGGTACCCGGACAGAGAGCATCCAACGTGCCGCACATTGCAAAATATCTACCGCCAACTATATGCAACAGGTATGGTCGTAGCCCGCAAACGGGTCCGTAACAGGCCCGTCACAAGAGAAGCGGGTGCAGTTGGTGTGTTAGCTGCTGTTGCCATGAACCCACACATGAGTACACGGGACATTGCGGGAGCAGGTGGACTGAGTCAAAGTAGTGTCATGCGCATACTGCATCGTCACCGCTTTCCCCCATTTAATGTGTCGCTACATCAGCAATTACATGGTGATGACTTTAATCATCGAGTGCAATTCTGTCAATGGGCATTAACAGAGAATGCGTTGCAGTTCTACCTGTTTACCGATGAAGCGGGTTTCACAAACCACGGGGCAGTTAATCTACGGAACATGCATTACTGGTCCGTGGACAATCCTCGCTGGCTCAGACAGGTAGAGCGACAGCGACCGTGGACTGTAAATGTATGGTGCGGAATCATTGGCGACCACCTCATTGGTCCTCACTTCATTGCAGGGGCCCAAACAGCTGCAACAGCCGGCCGAAGTGGCCGTGCGGTTAAAGGCGCTGCAGTCTGGAACCGCAAGACCGCTACGGTCGCAGGTTCGAATCCTGCCTCGGGCATGGATGTTTGTGATGTCCTTAGGTTAGTTAGGTTTAACTAGTTCTAAGTTCTAGGGGACTAATGACCTCAGCAGTTGAGTCCCATAGTGCTCAGAGCTATTTGAACCATATATCCAGCTGCAACATACATCGCGTTTCTACAGAATGATCTGCCAACATTGCTCGAAAATGTCCCACTGGAAACGCGTCGACGTATGTGGTATCAGCATGATGGTGCACCTGCACATTCCGCAATTAACACTAGGCTGACCCTCGACAGGATGTTCGACGGGTGTTTGTTTCATAGGACGTGGAGGACGCATAAATTGGCCAGCCCGTTCTCCTGATCTTACACCTCTGGACTTCTTTCTGTGGGGTACGTTAAAGGAGAATGTGTACCGTGATGTGCCTACAACCCCAAAGGATATGAAACAACGTATTGTGGCAGCCTGCGGCGACATTACACCAGATGTACTGCGGCGTGTACGACATTCATTACGCCAGAGATTGCAATTGTGTGCAGCAAATGATGGCCACCACATTGAACATCTATTTGCCTGACATGTCGGGACACACTCTATTCCACTCCGTAATTGAAAACGGAAACCACGTGTGTACGTGTACCTCATCCCTCATGGTAATGTACATGTGCGTCAGTGAAAAAGACCAATAAAAAGGTGTTAGCATGTGGACGTAATGTGCTGTTCCAATCTCTTCTGTACCTAAGGTCCATCACCGTTCCCTGTGGATCCCTACGTAATTCGGTGCTCTCCGATACACACGATCGAACAGCGGAGGAGTGGTACTCAAGCGTCAACTTTAGGTTACAATATTTCCGGATGTAATTAACATTTTACAATGCAACAAACGGCACTGATTACGTATTTGTTTATATGTTCAGATGTGCTAACAAAACTAACGTGGTTCCATTTAAAAAATCATAGGTTTGTGTTAAAAAAATACTTCCGTGCATTTTTTTTATGGTTTGTATTAACCAAGTACACTAGCCCCTCTCCTCACGTTCGGTCTGTGGAATCGATTCGTCAGTATTTGATGTGGTTTACGAAATATATCCAGCGGACCAGACGAGATACCCTTAAGATTCTACAGTGATTATGCTAAAGAACTTGCCCCCTTTCTATCAGCAATTTATCGTAGATCGCTGGAAGAACGTAAAGTACCTAGCGACTGGAAGAAAGCGCAGGTCGTTCCCATTTTCAAGAAGGGTCATAAATCAGATGCGAATAATTATAGGCCTATTTCGCTTACGTCAATCTGTTGTAGAATAATGGAACATGTTTTGTGTTCTCGTATTATGACGTTCTTAGATAATACAAATCTCCTTCATCATAACCAACATGGATTCCGCAAACAGAGATCATGTGAAACTCAGCTCGCCCTATTTGCCCAAGAAATTCACAGTGCCGTAGACACTGGCGAGCAGATTGATGCCGTATTCCTGGACTTCAGGAAGGCATTTGATACGGTTCCGCACTTACGTTTAGTGAAAAAAATACGAGCTTACGGAATATCGGACCAGGTTTGTGATTGAATTCAGGATTTCCTAGAAGAAAGAACACAACATGTCATTCTTAACGGTTCAAAATCTGCAGATGTAGAGGTAATTTCGGGAGTACCGCAGGGAAGCGTGATAGGACCTTTATTGTTTACAATATACATAAATGACTTAGTTGACAACATCGGTAGCTCCGTGAGGCTATTTGCAGATGACACGGTTGTCTACAAGAAAGTAGCAACATCAGAAGACTCGTACGTACTCCAGGAGGACCTGCAGAGGATTAATGCATGGTGCGACAGCTGGCAGCTTTCCCTAAACGTAGATAAATGTAATATAATGCGCATACATAGGGGCAGAAATCCATTCCAGTACGATTATGCCATAGGTGGTAAATCATTGGAAGCGGTAACGACCGTAAAATACTTAGGAGTTACTATCCGGAGCGATCTGAAGTGGAATGATCACATAAAACAAATAGTGGGAAAAGCAGGCGCCAGGTTGAGATTCATAGGAAGAATTCTAAGAAAATGTGACTCATCGACGAAAGAAGTAGCTTACAAAACGCTTGTTCGTCCGATTCTTGAGTATTGCTCATCAGTATGGGACCCTTACCAGGTTGGATTAATAGAAGAGATAGACATGATCCAGCGAAAAGCAGCGCGATTCGTCATGGGGACATTTAGTCAGCGCGAGAGCGTTACGGAGATGCTGAACAAGCTCCAGTGGCGGACACTTCAAGAAAGGCGTTACGCAATACGGAGAGGTTTATTATCGAAATTACGAGAGAGCACATTCCGGGAAGAGATGGGCAACATATTACTACCGCCCACATATATCTCGCGTAATGATCACAACGAAAAGATCCGAGAAATTAGAGCAAATACGGAGACTTACAAGCAGTCGTTCTTTCCACGCACAATTCGTGAATGGAACAGGGAAGGGGGGATCAGATAGTGGTACAATAAGTACCCTCCGCCACACACCGTAAGGTGGCTCGCGGAGTATAGATGTAGATGTAGATGTAGATTTAGGTGACTCACCCTGTATACTGGCTACTTCATATGTATATTGTTATGCTCACAAGAGAATGACTGTGTTGACTTTTGGAAATGGCGAAAGTCCTTTACAACTGTTTATTGCATACGTAATAGAAATCAAACAATCAAATTATATTGTAGTTTCACTCCCAGTACTAGTTTCGAACAATGCCGACATCGTCACATGTTTTCTGATTTAATGCATTTTATTTCTTGATAGTACTGTCCTCGGCATTAACAATTAAAATACATGCAACTGAGTCATATCCGTTGTCTAAATAAAACTGGTACTTGCTTGAGCACTGAAGGGTCTCATTTCAATAAACATTTTTGTTGTTGACGAAATTAGCAGTACATAACGTTGAGAGGTAGACGCAGGTTTCATAGGAGGGTGCTTGTCGTGTTTCAGCGACGTGGGTGGGCGGCGGCTACATCAACGGCACCGCCGAGGCCATCTACCGGTATGGGCTTGTCTGGTGCCAGGCGCCCTTTGGTTACGCCCTCAGCCTCGTCTTCGGTAAGTCTCTGCTTGCATATATTTTTGTCTTAGAACTAAGCTTAGCTGACAAAATGTTTGTCCCCATCTTAAAAGAGCACGCTGGATGCTCTGAGCAGCTTCAGAGGTGTAGAACTCATACTTGGCGGGCAATTGGCCCACCACCGCTGACGTAACCGTAGCAGTAATGTGGTGTGTATGAGCCATCAGGTTGTATGGATCCTACGCATTAAGATGGGTCGACTTGGAGATGTGAATGAATGTCACAAAGGGACTATGGTGTTCGCACATTTCCGTGAGTACACCGTGAACGAAGTTGCCCGATTTGTCCAACGTGTCTACAATGAGCAGTGTATCACTGTCAGCAGTGTAACGAGGGTCAGTATAGTGTCCGTAAAAGGTATCTTTTACAGAGGCTCTTGCGTAAGGAAAAACAGTTTCAATTAAATGATGTGTGTTAAGTCCGTAGAATCCAGTTAGTTCTAGACACTCACACTTTTCTAAAAAAAAAATTGAACTCCACCAATTCCAGTGAGCCATCTCAATTCTATCTCCACGATACGTTACAAATTATATTGCTTGAAGTTTGTGTCCGAAACGGTCGTCATTCACCGGTGAAACAGTTAATTAAATCTTGATTGCAAGCCTCATAGCAATACGTAAGCGGGTTTGGCTGACCAATTAAACACTTCAGTTTAATATTTAAAGCAAATAACAGAGCATTAAGCTAGCGGGCGTTATTAACTATCAGCTACTAAGCAAATATTCTTAAACCAGCGGTGGCCGTAAGTGACCAGTACAGAAATAATCAGATTAAATATTTAAAGCAAAACTAGACAGCATTAAACAACTGGCCATTACCGCCAGAGCAGCTAGATTCATTACACAATACCAAGAGTAATTTTACTAAGAGAACACACAAGAAAAACTGATAGTATAAGTATATGAATAAGCAAATACACTGTCGGAACAAAATTGCAACACCAATAAATAGAAAGGAATGAAGATCCGGGGATGCAATTGCCTACGTAACATTTAAGTGATAAATATTGTAAGATCACAAGTTAATGTAAGCATGAGATAAGCCATTGCAAATGTGAAATGCTAGTACATTCATAACAGGTATAAGCGCAGGAATGTTGAGCGCAAGCACACAAACGAGCATGGATTGAGTTATACAGGTGCCTGATGTCAGTTTTTGGGATGGAGTTCCATGCCTGTTGCACTTGGCCCGTCATACACGGAAGGTTAATGCTAGCTGTGGACGACGCTGGAGTTGTCCGATGATGTCTCATGTGTTTTCGACTGGAGACTGATCTGATGGTCGACCAGGCCAAGACAACATCTCGACACTCCGTAGTGCAGATTGGGTTATAAAAGTGATACGTGGGTGAGCGTTATGCTGTTGGAGAACATCCTCTGGAAAGCTGATCATGAACGGCAGCTAGACACGTCGAATCACCAGATTGATTTACAGATTTGCAGTCAGGGTGTTTGGGATAATCAAGAGAGCGCTCCTGCTGTCGTATGAAATTGTAAGCCCTCAACTGGCCCTGTTATAGCCAACACACGGCCATTGCTGGCACCAATTCAGAATAAGCGTTCATAAGAAAACACAACAGGCCTCCACCCTGACTGTCAATGAGTTCTCGCTTGATGCCACTGAAGTCGCAGATGGAGGTGGTTTAGGGTCAGCGGAGAGCACACCACAGGGCGTCTGGCTCGGAACTGACCTTGAAGTAACCGATTTTAACAGTACGTTGTGTCATTGTGGTGTCCACTGCTGTCGAATTGCTGCAGCTTATGAAGTACGATGCGGCAGAGCCACATCCTCTTGGTAACGCCACTTGGCCGTCGGAGAGCCCGATCATCTTGCGACCCAACATTCTAGTGATCACCACGGCCAGCAATCATGTCGAGTAGCTACGTTACTGCCAGGTCTTTCTGTAATATCGTAGAAGGAACATCTGGTTCCTCGTAGCCGTGTTGCACCAACTCGATCAAACCCAGTGAGGTATTGATAAAGACGTCTTCGTCGCCTTAAAGGCAATCTTGATTAACATCAAGTCACCACGTCCAACCTCAAAGGTAGCTAATGCTCTCGACCGATGCATCGTGTATTTAAAGCGAACCTGATATGCATCCTCAAAGTGGCGCTACTAGCGCCACTCTTATGCGACTGGCGCGAGATGTGAATAGATAACAGTTTTTAGCCTTTCAGCTGAAGAACCAAGCCTAGCAACTTATGCTTACGTCACACAACTCTTCCTTGATACAGCGATTTGTTTTTCTTCGGCGTATTTATTAGTCACAGAAGGCCGTAACTGACCAGTACAAGAAACAATTAAATCCAGTATTTTCAAGAAATATTAGTATTAACCAAGCGGTATTCATACATGGCACGCCAAACTTTCATTCAGCTTACACACAGTGAAAAGCGGAGTTTTACCTTATCTTTTCTAACTGGCAGTGCCTCCCCACACTATACAAGGTAATTTCAAGCGCTGGGCAAATCACAGAGAGCACCACAACAGACAGAAAAATGCAGTTGGCTTCAGCAACATGTACGTTTGAAACGTCCCCTTTGAAGAATTATACACACCTCACAAAAATCTTCGCTACTCAAGCTACTGCAATACAGCGAGCGCCACTACTGCCAGCTAAATAAAAGATTCAAACTATGGAAGGCACTAACTACTGATAGGGATAGTCAGCAAATGAAAGATATTAATAGAGAACAAACAATGTATTTACCTTAATATCATCATATATCTAGCAGTTCACGACAAATTACAAAACTCCGCCATCTCTCTCCCCACATCCACCACTGCTGGCGGCTCACCTCCA
Organism: Schistocerca serialis cubense; assembly: GCF_023864345.2. Lineage (NCBI taxonomy): Eukaryota > Metazoa > Arthropoda > Insecta > Orthoptera > Acrididae > Schistocerca > Schistocerca serialis. Next base: position 603,717,240 of record NC_064638.1, on the reverse strand, counting down.
ACTGCGCAACGCTACGCGCTATCAGCCCAGCTGCCCAACACTACAATGGCGAGTATTACAACAATGCAAAGCAGCCACAGACTGCACACAGCACAGCCAGTGATTTTCATACAGAGGTGGCGTTACCAATAAAAAAACCTAAACAGCCTACTTACACGTTGCCCTTTCGCCATGAGGGCACCTCAACGAAACACACTGTACACAACTGGGTTTAACTCAGAAAATTGTAGTCGCGTCAGTGGCTTACAAAATTTTAGTACTAACCTGTGAATGGGAAAACAGAGCACACACTCGGCGTCGCGCTTCCCTTCCCTTCACAGCCCAAAGCAGATTTGAGCCTTAAACGCGCAGCAAAGTTGTAGCGAGCTGCTCGGAAGCCAAGGAACTTGTTTATAAAGTTCAGGAACACCTACCGTAGTTCCCAAGGCCAGGGGTACTCCAGCCAGACCGCAACCTTTATCAAAACTCGGCGCCAAACTCGGTGCCACAGTCACGGGCCCGGCGCCAACAGCCTTCTTCGGTCTGGTGCACACATTTCCCGTTGACAGCGGCCCTCGCGTTGACCTCAGCTGTGGGCGTGTACAAAACGCCGATCCCCAAAGCCGACCGTTCGCAGCATGCCCTCGGTTCACTATGGCCACGGCGCTCTGTCCATCGGCACCTACTTCCAACTTCATTCTTTCCGCCGCGGCTCGCGCCCTCTCGCCTGGAGCAACGCGTCAATATCTATGCCTGTCTTATTCGACAAGGAGTAAAATCGATGGGCAAGCATCAGTTACCTCAAAAATAATCAAACAACTGAATGGTTCATAAAATGTAAAATATAGCCCAGTAACTCGTAACATGGACAAGGAAACTCGTTATACGTTTGTGTGGAACTATTAGACTCTCTCTCAGAACTTTGAAAAGTTTCAGTATCATTTTCAGATCCATAAAACGGTAATGACTGAAGTTATTCCACCACTTGCATATATCTGAAAATATGCTCTGTACGGAACTTCACACGAGAAGTACACTGTGTTTCCAAAAGGTTCACCCTGTTTCACAAGGCTATGTCTTCTAGGTGAATAAAGATAAAATCTTAGTGTATATTTTAAATTGCGCAACGAAACTAGAAACTTCCGTTGGTGCTGGTTGTAAGTTGTCGGTTCCTATGATTGCCAGTGATGCAGATAGCTTCCTCAGTTGCCTGTTTCTTATGTTGAGGAATGTTGGACAAGGATGGAAACTGGTAGGATGAGCCGTATTAAAACTCGTCCGAGTTTCCCAACTGATTATTATTTCCAGCTACAGTTCCCCTGTTCTGCTCAGCCTGCGTCACCAGGTCCTGCAATGCAGAGGACACCACTCCAATGTCTGCAAAACGGCTTGGCGTGGAATGGCTGCCTCAACGAACCGTGCAGTGCCCTGCTTTGTGTCGGGCTTGTACGGCCACAGAATTGTGATGATGTCAGGATGCCCCAGCAGTTGACTGAGCAGTCTCCATCCCTGTCGCCTCGGCACTGCCCACTGGGAACTGTAAGGTGCCCCTTGGCATGCTTCCTGGCTAAGATCGTGGCGACAATGAGCGCCCACGATCTGGCGTCCGAATCTGCGGCCCTCACGTCGGGATGCCTCCAGTGTGTGTTGGGAGCCAACAAGACTGCCCACAGTAGCAAGCCATGGCGTGGCCCGCCACTGGCTGGCTGCGGACACTGTGTTGCCTCAGACGGTCGAACCAGCGATCTGCTGTGGACTGGAATACCGGTGCCCCATCTGCTGCTGATGTGTGTAGCCGGTGGTGGGACACACCCCGCCATCCAGGAGAGCTGTCACACTTAAATGCCTTGTTAGTGAACCTGTGCCTATTTATACGCGGCTGTGCACCTCTTTTTTGCTAACGTGCCGCTCCGAGTCATGTACTCATAACACCTGGGTTGGGCCAGTGGCCCACTTCTGCCTGTAGCTTGCGCCATGCAAACCGCTGCATTTACTCTTTTCAGTGGGTCTACGGCCCTGTAGCCTCCATTCTACTTCGCAACCACTGGTAAGCATAACTTACTGTCAACAGGCCTGCGCCTGGCTGTAACTTGTGCGCTCAGAAATATTGCACCGAAGCTAACCTTTTCCCATCTTAAACGGTGGTGCCACTACATCATTCCCCCCTTCAGAAAGACCCAGTCCCCGGGTCGATCTCTAACTACTCTTAAACTTGTTTGGGTCAGCACATACTTATGGCATATTTACTACTACTACTACTAGAAAATTTAGGTGTGGTCTAGTCCTCTTAAAACACATGACATGAAACAAAACGTAAAAATTCCTTTCTGGATAACCCCTTACCTACCCGTCTTACGCCCTCAGTATCCAATCTACTGGGACTTGGACTACCGTCAGTTCCCTCTTGCTCTTGGAATTGGATCTCTGCCCAGTCAGAATGAAAACAACACACAACAAGGTTAAGGCTGCGATGGCACTTGGCTCAGAGGTGCTCAGGATGATCGTTACTTGCCGTTGCCTTTCCCTGTGTTGAGCAACATGGTGTACAAGCTGCGTGGCTGATATGCGGCCCTCTTGCTCTGAAATGAACTGGTTTATGGATCTCAACAGACGTGACTCCAGAGTTTGATTTAACAAGGTCAGATTCTGCCTTGGCAAAAATTTAAAGATGCCTCTGGCCTGTACAGCTGTGGCTGTGTAACATTCAACTGCGTGACTCCTGAAATTTACGCTGGCAGATGGAAGGTTGGTCCTATTATGTTACACTTAGTTCTATTGATTAAAATTCTGTTCCCCCCGATCTATACATTTCGCTTCGGCAAATACTCCCTGCACAAAACAACTTGCTACTGCTATTAATTTTTTGTAGGTGGAGAAGATCCAATGCATTCCGACCCGTTGCAAGCTCAGTTTTGGCTCCACAATGTCCCTTGGACAGTCTATTTCTTTCCTCCTGGCTAAAAATAACTGCATTGGGCACGTGTCCGGATTGCTGCTTATAGCCCTGGCTGGGCATACCGTTACCTTCCCTCTACAGCAACTCCATAATTCCTCCCTTGTCATCTCGGTGTACCGGCTGTTAACTGCTGAGATCAGCAATACCTTCTCAGTTTTTTCCTAATACCACTTGCTCAACGCTCCCCTTTTCAGTGACCTGAGGACAGGGATCACCATCACCCTTACTTCCTCTTCAAAGAGACTGCTGTCCCTAGCAGGTTCACAATACTCGAAAACACATACAACATATGAAAATACAATGCCTAATTAATCTACACAAACCCAATGACACAAAACCAGAAATAAAAAAAAAAAACTACAAATACTCCACTACTTTCTGGATCGCAGAGCATACGGTATATCATGCTGTACTCTATCTTCTTGGTTGTCTCTGCGCTGAACACCTCTCTTCACTCTCTTTCTTCCTCTTCCCTTTCTGTGACATACCTGGAATCGCACCCAGACAACCCTTAAATGGCCACAAGCGCCCAGTGTGTACTATCGTTGTTCTAGTTGGCAGCTGAAGCTTAACATTAATGGGGCATGTGGTTTCAACTAATGGTATGGCCCTTGATACCTCGTAATGAACTTCTTCGTTTTCACTTTTGGCGTATAGGGACTGGATAGCATTACCCATTGCCCTACTCTATACTGTGGTACACTTCCTTTCCACTTCACTGCGTCTTCCTGCCTTTCCAAAGCCTCTGTATTCGCTTTTTGTACCTGTTTCCAAACATCCTGAATTGTCCTTACGAATTGATGTGCAGATTCACCAGTCCTTCCTTTCTGTAGCTTCACTAAATCGAACGGTGACGGCATTTTTCACCCATACACTACCTCAAATGGAGACAAACTGGTATTGGTATGGACTTTTGCATTGTACGTGCATACAATATGCTTCAAATACTCGTCCCACTGACGGTGATGAGAATTCACTTAAAAACTCAGCATCTTCCCGATCGTTCTGTGTACCCGTTCTGTCCTTCCGTTCGCCTGTGGATGCAACACGCTCGTCCTCAATTTCTTTACGTTCAACAATTTACACAGTTCCTTTATTAAATCTGACATGAAGTTGGTCCCTTGGTAGATAATTATTGTCTCTGGTACACCAAACTTCAAAATACAGTTGTTTATTAATGCTTGCGCGACCATTGCTGCCTGTTGATTTGGCATAGCCAACATCTCCACATACCTCGAAAAATGGTCTATTATTGTCAGAACGAATCTGTTCCCTGATGATGTTCGACTGAAAGGTCCTAAGACGTCAATTCCCAACATAGAAAATGGACGTGTCGCTTATGGCAATCGTTGTAGCTGTATCTGTTTCCGACTCAAATCGATTCTCTGCATTCATGGTATACAATTCTTGACATACTGATCCACATCCACTTTCCTACCTCTCCACCAGTACCTCTCCGCAACTCTCCTATTCGGCGCTCTACACCCTCCATGACCAGATAACATGTGATCGTGTGCTTCTTTTAAAACCTTATCTCTCAGTTTCGCTTTCACTACTACCCTTGTCCCTAACTTAGTTTTCCTGCACAGAAGACCATCGTATATATTAAATTATGGCTGCATCCGATACAATTTACAATCGTCGTCAGCGTCCTGTAACTCTTGGCATACTGCTAGGTCACAACCTATGACTTCTACTTTTGCCACCTTTCTGCTCAGTGTATCCGCATTACCGTGCTTCATCCCAGGCTTGTGCACCACCTCGTAGTCGAATTCACTAAGCCCCACAGCCCACCTAGTGACTCTAGTGGATGGATCCTTCAACCCCAGCAACCACTTCAACGCAGCGTGATCTGTCACTACCCGAAATCTTCTCCCATATAAATAACATTTAAAATATGTGATTCCATAGATAATACGAAGCATCTTCCTCTCTGTTGTTGAGTAATTCCTCTCTGCTGCATTCAACTACCTAGACCCATAAGCTACAAGATGTTCTTTCTCATCAATTTCCTGACTAAGAACACACCCTAATGCTTGATTTGATGCATCATATGCTATTATAAATTCCTTTTCAAAATCTGGAAACAAAAAAACCGGACTTGACTTTAACACTCCTTTCAATTTGTCAAACGCTTTCTGACACTTTTCTGTCCACTCAAATTTCACACCCTTCCGTAACAATCGCGTGAATCGTTGTGCTAAATCTGCAAAACCCTACACGAACTTTCGATAGAAATTGCAAATTCCGACGAATGATTGCACTTCCTTAACTGTTTTTGGCTCCCAAAAATCCCTTACAGCGTGTACCAACCTCGGATCTATTCACACTCTGTCCTTATTGATGATATGACCTAAATATTTCACTTCTTTCAATGCAGAATGACACTTCTCCAGGCTTAACTTCAAACAAGGTGCTCTTAACTTCATGAAGACTTCTCTTAACCGCTGTCGATGTTGCTCCATACTACTTGAAAACACTATAATGTCACCCAAATAGGCAAGACACTGCCGTGGTTTCAAACCCCTTAACACACTGTCTAGCAACCTCTGAAACGTTGCTGGTGCGTTTTTCACACCTAAAGGTATTCTGGTGTACTGGTAATGGCCTCCTGGAGTATCGAAAGCAGTTTCTGGACGATCCTCTGGAGCCACCTCTAACTGATGATAACCACTTGTCAAATCCATCGTCGAAAAGTACTGGCACTGTTCTAAGTGATTCAAAGTCTCTGATATGTTCGGAATGGGGTATGCATCTGTTACTGTCTTATTATTGAGGTATCGACAGTCACAACAGAATCTGTATTTCTTAGTTCCATCCATAGATCTTTTAGGCACAAGGACAATGACCACTTCCCAGCAACTATTACTATGCTCTATAATACCGTCCACAAGCTGTTGATCAATGAAGTTCTCCACAATCGCCTGCAAATACCTCGGTATTCTGTATGGTTTACGGTAAACAGGTGCTTCGTTACCTGTTGGTATCCTATGTTGAACTAATGGAGCTGCTGGTAATGTCCCTTGTGGAAACAACAAATCCTTAAATTCCCACAACAATTCTTCCATATGCTCTTTTTCTCCTCCTTTCAAATGCTCAACCTTGTTACGCAATGCAGTTCTATCGACAGTTAGTGGTTGATCGCTGGCCGGCCGGAGTGGCTGAGCGGTTCTAGGCGCTACAGTCTGGAAGCGCGTGACCGCTACGGTCGCAGGTTCGAATCCTGCCTCGGGCATGGATGTGTGTGATGTCTTTAGGTTAGTTAGGTTTAAGTAGTTCTAAGTTCTAGGGGCTGATGACCACAGCAGTTAAGTCCCATAGTGCACAGAGCCATTTGAACCCTTTTTTTGGTTGATCGCTATGCCTACCTCTCGAACACCAGTCTTCATCATCTGGTACATCCAAATTCGCTACTAAAACTCCTTTTCTCAAATTCGCATCTACAGTGCTAAAATGTAGAGGGATGTTAGATGAGGATGGAAACTGTCAGGATGCACCGTATTAAAAGTCGTCTGAGTTTCCCAAATGATTTATTATTTCCAGCTACAGTGCCCCATTCCTCTTGGTCTGTGTCACTGGATCCCGCAATGCTGAGGACGCCATTTCGCTATCTACGAAACAGCTTGGCATGGAATGGCTGCCTCAGCGACCCGTGTAATGGTCTCTTATGTGTCGGCCTTGTACGGCCGCAGAGTTATGACAATGTCAGGATGCACCGGCAGTCGACTCAGTGGTCTCTGTCCCTGCCGCCTCAGTGCCGCCCACTGGGAGCTGTAAGGCAGTCCGTGGCGTGCTTCCACCCCAACACGGCTAAGATTGTGGTGACAACGAGCACCCACTATCCGGCATCCGAATCTGCAGCTCTCATCTTGGGATGCCTCCGGCATGTGTTGGGAGCCAACAACACTGCCCACAGTAGCGAGCCATGGTGTGGCCCGCCACTGGCTGTATGCAGACTCCGCGTTGGCCTCAGAGGGTCGAACCAGCGACCTGCTGTGGACTGGGACGCTGGCGTGGCATCTGCTGTTGTATGCAGCTGGTGGTGTGATATACCCCGCCGTCCAGGAGAGCTATCACACTTGAGTGCCTTGTTAGTGAACTGGCGCCTATTTATAAGCGGCTGGGCGCCTATGTTTTGCTAATGCTCCACTCCGAGTCATGTACTCATAACACCTGTGTTGGGCCAGTGGGCCCTTCTGCCTGTAACTTGCGCCATGCAAACTGCTGCGTTTACTCTTTTCAGCAGGTCTATGGCCTTGTGGACTCAATTCTACTTCGCAACCACTGATAAGCGTAACTTACTATCTACAAGCCTGCGCCTGTCAGTGACTTGTGCACTCAGAAATATTGCACAGAAGCAAACCTTTTCCCATCTTAAATGGTGGTGCCGCTACAATTACCCAATTGTGTCAAGTGCAGAACACGCCGAAAATATTTTCTCAACGGATCAGTGCACGTCCAACACTGACAGCAGCATGTAAGAACACTTCTTAACAGTGAGCTGCCTCAAATATGGACCGACTGTGAGGGATTGACAGGTCTCTCTTTGCACCATTGGCGTCCAAAGTCTTCTGATCTGAAACTTTTTTTGCTGAAATTTGTGAAAAATTTCGTCTATGTCTCTCCTCTCCCAACACTGTATGTCGAATGCAACGTCGTAGAAGAATGGCAGGTAATATACTAATTCCAAGCAAGCTCGCAGTAGTTTCAGACGAGCTTGACCATCGTGCAGCTGTTTACTGTGTGTCATGCGTGGGGTACACAGTACATCTATGAAACAAAAATGAAAACTTTGATCCTAGATGTAATTGTAAAAATCATACTGCGGTGCATGCACGATGTATCATTGTTAAATCGGATGATCCTCTTGAAAATAAAAAGTTTGCGGTACTATCTATCTGAGACATATGGTTAGCGGTTGAACTCTGGATATGAATCATCGGTGTACAGATAACGAAGCGTTATTGTCAGTCTTATCTCTGCTGAAATTAAGTTACAGCGCATAACCGTATCTTTCCTGGAAAAATGCGTTCTCAGTTTTGAAAACAGAATATTATAACCTTGCAGTGACACTTGATGTCGATTCTAAAGAAGTCTGAGGAAACCTGTGGACACCAAAGCGCAAACCAAACCACTCAATTCGTTCATCCACCGTATGACCATGCAACCTTCGTTCTCTTTTTTCTGTTTCTGCCGAAGAGAAAAGATGCATCGTGTACATATATCTATACTACTGCCAATACACACAGTGTAGGTTGTGAAGATGGGCAACCATATCTCGATTTCACGTATTATAAATGTTTCGAAAATCCTTGCTGTACTTTAGATGATAACAGTTATTCTCTTGCAAGGAAGTTTAATACAGTAAAGTCAGAATATGGCACAGACTAATATAGCGGACAGACATAATTTCTGCGGCTCTGATATTTTGTGTAACCATTTTGTTATGGTTCATTTGATTGACTGATTGATTGATTTGGGGGAGGGGACCAAACAGCGAGGTCATCGGTCCCATCGTATTGGGGAAGGAAATCGTCCGCCCTCTTTCAAAGCACCGATCCCGGCATTTACCTGAAGCGATTTGAGGAAACCACGGAAAACCCAAATGACGATAGCCGGACGCGCGTTTGAACCGTTGTCCTTCCGAATGAGAGTCCAGTATGATAACCACTGCGCCACCTCGCTCGGTACTTCATTTGGCAAAATGATATCTAAGTTTTTAAAGTGACATAATTAAGCAGAATCTAAGAAAATCAGTAATGTGCTAACGTAGACACTGTGAGAGGCAACAGTAAGCGAGAAGAATAATTGACGCAACAATGGCTACGAGAAGTAGGAGTGCCTGGGAAATATCCTAATAAAACTGTAGTGGACTGATGCCGTGATATTGATGTCATTGTATCCAGAAAAATATAGCGATAATTCCAAAACTGACACTAATAAGTGGTTACCAGGAAACGGAAAAATTGTACCGGCCATTTCGTTAGTTGTTCCCTTGTTTAACAGAGGCACATGATTAAAAAATCACGAGGGAGAGGAAAATAGACAATGAGCAAAATGTGTCAACATCACTGTAAAATTCTCCGTGTACGGTGCCTCTTTTCAAGAGCAACTAACTTTTACAGTCCGAACTGCATCGAGTACAGCGGAAAATAGCTACGGGTGCTCTTCAAGTTTTGACGCTGAATAATTCATATGCTTCAGCGACTTTTCGGCAACTTTTCTTGCGGCGCACGCCGTAAATTTGTGTGTCAAAGTGCGGAAGACCAAGTGAGCGGAGTTATAAATATTTAACCACGATAAAAGAGAACCCTTAACGATCAAAAAGTACTTTGATGTGCTTAGGTATTTCGGTGACTGGCGTTCGCTGCTGTCCCCTTTGATTTCGTGCTCATTTTTCTTCGAAATAGGGGGCGGTACGATATATAATGCTGTTGTGTCTGTTCTGCATCCCTACACACACTATATAATTAAAAATATATCAATGGCAGTCCTTTAAGTGTGCCAAAAGTGGAGAGCAGAAAGAGGAAATCTACTATGTCGGAAAGGAGGGCGAAAGACTCAGGCTTAACCCCCTGTCCAAAACGAGGTCATTGGAGGCGGAGCACAATTTCAGCTTCGGAAAGGAAATCAGCCACGTCGTTCCAAAGAAGCTATCTCGGAAATTGAGGTAAATGATTTAGGGAAACCACGGAAAACCTAAATATATGTGGCTAGACGGGGATTTGAATCGCCTTGCTCCCGAATGTGAGACCAATGTCTTACCACTGTGTCAGAGGTAATTCTGTCACCGAAATTACGAACGCACTGACAGTTAGCTCTCCGCAGCCTTCCAAATAATGTCACGATGAATCACCAACACATTTATTGCTTAAAATTCTATTTCACGGCACGCTCTCTGAGAACGAGGAGAGGAAAGAAGGAGAAACTGCGAAGGCGTCGCATTTAAATGACATTCCAGTCACACTGCATGCGACTTTGTTTTATACTTCACATTTCGCAACAACATAGATCACAAAAAATTTTCAATATTATTTAATTATTATTGGTGCGATGAAGGATTTTTATCTGGTACAAACAATTGCTTACGGACAGACGCAGGCAATTTCACAGATTTTCGCACTGGGGTTGCCATGTAATCGTCACTTGTTTAGTTTCGTACCGATAATAGAAAAAAGGTTTTTCACGCAAGAATGTCGCTCGACATATTGTAGCACTTCTGCAACCTTATTATGGAGACTGTAGTGACGTAACAAGACTGTTACGCCACACGGTAGTAGCCGATTGAAAGGCACGCGTACACACACACACGCCGATGGGCGTCAAGTACTGGAACAGGCTACGTAATTAATGCTATGAAGAAAAGTACGTAGCTGGATTAATACTTATCTTTAATCAATCATTGTGGTACATCGCTCTTGACTATACACAGGAGACTTTAATTACAATCACTGTAAGGCTAATGGCGCCTTGCTAGTTCATAGCCATTAACTTAGCTGAAGGCTATTCTGTCTCTCGGCTAATGAGAGAGAAAGGCTTCGTACATCTAGTCGCTAGCTAGGTCGTCCGTCCAACTGGGGCGAGTGCTTGTTCGTATCACGAGACCTGCCTTGTGGTGGCGCTAGGTCTGCGATCACACAGTGGCGACACGCGGGTCCGACATGTACTAAATGGACCGCGGCCGATTTAATCTACCACCTAGCAAGTGTGGTGTCTGGCGGTGACACCACATTCCTCCCCCGCAAATCGGCGAACGGTCGTGAGGTAAGGCTTCCGCCCGCCGTGGGGAGGACCCCATGTTGACGTATGCGATGAGGTGGGGAGCCTAACAACAGGCGAGGCTGTGCCACCCGCACCCGGCCATTCGGTCCGAGGGGAGCTAGGAAACGCCTGAAAACCTAGTCCAGGGTGCACGTCAACATGCGGTGTATGCGCCCGTAATGAGACAGGAGGGGCCGAAGGGTCGACCTCCATTGCGTCGGGGTACCCGACGCGCGAAGACGTCATGTGGTCCGGAGCGGGCAAGATTTCCATGGCGGAGGACAGCTGGTCACGGGAAGCGATCGGCGGCGCGTGACCCTGGGAGGCGCTTGGCGGCTGCAGCGAAGCGTCGCATGCGGGCGGCGCCGGCCGGAGGACCGGCGGCTGCGACGGCGGCGGCGGCGGCCGCTGCGGCGGCGCGACGCCATGAGGCAAAATGGAAGGCATCGTCGGTAACACCTGGGGATGAGGCGAGCCAGTAGATGGGTCCCCAGGGCGCTGACCGGACGGCACCGTCGCTGAAAGCAGACGGGGAGCGGCAGAACCCGTGCGACGACAGAGGCGCAGCTGATTGAGACGCCGACGCACCTCACCAGAGGCCCCCAAAACCAAATACATCGCGCGGCCGAGGCAGCGAAGAATGCGCCCTGCGAGCCAACGCCGTGAACCTCGATAGTTGCGATAAAATACAACGTCGCCTGGAGCAAAAGCAGGAGCCTGCCGCTGCACAGGAACCTGATGTGGCGGATGCAGCAAAGACATCAAGGTGCGATGAGGACGACCATGGAGCAACTCAGCCGGCGAGCGACCATCTCGGGGCTGAGAGCGATACGAAGACAAAAAGAGCAACAACGCGTCCTCCAGAGAATGCGACTCTTTCAATTTCAACATCTGTGCCTTGAAAGTCCGGACCAATCGTTCAGCGGCACCGTTAGACTGAGGCGAAAACGGCGCGGATGTCAGATGTTGAATACCATTGGCCTGGCAGAATGACTGAAATTCTGCGGACATGAATTGTGGGCCATTGTCGGAAACAATAGTCTGCGGAAGACCTTCAATGCAAAAGATAGCAGACAACGCTTGGATGGTGGCGGAGGACGTCGTGGAAGACATCCGGACAACAAAAGGAAAATTTCTGAAGGCGTCGACCAGAACCAACCATCGAGCATTCCAGAATGGACCAGCAAAATCAATGTGCAAGCGTTGCCAAGGGGAAGTGGCTTTTGGCCATGCAAAGACTTTCCGCGGCGGTGCGGATTGTTGTTCGGCACACGCCATGCAAGAAGAACACATATTCGTAATCGCAGCATCGATTCCGAACCAAGTGCAGTGCTGACGAGCAAGTTGTTTCGTTCGCACTATACCCCAATGTCCTTGGTGAAGAAGCCGTAAAACAGAGGACTGTAACGAACGTGGGACCACGACTCTGGACTGATCATTATCAGAACGCAACAACAAAACACCACGTCGAACAAAAAGTCTCTCCCTGTGAGCAAAAAATCTGCGAACCAACGGATCTTCGATCCGAGACTTTGACAAAGGCCATTGCGTAGCAACAAAACGCAAAACAGTAGCAAGGACAGGGTCAGCAGCTGTGGCTGTAGCTACACGACGAAAATCAATCGGAAACGATTCGACCACTTCATCGGTTTCCGAATCAATGAACATGCAAGCAAGTTCAGAAGAATCGAATGCTTTATCCTCAGCAACAGGTAAACGGGACAACGCATCGGCATTTCCGTGCTTAGCAATGGACCGATACAAGATATCGTAGCGGTACTGCGAGAGGAAAATAGACCAGCGAATGAATTTCTGTGCTGTACGTGGAGGTACAGGCTTGTTCGGATGAAAAAGCGATGTCAAAGGTTTGTGGTCTGTGATGATGGTGAAGTGACGACCATACAAGAAATCATGGAACTTAGTAACACCAAACACGAGAGCCAACGCTTCTTTCTCTATCTGTGAGTAATTTCTTTGCACAGATGAGAGCAATTTTTGACGCAAAGGCAATAGGGCGATCATGGGAGCCAACTTTGTGCGCAAGCACAGCACCGATCCCGAAATCCGATGCATCTACCATCAACAAAAGGGGTTTCTGGGGATCGAAAGGCGTGAGGCAAGTATTGGAAAGCAACGCCGATTTCAACTGGCGAAAAGCGCGTTCGCATTCCGTCGTCCAGAGAAACGGAACACCTGTGCGGCGTAAGCGATGAAGCGGAGCTGAAGAGAAGAGGCATTGCGCACATCCACTCACACCTTGTGATTCTACATTGTTCAATGTTCTTGCGACCTCCTGACGCAATGCGTGAGGAACATTGCGCGCTCTGAAAAATTTCGGTTGCGCGTTTACTTTCAGTTCCAAATGTGCTTCATAGTTTTTAGCGCAACCTAAGCCCGGTGCAAAAATGTCTGCAAATTCGTCACATAAGCGAGAAACACTGTCTGAAGGCACAGTCTGATTCACTGATAGGACCTGATTTACAATAGACATGTTAAACAACTGAAATAAATCTAAGCCAAACAAGTTCACTGCCGTAGAAGAACGAAGAACGTAAAATGACACAAGTTTTGTTTGTCCTTTATATGTTGCAAAAAGAGTGCACTGTCCTAACACAGGTATTGTCTGTCCGGAATATGTGGTTAGCTTAACATTTGCGGAACGCAACGGAGGTTTGCCCAGTTGTTTGTACGTGTCGTGATTGAGCAATGAAACTGCAGCTCCGGTATCGAGCTGGAATGGTATGACCTTGCCATTAAAGTCCAAATCTACAAAACGTTTATTGTCCTGCTGACGACAAGAGCGACTGTCTCGTGCAATTTGAACAGACACTGGTACAGAATCACTTGCTAATTGACGTGATTTCCGGCGACGTCGACGCACAGTTTTTGTGGAACGAACACAGTCACTGTTAGAGAAAGTGTCACTGGACGAAGTGGCATTAACGACATGAATGTCCATGGGCGAAGGTCCACGATCCTGAGTGTCCTTGTTTCGATTCCGGCGCGAAGCAAAGGGCCTGGAATGATTGTGATTGTCTGATCGGAGCTTTTTCTGGCAAACACTTTGAACATGTCCTTTCCTATTGCAGAAAAAGCAAATAGCTTGGCGTGACGGGCAATGTTCACGCGAATGGCTAGTAGCACACCGCGGGCACGATTTCACTGCATTTGTGGGCTGGCGCGGCACACCTGGTTTATAACGCGGCGGCAGCTGCGGTTGTTTGCGCGTGGGCAGTTGACCGGGCCGCGCAGCTCGCCCGGCGGGCCGGTTAATGTTACACACTGCTGGCGAAGTTTCAAAAGATTCTTGAGCACAGTCAAGTGTGTCTTGTCTATCTAATATGTCGATCACTTGTTGAAGGGAGGGATTAACTAGTTTCAATATTTGCTCCCATATGCGAACATCAGAAACGTTCTGTGCAATTGCATCACGTACCATTGTATCTGAATAAGAAAGACCACAGTCACAGTCAAAGGCACAGTCCCTAGTAAGTCCTTGCAACGTTGCTACCCACTCCCTATTAGTTTGACCGGCCGTACGTTGTGTACGAAAGAACGTATACCGTTTTGCAACCACATTAACTGTTTCTTTGAAATAGGCATCTAAAGCAGACAAAATTTCCTCGTAGGACAGAGTTGCTACGTCGCGTTGGGGAAACAATTTCACTATCACACGGTAGGTGGACACACCGACACAAGAAAGCAAAAACGGCTGCCGCTCATTACCTTGAATTCTGTAGGCGGCGAGGTGGAAGGCAAACTGGCGGGACCACTCTTGCCAGGACTCGTGGTTCGGGTCGTAGTGCCTAAAAGGCGGTGCAACGGCAGGTTGTGGCTGCGGTACTGGTGAAGCGGCGGCGGCCGCATCGGTTTGAATGGCACGTTGACCCTGGACGAGCTGTCCAAGGGCATCCAATAACGCCTGCGTCTGCTGAGTCTGCAAGCAATAAAATTCGGACAGTACATCTGGAGAATGTGGCGAAGCCATGACACAAATAAATGTTAGCAATTAGAAAAAACAAGACCCTTTCCGTTGTCTCGTCGCCAATCTGTAGTGACGTAACAAGACTGTTACGCCACACGGTAGTAGCCGATTGAAAGGCACGCGTACACACACACACACGCCGACGGGCGTCAAGTACTGGAACAGGCTACGTAATTAATGCTATGAAGAAAAGTACGTAGCTGGATTAATACTTATCTTTAATCAATCATTGTGGTACATCGCTCTTGACTATACACAGGAGACTTTAATTACAATCACTGTAAGGCTAATGGCGCCTTGCTAGTTCGTAGCCATTAACTTAGCTGAAGGCTATTCTGTCTCTCGGCTAATGAGAGAGAAAGGCTTCGTACATCTAGTCGCTAGCTAGGTCGTCCGTCCAACTGGGGCGAGTGCTTGTTCGTATCACGAGACCTGCCTTGTGGTGGCGCTAGGTCTGCGATCACACAGTGGCGACACGCGGGTCCGACATGTACTAAATGGACCGCGGCCGATTTAATCTACCACCTAGCAAGTGTGGTGTCTGGCGGTGACACCACAGAGACACAGGAACTCTTCTGGAGGAAAGCAATGTGAGCAGCCTGGACAATTTTGACGTAAAACAATTTGTCATTAAAGCGGGAAGTACCTTGTAGGTCAATCAGCTACATCTTTACATGCGCAGGGGCGCTTTCAACTGAAACAATGAAAAGGTCCCGAAAACTGATTTAAGATTGGTAATGTCCTCAAAACGTTTAGGAAACTACTCTTGTATGTCTTTCAAGGCAACCATGGATTCTTCAAACCTCGTGTTTTGTTTAACTGCGGTGATCTTCCGGAACTGGACGGTGTTTATCGTAATGTATCCCTTGTACAACGTCTTTTCTTTTTAAATGCATACCCATCAGATCAGAAAGAATTTGTTTTTGATTTTCCAGTGTCTTACTATGGGCAGTATGCAGTCAAGTACACTAAAAATGCAATCCAGTCCGCATGTCCTCATTTTAGTTCCTGTACTCTTTTTTTTCTTCATAAATTCAATGCAATCATGGACTGTGCAGCTGGTCCCGGCGGAGGTTCCAGTCCTCCTTCGGGCATGGGTGGGTGTGTTTCTCCTTAGGATAATTTAGGTTAAGTAGTGTGTAAGCTTAGGGACTGATGACCTTAGCAGTTAAGTCCTATGAGATTTCACACACATTTGAACATTTTTTGAACATAAATTCAACAATAGCGAATTTTAAACCGAAAAATCGTTCCAGACATGCACCTTGACTTAACCAACGTGGTTTGCAGTAACATATAACGTCTCCACACTGTTCGTTCAATTCCATCGCAAATTGTTCCTACTGACAGTAGAATAACGTGTGCGATTTCACAAATTTTATTATTCGTTACACCAGTTTCTTCACGTGCTGTATACCTGCAAATTTAGCACAAAGTTGTTCTTGATGTTCAGACGTCTGTCGATCGTTGTAATGATTTGTTCTTTCATTTCCAACTAAATATTTAAATTCTCTGCATGGTACTTAATATCGTTTCATAGCAAAATTGCAGTACCAAACGCTTATGCGACTGCATAATGTATGTTGAGAATTCTCATTCCTCTCTTCTGTCATTTCTATTCATTTTTAAAGGACTATTACGATACACTGCTGGACTTCCTCTTTTTGTAGAAACAGTCACTGGGCCTCTGAACTTCCTTCATACCACGAACAAATAGCGAAGGGTAACCGGCGCTGACACCATCATTCTGCCGTGCTGAAGAGAGTTGTGCCGACCGAAAAATGCTGCGCCGCAGTACTAAAAGAGACGTCAGCTGTATCGAGTACCTCCGGGTAGGAACGAGCAAATCAGGGACAGAGCGAACCTTGACCGCACACGACGAGTGGAAAAACCAGAGAAACGCAAAATAATTAGTAGATACCAATTAGAATGTCAAGATTGCAAATCAGTGAATCTGGAATGACGAGCAGAAATTTTAAAACTAGGTACACAGAACACATTGGAAGCTGGAAGTATGGAAATAGTCGTTCTGCCTTTGCTGAACGCCTAACAAAAATGACCATGAACCGTCTAAAGTGGAAAAGGATATGAACATCGATAGATTGAACAATTACAAAACAAAACCCCTAACATTACACGTACAATGAGCACTTTCAAATGAACAAGAAAGTAATAAATGGCGAAATCAATATAGCAACTCAATGATCCTGTTAACCAGTAAGACAACAACAAACATAAATTATGAACAAAACCAGGCTAAATAATAACTTAATCTCCCACCACAACACTAAAAGAAGTAAAAGAAGAAAAACACTATTTGCGATTTCCTCCACTCAGAATTCCCCATTTCCCTAGACCACCACACACAAAGATACACGCTCATGCTTAGCTAGCTTACATCACACTACAGACAGAAATCAGAACACTAACAAAAGACTAACGAAAGGCACACCGGAAGATAGCAACACTGTGTATAGTAAACACGTACATCGGCACATAATGAAAGTGAAATGTTCAATTGAAATGTGTTCGAAATATCCCAAAAAAGTACTTCCTGGTGTAAGCAGGTCAACTAGGCACAATTACAGGGTTGAAATGGAGTACGGGGGAGGGGGAAGGAAGATGGAAGGGGAGAAAAAATTCCGCTTCCATGTGCCACATCTAGGCAGTGGGGGCAACGCAGTCCTGTATTATGAGCTTCTACGAAAGCAGCAATATGCACAGCGGAGGTAATCGTCAGATAAATTCTTTGTCTTATCGAAATTAAGGTCACTGTTATTAATGACACGTTAAATAAAGACATTAAGTGTCGAAAGTTTCGTGTCAGCTATCAAAATAAACGCGAAATTAGAAATAGGTAAAAGTACCTTACAACACATGGAAAGCGCCACCTCTAAACATCCACCCGTCCACAGGTAATGGAAGAACAGTTCCTGATTTTTGTAATTTACTGCGTGTCACACATTTTAAGAAAACTACAGTAGCATAAAACAAGAATGAAAAACTAAAAGAAGAAGGAAACAGTGTAGTTCTCTGAAGCCTCTGTTGCGCTAACAGTATCACTATCGCATGCAAGTGTGTTCTCACAAGGAACCCCTTGAGTGCGAAGTCACAGGTTCGATCTCTAGCAGCCGGCCGGTGTGGCCGAGCGGTTCTAGGCGCTTCAGTCTGTAACCGCGCGACCGCTACGGTCGCAGGTTCGAATCCTGCCTCGGGCATGGATGTGTGTGATGTCCTTAGGTTTGTTAGGTCTAAGTAGTTCTAATTTCTAGGGGACTGATGACCTCAGATGTTAAGTCCCATAGTGCTCAGAGCCATTTGAACCATTTTTTTGATCTCTAGCAGGGCTCATCTGAAAGTGTTGTGCTAACAGTTATGATAGGAAAAGTATTAGCTGCTAGTAACTGACCATGTGCATCAGGAGAGCGTCAGAAAATGGATGTACGAGAGTTGCAGACAGCAACCTTCTACGGGATGTATGTACTCGTATTACACTTCAAAAAATGGACAACGGCAGTATTCAAGAAATGTTCAAAACAAATCATTAACTTGCACCATGAACACCGAACGAAAAACGTTCCTCCACAATGATCACAAAGGTTCGCATCATCAAGCTCGAAAGAGAACTCCGTGGGAGTTACAGACAGTGCAGGACGTTCACATAGGTATCCACTTCTAAATAATGCATATAAAATAATATTGGTGTAACCGGCTGATGAGAACTCATGGGATGCTATGGCATGAAACTGAATGTGAAGAGCTTGAATGAGTAGAGATTATCGTGAAACTGGCTATCTTTAAAGCGTAGCTGCAGATAGTTCGATAATATGTTTTATAGGTACGGAAAAAAATTAACATTCAGAGGCTGAATTTGTCCAGCGGTTCCAGGTGGTATCAACTGAAATGTGACACCCTGTTCAGGAGGGATAGTTTGCTATAAAGGAGTATGATTTTTGTAAGCAGAGTAGGAATCAAGTAAAAGCAAGTTACTTTGACCAGCTATTGGCCAAAAGCAGTGCTTATACCAGAGTCATCCGCAGCTGGTGGTCTCGCGGTCGCGTGCTCGCTTCCCGAGCACGGAGTTTTAGGTTCGATTCCCGGCGGGGTCAGGGATTTTCACCTACCTCCAGATGACTGGGTGCTTATGTTGTCTTTATCATTTCATCATCATTCATGAAAGTGGCTAGATTGGACTGAGCAAAGTTTGGGAATTTGTACGGGTACTGATAACCGCGCAGTTGAGCGTCCCACAAACCAAACATCACCATCACACCACAGTCGTAGTACTCTTAAGGCCGTTTTCCCTCTCTTGCTTTCTGTGACGTAAATATTCCCTACCGCCCTTCCAAGATCATACACACATGTAAGAATTGTAGAGGGCTGAGCACTTCCAACTTCTCGCAGCACGGTAAATAATTTTCCAGCCAATTTACCATCCAAATTAACAGCCGGCTTAGTTGTATGCGGATGCGTTAAGGCATTTGTGTTAGTTGATCTTGAAACAACTCTTTTAGTACCTCTAATTTCCAGGGTTCTTTTCATAGGCATTTCCGCTTCAAATCCCGGCCGGTCGGAGTTGAAAACAAATTCTTTACTGAGCGATGGGATATGTTTGTTTACCTTATCTACAAATTTTCGGACCGATTCTGCAGTTTGCTGTGTTTCGTCAAGTTGACGCTTTGCTTGAAATTTCGTTATCTTATGGCTCCCAATTCTAATGAACTGTTTGAAGCTATGCAACCATCCACGGCTTTCCTTGAAACCACTGTAGTATATGATGCGCGCAGTTTGATGTGGATAACGTAGCAGGTCACTATCACACACATTCTATAAATTTTATAGAGCATCCTTGAAACGCGGAAACACTAGTCTATGCTGCGGATGATATTCCGTGTACGTAATTATATACAGTAGCTGCTCTTTAGATAACGACCGACCTTCACTCCGTTTCACTGGAGACGGGATTTGTTGCTCCGTGTCCGACAAGATGATGAACTACATGGCTTGGCACCTGTTTCAGTATCACTTTCACTTGCTGAGCACATATTGTCATCATTGTATTCCTCATGTACATTGTCCGCACAGTCGACCGTATAGGACACCCCATATTCTTGGGCTCTGTGACCATTACTTGCTTTGGGATGATTTTAATTGTGTCCTGCTCCCTAAGGATCAAATGCCCCACTGCACCTCATTGTCCGTGATCTGTTGCTCCCCGACACTTGGGAAGTTCGGCATGGCATCGCACCTGGACGTACTTACCAGACAAGTCACTCCGCGAGGCGCCTTGATACGATTTATGTCTCTCGGGATCTCACGTCTGCAGTACAAGGTGCAGAACTTTGGCTCTTGGCCTTTTCGGACCACTGTGCCTAAATCTGCAACATTATTCTTCCGTAAAAGGTGGTCTGGCGCAGTCGTGCACCGTAGAAGCTAAACTCCTCTCATCCTCATGATCCCGAATGTCTTCAACGTGTTACCGAGACATGGGCCATCTGTAAACGTCGCTTACCTAAGTACTGCACAACCTTGGCTTGGTGGCTGGAATGTGCCAAACCTGCCATTCTACGTACCTTGATTCAGTATGGCAAGGAAATAGCTGCGTGGCGCCGGCACACTGCAGACTATATCTACGACGTTCTCCGCAACCTGGACGCTCAGCCGCCCACCCCTGAAATCCAAAGGGAGCGCAGCGGGATTAAGGCACAAACTGTAACGTTGACACACCGTAGACTCCAGGGGGCGATGGTGTGGACCCGACGTCGAGATTCGGCGCAACAAGAACATCCAACCATGCACCATATCACCACCGACAGGAAACACCGACGACAACAACTCATCACCGAGATCTCCACCTGTCGCGCCCAGTAAGTCACTTGCCAGGCCGAAATAGTCAATACCTTTGTAGAGCGCAAGCTCACAGTGTTCCAGGAGGAGACCAGGAGGAGACCATACGAAACTCTCACCCTCGCCAGCGACGAAGCGTTACGCGCGACGAAGTCCACGATGCAATCAACAAAGGTGGTCTGAATATGTTACCTGGTGTCATCGCATTAAGGATAGAATTTTATCTCGCTTTCTTCGTGCCAATGGCGTCACGGTGGACGACGATGTACGATGAACTGATGACGATGGGGAACGCCGTATCGCCGTCCTTTGTCACAGGAATTAATATACCCATCCACAAACCGACACTGGGAGTGACGACAGCACATTACGCTCCTCAGACTCTGCTTAACGCAGACTGTAGAATATTTACACGACTCCTGGCGACGCGATGCCGCAAGATCCTGACAAGCATTCTATCCCCGGAACAGACAGCTCTGAGTGGCTCAATTAATATACAAACGGCCACAGGAGAATGTCGTGAGTGCAGACTACGCGTCGCGGTGGTTGCCATTGATTTTGGCAGCGCATCCGACAAGATGCGGGATCGTTTTCTGTTCCCAGTAATAAGCCGAATGGTTTTTCCACCCGCCTTTGTCGATGTCATCCTGCACCTGTACGACAACGCCGAATCGCTGATTCAGATCAATGGCCGCGTGGCGGAACCAGTGACCATCCGGCGTTCGATAAGACAAGGTTGCCCACTTTCGACACTACCCTATTTCATAAAACTGGAGCCACCTTTCAGGTCTCACTTTGCGACAGCACAGTTTTCGCTGTCGTGCGTATGCGGACGACCTCCTCCTCTTAGTCCGCTCACGAAATGAAACACAAACGGTGATTGATTTGATATCAACGTACGGAACTGCAGTTGGCAGTAACATGAATGTGGCTAAATCCATGACGATGTCCATTGGATGCGGCCTCGCACACGACGACTTAGCACCTCTCCCGTGTGTATAGAAACTGCGATACCTTGGTATCATTTTCTCCTCCACCATGAGCCGCTCCACTACCATCAATTTTCGGCGTGCACGCTATATTATCCGCACGGCGTTGAGACAAAATCTCCTCCGCCGACTCGATTCTTTACAACATGTCCAATACCTCAATCAACATGTGGCGTCTAGTATGGTCCACATCGCACAGGTCCTCCCGCTGCCACCAACTATTGGACGCAGCCTCCAGGCTGCTTTCGGGTACATTCTTACGGCCGGTACGCTCTTTAAGATACATTACGAAACGCTCACCCTCCGCCCGCGAGCAGGTGGTCTCGGCCTTGTCAATCTGCGACTACCAGGGGCGTCCTTGTACATGTCCACCATGCACAAGCAGTGGCACGGGGGCACCTCCCTTACGCGCAGCTTGCTGGAAATTCTTATGCCCTCGACCATAACGCCACCAGTACCAGTCGGACTCATCAAGCACCATCTGACGCACATTTCTGATCTCATCGTCGACTTCAGTTATGCTCACGCACACTTACCGAACACGCGTTCTCCTCGACCCAAAGATTTTTACATCCCACTGCTTCGCCACATATCCAGCAACGACATCGAACTCAGACCTCCATCGACGCGGTGGCCCAAGCTTTGGCGTCATATCCACCAGTTTTTCCTTCCCTCCAACGTCCAGGAAACATGGTACCACGTCGCATGTGGAAAATTCGCCACAAATCAACGTCTTCACATCATAGGACTAACAGAGTCTCAGCTTTGTTCAGTTTGCCACCTCATGGATGACGATGTCCACCAACTGACTTGTGCTGAAACCAGTGACGTCTGGAAACTTGGGTGACAGTTCGTTGCCTGTTACCTCCGCGTTCCACCGGATTCGATTGACCCATCCACTTTTATCCATCCTGAGAATATTTATTTCCCCGCCACCCCGATTGTATGGGTCAAGGAGTGGACGATCACCTACATGTATAACGATGGCGACAAATCAGGCCTTGGCTTCTGGGAGTACTTACAAACCGCCCACAGTGAAGTCGAGTACCGACCGGGTTACCGCACCTTCTGTTGTGGGTTGGCAGGAGAGCCAACACCGGGTACTAGAGGAAGCCGAAAGGCACGCGTTTTAGCTCACGCAGGCTGGCTTGAGGTCTGGAACAGGACAAGGAATTTAGACTTAATAAAAACGGACGTAGCTGGTGGAATACTTAACTTTAATCCATTAATGATGAGCGTCGCTCTTGACTGTGTATGACTCAGTATCAATAGCAACTGGTAGTGGCGCCTTGCTAGGTCGTAGCAAATGACGTAGCTGAAGGCTATGCTAACTACCGTCTCGGCAAATGAGAGCGTATTTTGTCAGTGAACCATCGCTAGCAAAGTCGGTTGTCCAACTGGGGCGAGTGCTAGGAAGTCTCTCTAGACCTGCCGTGTGGCGGCGCTCGGTCTGCAATCACTGATAGTGGCGACACGCGTGTCCGACGTATACTAACGGACCGCGGCCCATTTAAATGTTACCACCTAGCAAGTGTGGTGTCTGGCGGTGATACCACACCTTCTTCGCCAATTACCTACAAGCGATCCTTACATCACTCCCGCTCAGCTGGACCCCCCTGCCCCCCCCCCCCCCCCTCCCTCCTCCGTTGACATCTGAGACTCTCCGCGCTAGTTTCTACATCGTAAACCACATTGGAGCAGACGCATGGATATGTGCCTCCTTCTTTTATGCACTATACCAGGTGCACACTGATCATTCCCTCAACTCTACTGTCCCCTCCTCTCCGGTTTCTACCCTCCTTTCGGGCGCTTCTTCCCGGTAGCGGTGTCGGGGACACCGTGGCCAGGCCTCGCATGCTGACCGCTGCCCACTCTGCCTCCACGCTCCATCTGCCAGACAGTTGCCTGAAAGTCTTATTATATCCCCACATCTTCTTCACTTTTTTGTCTCTTGCCTCACACCTCTTAGCTTAATTCAATATTACTCTTATTATTTTGTTCCGCCACCTTTTTAATAAAGATTTCTGCTCGCCTCGTTCGAGTGCAATGTCTCATGTTGATTCCGATGGAAGGATGGCATTTCTGTTGTATTTGTGATTGACAAATAAAGATATTTTGTTTCACTTACCCTGTACCCGGTAAAAAAAAGTCCTGTAAGGCCCAGACTGGCAACTCGTCTACTGGGGTTGGGTTATTGCTGATCACAGCTTCTTTTTTCATTTTATTTTATTCCTGGCAATGTTAAACTATTAATTACAAAATATAAATATATTAAAAAAGTTCTGTTTATATACATAAGATTAATATATTCAATTTATTATGTTGCTATACTTGTAAGTCAAAACCTATAGGCCACCACAAAGGAGGACACCGTCCTGTAGCCGCTACTGGGTCCGTAGATATGGCTAGTGGCGCGTGGATGACAAGAAGAAGCATTTTTAAACGCGTCGCGTTTGAATGTGGCGTGTAATGAGGGCCATGTGCACGTAAAGTCAGACGTGACTGCCGTAAGCACTGACTTTAGTACGTCGCGTTGATGAAAAGCCGTTCTGGTGGGGTATTGACCCCAGCGGCAGCGCCATCTGCTTGGAAGCGCATACACTCTCAGCAGATGCTACGCTCAATGAGATGCAGAGGTTCTTTCAAATCGCTTCAACCGCTATCTTCCATATCAGAATATAGCAGAGCTTATTATTGGAGACATTGCTGACAGAGTGCACATAGTACAATGGGATAGAGCCGTCCACGCCAGAGAACAGATACATAAACTCAGCCTGGCAAGAAATTATCTACAGAGTGTAAATTTTAAGTTGACAAACCAGAATAACACGAAAAATAAAAGTCAACGAAAAAATGTGTAGAATTCAAAGCTGATTATTTTCGAGTGGGACATCTGCCGATACTAAAATTAGCCCGCCACGCCAGCTCCGTGGGGGTGGGGCGGGAGGCAACTTTAAAATTTCAAGTGGGAACCCCCATTTTTTATTGCAGAATCAGATTCTACTTAAAAAGCTACATACATCTTGTCTTAAACATTTGTTTTGATTCATGGTAGTTGGCGCTGTAATTCAAGAAAATCCATGTTCTCATTTTTGCGTGGAAAATGCTTACGGATAAATAAAAAATACTTATTTACTTCGTAAATTCTGATTCGCTAAAACTAAAACTCCCCTTCTCTCCCCATAGGGTGGGGTTTGAGAGAGAGGAATTGGAGTTTTACAAATGTTGACCCAAATATTAATTTTTTCCGCAGATTCGGATAAGTTTTGTTTCTTTCGTGGTCATGGGGCCACACATCTTTTAATTATCAAACAAATCATCTGACTACCTACCTAATAACCAAACATCTTACTAACGAGTGAACTCATTAACTCACAGAGTAAACAAAGTAAAAGACTAACTGAGGAAAAGACTAACCCACTCGCCAACTACAGATGTACGTATTCCCGTTTAAGATTTGGTGGTCCTGAAAGGAACGATTGGTTTCGTTTAATTGTTGATTATTTGCAAATACTTGCAAGTAAATGAATTTAGGGGTGTTTGTTTCCAGTGAGTCCACTCGCCTCTCACTTTCGGCCCGCTTGTTGTCCGTAATTCCCTTGCATCTCACCGTTTTATGAAATCAAATGTTCAAAGTGATGATCTCCAACTTCAATGCATTTATTGACTCGTGTTCTAAATCCCTGCACACATCTTGATAACATGTCTGATGTAATTGCAGCGCAAGCATCTCTTATTCCTTGCATCATGTTTTCGCGAGTGGTAGGCGTTTCCTGATAAACGATATCTTTTAGATAACCCCATTAGAAAAAATCCAGCGAGGTAAGGTCAGGCGATCTGGCTGGCCAATTCACAGGACCTGCCATGCCGATCCAGCGACCATGGTTAAGTCGATCTAGCACATCGCGCGCTACTAATAAATACTACACTGGACAATCATCATGTTGAAACTACATGTTTTGTCGAACTTCGACGCTCAGGTCTTCAAGTAGATCTGGCACCTCATTTTAAAGTAGGTTTCCATATTTGTTGTCATTCAAATTACCGTCGATAAAATATGGACCGATCAGTTTATTACCAATTATACCACACCAAACATTAACTGACCAAGGTCGCTGATGGTTGACTTCTCGAATCCAGTGTGGGCTCTGCTCACTCCAGTAATGCATGTTATGGCGATTAACTTCGCCGTGGTTTGTGAATGTTGCCTCACAGGGGAAAGTACTCTGACAAAACGTTTTGGTTTGTTTGCATCCGCTGAACTGCCCAGTGACAAAACGTTAGACGGTTTTGGAAGTTATCGCCATGTAGTTTCTGATGCATGGGTACATGGTATGGATGAAATTTGTGGAGCTTCAGGATTTTCTAAACACTAATGTTTGAAATTCCTGATTGCCTTCATATTTCTTTTGTGCTCGCATGAGGATTATGAGTCACAGCAGCTAAGACTGTCAGTTGATTGTTTTCTCCACAAACAGTAGCTGCACAGGTTCTTTTTTTTTTTTTTTTTGGTTCACACTACCTTCCGCAGTAAATGGTTTAATAACTCGAACAAAAAAAGGACCGTGATCGTATTTGAGCAGGAAAACGCTGCTCGTAAAGCGCGACTGCATCTTCAAAATTTCTCCCACTTTCTCCGTAAATGTACACCATCTCAATTTTTTCTTCCACAGAAGGATAATTCATAATGACATTGACTCCTATTAATCTCAAGAGAGGAAAGATAAGGGGCGTCGAGATAGGCAGGATTAGAATTTCTATGAGCGAGAAGCGGCCCGCTCGGCGTAATTCCACCTAGCAATGCTAACTACGCGTCAAACGCGACTTGTAGTAAGGAAAAGCCGCGAACGCAGTCACACAAGGTAATCAAACATAAGTCGACCAAAAGACAATCGTTATAAACGATGTATTGCTCCCCTAATGCTCAGACGGGTGAAAGATACAGTGCGTTAACTACATTAATACTTATAATTTCTAAGGCCCAGTGTTATTACGAGAAAGGACGAATTTCTCGTCCCTGCGCTATCTATCGCCGGCACTCCGAAACATTACGCCGCTCATCAGCATGGGCTGGATAAGAGCATCAACTAAGAGACTCAAATTAAGCAAGCACCCCGAGTTGTGAGACTTCTCGACACTAATAAAAAATGACGTTCGTGAGTCAGTTAATTTTTTAGTTAATGAGTTCACTCGGTAGTAAGTAGGATGTTTAGTTAGTTAGTTAGTTAGCTAGTCAGGTGATTTGTTTGGTAATTAAAAGCTGTGTGGCCTCATAACCACTAAACAAACAAAACTTATCCGAATCTGCGGAAAAAATTAATATTTGGGTCAACATTTGTAAAACTCCAATTCCTCTCTCTCAACCCCAACCCTATGGGTAGAGAAGGAGAGTTTTAGTTTAAGCGAATCAAAATTTACGAAGTAAATAAGTATTTTTTATTTATCCGTGAACATTTTACAGGCAAAAATGAGAACATGGATTTTCTTGAATTACAGCGCCAATCAATCATGTCATCAAAATAAATGTTTAAGACAAAATGTACGTAATTTTTTATGTAGAATCTGATTCTGCAATAAAAATTGGGGTTCCCATTTGAAATTTTAAAGTTGCCTCCCACTTCGCCCACAGGGAGCTGGGGTGGCGGGCTAATTTTAGTACCAGCAGATGTCCCTCTCGAAAATAATCAACTTTGGATTCTACACATTTTTTCGTTGAAGCTTATTTTTTGAGTTATTCTGGTTTATCTGCTTAAAATTTACACGCTGTATATTGAAGGATACAATACGTAAAGCTTCTAAAGCAATTTCTTAAGGTTTCATAAAATACAAGTTTTATCTTAATAATGAGGCTGTATTTATCTGCAATTTTAACTTTGTATTTATGTCACTGCGACTCTTCTATCAGTTTAATTACTTTCTTTTACAAATCTAAATCTACTTCATTACTGTGCAATTCCCACGTAAGTGCTTGGCGGAGGGGACGTAGAACCACTCTCAGACTATTTCTCTAACGTTTCACTTTAGAACCGCATCTGAGAAAAATGAACACCTACTCCTTTCTGTGCTATCTCTGACATCATAATGATGGTCATGGTCAGGGGGCTGATAAAAGGAAGCATTGATTTATCCGAGTTGTGGAGTATAGCCTTTACCAATACTAAATCACAGGAACTACTTCAGTATCATTACAAGATAAACTATTTCTAATAGTTAGCAACACGCACACCACCAACTGAATTTAATTTATCCTCTCAAGCACCGTTATGTCCTTGGTAAAAATTTGTTTGAATTCATATCAAGGTTTAGCCAGCTACACAGCACATGTAACGATTTCTGCTTCGGTGCTTTTGTGATGATTTTGAACTCTGGTTTTTCCCAACACAGCTCTGACGTTTTTCAGCTATAATACCATGTCTCCTAGGCACTTTCTTGTCCTGTGTTTGATCTCTTGAAACTGAGCCCATGGTTATGTGTATTTCAAAGACCCACTAATCTAAAAAGTTTCGCACTCCTCGAAGCCCCTGCTACCCATTTAGTCATCTCCTGTATGTAACTGACACTTCATATATTAACCTGGTCCTGACATCCCCACCTTATGGCGCAAGTTGGGGAATCAGCAGCCAACACGTTAGCAGAACCGTCTAATCCTCTGGTTCAGACCCTCCTCTCGGCACTGTGTTAAAGGCCCGCAATAGGTGTGTTCTGGACCTTTATACAGAGTGAGACTCCTCTTCATCTTCAAGCAAGACTGGCAGTGTTTACAATTTCAGATAGCCTTCGGAAGCCGATGAAAATATCTACCGGTCCAAAGAGACACACGTCATTTTACCGTGTTAACCTGTAGTTATTTGCATTTATGCTTTTCGTGGCGTCCGGAAGGACCTGTTCCACATCTGGGGTGACTCCTCACGCGGTATACACACACACACTGGATTTCTTCCCCTCCTAGGCAGCCATATCCATAACGGCCACGTTCGATGCCCCCATCCCTCAGTGATGCCTCAAGCTATGAGACTGAAGGCAGCATCTTCTGGAGCTGTGAGCATAGGGTCTCCAACTCAGCTCCCATCTGACACAATATTCACAGTCCCTATACACAACCAAGACGGTGGGAATCTACACTACACAAACACGTTCAAATGGTTCAAATGGCTCTGAGCACTATGGGACTTAACTTCTGTGGTCGTCAGTCCCCTAGAACTTAGAACTACTTAAACCTAACTAACCTAAGGACATCACACACATCCATGCCCGAGGCAGGATTCGAACCTGCGACCGTAGCAGTCCCGCGGTTCCGGACTGCGCGCCTAGAACCACTAGACCACCGCGGCCGGCACACAAACACGTGAGAAATTTAACATTAAACAACAGAAGCACACAAACAAAGCTAAATAAGTAACTCGCTTTTACTTAGAATATAATGCACAAACAGACGATCTACTCTGCTGGTGCTTCACGAACGGCGGTTTTTAAATGTGGCTCTGCCTTGCTGCCGCAAATATCGAGCTATACTCAAGTATAGGTCGCACGAGTGTTTTGCAAGGCACCTCCTTTGTTGATGGACTATATTTTCTAAGGACTCTCCTAATGACTCTCAACCTGGTGCCCGCCTTACCAACAATTAATTTTATATGATCATTCCACTTCAAATCGTTCCACACACATACTCCCAGATATTTTACAGAAGTAACTGCTACCAGTGTTTGTTCCGCTATCATACAATCATACAATAAAGGATCCTTCTTTCTATGTATTCGCAATACATTACGTTTCTCTATGTTAAGTGTCAGTTGCTACTCCCTGCACCAAGTGCCTATCGGCTGCAGATCTTCCTGCGTTTCGCTGTAATTTTCTAATGCTGCAACTTCTCTGTATACTACAGCATCATCCGCAAAAAGCCGCATGGAACTTCCGAGACTATCTACTAGGTCATTTATACACATTGTGAAAAGCAATGGTCCCCATAACACTCCCCTGTGGCACGCCAGAGGTTACTTTAACGTCTGTAGACGTCTCTCCATTGAGAACAACATGCTGTGTTCTGTTTGCTAAAAACTCTTCAATCCAGCCACACAGCTGGTCTGATATTCCGTAGGGTCTTACTTTGTTTATCAGGCGACAGTGCGGAACTGTATCGAACGCCTTCCGGAAGTCAAGGAAACTGGCATCTACCTAGGAGCCTGTATCTAATATTTTCTGCGTCTCATGAACATATAAAGCGAGTCGGGTCTCACACGACCGCTGTTTCCGGAATCCATGTTGATTCATACAGAGTAGATTCTGGGTTTCCAGAAATGACACGATACGTGAGCAAACAACATGTTCGAAACTTCTACAACAGATCAGTGTCAGCCGGCCGCGGTGGTCTCGCGGTTCTAGGCGCGCAGTCCGGAACCGTGCGACTGCTACGGTCGCAGGTTCGAATCCTGCCTCGGGCATGGATGTGTGTGATGTCCTTAGGTTAGTTAGGTTTAAGTAGTTCTAAGTTCTAGGGGACTGATGACCACAGCTGTTAAGTCCCATAGTGCTCAGAGCCATTTTTGAGATCAGTGTCAGATATATAGATCTATAGTTTTGCGCAACTGCTCGACGACCCTTCTAGAAAACTGTAACTACTTGTGCTCTTTTCCAATCATTTGGAACCTTCCGTCCGTCAAGAGACTTGCGGTACAGGGCTGTTAGAAGGGGGGCAAGTTCTTTCGCGTACTCTGTGTAGAATCGAATTGGTAACCCGTCAGGTCCAGTGAACTTTCCACTGTTGAGTGATTTCAGTTGCGTTTATATTCCTTGGACACTTATTTCGACGTCAGCCATTTTTTCGTTCGTGCTAGGATTTAGAGAAGGAACTGCAATTAACATGAGTTGATGTTCATATAATGCACTTCTTTCGTTGGATTCACTCAAAATCTCCCGTTGCCAACTGTTATTTGTTAATTCGCACATTTTCCTAAAATATAATTTTGTGCGTGCGGTATAGCACGTTTTACGATTTGTGGTAGTATATATAAAGTTAAACGAACACTTTACATATATGCCGTGCTAAAAAGTAATGTCTCCGAATTTCTTATGTCAAAACACTTAAAGCTTTTTATCTTGATTGTTCATGGCTGCCTAGTTGAAGCCCTCTGCCGCTAGAGGACTCCGAATTGTAGCCTTTGATATGGTGGTGTGTAAAGTAACTATATCGGTGATCGAGGCCCACGAGTAAGGCAGGCCGTGGGACGTACGTCACAGCACGTGACACTGCACGTAAGTGACAGCAGCCGTCTCCGGCGAGGAGCGAGTAAATGTTTCAGACAAGTTTCATAATTTTTGACTGTTCGTTAAAATGCAAGCAAGCTCTCGATAGCACCCGAAAAATTTAAGATCTTTAGTGGATACCTTTCCAATTGCGTATTGATTTCCCGTAGGCCCAGCACGGAGTCGAGCGTTGGCGAAGTGTCGCAGACAAGCCGACAAATGTGACGTCACATGTTGCGATACCGCTATTTCTCATGGGCCCCGGTCGGTGCATGAGAAAAGCCCGCTGTAATCGAGTTTCGAATGCGATGAGTTTGTTCAAACATGGAGCACTCCCTTCTTCGGCATGACCCTGCCAGGCCACACACGAGCGCAGCGACATCTATAACAATACGACGCCCTTTTTTCACTGGTATCGATTATCCTACATACAGTCCCAATTTGGCTCCCTACGATTTTCATCTGTTTCCAGAACTTAAAGAACACCGTAGAGGACCTCAGTTTTATAGCGATAGGACGGTGCAAGCACGAGCGAGGTTGTAGCTCCATCAACAGAATCATTCTACAGTGACGATATCAGCAAACTGGTCTGTCGTTGGGAGAAAAGTAGTCTTCGAAATGGTAACTATGTTGAGAAATAAAAGTGTAGTATGTTAACAGCGTTTGGTTTATTTATAAAAGCTTCAAGGGTTTTTACAGAAAAGATTCGGAGGCATTACTTTTCAGCATTCTCTCGTACAAGCCCATGTCTTTATAACCGGTTCGGATGTCTACTATAATTTTACTTTCAAACAGTAAAATCACGTTAAATAAAAGAAGGACAATCGAAAAGACAGACAAGACACTTCAACAATAAAATTTTTAATGATTAATAAAAGCCATCTTTTCTAAAAGTGGAAGAAAACTGAACACAAGTCATTCGTAGTGTAGCTGACCTGATTGTACTATTGCCTTGACTATAAAATACACTACGGATGAATGTCACGTGTGTGTGCTGCAGGCGGCATCTTCTTCGCGAACAAGATGCGGCAGCAGGGCTACATCACGATGCTGGACCCGCTGCAGGACTCGTTCGGCGAGCGCATGGGCGGCCTGCTCTTCCTGCCGGCGCTCTGCGGAGAGGTCTTCTGGGCCGCCGGCATCCTCGCCGCGCTGGGTGAGTAGGCTTCGCTGCGCACCCACCAATCGCCTGAAAATGTAATTAAGTATACGCATAATAAGGAAAATTCCGTCGTTTTCTCTAACACATGCTGTTTGATTTATAATAGTCACCAGTGTGGTATACGACTGGTGCGTAAGTTTGTAGCGTTTTTGTTTTGAATTAGTATTGAGGTTGCTACGGGTTTATTTATCGATTGTCACTTTTAGCTGTAGTTCACTGTTGCTAGTTTAGTTTACATACTGTCATTTTGTCATTTGGAGATAGTGAGTGGAGCTGTAGACCCTAGAAAATCGAGTGCCACCTGGGACAGTTGGAACATTTCCGACGTATTCTTCTCTTTGATGTGAATGCTTGGTGACTGTTCGTTCGAAAGAACAGACACCACGCTGATCCTGCAGCTGTGAAACACTGTATGTAAATTTGAAGGGGCTGACTGCTATCAGCTGCTCGGTGGGAGTGTGGATCGGCCATGAGGCTCACCGAGATAGTCTGTGCAGTTGCCATAAGGCTGTGTCCCAGATGGTGCTGTGGTTACCGCACCTGCCTGGTATGCAGGAGATCCCGGGTTCGAACCCCTTTCCGGTACATATTTTTGTTCGTCGCCGCTGATTCCGCTTAATTTTCCGCTGCAGCTGATAGAAGTTATCCCTTTCAATTTATATATAGTGTTTCACAGCTGCGGGATCAGTGTGGTGTCTCTTCCTTCGAATGAACAGACACCATGCTTTCACATAATTTACAAGCCTGGCGAATGTACAAATACGTCTGACCTCCTGTGGGAATCTCTAAGCAGCGAACAGTTGTATAATGGACAGGGACGGCGGACAGGTGGCGCTAGGTGGGGCTGTGGATCGGGCAAGGCGTACCGAGGTAGACCGTGCAGTTAACGCTGCGTCCCGGATGGTGCAGTGGTTACCGCACCTGCTTAGTAAGCAGGAGATCCCCGGTTCGAATTCCTATCCGGTAAACATTTTCGCTCTTCGCAGCTGACTCCGCTTAATGTCCAGCTGCAGTTATCTCCCTCCAATTTACGTATCTTATGTTTGAGTTCTATAGAGGGATGACAACAGCGGAGGCAGCCACAAACATTTGCGACTATATGGAGATATGCTACTGGACAGAGCACGGCAAGAGAATCATCATCAATTGGCTCGCGAACAACACCCGCCATTTCTCCCCTGTATCGTTACTGGTGACGAGAAATGCTGTCTTAACGCTAACACAAGGAAAAGAAAGAAATGGTTGAGCCCAAACAAAATAGCAACACCTCGTACAAAGACCTGCATCCGGTGGAACAGCAACGTGGTGGTGTACTACGAATTGCTTCCCCGAGGTGTAACTATCACTGCTGACCTTAATTGTCAACAAATGAGACGTCTTGCAGACGCAGTCCGAGAACAAAGACCAGGAAGACTGCGTCAGGTGATGATGACGATAACGCCTGCTCGCATTCTGCGAGACTGACAAAGAAAACTGTACAGGAGTTGCTCTGGATGTTATTTCGCGCCCATCTTATTCATCTTTTCTTGTGCCCTTAGATCTTCACCGGCCGGAGTGGCCGAGCGGTTCTAGAGGCTACAGTCTGGAACCGCGCGACCGCTACGGTTGCAGGTTCGAATCCTGCCTCGAGCATGGATGTGTGTGATGTCCTTAGGTTAGTTAGGTTTAAGTAGTTCTATGTTCTAAGGGATTGATGACCTCAGACGTTAAGTCCCATAGTGCTCAAAACCATTTGAACCATTTTGATGTGCAAAATGGGTAAGCAGGGATGGCTAGATGGCTAGAGAGCAAATGTAAGGATGTAGAGGCATATATCACTAGGGGTAATATAGATACTACCTGCAGGAAAATTAAAGGGACCATTGGAGAAAAGACAACCACTTCTATGAATATCAACAGCTCTGATGGAAAACTAGTTCTAAGCAAAGAGGGGAAAGCAGAAAGGTGGAAGGAGTATATAGAGGATCTATCAAATGGCGATGTACTTGAGGGCAATATTATAGAAATGGAAGAGGACGTAGATGAAGATAAAATAGGATATACACTCCTGGAAATGGAAAAAAGAACACATTGACACCGGTGTGTGAGACCCACCATACTTGCTCCGGACACTGCGAGAGGGCTGTACAAGCAATGATGACACGCACAGCACAGCGGACACACCAGGAACCGCGTTGTTGGCCGTCGAATGGCGCTAGCTGCGCAGCATTTGTGCACCTCCGCCGTCAGTGTCAGCCAGTTTGCCGTGGCATACGGATCTCCATCGCAGTCTTTAACACTGGTAGCATGCCGCGACAGCGTGGACGTGAACCGTATGTGCAGTTGACGGACTTTGAGCGAGGGCGTATAGTGGGCATGCGGGAGGCCGGGTGGACGTACCGCCGAATTGCTCAACACGTGCGGCGTGAGGTCTCCACAGTACATCGATGTTGTCGCCAGTGGTCGGCGGAAGGTGCACGTGCCCGTCGACCTGGGCCCGGACCACAGCGACGCACGGATGCACGCCAAGACCGTAGGATCCTACGCAGTGCCGTAGGGGACCGCACCGCCACTTCCCAGCAAATTAGGGACACTGTTGCTCCTGGGGTATCGGCGAGGACCATTCGCAACCGTCTCCATGAAGCTGGGCTACGGTCCCGCACACCGTTAGGCCGTCTTCCGCTCACGCCCCAACATCGTGCAGCCCGCCCCCAGTGGTGTCGCGACAGGCGTGAATGGAGGGACGAATGGAGACGTGTCGTCTTCAGCGATGAGAGTCGCTTCTGCCTTGGTGCCAATGATGGTCATATGCGTGTTTGGCGCCGTGCAGGTGAGCGCCACAATCAGGACTGCATACGACCGAGGCACACAGGGCCAACACCCGGCATCATGGTGTGGGAAGCGATCTCCTACACTGGCCGTACACCACTGGTGATCGTCGAGGGGACACTGAATAGTGCATGGTACATCCAAACCGTCATCGAACCCATCTTTCTACTATTCCTAGACCGGCAAGGGAACTTGCTGTTCCAACAGGACAATGCACGTCCACATGTATCCCTTGCCACCCAACGTGCTCTAGAAGGTGTAAGTCAACTACCCTGGCCAGCAAGATCTCCGGATCTGTCCCCCATTGTGCATGTTTGGGACTGGATGAAGCGTCGTCTCACGCGGTCTGCACGTCCAGCACGAACGCTGGTCCAACTGAGGCGCCAGGTGGAAATGGCATGGCAAGCCGTTCTACAGGACTACATCCAGCATCTCTACGATCGTCTCCATGGGAGAATAGCAGCCTGCATTGCTGCGAAAGGTGGATATACACTGTACTAGTGCCGACATTGTGCATGCTCTGTTGCCTGTGTCTATGTGCTGTGGTTCTGTCAGTGTGATCATGTGATGTATCTGACCCCAGGAATGTGTCAATAAAGTTTCCCCTTCCTGGGACAATGAATTCACGGTGTTCTTATTTCAATTTCCAGGAGTGTATGATACTGCATGAGGAATTTGACAGAGCACTGAGAGACCAAAGTGGAAAAAAGGCCCTGGGTGTAGACAAAATTCCATCAGAACTTCCGACAGCCTTCAGAGAGCCAGCCCTGACAAAACTGTAACATCTGGTTTTGCATCACCTCGGTTCCGAGATTTCCAGAACCTCTACAGAAAATTTGAATAGAGATCAACATAAACATCATTTCCGCCCTTTTTTTGCTCATTAAAACCACACGTTGCACCATATAGTGAAACCTTCTGAGGTGGTGGTCCAGATTGTTGTGCACACTTGTACCTTTAATACCCAGTAGCACGTCCTCTTGCATTGACGCATGCCTGTGTTCGCCGTGGTATACTATCCACAAATTCAACGAGGCACTGTTGCTCCAAATTGTCCCACTCCTAAACAGCGATTCGGCATAGATCCCTCAGAGTGGTTGGTGGGTCACGTCGTCCATAAACAGCCATTTTCAATCTATCCCAGGCATGTTCAATGGGGTTCATGTTTGCAGAACATGCTGGCTACTCTAGCCGAGCGATGTCGTTATCCTGAAGGAAGTCATTCACAAGATGTACACGATGGGAGCGCGAATTGTCGTCCATGAAGACGAATGGCTCGCCAATATGCTGCCGATATGGTTGCACTGTCGGTCGCAGGATGGCATTCACGTATCATACAGCCGTTATGGCGCCTTCCATGACCACCAGCGTACGTCGGCCCAACATAATGCCACCCCAAAACAGCAGGGAACCTCCACCATGCTGCTCTCGCTCTACAATGTGTCCAAGACGTTCAGCCTGACCGGTTGCCTCCAAACACGTCTCCGATGATTGGCTGGTCGAAGGCATATGCGACACTTGTCGGTGAAGAGAAGGTGATGCCAATGCTGAGCGGTCCATTCGGCATGTTGTTGGGCACCCTGTATGGTGTCGTGGTTTCAAAGGTGGACCTTGCCATGGACGTCGGGAGTGAAGTTGCGCGTCATGCAGCCTACTGCGCACAGTTTGAGTCATAACACGACGTCCTGTAGCTGCACGAAAAGCATTATTGAACATCGTGACGTTGCTGTCAGGGTTCCTCCGAGCCATAATCCGTAGGTAGCGGTCGTCATTTGCAGTAGCGCCCCTTGGGCGGCCTTAGAGAGGCATGTCATCGACAGTTACTGTGTCTCTGTATCTTCACCATGTCAGAAAAACATCGCTTTGGTTCTCTTTAAAACGCCTGGACACTTCGCTTTTTGAGAGCCCTTCCTGACACAAAGTAACAATGCGGACGCCATCGAACCGTGGTATACTCTGTCTAGGCATGGTTGAACTACAGACAACGCGAGCTGTGTACCTCCTTCCTGATGGAATGACTGTAACTGACAGGCTGTCGGACCCCCTCCGTCTAATAGGCGCTGGTCTTGCATGGTTGTTTACATCTTTGGGCGGGTTTAGTGACATCTCTGAACAGTCAAAGGGACTGTGTCTGTGATACAATAACTACAGCCGTCTATCTTCAGGAGTTCTGGGAACCGGGGAGATACGAAACTTTTCTTGATGTGTGTATAATAATTCCAATCCCAAAGAAAGGAGGTGCTGACAGGTGTGAAAATTACCGAACTATCAGTTTAATAAATCAAGGCTGCAAAATACACACACGAATTCTTTACAATCGAATGGAAAACTGATAGAAGCCGATCTCGGGGAAGATCAGTTCGGATTCCGTGGCAATGTTGGAACACATGAGACAGTACTGGCCCTGCGACGTGCCTTAGAAGACAGATTAAGGAAAGACAAACCTACGTTTCTAGCATTAGTAGACTTATAGAAGGGTTTTGAGAATGTTGACTGGAATACTCTATTTCAAGTTCTGAAGGTGGCAGGGGTCAAATACAGGGA
The DNA here is from genome assembly GCF_023864345.2 of Schistocerca serialis cubense. Taxonomy (NCBI): domain Eukaryota; kingdom Metazoa; phylum Arthropoda; class Insecta; order Orthoptera; family Acrididae; genus Schistocerca; species Schistocerca serialis. Next base: position 603,679,969 of record NC_064638.1, on the reverse strand, counting down.
GCGAGAGGCTGTTTAAAAATTGTATAGAAACCAGATGCCTGTTGTAAGAGGCGAGTGGCATGAAAGGGAAGCAGTGGTTGGGAAGGGAATGAGACAGGGTTGTAGCCTAACCCTGAAGTTGCTGAATCTGTATATTGAGCAAGCAGTAAAGGAAACAAAGGAGATATGTGGAGTAGGAATTAAAATCAATGGAGAAGAAATAAAAACCTTGAGGTTTGCCGATGACATTGTAATTCTGTCAGAGGCAGCAAAGGACCTGGAAGAGCAGCTGAGCGGAATGGACAGTGTATTGAAAGGAGGGTATAAGATGAACATCAACAAAAGCGAAACGAGCATAACAGAAGGTAGTCAAATTAAATCAGGTGATGCTGAGGGATTTAGATTAGGAAAGGAGACACTTAAAGTAATAGATGAGTTTTGCTATTTGGGAAGCAAAATACTGACGATTGTCGACATAGAGAGGACATAAAATGTAGACTGGAAATGGCAACAAAAGCGTTTCTGAAGAAGAGAAATTTGCTAACATCGAGTATAGATTTAGGTGTCAAGATGTCTTTTCTGAAAGTATTTGTATGGAGTGTAGCTATGTGTGGAAGTTAAACATGGACGATAAATGGTTTGGACAAGAAGAGAGTAGAAGCTCTCGAAATGTGGTACTACAGAAGAACATTGAAGATTAGATGGTTAGGTCACGTAACTAATGAGGAGGTGCTGAGTAGAATTGGGGAGCAGAGGAATTTATGGGCACAACTTGACTAGAAGAAGGGGTCGGTTTGTAGGACATGTTGTGTGGCTCAAAGGATCACTATTTTAGTAATGGAAGGCAGCGTGGAGAATAAAAGTCGTAGAGGGAGACCGAGAGATGAGTACACTAAGCAGATTCAGAAGGATGTAGGTTGCAGTAGTTACTTGGAGATGAAGGAGATTGCACGGGATAGAATAGCGGGGAGAGCAGCATCAAACCAGTCCCTGGAATGAAGACAAAAACAACAACCAGTGTCACTTCCCGCTCTTCCTATTCCATTCGTAGATGGTTATTATCTTAGGCAGGTATCGAAGAAACTGATACATCAAATAACCTACTGTATTTTATCAAAATTATCTAAACACTTACCAGGGGACTCCAATATGGTCCGTGTACAGCCTTCTCCTCCATGAGGGCTTGAACAATGATGGGAGCGATTTCAGTGAGGGTTCTGAACGTCTGTGGTTGAACAAGAACGCATTCTTCCTCAAGATCCGAAACCGAAGAGGGCTGCACACTCGGGTCGACATTCTAACTCATCACATAGGTGTTCCACTCAGCTCACATCGGCCCTCTGGTGACGCCAGCCAGCTTCCGGAATGATATTGACCACAAACCATTGCCTTGCAGATGCTGCATTATAATAGGGTGCACCGTCGTGCTGACACACACACACACACACAAAAATCGTCTCCGAACTTTATGCAGTGTACAAAGATGTAAAATGTGTTCATAACCTTTCGAATTTAGCGTTTTCTTAAGCGCAGTAAGGGGACCACAGACTAACCACCAAAAACACGCCCATACCGTAACACTATCTCGTCCACACTTCACAAACTGCGACAAGTGCGCAAATAAAACAGTGATCCAGGAAGTGTAGAATAAATTTCTCTATTTCCGCCAATGATCACAAAACTTTTGGTCCTTAGACTAACGGTTTGGGTCAGCAATGACCATGTTCAGATCTTTTTTACAACTTCCTAATAGAATAAAGCTATAGTGGCATCGTCACGAAATATACAAAAAATCATCTTAGGTCCGTCGCACACATTTGAAACATGGTGCAAAGTAGACCACAGTGCCGGCGGAGTGCTATGCCACTACGGCTTTATTATATTAGAACATGTTATAAAGTAAATCTGGTCATTACTAACTGAAACCGGTAGTCTAAAGACCAAAAGTTTTGTCATCATTGACGGAAATAAAAGAAATTTATTCTTCGAACATCACTGCTCGCAACTACAGATGACGGCAGGAAAAGTTGACCAAATGTTCGCCAACCCCAAAGACTTTCATCGGAATACCACAGTGTATAGCGTGAATCATCATTCAAAATCACTCCTTTCCATTCATCCACTGTTCAGTGGCGTCTATCTTTAGACTACCTCAAGCGTCGCTTAGCAATGACTACAGAAATGTGTGGCTTATGTGGAGCTGCTACACAATTGTACCCCATTCTTCTTAACTCTATACGCAGCGTCATTGTGCTTGTTGGAGAGGCAGTAGAACTTTGGAACATGAGTGATTTCTTTCGCTGATGTAATGCGTTTGTTTACAACCACCGTCCGCAATTTTCGACAGTATCTGTCCGCCAGTACGTGAGGTGTGTCTGGCATGGGTTTAGCTGTTGGTGTTCTTTCGCGATGCCACGCCACATTCACATCACTAACAGTCGCCTTGGGCAGCGTCAGAAGGGTTGAAATGATCCTGATGGAGTTGTTACTCGGGTGACAGCAATGTCTACTCCACGGTATTAAGTCACTGAGCTCTCCGACCAATTATCCTGTCACTGTTTCTCTACTGACAACACACACACATTGCCTCCTTTTCTACCGACAGGTCCACCTCTCGTAACATTATATAGCGATATCCGGATATTTCTGATCATATAGTGTATGTCATAGCTCTTTCTGCTCCCGGAAGATAGTGAGTAAAGAGCTCTTCCATGGACAGTATCGTTCTTGTAACGTCTCCCACTTCTTCATTTCTTTAATACTCTCATAGCGCATAAACATAAACGTGCTGTATCGTGCAATTCTTATTTCAGTATCTTCTATTGTTCCGTGAATTCGACTTGGTGAGTGGTATTGGTGACAGACCGAGGGATAAGGGTCGAGAATTGGTTGTCAGGGACCTGCCACTTAATATTCCCGCAGTATATCTGAGACCAGCGTCTGTCTTCCCAACGGCTATGTTAAAGTGTTCATTCCACCTTCAAACCGTTCCAGACAGTCCCTCTAGCACAATGAGTCCGCTTAGAGAGTTAAGAACGGGGTACAATGGTTGAGCATATAGTCATAAGCCACAAATTTCTGTAGTCACTGATAGAAGTCACTTATTGCCAATCGAGGAGTCAGAATCCTTACGTACGAGGTGGAATCCAAAATTTTCGGGACTGGTGCTGCCATCTGGAAAGTAGAAGTCGTCGATTTTTGCACCGCTAGGCGACGAGAGCTGCATATTTGGTGAGTCAGTGTGCGGAATGGCATTCAGCTCGGAGGACTTGTTGCGTGTCCACAACTATTTCCGTAATATTCTGTGCTTGAAGTATGGCGATTTTACGATGGATCCGCGAACAGAACAGCGCATGTGTATCAAATTCTGTGCGAATCTCGGGAAAAGTGCTACTGAGACCCTTGCAATGATTCAACAAGTGTTTGGGGGACAGACCATGAGCTGTACGCATGTGTTTGAGTGGCATGCTCGGTTCCGGGTCGGCCGTACAGACGTCAAAGATGATGCTCACACTGGAAGGCCCGTTAGCCGCAAAACTCCAGACATTGTTGCCAAACGTCAACAATTGGTTCGTGCGGATCGACGTCGAACCATTCAGGACCTTGCGGATGAAGTGAATATTGTTTATGGGACATGCCAACGAATGTTGCTGATGAAATGGGCATGCATTACGTCACCGCAAAGTTTGTGCCAAGGATCAGAAGGCACAGTGTGTTGAAGTGTGCACGGACCTTCGTCAGACCGCATCTGATGATCCAGCCTTCTTGTCATGGGTTATCACCGGCGACGAGTGCTGGATTTATGGTTATGACCTAGAGACAAAGCAACAATCGTTCCAGTGGAAGAACCCAGTCTCTCCAAGACCCAAAAAAAGCGAGACAGGTGAACAGCAAAGTGAAGAGCATGATCGTCGTTTTCTTTGATACCAACCAAACAGTGAATTCCGCGTACTACTGTGACGTTTTGCGACGACTCCGTGAAAACGTGCGGCGACGACGGCCCAAACTTTGGCGTCAAAACTGAAACTAAAGTTGAAAGGCCGTCGGTTCGACACGCTAGAGAGGATTCAAGAAGCATCGCTGGCGGTGATAAACACCCTCCCAGAACATGACTTCCAGAAAATATTTGACCAGTGGCAGAAGCGCTGGAACCGGTGTGTACGTGCGGATGGGAACTACTTTGAGAGTGATGGTGACCATTAGTCCAAATGTAAGGTTTTCAACAGATAGCAGCAAAAGTACCGAAAATTTTGGATAGCACCTCAATATTTATGTGAATCCTATTCCATTATTTGCGTTCAGACTAAGTTACTAAGTTTTAGATCAGTGTTAACGTCTCAGTAAAAACAAAAATTAAAAATAAGACGCTTTAAAAGAAATAAATTATATCTCTGGTCTAGCAGTCTGTGCCTGCTACTTCAGAGACTCACCGTGGCTCATTTAAATCTCTGTGCTACTTTCTCTCACTGAGTTCTATACCACAGAAGAAGATGAAATAAATTTTATTAACTCCTCATGCATTGATATAGCAATAAGATAATATTTAATAAAAGAATACATGGTCCATGATAGGCTGTAATGTAGACAATGTCTAATTTAAATCATGTGATAAGATAATTTCGACGACTTGTCATTTTCAAGCATCTGTAAAACCAACGTGGAAGAATATCTCATTGTCTGCATACATCTCCTCACATCGCAATGCATAAGTAACCTAATACACACCTCACATTAACATACCACCTTACCATGCAAAATACCTACTTACAAGTGTAATATTATGTATTACATGTCGTAACTGTCAAATTATTTTTCACTACACGTAAAAAGTAGACTTCGTTTTACTAGGAGAATTTTGAGAAAGTGTTGCTCATCCGTAAAGGAGACGATGTATGGAACATTTGTGCGACGCATTCTTGACTACTACTCGAGTGTTTGGGATCCCAACCAGGTCGGATTAAACGAAGACATCGAAGTAGTTCAGAGGCGTGCTGCTACATTTGTTACCGATGGATTCGATCAGCACACAAGTATTATGGAGGAGGAGGAGGTGGAGGAGAAGGAGATTGGTGTTTAATGTCAACAGTGAGGTCATTAGGGATGGAAAACAAGCTCGGATTAAAGAAAGATGGAGAATGAAAGCGGCCTTGCCCTTTAGGAGGAACCACCCGGTATTTGCCTTAAGCGATAATGGAAAACCTGAATCAGGACAGCTGGACGCGGGTTTGAACCGTCGTCCTCCGGAATGCGAGTCCAGAATGCTAACTCCTGCGCTATCCCGCTCGATAGTATTATGAAATTGCGTAAGATAAGACTGGAGAAATTAGGGCTCGTATGAAGATTATAGATAGTCATTTTCCCTCAGTCTGTTTTCGAGACGAGCTGGAAAGTAAATGACCAATAGTGGTGCAAGGTACTAACCGCCATGGAGTACGATATAAGGATGTAGACATTGTGATATATAGAAGTTTTGGGCGATCCGGGAGCGTGCACGGATAGGCAAGTCGGCTAGGGCAACCAGTTGAGGGAAAATCTGGGTTCGAGTCCCGGTTCACCACAAATTTTCGTATCTCACTGCTGGATAATCTAATACTCCTGATGTCAAGGAATTTATATTCAGCGAATTAATTTAGATTATTTCCTACAGCTGTGGATCGTCTACAGCGTCTGTTGTTTCAGATATGCATGTAGGTAATATAAGTTGTCTGTATTAGCTATCCCTAGGTATTTCGCTGAATTTACAGCCTTTAGATTTGTGTGATTTTCCATGTAACCGAAATTTAACACGTTCCATTCAGAACTCTTGTGGATGCCCTCACACCTTTCAATTTGTGAATACTTCTTTTGCGCCGAATGGAGAGATTTTGATGCGATGACTGCTCGCTGCTCGGGGCACTCCGGGCTCCTGTGTGCCAGAACGGCACCAAGTTCTTGCTCAGCCACGGTGCTTCGGTCGCTAAAAGTAGTGGAGTGAAGGCATTTTTTGTGGTCTGAAACGCTTGTCGCACTCTGTTGACCAACTAAATGGTACACCTGTGTTTCTGAAGTTGGTCAATGGGAATGCAACTTTTACCACTGTTAGAATAAACTTCTTGTAATATCCTACATTTTCAAGACATGATTTATGTTCTTTTAGATTTGTAGGATGTGGTAGGGCCATAATGACTTCTAGGTGTTTTTGAGCATTCAACGGGAGTCTGAAAAAATTGCGACTACCATAGATTTCATTTTGGTGTGGCCTCTACTAGAACACGGGAGAGCTTTTCTAAGTTCTGTAGGTGTTCTTCAGTTGTTTTACCCTTGACGATGATATCATCAAGACCATTTATAGAAGAAGAAACATTCTTGATTATTTGCCATAGAAATCACTGGAAAAGGACAGGAGTGCTGGCGAAGCCCAAAACTAAACGTTTGAATTTAGAGAGACCATGTGGTGGGTCAACAACGAGAAGATTTTGTGATTATTCGTCAAATAGTAACCGCAGATTTGCATCTGCAAGATCGATCTTGGAGAAGAACTGTCCCACAGGCAATTTTGGTTATCATTCCTCACGTTTGGGAACAGGATACAAGCCAATTTCCGCTTTGCCGCCGAAAATAGGTATTTTTCCAGAAGGCTGTTTTATAATGACAGGCGGTGTCACCCAATCACTAGTTGAGACATGTTGGTAACATTCCGATCTGTAAGTCTGTCTAGTTCTGCTTTCGCTAGGTCCCGTATGGCCATAGGTACTAGGCGTGCTCTGAAAAAATGTGGACGAGGTTTTGCCTTCAACGTAATGTGTGCCTCGTGGTTCCGCGCGTTTCCAAGACCGCCAGAAAAGAATCTGGGAAATCAATGCAGAAATACCGTAGGTGTTAAAATGAAACTTTTTTGGCAACTTGATGAAACAAAAAACAGAGGAAGAGTCGAAGCTGAAAAATTCTGCTGTATTAGTAATGCAGACAACTAAAAATGTAACTTGTCATACTACATATTTATAAGTCAAACCCACCCTGAATTGACCTTTTACAGGGATACTATCTGAATACGTGGCGTTACCTGGGTATGTATTTATTCCACTCTTCTGTTAGCCCACCTTCTCCTTTCGCTTCTGTCCCTTTTCTTTCTCACCCTCTCTCTACCCATATCCTCCACTCATTCCCTTTGTCTCCCATTACGACAATGCGCCTTTCAAGTATTCCTCAAAGGTTTTCCATCTTATCTTTTCCTTATCTTCAAACCATTTTCATGTTGTGCAGAAATCTGCACTTACGCATTATCTTGTTGAAACGTTCGACTGTCGTCACCTAGATCCTCATACATTCTAATGCATTCTGTCTCTAGCATCTCGGCGTACATCTATAATTCATTCTGTTGTTCACACAAGCAATGTGTGATTTACATTTAGTGCAGAATGCTGCCCAGATCATAACGCTTCCACCACCAAATTTCTATTCATTCCTACCTGCTGCTCTGTTCTCAAATCGTGCCTGTCATACTGAAGTCCATCCACACCATCTAAATTAAATCTCTTCTCATCACTGAAAATCACTTTAGAACACCATCAAGTTATGATCAATGTTTTTCAACGAACTCCAATGTCTCCTGTTTATGTATGGATTGTTAGAGCACGTTTCAGCAGTTTTTCTTTGAATGTAAGATGTTTTCATTTGACAAAATTTGTCGTACAGGTCTAGCAGTTACTGCCAACTGTAAACGAGAAACAAGTTGAAAAGAATAAAGGTTTGTGGCCCTTGCTTTGCGCTGAAGTGGCCGTTTAGATGCCTCAGATAATTGTCTACTTTGCCCATATTTTCCAGTCTGTCCATATCGTGTTCCGAATCTAACGAAATTATAAATAGCTGTTGTCGAACGGTTCATTATTTTGGCAATTTGACTATTAGAGAGTCCCGTTTCCTTCTAAGCAACGACTTTTGCTTTTTCATCCCATGATGTCTGTTTTCCGAACAGCTATGTCAGAATCGTGCATTATGCACACAAAACGCACTGTCACTAATGGTGTCTGTTTCCTATCAGCAGGAAAGGCATGGACACTCACACTAACATCACACAGAGCCGTCTGCCTTTATAGTGAGTTCCACCCTCTACCACCTGAATCATTGATATCTTGTTGTATACTGCACTACTGACATCAAATGCGGTACTATTTGACTACATTTGTCAATATACTGAATCTCATATTGCTGCATATGCACTGTGCACAACTATTCCAACCAACAATGTAAATTTTTCCACAAATATCCCCGTCTTTATACTGATTTTCACCACCGTATATAAATACACACACTTTCGACATGATAACGAGTCTGTGACGACAGTATGAGAAAGAAGGAAACGAGAATGAAGTGTTTTTTTCTAAATTGTGATTCATTATTAAAATAAGTTCAGAGCACGCTTCGAAGAAGTTACAGAAATGAATGATAAGCTACACAACTTGCTATAACCCAAAATGCAAGTTGCTCTGGGAAAAGAAAGACAAACAGCGCTCTTCTTGGTCGCAGAGACATAACAGTGTCGTTGCTCTGTGCCCCGTTTACATTTGACCGATCGCATATATTTTCTCATGGTGAAGGTGTAACAAACAATAACAAACCATCTTGCTTGCATTGGACGAAATTGGTACGTTTTTCGTCCGAAGCGAGGACTATAGGATCGAACTTTCTCCAAAAATCACTCATCCTCTAATGGAGTACGTTTGCAATTGTACACACTGCATCACTTACCTTTCTTCTTAACCCTTCACCGTGTCACAAAACACAGCCGCGCGCAGAGACCGCGTGGTTTGAGGTACCATGTCACGGATTCCGCGACCCCTCCCGCCGGAGGTTCGAGTTCCCCCTTGGGCATGGGTGTGTGTGTTGGTCTTAGCATAAGTTAGTTTAAGTAGTGTTTAAGTCCCTTAGGAATTCACACACATTTGAACATTTTTTTGAACAAAACGCAGCTTCGTGAGGACCATCTGATCTCAGTAGTAGGACATTTTCGCACTATTAATGCTATTTTACAACTGCAAGAGCGTGCATTTGACTTCTGTACTAAGTCACGACTAACCCCACACTCGTGCTCGCTTTTGTGAGGGGGGACGTGTCAGCGAGTAGAAAGCGGCCACAGTGCCACGTTTCTCACAGTCAGAGACGATGATGATGATGTTTGGTTTGTGGGGCGCTCATCTGCGCGGTCATCAGCGCCCGTAAATAGTCCGAATTTTTACACAGTCCATTTTCTTTTCACAATCCAGTCACTCTCACAAATGATGATGATGCAATGATGAGGACAACACAGACACTCAGTCTGTGGGCAGAGAAAATCCCCAGCCCGGCCGGGAATCGAAACCCGGACCCCGTGATCCCATCAGGTGGGACTGATAGAGGAGATAGAGAAGGTCCAACGAAGAGCGGCGCATTTCGTCACGGGATCGTTTAGCTGGCGAGAGAGAGTTATGGAGACGCTAAACAAACTCCACTGGCAGACGTTACAAAAGAGACGTTGTGCATCACGGAGAGATTTGCTATTGAAATTTCGGGACAGCACTTTTCAGGAGGAGTCAGACAACATATTGCTTCACCCCACATATATCTCGCGTATTGACAACGGGGAGAAAATTCTAGAAATTAGAGCCAGTACAGAGACTTACCGACAGTCATACTTCCCACGCACTATTCGCGAGTGGAACTGGGTTGGAGGGATCAGATAGTGCTGCAGAAAGTATCCTCCACCACACACCATTAGGAGGCCTGCGGAGTATGATGTAGGTATAGATATAGATACTCGCGGAGCTATATCAGAAGGGAAAGAACCCGGTGTGGCTCTGACGCAGCAGCGGCGCCTTGATTTCTAATGTATACAACGTCCCAAAATTCGATTAGCACTCGATCTGTAACGCCTGGAGCGCCGCTCTGAAATTGAGCTACCAGAGCGGTGCGCAGCCGCTGACGCGAAGGCAAATACTGTCGTCGGCAGACACAGCAGTTTTCTTATCGAGCCACACAGATGAGCTTCTTAACAGCAGAAAAAGCCACGTATGTATGTTAGTTGTGAAAGGAAATTCTCATACTAATTATCCTAGGATATACAACACAACGACTTTTCGTAAATGATTACACAATGACATAATAATATTACAACACATATAAATGTTTTTGTGGACTGTTTTTGTGTAAGGATCTAGTAGGGTGGTGAATTTAAGGGGATGCCAACGCGATACGGCGCATGAAATTTAGCCAAACGACTTTCCGGCTTGACAAGTTAGAAGACAAGACGACGAATTTGTGACGCGTCTCCTTTGTGTCAGCAATCACTAGCTAGTCGTAACTCCGATAGAGCTGCGAAATATAAACAGAAAACGGGAAACGAATCGTTGCATACTGATTCAACTGGTGCAGTAGCGCTATAGAATTTTACTACTCAGATAACGTCTGCACCGATCAGAGAGTGCACATGCATTCGAACATAACTGTAAAGCATCACAACATTGCTCCCTACGAGTATTTAGTGTAACGGTCATTCACATTTTGTTTTGGTCTTCGATTCATATACGAGGACGGGTTTTTGCAGCTCTTCACGTTAATCTGCTGTCTGCAAGGCTCTCATCTCTACATCATTACTGCAACCTACATTTTATTGAACCAGCTATTATGTATTGTATTAGCCCCCCCCCCCCCCCCCCCGCTAACACAAAGACACATTTAGCTGTATTACCAAATTAACGACTCCTTGATTTAGCTATCCTCTTTCCATTGAAATTTACCCGTGTGCGGACTATATAAAGTGATTGAGAATGAAGTAAAATTTACTATCAATATATATTTTATTAAACCAGGCATATATTATGGTAAACAATAACAGCTAGTTTAAGAGTACAATGGACAAGGATCCTGGGTGGCAGAAGTGAGTCAAGTACTCTGGCCCTAAAAATGTGGATAACGCAATCTGAATTGATCTGACACTGAGCAGACTTTGAGTTGTCAAATCCACTGTGGTTTCTCTACATATGTGCAGCTGAGAGCAAGTGGCGATTGAGAGCTATGCGCCCTGATAGTGCCGGAGCGGCAGTAAGTTACCCTGTTTGCTTCTGCGGCAGTGTAACTTGAAGCTGGCGAGATGGGTGCGGCGGAGGTCCGACGTGAGGCGGCACCTGTGAATCGATCATTGCCACGAAAGAAATGCAAAAATCTCACGGTCTAGCGATCAGGCAGGCGGATTGCAATTTACTCTCTACCAGAGTCCTGAAATCACGGTAGATTTCAGTGTGTGACATACCCGTTCGCTGGTCACACCAATGACCAATTTGGCTCACTTATACAACAGAGTGCACAAGGATACCAAAAGTCAAGACGGGTAAACCAAGGACGAATAAGTGTGCCCTCGGCAAACGAGTAGTCCGAGACATTTGAAGTCACACTGTTGGTGCAGTAAGAACTTCACCATAGGCTCCCAATTCTAAACTACTCGCAAGTGAAGTCAGGCTCAGGATAGGTCCCAAGCACCCACCACACATGCCAGACCTTCGACCACAAGACCTCTTGCCAGATCAAAAGTCCAGCACCCAAGTGCAGCCCACCTGTTCCGAAAAGAAATCCGTTCTCCCGCAAAGTGCATGACGCCACCTTCACGCTGTTCTCCAAAGCTCTTTTAGATTCTGAGTCCCCTATCTCTTCTAAATTCTAAATTGACTCCTATTTCCTTTTCTATCACATCATACAAATCTTCCTTCTCATACATGCTTTGAATGTATTCTTTCCACCTATCTGCTCTCTCCTCTACATTTAGCAGTGGAATTCCCATTGTACTCTTAATGTTACCACACTTGTTTTTAATGTCACCGAAGGTTGTTTTGACTTTCCTGTATGCTGAGTCTGTCCTTCGATTTCTTCACATTTTTCCTGCAGCCATTTCGTCTTAGCTTCCCTGCACTTCCTATGTATTTCATTCCTCAGCGACTTGTATTTCTGTATTCCTGATTTTCCCGGAACATGTTTGTACTTCCTCCTTTCATCAATCAACTGAAGTATTTCTTCTGTTACCCATGGTTTCTTCGCAGCTACCTCCTTTGTACCTACGTTTCCCTTCCCAACTTCTGTGGTGGCCCTTTTTAGAGATGTCCATTCCTCTTCAACTGTACTGCCTACTGCGGTATTCCTTATTGCTGTATCTATAACGTTAGAGAACTTCAAACGTATCTCGTCATTCCTTAGTACTTTCGTATCCCACTTCTTTGCGTATTGATTCTTCCTGACTAATGTCTTAAACTTCAGCCTACTCTTCATCACTACTACATTGTGATCTGAGTCTATATCTGCACCTGGGTACGCCTTACAATCCAGTATCTGATTTTGGAATCTCTGTCTAACCATGATGTAATCAGACTGAAATCTTCCCGTATCACCCGGCCTTTTCCAAATATACCTCCTTCTCTTGTGATTCTTGAACAGAATATTCGTTATTACTAACAGATACTTGTTACAGAACTCAGTTAGTCTTTCTCATTTCTTGTCCCAAACCCATATTCTCCTGCAAGCTCTTCTTCTACTCCTTCCCCTACAACTGCATTCCAGTCTCCCATGACTATTAGATTTTCATCTCCTTTTACGTACTGCATTACCGTTTCAATATCCTGATATATTTTCTCAGTCTCTTCATGTTCAGCTTGCGACGTCGCCAATTACACCTGAACTATCGTTGTTGGTTAGCTGTCGATTCGAATAAGAACAACCCTATCACTGAAATGTTCACAGTAAGACAGTCTCTGCCCAAGCTTCCGATTCATAACGAATCCTGCTCCTGTTATACCGTTTTCTGCTGCTGTTGATATTAGCCTGTACTCATCTGACCAGAAGTCCTTATCTTCTTTCCATTTCACTTCACTACCCCTACTATATCTAGATTAATCCTTTGTATTTCCCTTTTCAGATTTTCTAGTTTCGCTAGTACGTTCAACCTTATGATATTCCAAGCACCGATTCGTAGAACGTTATCCTTTCGTTGATTATTCAATCTTTTTCTTGTGGTAACCTCCCCCTTGGCAGTATCCTCCCGGAGATCCGAATGGGGAACTATTCCAGAATCTTTTACCAATGGAAAGATCATCAAGATCCTGTGGATACACGTTACGTGTCTTTAATGCAGTGGTTTCCATTGCCTTCTGCATCTCATGTCGATGATCATTGCTGATTCTTCCGCCCTTAGGGGCATTTTCCCACCCCTAGGACAGGAGAGTGCCCTGAAACTCTGTCCGCTCCTCCGCCCTCTTTGACAAGGCCGTTGGCAGAACGAGGGAGACTTCTTATGTCGGAAGTCTTCGGCCGCCAATGCTCATTATTAATCAAAATTCAACCAGTGGCGGGATTCGAACCCGGGATCGGGGAAGTTTTGATTATTAATCAAAGACGCTACCCCTTTTTTATATATATTTTAATTTTGTAGTTAACTGTTTAATAACATGAGGAATAAAAGAAAATGAAAAAGAATTTTGGTAGGAGTGGCAATCGAACCGGAGCCAACAGTTCCCCAGCTGGTCATCACTAGCCCACGGGTGCCCATAAAGTGCAAACAAACCTTCACCTTATACGCAAACCAGAAGTGAAGGTCACCCGAAGCTGATGGGACTTCATAGCACATAGAAAAGAATATTCCATAGTATTGCATCACGGTTGTTTTCTTTACAGTCATTTAGATAAAGCAGTGAGCTGAAGAACAGAGTAAAATTCTCCAATTTGTTCAAAGAAAACAAAATTTATGACGTCCTTAGCTTGGTCAGATCACCGACCGCCGCCTTTTCGGTGGAAAGAGTCAGGCCTGTGCGTTAAATGATTTTTCCAAAAACACTGGAACCTTGTCTATTTTGATTTCAACAATAGTTTCCGATTCCGGAGTCCTAACTGCTGCGCTACATCGTTCGAGCTGTTTATTTCAGAAGAGGATGAAGGTAGAGCTAGCAGATGATGTGAAACCTAATCGCACCGTACACAACTTAGACAACCCAGGAAAGGTCACGCTAATACCGAGTAACACAGCGTCAAATCTTAGTATTGGCCTGAATCTGACTGGGAAGGGAGCCCAAAAGATGGTCACGTATACATTATCCAAAAGAAGCCTATCATTGCCGATTAGATTCCCTAGAGTAAACAGGTTTCGGAGGTTTTGGTTTCTACGACTCACCCACTCTTCCAAGTGATCAAGAACGTTTTCTGTGAGATGGGGCGATTCAGCGAGACACTCGTGGTACAACAGGGTGGCTGACTGTTCCTCGAATGTTCTCATTAATATCCAGGTTTATCGTCATTTTTATGTTTTCTGTGTTTCCTTAGTTGCATGTACAGGGGGTTCGGAAATTCCAGTTACAAACTTCTAGGAGGTGTAGAAGGTAGTGAATACATAGTATTCTGAATAGGAACCCAAGACCTGAAACGTACCGTTTCCGTTCTACAGAAAGTGCAGCTACCACATCTCACACCGTGTCTACTGCCGGAGTACATATAAGTTAATAATGAACGAAGATGTTCGTCTTGGTCACAGTCAGACTGGAAAGATGAATACGCTGGCACTGCTGAGTCTATCAGCTAGAACAGTAATAGAAATCAGTTGGTTACTAAAATAAATACGAAGTGCTGATTTGTCAAGTCGAAATGGCTGCAGGGAAAAAGAGTAGATATCGAAAGAGAAATGGGACTCGGCAGGACTGATTCAGAGTATTGAAAGGACGAAACTACCTTCGGTGAAATTAAGGGCAAAGGCGTCAGCGTAAACAACGCAATGGAAATGCCACTGATAAAATTACAGGAGAGAGCAGGTAGGTGGAAAGAGTCTCTATGAAGAGAAAGACTTGTCAGATGACTTGATAAAAGAGGAAACAGAAGTCGGTGGGAAGAGATAGGGGATCCAGTATTAGAGTCAATTCAAAAGTGCTTTGGATGACTTAGAATCAAATAAGGCAGAAGGAATGGATAACATTGGGGGGAGAGGCAAACAAACGGCTACTGAAATTGGTACATAGAGTCTATGACACTGGAGACATATCTAAGGAAATTCTGAAGAATATCATCCTCACAATCCTGAAGATAGAAGGGGCAGGTAAGTACGAGAACTATCCCACAATTAGCTTAATTACTCATGGATGGAAGTTTCTGAGAAGCATAATATACAGACGAACTGGAAAAAGTTAAGGATCTGATAGGTGACGATGAGTTTGGCGTTCGAAAAGGTAAAGGCATGAGAAACACAGTAATGACGCTGGGATTGATAATGAAAACAAGACTTAAGAAAAATCAAGACATGTTTATAGGATTTGTCGATGTGGAATGTCGTGGGCGCAATGTAGAATGGTGTGAGATGTTTGAAATTTTGAGAAAAATGGGAGTAAGCTATAGAGAACAAATATACAATATCTACAAAAACTAAGAGGAAAAAAGTAAGGATGGAAGACCACGAACGAAGTACTCGGCTTATAAAGGGTGTAAGACAGGGAATGCTTTCTTGCGCACCACTATTCAATATGTACGTCGAAGAAGCACTGTCGGAATAAACAAAAGATTCAGTGTGGGATTAAAAATCAGGGTGAAAGGATGTCTATGATTAGATTCGTTCATGAATTGCCATCCTCAGTGAAAGTGAAGAGGGATTATTAAAATAGAACTAAACCAAATAGAACTTTGTCCGAACAGGCCTCGAAAGGCCCAACGGTAGCGACGACCACCGTGTCATCCTTAGCCGATCGGCATCACTGGATGGGGGTGTGGAGGGGCATGTTGTCAGGACAGCGCTCTCCTGCCCGTTGTCAGTTACCGTGTCTGGAGCCGGTACTTCTCGGTCAGGTAGCTCCACAATTGGGATCACAAGGGATGAGTGCACCCTACTTGCCAACACCACTCGGCAGGCCGGGACGGTCACCCATCCAAATGCTAGCCAAGCCCGACAGTATTTAACTTCTGTGATTTGACGATAACTAGTGTTACTACGGCGGCAAGGCCGTTGATGAAGAAGAATTACGAGACCTATTGAATGGAACAAACAGTCCAGTGAGTAACGGACGGAGATTAAACGAAAGGAAGACGAAAGTAATAAGGAGTTACCAAAATGACATGACATGAAAGTTGGTGACCAAGTAGTAGACGAAGTGAAGGAGTTCTGCTCTGGTGGAAGCAAAGTATCGGATCACAAGCGGAGCAAGGAGGACATAAAAAGCCGACTAGTCTACTAGCAATCTAATATCAAACATAGGCCTTAATTTGAGGCAGAAATTTCTAAAACTGTACTTCTGGAGCACAGTATGTGATTCGTGGACTGTGGGGAAACCAGAAAAGAAGAGAATCGAAGCCTTGGAGATGTGATACTATAAAATAATGTTGTAAATTAGGTGAAGGATAAGCTAAAGAGCGAGGAGGTTCTCTGTACAATAGGCGAGGAAGCGGAATATATGGAAGAAACTGACAGGATTGTGGGGCGGGGTGAAAGGACATGCATTAAGCCATCAGCGAATAACCTCCACGGTGTTAAAGGGAGCTGTAGAGGATAAAAAATGTAGCGGAAGGGAGAGACTGGAATACATCCAGCAAGTAATGGAGGTGTTGGGTGCAAGTGCTACTCGGAGATGACAAGGTTCGCACACGGGCACAAGAGGGGAATTCGTGGCGGGTTGCCCCAAACCAGTGAGTACACTAATGGAGTGATGAAAAAACTTGGCTCATGTTCTCCTTTTGTAAGATAGTTTGCTATAGACAGTATCCTTGTTTAAGTTTTTTCGACTTTTTTTCGGTATCGAGGAAATTCGTCTGCTTGTGGAGGCTTGTTGTTGAGGTTGCCTGTGACTAAGTTAGAGCTCCCAGGAATTATTATGCACTACATTAAAGCGGTTGGAGCATCAATAATCTAGTCAATATTCCCTACGAGTTCCTGGGAATGTTTTCAAAACAGCAGAAGTCTGCAAACATCCCGATGCATCTCATTTCCCCTTATTCTCATTCGTTCCCTTTTGAATTCGAGAGGCACAATTTACTTCGACTTCCACGTAGTAAAACGACATATTAAATAACAAGACACCTTTTCCGTTGACAGGAGCTACGCTTAGCGTCATCATCGACATGGACCACCGCACCAGCGTCATCCTGAGCTCCTGCATCGCCGTCTTCTACACGCTCTTCGGGGGCCTCTACAGTGTCGCCTACACAGACGTCATACAGCTCTTCTGCATCTTCATCGGCCTTGTAAGTACTGTTTTAAGGTTTCGCCGCGAATTACAATGACCTTAAAACAAGAGCAAGTAATTTCTGGCCAGCGGAAATGTAGAAACACTATATTACAGAGTTATTCATTTCTATCTCTGGTCTTTCGGATCTAAAATACACACAGAAAATAAACATATATTAGTGGATAGATCATCTCCGCAAGTAATTATCTCACATTACAGGAAATCAGTATGGACAACTTTTGTGAAGCGACAGACGGCAATACGCGCCGGCAATTACTTGCAATCATTTCATTGGGTTTCCTATTTGCAGACGCGAACTAATTCGACGAGGCAATGTGAAGCGGGTGATTTGCCTGCATGTTGTGATACACCTGTCCTCTAGTGCACATGCGACATGGTGCGATTAAGAATCAGAACTGAGGACATGCTCTATTCGCAGATATGTGTCATTTTACTGTACGTCTTTTGGTTTTCGCTCAGCCGTCTTCTGAAACCCAGGAGGCACTTAAATAACATTCTATAGCTGCGCTGAAGGATTTGCAATTTGCCACATTCTCTTAAGAATGATTGTAGTGTGAGCTGTTGTAGAACATCTTAGACACATTAGTAGGAGTGAAATAAAACCTGTCTGTGCTCCTGTACTCTGTAACCAATCTGACAGGAACCTCATGGTTCAAAGAGCAGCAACAGCACAAGAAGCTTTCTGCTGTAGATGAATGTCCACGTTGAACCCATGACCTCTCCAAGTTTCTGAAATAATTGAAGAGTGGCTGAAGTCGTGAACAATCGGTCACTCTGTAAAGTTTTTTAATTGAATATTTTAAAATCGCTTCCTATTAGTGTTACTCCTTATCGATTCTTGACTGGAAATACCTACCTTACTGCAATACGCGCCGGCAATTACTTGCAGTCATTTCATTGGGTTTCCTATCTGCAGACGCGAACTAATTCGACGAGGCAATGTGGAGCACCGCCGTATTTTGTTTTTCTGTCCTTTCTCGTACCAATATTAATAAATAATTCTTGTCCATTACGAACGTTTTAGGACACTACAACTTTTAAAACTGAAGGTAATTTGTAATGAATTAGCTACAACCACTCCTTTTTACAGTCGTTATTTATACATGTCGAAATTTCAAGATATCCGCCTTCCCATTTTTAGATGTATGCATTTATTTACGTGCGGTGAATATTGTTTCTTTACTAACGGCGTTGCAGAGTTCCGTAACGGAAGATTTTAAGACAGTTATTGTAAAACGTCATAAGTAAGAAGACAATGTTCACGACGCATAAAAAATGTAAACTTCTGAAGATGGGTTGAATATAAATTGAATGCAGTTCTCAAAGAAGAGCGTTTTGAAGTATAATTTATTGGTGCGGCATGTCGAGAAAGGTGTGCATACATATCACTGCGTTACCCCATAAACATTAACGTTGCGGAAGCTATAGTTATGATTTTGTTTGTGCCCTAGGAGCGCTGCAGTCGCGTATGTGACCAGGCGGACAGCGAGCTTCCGGAAGTATGTCAGCCAGGCCCGTAGGTCATCGAAATTTGCCCATGGCTGAGATATACCGTCCCCAAGGTTATTCGGTTTCCTCAGGTGTGGAGTCGAGACGAAGGCTTGGATCAGACGTTTCGCCAATTTTGTGACGATATCCGCCATAGGCACATCAATCGACGCTAGGTAGTGGAGGATTGTAGGATTTCCGTGATGAGCTACACACAATAGGCTCTGGCTCGGAAAGCGTAAGTATGTGGAGTGCAATTGTGGATTTTTTTTGGCAGGGAAAAATTCTGAATCTCTATACAAGCGCTGCGCTGAACGTAGCTGGATCACAGATCAGATAGTGACAAAGACAATATTGAGACAGCGTTAAGATAGCTGCGCCGGTTTGTTTTGGGTTCTCTAGAGTTGTCGCATTGCAGCGCAGGGATTATAATGTGTAGAAGAACTGCAGATGCCTACATGAAAAAAGTAATTTCATTTTTTCGGGGAGGTAAATAAGACTTAATGAATACTCCTTGACTGCTAGAGTATTTGGGATCCTCATGGGAACTGGTATAGAAAGCATTTAAAAACCGGCTGTTAAAGCTGTAATCGGCTAGTTCGCCCAGTATGCTAATATAACGATGGTTCCCCGAAAACATTTGTTTTATAGACGCAGCTCTATTTGCAGTACGCTAATGCGTAAAAATCAGTATTTGAGACAAATCGTAAAACGATTCTACTGCCTCCATTGGATATTTCGTGTGAGGATCACAATATTAAGGTAAGGGAGATCTAAATACATCCTGGGTGCTATCTTAAAGGGAGTGGATAACAGCGGTAGAAGCTTTGAACTGTGGCCTGCAAACTAAATACGAGGGCGCTCTAAAAAGCAACGCCTGTGTGTTTTTACTGTGAAAATCTCAAAGCTTTTTAAACAAAACAAACTTTTTTAATTCATCATGTCTACATATTTATTTCTCACTCTGGTCATCCTGGCAACGAATATATTTCCGTCAACGAGAGACCAGTTTGTTGACACCGTCACTATTGAATGTTAGACTCTGTTGATGGAGCCACAATCTCACCTCTGCTTGCACCGCTTCATCACTTATCAGAGTGAAGTCCTCGAACGACTGATAGGTCGCAGGTTCGAATCCTGCCTCGGGAATGGATGTGTGTGATGTCCTTAGGTTAGTTAGGTTTAAGTAGTTCTAAGTTCTAGGGGACTGATGACCACAGATGTTAAGTCCCATAGTGCTCAGAGCCATTTGAACCATTTGAAGTCCTCGAACCTGACCTTTAAGTGTTGGAAACAGATGAAGAGCGGATGGGACCAAGCTGGGACCGTATGGAGGATGATCGATGACAGTGAATACAGGGTATCGGATTGTTGCAGATGTTGCTGCGCTCACGTGTGATCCGGCGTTGTCATGCTGAAGGATAGGGTGCTCCGTGTTTGGACGAACTCTTCGAATTCGAAACTTTATTACAGCACACTATTTATCACGCACCAGCATAGTTACGTTACTCACGGCCATCTTACACGTTAGAGATGCTATGTACACAGAGAGTGTGACCAATGTTATTTAGACCATAGATAATATGAACAGATGGCCGCCATTTTTTTTGCCCGAATTCTTGAAGATAATACTGTCTCCTATTGACTATCGCAAGACGGATCTGACACTCAACTTATAGCAGAAATTCTAACTTGTTATTTAGTATACAGCTGCTTCACATTTAACGTGGAGTAAATTCAAATGTGACATGCTACAGTGTATTAGCGATTTATTCCAACGTCCCGGGAAAAACTGATATCTATCAGGAGGAAAAGAGTTTCACTTGTATTATTTCAGACGCTCTGAAGCGATTTCAGAGTTTCTTGCTTGAATATTCGTTGTTGTTAGCAGCCTCTAAGTTTAATAAATCTTAGATGAGATTTTTGCGGATCTGGGAACTGTTACTTACCCCGTAAATTTCCAGAAGACATACTAATGTAATGATAATTAGAAACGCAAAAGAATGAAAGCCTGGTAAAGCAATGTCACTGCAACTGATTTTCGAAGAAGGAATTTCTGTTACGGATACTCGCATTTTCATGCGTAAGTAATTAAACATAAAATGCCAGAATGAGGTTTTCAATCTGCAGCGGAGCGTGCGCTGATATGAAACTTCCTGGCAGATTAAAATTGTGTGCCGGACCGAGATTCGAACTCAGGACCTTTGCCTCTCGCGGACAGCGTGAATCGAGTAACCGGCACCATTATTTACGTTCTTAAATGCTACTGAGTGAGATACGAGAGGTATGCGGAATGACTTGTGGATACTAATGCTCAGAAGTTTTCGAAGTTGATGTTTTTCTTGCAAAGGCAATAAATCTGTGAACGTTATACGCAACAGACTGAAACAGTTTTCCAAAAACCTTCAAAACAATAATCCATCTTCAGAAATCACTGCGAACATACGAACAGAGAGACACTTGAGGCAAAAAGATAGCGTCGCAGCTCATCAGCTAATCACGTTCAATTTCATCTGTGAACATTCTCTCTCTGTATATATAGACTCCATTACACGCTACAATTTGGCAACCCATAGCGGCAGAACGCTGCAAATATGAGACATGAAGAATGAAGATGAAGAATGTTAACAACGTCCGTTTTATTTAAAAAGCCTTAACAGTTCTCATTTAAGAAACTTCAGATGCATTACTTTTCAGTCCGCCTGCGTTGGAAATTAAATCTGTATACATCCGTAACTACAAAGACGATCCTTTTTGTCCTTGTTTTTCTTTTACTGGTTTTCTGATGGCCGTACACCCAAATCAGTCATTCTTCCTTACCCGATTTTCGTAATGTCATGAATTACTTAGTTTAAACGGCCAGTGAAGTGACGGACAAAAAATAGTACTAGGTGTCGCACGCCAATCTAACAATGGAGTAGGACATGTGGACTGACGTTTCTTTCGCAGTAGGAATTGTTTTGTGAATGCAGCAGGGCAAATAAACGTGGCAGTTGTTAGCAAATCTGGAACAAATAGGTATCTCGATATCTGTTAGTATATTAGCTTAGTGAATATGCGTGCCATGCGATACGCCACCCAGGACCATGCATGTAATTACAGTATATACATAGATAAAAGTGGACAATGTAATTTGACTTTATAAATGACTGTATATCGTTTCACCCTCTTGAATTTTGTCATGCATTATTTATTTACGACATGTTCTACTCCTCCAGAATATCTGTAGGTATGAAATGTATTGCCTCACAAGCAAGAGATAAACATCGTTACTGTTCAGTTATATTGCACAAATCCTGTCAAAGAATTCACTATGTTCAGGTGATTACGTTGTGAGCCAGCAAAATGATGAACTCTCATTTACTGGGATTACAGTTCGAAGCCATGCTGAACCATACCGATTCCCTTTATTTTCCATTGTCAATGATGAGAACTTACACAGTTCTCAAAAAAAAAAAAAAAAAGTGTCTCTCCATGGTACTTATACTATGTTTTGCGAAAACCACGAACCAAATATACGTACGTTTTGCACCTACACTTTCCGTCATGAACATTACTGCACCAAGGTACGACGTCATACCTAAAAGTTTCATGTGCTTAAAGAAATGTCAATCATACTTTAACTATGTATTTATTTTTAATTTACGTTGCGTTTCCACATATTTCTGACTATAAATCGGTTGATTCCATACCCGCTACTGATATGTTGGTAAAGGAGGCTAACGTAACAGCTTTTGTGAGTTCATTAACTATGCGGACAGCTATTTCACATGTGAGCACGTAGTTGCCGACGGTATATTGCACGGCATCTCGTATAACTTCCATTCTGAGCTTTTTGGCTACGGCTCGATGGAGACCTTCATCCTCCAATACAACTGAAATGAAATTTAATTATGGGAATAAGCTTATTAACTCACAAATTGAAAAGTTGTCTAGTTTTACTATTTTTATGATATTAGTGATGAATTTAGGATTATTTGGAATAAATATTCAAATGTTGTAATTGGTAGAGTAAATGTTATAATCAGTGGAGCATGTACTGCAATTTACAAGTTTAATTTACGAACTCAACGTTTAAACGTACATATAGATGCCAGTAAGAGATATTTTGGAGAACAAGGCTTAATGTAGAAGTCTAAGATTACATTTAGTACCGAATTTCATGAGATGTTGTTGCATGCATTTGAATCTAGAGGAATTAAACACTAATTCGAAACCAATATACTAGATCACACACACAATTTTCAAATCCGATTTTCATTTATCGCAACTGACCATCCATCAACGCGCTTGAAAATACGAGGGCAGTTCAATAAGTAATGCTACACATTTTTTTTCTCGGCCAATTTTGGTTGAAAAAACCGGAAATTTCTTGTGGAATATTTTCAAACATTCCCGCTTCGTCTCGTATAGTGTCATTGACTTCCGATAGGTGCCAGCGCTGTACGGAGCTGTTAAAATGGCGTCTGTAACGGATGTGCGTTGCAAACAATGGGCAGTGATCGAGTTTCTTTTGGCGGAAAACCAGGGCATCTCAGATATTCATAGGCGCTTGCAGAATGTCTACGGTGATCTGGCAGTGGACAAAAGCACGGTGAGTCGTTGGGCAAAGCGTGTGTCATCATCGCCGCAAGGTCAAGCAAGACTGTCTGATCTCCCGCTTGCGGGCCGGCCGTGCACAGCTGTGACTCCTGCAATGGCGGAGCGTGCGAACACACTCGTTCGAGATGATCGACGGATCACCATCAAACAACTCAGTGCTCAACTTGACATCTCTGTTGGTAGTGCTGTCACAATTGTTCACCAGTTGGGATATTCAAAGGTTTGTTCCCGCTGGGTCCCTCGTTGTCTAACCGAACACCATAAAGAGCAAAGGAGAACCATCTGTGCGGAATTGCTTGCTCGTCATGTGGCTGAGGGTGACAATTTCTTGTCAAAGATTGTTACAGGCGATGAAACATGGGTTCATCACTTCGAACCTGAAACAAAACGGCAATCAATGGAGTGGCGCCACACCAACTCCCCTACCAAGAAAAAGTTTAAAGCCATACCCTCAGCCGGTAAAGTCATGGTTACAGTCTTCTGGGACGCTGAAGGGGTTATTCTGTTCGATGTCCTTCCCCATGGTCAAACGATCAACTCTGAAGTATATTGTGCTACTCTTCAGAAATTGAAGAAACGACTTCAGCGTGTTCGTACGCACAAAAATCTGAGCGAACTTCTCCTTCTTCATGACAACGCAAGACCTCACACAAGTCTTCGCACCCGAGAAGAGCTCACAAAACTTCAGTGGACTGTTCTTCCTCATGCACCCTACAGCCCCGATCTCGCACCGTCGGATTTCCATATGTTTGGCCCAATGAAGGACGCAATCCGTGGGAGGCACTACGCGGATGATGAAGAAGTTATTGATGCAGACCGAGCGAGGTGGCGCAGTGGTTAGCACACTGGACTCGCATTCGGGAGGACGACGGTTCAATCCCGTCTCCGGCCATCCTGATTTAGGTTTTCCGTGATTTCCCTAAATCGTTTCAGGCAAATGCCGAGATGGTTCCTTTGAAAGGGCACGGCCGATTTCCTTCCACATCCTTCCTTAACCCGAGCTTGCGCTCCGTCTCTAATGACCTCGTTGTCGACGGGACGTTAAACACTAATCTCCTTCCTATTGATGCAGTACGACGTTGGCTCCGACATCGACCAGTGGAATGGTACCGTGCAGGCATACAGGCCCTCATTTCAAGGTGGCGTTAGGCCGTAGCATTGAATGGAGGTTACGTTGAAAAATAGTGTTGTGTAGCTAAAAGATTGGGGAATAACCTGGTGTATTTCAATGCTGAATAAAACAACCCCTGTTTCAGAAAAAAAATGTGTTGCATTACTTATTGAACTGCCCTCGTATACGCTCAGAGATCTCAACACAAGTGATCACACCCTTTAAACCGAATGAATTTGTGGATATCTGATATATATCCGCCAAACCCCGGTTATGAACATTAGACATGACGATAATCAGTATGCGAGTGTTTACTTTTTACTGGAATATTCAAAATCACGTCTTTCACCTCATATAATTATTTCAACATCATTATTGTTTTTTTAAACACGTGCATTTTTGATCACATATCCGTCACCATTTTATATAAATTAACTGAATAATAGTAATCCGCCGAAATATATATGTATCTAACAACGAATTTCAAAGCCGAATCTTTAGTTTCATCTTGCAGTCTCCGAAAGTCATGAGCTTGTATTTCGTTCCTTTCTCGGGAAGTAACGGCGTTATCTATGTTTTTAGATATATTTGTGCTTGCGCTGGATTCTTTCATGTTTTCTCCTCTATCCAAGATATAATCAATTTTTCACGAGAAAAGTTCAGGCTTTCACTGTAATAGGGTAGAAAAGTAGATGCTATAGATGCCATTTACGCCAGTCATATCGCTTGTCATTACCAAGCAACGCTCTTGGCCGACACAGTTATTGGAAATTGCGATTGCGGTTCGCAAATCAATTTCGAGAAGCTTCCATCGTCGTTTAGAGAGCTGGTTCAGCTTCTGTGCCTGTCAGGCGAAAGCCATTAACGTGATGGGAATGTTCGCCACACAGTCTCTGTAAGCTCTTGGCCCAATTTTTTTAATAGAATTGGAACGTTGTCACTATATCACCCTTATGGTTGAAGTGTTTGCGAATAGTCACTTTAGCTACCCACTAAGTGCTACCACACGAAAAGTAAACGACAAATGTTGCAAGTAGAACACAAAATATGCGATAATCAAGAGCACGGACAAAATGTTCAGATGTGTGTGAATTTCTAAGGGACCAAACTGCTGAGGTCATCGGTCCCTAGACTACTTAAACTAACTTATGCTAAGAACAACACACACACCCATGCCCGAGGGAGGACTCGAACCTCAGGCGAGAGGTGCCACACAATCCAGGACATGGCACCTAAAACCACGCGGCCACTCCGCGCGGCCAGCACGGACAACAGAAAAATAATAATAAAATGTTCTCCGCCTCCGCGCTAGAGGTGTTAACATGCGATTGCAATAACTTTCAGTGTAAAGTGCTTTTAATGCTTTTAAATAGTGCGCCTAACTCAAGAATGGCAACAAACTTGATATCGGTGTTCATAGTTTGAGTCGTTCCTTGTCAACATTCTAAACTTCCAATACTCGGCGTATTTTGTAAAGTTCTTATTTACACATTTTCTTTTTGTTACATGTAGCATTTTTCACTTTTATAAATTTATTAGATTTCTGACTAAAGTGAAGGACATTAACTCCCTCTTTCCTTTCCACGCAATGGATCCCATATGTAACCCTACTGGTGCTATGCTGCTCTCGGTGGCCAGGTGGATCAGACGTTGGTTCTGTCATTACTTAATACATTTTCTATCGATCAAACTAATTTATTTATTCTCCACCAACCGACGGGCGGGACAGTAATTATTACGTACTGTCGACACTGAAACTGTGGAACTATGATCATTACATCATCAAAATGACATACAATACTCTTCCCCTGACTCACTGCTGCCAACGTACATTTCGCATGAGAGCCACGAAGACAAGATGAGCGTAATCAGTGCTAGTACGGAGGACATAGGAAGTTCAGGGAAGCTAAGGCGAAATGGCTGCATGAAAAATGTGAAGACATCGAAAAAGAAGTGATTGTCGGAAGAACTGGCACAGCATCTAGAAGAGTCAAAATAACCGTCGGTGAAATTAAAACCTGGGATGGTAATATTAAGAGTGCAGTGGGGATCTCACTGTTAAATGCAGAGGAGAGAGCGGATAGATGGAAACAGAACATTGAAGGCCTCTATGACGAGAAGATTTGTCTGATGTGATAGAAGAAGAAATAGAAGTCGTTTTAGAAGAGATAGGGGATCCAGTATTAGAATCAGATTACAAAAGAGCTTTGAAAGACTTAAGATCAAAGAAGGCAAAAAGGATAGGTAGCGTTCCATTAGAATTTCTAAAGTCACTGGGGGAAGTGGCAACAAAACAACTATTCACGTTCGTCTGTAGAATGTATGAGTCTACTGGTGTACCATCTCGCTTTCGGAAGGAAAAACGTCATCCACACAATTCCGAAAACTGGAAGAGCCGACAAGTGCGAGAATTATTGCACAGTGAGTTTAACAGCTTACGCATCCAAGTTGCTGAGAAAAATAATATACAGAAGAACTGAAAACAAAAGTGTGGGTCTGTTAGATGAAAATCAATTTGGATTTAGAAAAGATGAAGGCGCTAGAGACACAGTTATGATGTTGCGGTAGATAATGAAAGCAAGACCGAAGATAAATCAAGGCACGTTACTAGGTTTTGGCGGCCTAGAACAACTGTTTGACAATGTGAAATGATGCAAGCTGTTAAAAAATTCTGGGAAAAATGGGAGTAAGCTATAGGGAACGACGATTAATATAAAATATGTACAAAAACGAAGAAATAACGCTGTAAATGGAGGACCAAGAACGAGCTGTCTGATTAAAAAGAGTGTAAGACACGGATGTAGTCTTTCATCCCTACTGTTCAAACTATACATTGCAGAACAGTGATGGAAATAAAAGAAAAGTTTAAGAGCGGAATTAAAATTCAAGGTGGAAGGATATCAATGATAAGTTTGCTGGTGACAAGGCTATCTTCATTGAAAGTGAAGAATTACAGGACTTGTTGAATGAGTATGTCTAATGAGTACAGAATATGGATTGAGAGTAAATCGAAGAAAGACAAAAGTAATGAGAAGCAGCAGAAATGAGAACAACGATAAACTTAACTTCAAGATTGATGGTCACGAAGTAGATGTGAAGGTAAGCAAATCTGCTACGTAGGCAGCAAAATAGCCCATGACGGACGGAGCAAGGAGGACATAAAAAGCAGACTAGCACTGGCAAAAATGGCGTTCCTGCACAAGAGAAGTCAAGCAATATCAAACATTGGCCTTAATTTGAGGAAGAAATTTCTGAGAACGCACGTTTGTAGCGCGGCACTGTGTGGTGCTGAAACATGGACTGAGGGAAAACCGGAACAGAAGAGAGTCTAAGCATTTGAGGTGTGGTGCTACAGAAGAATGTTGAAACTATGGACTGATAAGGTAAGGAATGAAGAGGTTGTCCGGAGAATCGGCGAGGAAAGGAATATATGGAAAACATTGACAAGAAGAAGAGACAGGTTGCTAGGACATTTGCTAAGACATCAGGGAATAACTTCCGTGATATTAGAGGGATTTATCGAGAGTAAAAACTGTGGAAGAAGACAGAGATCGTAATACATCCAGCAAATAGTTGAGGACGTAGGTTGCGAATGCTACTCTGAGATGCGCAGGAGACGAATGCGTGGAAAGCATACCAAACCAATGAGAAGACTGATGACTCAAAGGGGAAAAAAAGGCGGTTGCATATAGTCAGCCGGCTTTCCTTCGCTCTGTTTTCGAGCGGAACGGGAAAGGAAATGACTAGTAGTGAATACGGTGGCTTGCGAGTGTGTATGTAAATGTAGATGTTTCGAGCAGCCGTTCATCTGAATGACGACGATTGACCTGTAACGTAATTCATCCGATCAGGTATCATGGTCCCGCTGACCTTCGGTCCCATATCGATTATCCCGTGCCAACTACAGTCGTAACAGACGATGTTGTTAGGTCAACATGCAGTAACGTACGTGTGGTCTGCGGAGTTCTGTGTTCACCAAACTGGGCTGAACGCTGTGCTTCGAAACACTTGCGCCTCCACCTGCACTGCGCTCTGGCGTCAGATGTGGCACAGATGACCGACCGCCTGTTCTGCTTTACAGCGCGGGGAAGCATCTGAACTCCGCGTTCTGTGATGAGCCGTGGACGTCCAACAACTCGTCGCCTAGATGGGGTTTCACCGTCCTACAACTGCTTTTCCCAAGATGTTCACAATAGTTGCTCGCGAACAGCAGACCAACTGCGCAGTTTCCGAAATATTTCTTCCCAGTTGCCACGCCGTAACAATCTGCTCTTTGTCAAAGTACATTACGTCAGTCGATTTCCGCATTTGCGGGCCGCATCGTCGTTAGAATGATTCTTCATTCGTCCCTACTTCGCTTATCTACTTTCCTTCCGGCGTCACGTGACCGCAGCGTCAGATGGGCGGCATTGAGTCCCAGGGTGGGCGTTGGTCGTGATGTTTTGGCTCATCAGTGTACAAAGTAGTATCAAAGGTGAGAGAAGTGATAAGTGAAGATCTTAGGACCGTTGAACTCGAACACTGACACTTACCCACAATTATACAAAGCTAAGCGACGCATCATATTCAA
Source organism: Schistocerca serialis cubense (assembly GCF_023864345.2). NCBI lineage: Eukaryota > Metazoa > Arthropoda > Insecta > Orthoptera > Acrididae > Schistocerca > Schistocerca serialis. The sequence continues at coordinate 603,651,012 of NC_064638.1, read as the reverse complement.
AGGACTCTTTTGTTGTAGTACAACATCTCTGTGAATGATATCTGATCACAGTATCTCGCTGATGTACTGAGTATGGATGCATGTCGTTGTCCTCAATCTCACTTTGAACCCATTTCAAAGCTGTGCTCATTTTTATTCTACTAAAATGGTAACTATTGTATAAGGGCCAGCCAAATGAAAACCGAACACTCGCTACAATGGGATCACACGCTTTACAACATTTATCCCTCTGGGAGACGAGACGATCAATTCCTGTTTCGTAGGGCGTGGTCGGCCGCTGACGTATCCACAGCCGCACCCACTCTTTACTTCCTCATCGGACTGAAACCGACGTTCAAGCATGGATTTCTTCAGATCACCGAAGATATAAGAAAACAAGCTGTGAAAGACGAAAGATCCGTGCCACACGAAGGATGTTGCAGTGTTTCCCAATCAAATCACTGAAACGGGGCCTCTGTCCTATTGTCAGTGTGGGGGCGGACGTATCGTGCAACAGGATGATTCTTCGGCTCGTCGATGTCCTCGAGCATGGAACCACAATCAATGCGCAGCGCCATGAAGGCAGTCTACAGAAACTGAGACGCACCGTAAAGTCAAAACATCCAGGAATGCTGAATGCTGTCGAACGGAATCATCCTGTTGCATGATAACGTGCGCCCCCACACTGCCAAGTATTCGGTTGGGACACACGGCAACATCCTCCGTACAACCCGATTGTTGGATCTTTTACCATCTTAGTTTCACATCTTAGGTGACCTGAAGAAAGACAGACACGGAAGTCGGTTTGAGTGGGTGCCGTTGTGGATTCATCGGTGGCTGACCGCGTTCTGCGAAACAGGAATTGATAGTCTCGTCTACCAGTGAGATAAATGTTTTAACCCTTGTAGTGATTACTTTTCAATGGAACCGCTTCAGGTTCTTATTGCAGTAAGTGTTCGGTTTTCATTTGACTGCCTCTCATATACTGACATGACTTTTATCACTAAACTTACGCTTCAGTTCTAGGCAGCTTTGGGTTTTCTCTAACACAAAATTTACATTTCCCAGGAGTAGGTTTTGAATGTCCATCCGGCCACTATCATTCAGATTTTCCATTGTTTCTCTAAATCACTTCAACCAATGATGGGATAGTTCCTTCAAGCAGTCCGTGGTCCATTACTTGCCCCATCTACGTCCAGTCCAAGTCTGAGACCCAGAACCTAAATTTATCTTTTTTTGCACCCCAGTTATCAAAATTGCGTAGTCTCTTGTAACAGACTTCTGTTACTCTCGTTGCCTTAGATATCGAAATTATTATCTTTACCCTACGTTCATTATCATCACAAGTGGTCGTGCTCGTTGCTGAGCGTCGTGACCCAACGGAGGAAACGTCTCCAGATCCTCTTAGAGTCTGCTGAAGAGGCTGGCCACAGATCTTGATTTGTTCTAGTCACCTTCTCGCTGCTCTTCCTCCTGGTCTCTCCCCTTCCATCCTTATTTTCTCTAGATTTCTTCCATCTCTTCTGAAGATGTGGGCAAAGAACCGGAGACATTTTTGGCTGACAAGAGAAGAACGACGCTTGGAAATACTGAATTGCTCTATAATGAAGAAATCTGTTCTTCATTCGGTCAATTTTATGCGCAACATCTTACGCCAGCACCAAAGCTCAGTCCGCCCCCGGTAGCTGAGTGGTCAGCGCGACAGACTGTCAATCCTCCGGGCCCGGGTTCGATTCCCGGCTGGGTCGGAGATTTTCTCCGCTCAGGGACTGGGTGTTGTGTTGTCCTAATCATCATCATTTCATCCTCAACGACGCACAAGTCGCCGAAGTGGCGTCAAATCGAAAGACTTGCACCAGGTGAGCGGTCTACTCGATGGGAGGCCCTCGTTACACGCTATTATTATACCAGAGCTCAAAGACATTAATAGGCGCTTGTCTCTGGTCATTAGGGTCCATGTTTCGAAACCACAAAAGATGTCAGAAATCACGAGTGATTTAACAAGTAGGACGTTTAGTGGTGTTGATTATCGTTGTGTTCTGCCAGACTGGTGAGTTCTTCACAGTCACCCGGCATCGGGTGATTCTCCTTCTTACCTCACCTTCACAGTTTCGCGTGTCGCAGATGGTTGACCGAAGACAGATGAATGAGTGCACAATTTCCAGTTCCTTCATTCGACTTGTGAGTTGAACTTGAGTTCCTCTATCAACTGAGTTTGGACTTGGTGAGGTTGATGTCTGATCCATATGATAGTCTTATGTCCTTCACTCAGCAAGTTCGTCTTCGCTGCCGGCTAAAACGCACGGTGTCCTCAGCAAATCTGATATTGTTAATAACATGCAACCAAAATTAGTTCTGCATTTCACATAGATAAAAATGTAAATCCACTTCAGTTCTTCTCTTTTTCTGGTTGTCTCTCTAATTACTTTAACTGATTTTGTACTGACACCCCTCATCCTTTATGCTACGTACCTACTGAAATCGGCATTCTTTTTTTTAATAGATTATGGTATCTAATCTTTCCATGCCTCTAGGATTCTTAAAAATTTTCTGGTTGACTTTGTTGTAATGTCTGATTATTGTGAATTTACGTAACTTTAGCTAGTGTTCCAGTCTACCTGATAACAGTATGGCTAAAAGATTCTTTTTTATCATTACATAACCTCATAGCCCTCAAATATGATCTGCAATAATTCATGTCTTGGTCTTGATTCAGCATGATACACTCCTGGAAATTGAAATAAGAACACCGTGAATTCATTGTCCCAGGAAGGGGAAACTTTATTGACACATTCCTGGGGTCAGATACATCACATGATCACACTGACAGAACCACAGGCACATAGACACAGGCAACAGAGCATGCACAATGTCGGCACTAGTACAGTGTATATCCACCTTTCGCAGCAATGCAGGCTGCTGTTCTCCCATGGAGACGATCGTAGAGATGCTGGATGTAGTCCTGTGGAACGGCTTGCCATGCCATTTCCACCTGGCGCCTCAGTTGGACCAGCGTTCGTGCTGGACGTGCAGACCGCGTGAGACGACGCTTCATCCAGTCCCAAACATGCTCAATGGGGGACAGATCCGGAGATCTTGCTGGCCAGGGTAGTTGACTTACACCTTCTAGAGCTTGTTGGGTGGCACGGGATACATGCGGACGTGCATTGTCCTGTTGGAACAGCAAGTTCCCTTGCCGGTCTAGGAATGGTAGAACGATGGGTTCGATGACGGTTTGGATGTACCGTGCACTATTCAGTGTCCCCTCGACGATCACCAGTGGTGTACGGCCAGTGTAGGAGATCGCTCCCCACACCATGATGCCGGGTCTTGGCCCTGTGTGCCTCGGTCGTATGCAGTCCTGATTGTGGCGCTCACCTGCACGGCGCCAAACACGCATACGACCATCATTGGCACCAAGGCAGAAGCGACTCTCATCGCTGAAGACGACACGTCTCCATTCGTCCCTCCATTCACGCCTGTGGCGACACCACTGGAGGCGGGCTGCACGGTGTTGGGGCGTGAGCGGAAGACGGCCTAACGGTGTGCGGGACCGTAGCCCAGCTTCATGGAGACGGTTGCGAATGGTCCTCGCCGATAACCCAGGAGCAACAGTGTCCCTAATTTGCTGGGAAGTGGTGGTGCGGTCCCCTACGGCACTGCGTAGGATCCTACGGTCTTGGCGTGCATCCGTGCGTCGCTGCGGTCCGGTCCCAGGTCGACGGGCACGTGCACCTTCCGCCGACCACTGGCGACAACATCGATGTACTGTGGAGACCTCACGCCCCACGTGTTGAGCAATTCGGCGGTACGTCCACCCGGCCTCCCGCATGCCCACTATACGCCGTCGCTCAAAGTCCGTCAACTGCACATACGGTTCACGTCCACGCTGTCGCGGCATGCTACCAGTGTTAAAGACTGCGATGGAGCTCCGTATGCCACGGCAAACTGGCTGACACTGACGGCGGCGGTGCACAAATGCTGCGCAGCTAGCGCCATTCGACGGCCAACACCGCGGTTCCTGGTGTGTCCGCTGTGCCGTGCGTGTGATCATTGCTTGTACAGCCCTCTCGCAGTGTCCGGAGCAAGTATGGTGGGTCTGACACACCGGTGTCAATGTGTTGTTTTTTCCATTTCCAGGAGTGTATATTGATTCATTCTGTTGTGACAACAGGCTGTTTGTTTTTTCGTACGATTTGACGTAATGGTATCTTTCTTCTCTATTCGTTATGCGAATTACTAAATAGTAACAGAAAAGCCTTCTTTTGTGCCAGAAGATAGCGAAACATTTTACTTTATTTTGCCATGACATTGTCTTGTCATTTCATTAAATTATGGAGTAATGGAGCAAAAGTATTCTTTTCTGGCCCAAATTAATCTTTCTAAGAGACAAGTCAGCTAAACAGTTTTCAGTTATCGTTCTCTGCATTAGTTTCATCGCTTGAAACCCTGACTTTATTCTTTCACGTTTTCGAAATATTACTCTCTTCAGTACTATCTTCTTCCCTTTGAAACTTCTACATGATCTATCCTTTCTTCCCTCACCCAGCATAATTTCTTAAATAATTACCAGGAATACTTCGTTATAGCATTCTGATCGCCACTTATCTCAGATATCTTCAGTATAAACCACGACTTATCACATGTTACCGTTTTATCATTATCTAATGACAAAAACACGTGGGAATTGTAATAGTTTTAGCAGTTTCTGCCATGTGCGACGCTCTCATCTAATCAAAAATTTGTTCGTAAAGCCAGAAAAGAGTGTCTGCACAACTGAACTCTCTAGCAAACCACTATTTGAGAACACGACCATTCTGCAGATTTGTGGACCTCCTGAGTGTGTAGTGTTACACTGACCCAGGAAACTACTTGAGAGTCACACACGCCTTTATGTTGTAAGTTACCAATTAGTGTGCACAACTTTAGTGGATAACGGAAATTATTAATGACCTAACTACAGATCATAAAGTGGATGTTTCCACAGAAAAATTTTTTATTATGAATAGTAGGTGGTTAACAGAAACAATCTCTCAGTTCACATAGTAATTTATTCAATAAATACTTAATTATTCTCAGAGATAATGAATGAAATGTGAAATACCTTACAAATTCTTTATGCAAATTCTACTAATGGATATCTTGATTTGCAGCGATACTTGAACCAAAAAAAAAAATCGCCCTCTGACGCTAATGGCGGTCTGAAATTTACTCTCGAAACTTGATATCCCCAAACAAAAAAGAGGTGCTGTTGACCAGATAGTAATTAAAAAACTCATTCACTACAGCAACGCTGGCGCTAAGACACTTGATCGTTCTGATTTCCGCAAGTGCGAACTAAGAAAATGTCCAATCACGCAATAGCAGTTAATTGTGCTAACCGTCGTCTGCTAAGATGCGCGCTGCTGTCCGCTGCTGATATGCTCACGACGCGCACATCTCCACGTCTTCGAATGGCCTCTAAAGATGCACTCACTAGCATGTCTGGCAGCGGACTCCAATCAGATCGCTTTCGTATCTAGCCACCGCCACTTTGCTATTTTCATAGAATAGTACATGCGGCTGTTTCTTCCCGCTAGACCGTTCATGTTTCGGAAAATGCTCCGTCTCCGTGACGTCAGTGACAAATTTGCCAATGGCACCTTTTCGCGGGCAGAAACTAGACTCGCATCACAGGTCCTCTGAAATTAGAAGGTCTCACGAGGTTAGGAGGTTGTTTTCGGCAAACGGTGATTCTTTCGAAAACCGCTGGATATATCCGAGGATCTGCTATAATCTCCATGTTGACCATAGATTTAGTGCCTAGTGTTGAATTCCTATAGACAGACAGAGTGTCTTAAAATTAGTTCGAACGAACGGAAAGCAGTGCAACCTTTCTCGGGACACCCTTGGCACATCTATTGTGAAACTGATCGAGACACACAGTTACGCACTTAATTAACTACGCACTTTTTAATAAAATAGGAAATATTTGAGCGATATTAATATTGTACAGTACAGGGTGTATTACGTGCGAAGCAAGTGCTGCAGTCTGGTTCACACGGGAACCTATACCCTCACAGTTAGAGCACTGTATGTGCTCCGGCACGTTGTTCGGACTGTGGCAAGCGGTGTTTCGCTTTTAACCGAAATTGACGAGCATTTCAGGTTGATGTGTCAGTGGCATCTACTTGCAGAGCTGTGCACAAAGCAAAACTGAAACCTTGTATGTCCCTATAGTATCAACAATTTTACAACAAGCAGCAAAGTACGCACTAACAAAGGCTGCAGTGACGGAACACCAGAGTATACGCATTCTCGTGATCAGGAAACAGTAGGGAAACAGTCCTGTACAAGTCTGGTAACAAGCTAGTTTGTCATAACACTTCACGCAGCAGTCCTAACCAGCAAGCAGAAGCTTCGCGGAGCGCGAACGATGTAAGAGAGAGCGGACCACGATGCCTGCGTGCGGCCGTCCGCACTAGGACGGCATTGGCGCTGGCAGCAGACCAATCAGGCGCTCTTGTTTCGGTCCCTGTCTGACGGCGGTTGTGAGGGTGGAGGCGTAAGTGGCCACGCCGATGAAGTCCCACTCAGTCTCCTGACCACCGTTATGGATGAGGCTTTATAAAAATAAATCCTGATTTTGAAATATCAATAACTCGGGAACTGTAAAGAAGTTAACTGTTTGATCTTGAAAGCTGCCTATTACTTGTTCGCACTGAGGGTTTATTTTGCGATACTTGTTTTGCTTTTCGTGAATGATATTATGGTCGGAAATAAGGAATCAGTATTTAAATCAGGCAACAGACATGATAAAATTGAATCAACATTTAAATTGAGCAGCAGATAAATTTATGAATATGAATAAGGATCTGGTTGAGGCTCGTCAGATAGGAGACTCGGGTTTCTTAAATTTTGTATTAAACAGATTTATTAGCAAGCAAAAACAGATTTTGGTGAACACAAAACGCGTACACTCTAACTAAAAGTGGTTTCCAGTTGTCATAAGATAAATCAACAGTACATTAATACAAAGAAGCTGCAACCTCCTAGGCACCCATGAGTATTCACAGTACCACACATTACGAGGGATGTCAGTATACGAAGAAAAACTTCATTAAATAATAATAACAAATGATATTCTCCACTACAAGCAACGTCTACAAGAACTACTGCGCACTCGGCAGAGAAGTGAGACGCCAATTGTGGGCAGGTACTAAACCACGAAAAACGCATTAAATTAAATTTGTAGAAAGCGGATAAAATGTGTGCACATGAGTGGATATTCTTTCGAAGTAGGAAATTAATTACTGTCAATAAAATAGTACGAATATGATCTCATCTACAACTTTGGAAGCATCTGGATGTACACAGCATTTCCGTGGACAAAGAAAATATCTTGTATTTCACAAAAAAGAGAGACTTTAACTCGGAAATCCTAACGTATAACCAACACGCTGTCAGGGTGCGAACATTCTTTACAGACTGTTTGAACACAAGCGTTAATTCCTACTACCAGCCCTGAGAATGTGGCTGAACAAAGGCCACAAACTATTAGAAACAAGAAATTTAATAGCGTCTTAGCACCCCGATAGTTGTGCCCCTTGGTCCCCCATTCATAGTCGCGCTGCACCTGTGGGATGCCTTATCAATTTTTAACAGTAAAAAAAAAAAAAAGAATTCTAGGAATCTGGGCGCTTGGTGAACGCATGGGTAGTAGGAAACAACAAATTTTATACAAACTGAACAAGTAAGTGATTCGTACCGCAGGAGTGCTGACTTCTGACTGCTAGGGCGCGTGGGAGGTAGCGCGACTAATGGAAGGTGAAGCACAGCTATTTCCCATTAATTTACTTGATAGGCTAAATTGGATATGAATTTCCTTTATTAATTCTTCTATACGGACAAAGTTTGTTTGTATTAACGTTGCTCGTGGTAGCAATTCCATTTGTACACAAAGTATTTCTCATAGAAAGCGCAATCGTTCGCTTACTTGTAAAATTACAACCGAAATAACTACCATAATTTTCAGCTAACATCCAAAAACTGAAAGGAAAGTATTGAACATAAACTTAGCTTATTTATGAAACACTAACAGTTGAAACCAAACCATGACAGATTGCCTGGAAGACTGCACTTCCCTCACTTGGTATTGCCGTCCGAGTGCCGGGCACTGGATGTTGATCAGCGGTCCCGCTTTGAAAGTGTGGTGGGGGAAACTAACCAGAGAGAGGACGAGACGTCCTATCTAAGGGGAACTCCCTGACAGACGAGCCTGTCCTGTCGATGCAATTCAACCCGCCATCCTGCCTACACCAACTCAAGTTGGCAAAAATGGTTTAGAAGACTACAGATTACTGTCACTTGCAGAAAATAAACATTCAATTCATTCACAATCATACGTTATGATGAGGTTCACTGGATTAGGACAGAGGAGAAATGTAGGTAAATAAAATACAGATGTACGGCTTCCTTTCTAGATGTTTCCTACAGTCGCATACAGGCAACTAGTGGCAACTAAACACAGACATCTGTTTCAATACGTACACAAATTTGTAGTTTTCATGTTCGCTGACAATGCCAACAATTGTTATTGTAGTACGAGATGCCAACAATTGTTGTTGTAGTACGAGAAGACGCGCAGAAATACACTGCGCTTTCTGAGATGTTTTCGCATGCGAGGTTGGCATACAGGGAGGCTACCCTGCGAAAACAGGAGACTGGATACGTGCTTGTGTTGTCGCAGTGGCTGTGCATCCCGTTCGCGTGGCTGAACGAGCAGGTGGGCTCGCTGTCGCCGGAGAACGTGGACTGGGTGGGCAGCGTCGCCAAGGAGGAGATCGCCTCCTACATCGACTACGGGCTGCTGCTCGTCTTCGGGGGCATCCCTTGGCAGGTACGTACTGCAGCAACAGGCAATCACTCGCAATTAGTTTTTGTATGGAAATAAAACTAAGGAAAGAAAACACAAAAATTAGATGATAAGACACATTAACCAACGCTGCAACTAAATTACGAGGGGCGTTCAATAAGTAATGCAACACTTTTTTTATAAAGGCAGGTTTGATTCATTCAGGATTCCAACACATCGTATTGTTCCGCACTCCTTTGGCTGCAAAATACTATTGTTCAACATAATCTCTTTTGAATGCGACTGCCTTACACAACCTTACTACCGCATGGTCTACTCTACTGGTCCACGATGGAGCCAACTTCTCCTCGCTGCTTCAATAACCTCCTCATCATCTCGTGCCATCCGTCGTTCATTGGCGAAACAGATGGAAGTCGGAAGATGCGAGATTCGGGCTGTAGGGTGGATGAGGGAGAACAATCTAATGAAGTTGTGTCAACTGCTCTCGGGTGCGCAGACTTGTGTGAGGTCTAGCGAAGGAGCAGAAGAAGTTCGTTTGCGTTTTTGTGACGACGAACAAACTGAAGTAGTTTCTTCAATTTCCTGAGATTAGCACAATACACTTCAGAGTTGATAGTTGCACCATGAGGGAGAATATAAAACACAATTCCAGAAGAACGTCGCCTTGACTTTACCGGCCAAGGGTGCAGCTTCAAGCAGTTTGATGGCTACATATAGCGCCGACTACTATCGAAACTTCATGAAGCTGCAGCGGCAGAAACGAAAATATTCCACGACATCTCCCAACAACTACGCATTTTTTTTCAATCGAAACTGGCCAGGAGGAATATATGTTGCGTTACTTATTGAACGCCCTTCATATTAATTACAAACAAGTAACACAAATTGGTAAAGTGCTCTTACAGTTGCAACGAATGAAAAATTCGACAGTGTTGCTGACGGACTTCTGAACAGGTAATTTTCCCCCAAGGATAAAAAGCACTAAGTGCTTATGATACAGTTACGTGTATCCATAGCATACTCGTAATAAAGAATTACTATAAAACTTTGAAAGAAGTGCTGTACAGATTAACGATATAAATGCGCATTTCATGTGCTGTATAATGACGCAGAGCTACTCTTATTCATGTGTCAAGCTTTGGGACTCGAGACCACCACACTTTCGCCGGGATGCAGATCGAGATAGGTATTTTCGTCCTTGGTTCCCTGCTCCCTGTCCTGCAGCTGATATAGAACCCTCAAGAAATGCACGATATGGAAGATGCCCAACAGCAACCGTCCTGTGAGCTGGACACAATAACCGACGTCACCTTCTTGGAAGTTATCATCAGGGTGTGATATTACATTTCTTTTATTAGGAAATTAAACTGTAATTTAAAATAAAAGAAAAAACACTGCCTGACGAATTTCTGGTGTCACCGAGACGAGAGTGAGATAAAGTGCTTAACGTTATTCCCTGTGTGTAGAAGTAATTTTTATTCACGTTAATTTTGAGGCAACGCCTTTCGAACGGTACTTATTCGTGGTCTCTAAGATGGTGGTATCTTTATAGAAGCCTCTTGGTTTGATGAAGGTCTCCGGGAGCATGGGGATGCATTTCTGGGAGGTAGTTGGTTGTTAGCACCAACTAAGTAATGGTAATCTGACAGATCTGGACAGTTCCCATAGAACTTAGTGCTAGGACAGACATAGCTTTTTCTAGGAACGGCGGCAATCGAAAGTAGTGTCTACCCTCAAATTCTGCTGTTTTCCCACTGCAGGAGAGTTTTTAAATAGGGGCTAGCAGTATCACACAGCGTCACTTTTGTTTGTATCCTGGAACAGTGGATACGTAGCGTCCGCGAGCATCACAGAAGTTCACGTGGACACCCACCATCCGCCGTTTACTCAATAGTGCGGAATGCTGCGGTCTGCTGGCTAGGCAACGCACCATCATGCTTTATTGTTGCTCCTCATTGCTAGCACTTACATCTCTCACTCGCTAAACCTTATAGAATCTTTCTTGATTATATTTTATAATGTTTTTTTAATCTGATGCTTGATAATATGTGAGCTTCAGACTGAGCACCAGTGCCTACCGATTTCGATGCTTGATATTCGTTCTCTGTTGCTCCATCAATATTGGTGTAGACTACATCACAATTCATCGTCGGCGTGTCCAGTTTCCTTCTACGAATCCTTGTATGTTCCAGTTTCAAACACAATGCAGCTGATCCTTCCATCTCTTCTCAGGATATCAAAAATTCCTTTTCCCTTGAGTTGTATATCTGTATATTAATTTGGATATTCGTTCTTCTGACGTCCTTTGAATGTGATGTGTTCATGTCAGTTCTTCCTGTACTCCTCTGTTTTCTTAAGTATGCTTTTGACACTCACTTCATTTCTTATTTTTATCCAATCGGTGAGTTTGTAACCAGCTAGAGATCTTACTTATTTGTTCTTCGTAAATACAGCCATTTATCTGAGAAACCTAGAGTAGGCCATAATGTGTTAAGAATCGCATCTCTGCTGCCTCAGTTCTTTTCCTCTGATTGGCGGTTTGAGTTCCAGTTTCTCACTCATACATTAGAACTCTTACTACCGCCATGACAGTATAAATTTTTAGTACGGTTTTTTTTGTAATTGTTTTGAGGAGAGTGCGATTTATAGTACCTATCAACAGTAGGAATTTAGCAATTTGTATTCATCATCATTGTGTGTTACATACGAGACAACATGTCCCAGGAATTTAAAAAGTATTTATTTGTTCTAGCGGTTTATCATCAATTATAGTTTTTGCTCTTAAATGTTTCTTAACGTAAGAAAACCATTATCTTAATTTTGTCTTTAGATATTGTCATGTTATAATCTTTTTCTACCTTGTGCAAGGACCAAGGTGCTATTTGTATTTTATCTTCTGATTCCGCTGAGATTATTTGATCATCTGCACACAGGAATGTATTTTGAAAATTATTATTAGGCTTATAATGGTGATTACTTTCTTCTATCATATCTTTATGACGTCGTCTATGTATATACCCTGAAGCGACAAAGAAACTGGTATAGGCATGCGTATTCAAATACAGAAACATGTAAACAGGCAGGATACGACGCTGCAGTCGGCAACACCTGTATAAAACAAGTGTCTGGCGCTGTTGTTAAATCGGTTACTGCTGCTACAATGGCGGGTTATCAAGATTTAAGTGAGTTTGAGCGTGGCATTATAGTCGGTGCACGAGCGATAGGACACAGCATCTGCAAGGTAGCGATGAAGTGGGGATTTTTCAGTACGACCATTTCACTAGTGTACCGTGAATATCAGAAACCCGGTAAAACATCAAACCTCCGACATCACTGCGTACAGAAAAAGATCCTGCAAGAAAGGGACGAACGACGAGTGAAGAGAATCGTTCAACGTGACAGAAGTGCTACCCTTCCACAAACTGCTGCAGATTTCAGTGCTGGGACATCTGCAAGTGTCAGCGTGCGAACAATTCAGCGAAACATCATCGATATGGGCTTTCGAAGGCGAAGGTCCACTCGTGTACCCTTGATGACTGCATGACAAAGCTTTACGCCTCGCGTGGGCCTGTCAACTCCGACATTGGACTGTTGACGACTGGAAACTTGTTGCCTGGTCGGAGGAGTCTTCTTTCAAATTTTATCGAGCGGATGGACATGAACGGGTATGGAGACACCCTCAAGAATCCCTGGACCCTTCATGCCAGAAGGGGACTGTTGAAGCTGGTGGAGGCTCTGTAATAGTGTGGGTCGTATGCAGTTGGAGTGATATGGAACCCCTGATACGTCTAGATACGACTCTGACAGATCACACGTACGTAAGCATCCTTTCTGATCAGCTGCACCTATTCATGTCCATTGGGTATTCCGACGGACTTGGACAATTTCACCAGGAGTGGCTCCAACAACACTCTTCTGAGTTTAATCATTTCCGCTGGCCACCAAATTCCCCAGATATGAGCATTATTGAGCATATCTGGGATGTCTTGTAACGTACTGTTCAGAAGAGATCTTCAGCCTCGCGTACCCTTACGGATTTATGTACAGCCTTGCAGCATTAATGGTGTCAGTTCCGTCCAGCACTACTTCAGATACTAGTCGAGTCCATGTCACGTCGTGTTGCGGCACTTTTGCGTGCTCGCGGGGGGCCATACACAAATTTAGATAGGTGTTCCAGTTTCTTCGGCTCTTCAGTGTATTAAATAATGTGGATGATAAAGGACACCCTTGTCTCACTCCATGAGGGATGTTTCTCGCAAACCAACTTATTTCTTTTACTTCGATTTTGTTGTATATATACATACTTTACTTACACTTATTAGATGCTGGGGTATACCATTCGTTTCTAAAATTTCCCATGATTTAACTCTGTTAACTTTGTATATAGGATGGTAGTGTTCTCTGTGTTTTTGAATAATTTGGAACACTGGAGAAACACTGTCTAAGAAATATCTTCCAATCCGAAACCCATTCTGTTCTTCAGGAAGAAAGGTTTGCGAAAGTATCGTTAGTCTATTTGTTATTAGTTTTACATACATCTTGTATCTAGAATTCAGAAGACTAATACCTCAATAACTGTCAAATTTCTGCGGTCCTCTTTTTGTTACAGATGGGATAATAATCACTGTTTACCAGTCCTCTTATATGCTATTGTATTTTCACCAAGTATTTAAGAGTAACGATTCCGATGAATATTTAAATAACTCCACATTAACGTTATCTTCGTCTGGAGATTATCTGGTTTAAGATGTTTTTAATACAACCTTTAGTTCTTCCGTTGATATAAGATCAACATGCTCGTCGCTAACTGCAGCCTTCACATTTTTCTCGTCACGTATACACAGATTTGGGAAATAATCTAACCATTCAATTTCTGATATGGGGTTAATTTGAACTACAACTCTTTCCTCTTTATTATGTTGTTTCAGCATACAATAGGCTTTAGTGTTTCGCATGTACATTATGCTTCATTTCACTCAGATAACGTCCCCAGCTTCGTTGTTTTATTCTTCTAGTCCCTCTTTTGTCAACCGCTGTGTGTCGCTTGTACTTGATATAGTCTTCTTGCTCCAATGATAGCAGATATTACAGGTGGGCCTGCTTTATTCATTTTATGATCTTTGCTGGTTGTTGATTCCAGGTTGCGAGTCGTCTTTTGTTTTTATATTTCATGCTGTTCCTAAAGCTTCACCAGAAGCTGTGTGTATCATTCTTATTATTTCTGTCCACTATTCATTAACGTTATGCTTTTGTTGCTCATGTTTTAGTACTTCAAGTAAACGTTTTCTGTGTAACTATATAATGCTTAAATCTTGTTGCAATTGTATTGTATAGGCTTCTTCTCGTATTGTTTTAATTGCGCTTTCATTATTATAAAATGGGACTGTTAGTTTTGATGCTACCAGAAAATGTTCAGTAGTAACATAACAGTCTCTTACACTCTGGTGTCTTCTATCAATAGGATGGCATTCTCATTTGTGATAACACGGCCTATTACAGACGTAGTACACCAAGCACCCTATGTAAATTTATGACTATCTTTGTAGATGGAAAACTGTTTGTTACGCTTAAGTGGCTGAAGCCAAAAAATCCCTTAACCGATTTATATTATAGTCCTTAGTATGTTCTCCACGTGAATCTCTATTCCTTTAATGGTTTTACCTATACTTACACTGAAATCTCCAGCAATTATTAAATATTCTAACTTAGGCATTGCATTAATCATTGTCTGCATGCATTCATAGAATGCATGTGTTTCTTCTCTCTTCTCTTCCTCTAATGCATATACACCAATTATATTCACCAGCGTAACTAGTGTCTTTAACCTTAAATGAAACGTCTTTCATTTATGAACATATATGATTGCAGCCATTTCCTATCGGTATTTTTGATAATAACTGCAACTCCAGTTCTTACCTGTTCAGTTCTACTTACTACAGAGTATATCAAAATACAAAAATTAATTTCTGATGGGAATTCAGAGGGTGGCGTAGGTTATCTTCAATCAGAAAGATTCCAAGCAATTAGTAATAAAATGATATTTATTAAATATGAAGAAATATCCAGCATAAATGATGCTGCTTCTTTTGAAATGTCCGGCACAATGAGAAGTTTGAAAATATTACTAGTCCTCGAGAATATTAAATTCCTGTGAGATCTGAGTTTCTCCTGGCATATAAATTTTCCAAAGATTTTACGGGAATTCAGCCAGGTAATATTTACAGCGATCGCCGATATTTCGGTGGGAGTACACCCCCAGTTTCGAATTTTTTTTCAGTTTATTAGACGGTTTTTTCATGCTTTTATCAATACATATGATACATTGGTTTCCTGTGAGTTTTCCTAGAATAAACATTAATTTACAAATTACAAACACGTAAAAAAATGGTTGCGCTACATATTTGTGTTGTAATGAAACATGTGAAATGTCAGTCCGGCGCATTTGTATTAATAGTTTTCTGGGAATGAAATACATTCTCAGTTATGTTTGTATTTTTACAGTCAAAAACATTGCATTGTAAACCACTTTTGTTCTGTTACAGAACGAACTTTCACTGTGCGCACCATGTTTTCGTTTACAGCATACGAAAACAAATACACAGTTTGCAAAGTACGTGATTATCAAAGATGCTACAATGCAACCACACAAAGAAAACGTAAATTACTGTTATGTTATATTGAAATAGTGTTTTTACATTAAATCTTGAGCATTAAATGCAGACAGAAACGATAAATACATGGGATTTTGTGAATTACAGCTTTAGAAACATATTTAATATAAGAATAGAGATTCAAGTCTGAGCAAGAAGCGTGTGATTTCTTGTGTCCTATTTGAACATCAATCATGATAAGACATTAGGATTTATTAGGATTTAGTGTCATATGTAAAACTGACTTTTTTAGGTACATACAGTTTTGTTATTAGTATTTAGTGCTCTATATAGTACCGACTATTCTAGGTACATACAATATTACAAGATTTGTTACTTGATCTGTAGATAGTTGCACAACTATTATTTATATTGGAGCACAGAAAGTACTTGTAAGTTTTCCAGGAAAGGTGTGTTAGCCAATTCAGCTTGCTCATTAAGGATGTAGTCAGTGGAAGTGCTTTTGCGTCTATGTATTTCTGTTTCCTGTAATATGTTCATAGTGACTCCTTTTTCTGCTAAATGTAATATTTTCATATTGCTTTCAGTGTTTGTCACTGAATGGTTATCAATGGAATGCTTTTGTGTGTATGTATTTCTGTTTCCTGTAATATGTTCATAGTGACTCCTTTTTCTGCTAAATGTAATATTTTCATATTGCTTTCAGTGTTTGTCACTGAATGGTTTTCTTCCGCAATGTGGGCTACAAATGTAGATTTAATCAACTTTCCAAGCCTTAAGAAATCGAGGAGTTCTTTCTACCTAATCTCAAAACTTTTGGGTGTGAATCACATTAGAGCTTGTGTATTCCTAATTTATTGCTAGCAGATAAGCTGATGTAATTTTCCTTCCTTTTTGGATCTATGTATAGGATAACTGTAACTTTGTGTTTGGCTTCTGCAGGAGGGTGATTTGTTTTTGACTGAATTGTGTGTAAACTGCGGTGCTGTGGAGTTGTTGATATTGTTTTTATTTTGTTGTCGAGTTTGTCTATTATTACAGGATCATAGCCATTATTCTGGGTAACTATTTTAGTTGTAATGGTTTCACGTTGTTGATATGTGTGATTCATAGGTACTTTTTGCATTCAATGTACCATGGCTCTGAAATATGACATTTTGTGTTGGCTGGAATGACATGAGGACCTGTCAGTGCTGACATCTGTGGTGGTGGGTTTCCTGTAGATGCTAAATTGATGTTTGTAGTTAACATTAAAGATTTTAAGGCAAAGAAAATTTATTCTCCTATTTGTTTCAAGCTCAACTGTGAATTTAATATTTTTGTGCTTTTTGCTGTGGCATGTTGCCAATGTGTCAGTTTCACTGTTTGTACCATCAGAAAGCAGGATTGCGTCATCAGTGTATGTTTTGTAGTATGTCATTTTATTTGTGGTTGAGAGTTGAGAAGTATTTTTGTTTTATGTGGCTGATGTAGATGTCTGCTAATATTCCAGCTAAGATTCTGCTCATTGCCAGACCATCATGTTTTTGGTAAAACTTACTGTTGAAGCTAAAGTAATTGTGCTCCAGGATGAGTGTGTGTATTTCTATGAATTCATACGTATCTGCAGTACTAATTTTCTTACACCTAAGCGCCGGCCGCAGTGGCTGGGTGGTTCTAGGCGCTTCAGTCCAGAATCACGATGCTGCTATGGTCACAGGTCCGAATCCTGCTTCGGGTATGGATGTGTGTGATCTCTTTAGGTTAGCTTTAAGTCTAGGGGACTGATGACCTCTGATGTTAAGTCTCATAGAGCTTAGAGTCATTTGAACCATTTCTTATACCTAAGCAGATTTTTCTTATAATGTTAATAATTTATTTAACACGGATATCTGGGTAGAGATTGACTATGTTGAGTGGTGGAAATTTAGCTGTGGGTGGGATGTTGATCTCTTCAACAGAGGCTATGAGTACATGCGTGTTGTGGATGGTATAGCTATTTTCAGAGGTATAATATTAGGCAATGAGGTTTTTCAGCTTACGTCTCATAAAGTATGTGGGCCTGTTTCCCAGGTTCAATATTGGGAAAATAGGACAGCTTTGTTTATATATCTTCGGCTGTTCATGTAGTTTTGGTGCTAAGGGATTTGTTGTTATACAGCTGCACATTCAGTAAAAAGTGACAGTTACTTAGAAGCTTTTGGAGTATTGTCTGGAATTTTATTGTGGTATCGGACTTTATTTCAGTAATGTTGTTGCTATGGAAAAAATTTAATGTTTTCTCTATATATTCCTTTTCATATAATATGACAATAAATATTTCTTCATCAGTTTTTACTATGAGTACTTCACTTTCAGCTTCACTTTCAGACAATTTGCAGATAATTTGATCTTGAAATTTTTTAAAATATTTTAGTGGAGTATTATTAGCTTTTAGATGTTTCATTATCAATTTATTTGACTTAAAAGATAGTACATTTTTCTCCCAAGTATCTAGTTTAGCTGTGTCACATGCATGCTTTGGACAGGCTATAAGATTTTTGACACTGACTGTTGTGGTTTGTTGTAAGATTATATTTGAGACCCTTACTTAATAGAATAAGTTCAC
The DNA here is from genome assembly GCF_023864345.2 of Schistocerca serialis cubense. Classification (NCBI taxonomy): domain Eukaryota; kingdom Metazoa; phylum Arthropoda; class Insecta; order Orthoptera; family Acrididae; genus Schistocerca; species Schistocerca serialis. Next base: position 603,632,981 of record NC_064638.1, on the reverse strand, counting down.
TGTCATTTAAATGGATGTCAGTGCTGTTAACTACCCCATCAAAGAATTTTTGTTGGCCTGATTGCTTATTTTTAACCCAACCAGAATTATTAACAGATTTTAAGGCTTCTAATTTCTTCTGCTGTTTATATGAGACTGTTCAGGTTGTCATTTTTTCTTATAATATTGAATGAACCTACAATAGTCAGTATTATATACGGCATTAAACACTAATAAATTGTAATGTATTATCATCATTGATGTTCAAATACCACGTAAGAGTTCACACACTTCTTACCCAGACTTTTATCTCTACTATTGTATGAAATAAGTCTGTAGTGCTGCAATTTACACCTGTCTGCATTTAATGCACAAGATCTAATGTAAAACCCTATTTCAATATGACTGTAATTTACGTTTTCTTCCCCCTCAAATAAACCGCATCTTTGTATGATTGCATTGTTGCATCTTTGATACTCATGTACTTTGCAAACTGTATTTGTTTCCACATACTAAACACATATAAATCAAAACTTGTGGCACAAAATGAAAATTCGTTTTGTAAGCGAACAAAAGTGCTTTACAATTCAATGCGACGTTTTTGATTATGGAAATACTCCGAGAAACATAATCGGGAATATATTTCATTGCAAGAAAACTGCAAAGACAAATGCGCCAGATGGACATTTCACGTGTTTCATTACAATACAAATATGTAGCGCTACTATTTTTGTTACACGTAATTTGTAAATTATTGTGTATCCTAGGAAAACAAATGTATAAAATGTATTGATAAAAGCATGAAAAAACTATCTGACTGTATGGTAAATTGTAAAAAATTTCGTAATTTATAATGGTACTTTTTAGATGAAATAACCTGAAACCAATTTGTGGCTGGTTGCTGTACAGCATCAGCAATTTATTTTATATAACAGTCACGGTGTTCAACCATGTCTAAATAGTACAAAATTGCATTATTACTTTTTTTATTTAAAAGTTACTCACATTCCTACCCCCCTGGGTGGGGGAATGGGCACCCCTATTGCTGCTTGTCAACCATTGATATTTATAAATAAGTTCAGATTAAAATAAAACAGGTTCAAATACACTTGATGGTGTTTACAGGAAAGATGATATTCTAAATCATAAGCTGGAAGGTGCAATGTGGACACCTGGTAAGTGAATGGAGATTGCGATTTATGCTCAGATTTGTGGGCCTGCTGATGCCGCATCGTGTATCAGGGGTTGGCGCCACCTGACACAGAGTGGACCTGGAGGTGCGGCTGCTGTCTGGGGCGCCACTCTCGGTGTAGGTCTTGTAGCTGGCGTCCCTTTCACTCTTGTTGCTACACACAGCAGAAGTCGTCCATCACATATTATTGCTGGTTTACATGATAATGGCCACAGGTTGTGACTAAGCACGCTGGGAGAACAATAATTCACTTCCAGATGACATCACGCTCCGCCTCTACCCTTGCTAATTGTCTTAATTCTGTGAAGGTGAGTCCTGGACTTTCTTCAGATATTCGATCAACGGAAACATGCTCCTGTCGGAGCACAAAAACAGGTGAATATGCTCCTATTAAAAGACAGATTGAAACATGCCAACATATTCGCGCTCTTTTAGCATGCAGCTTATCTCTCACTCCCACTGGCACCCCCACCCGTAACTCACTCACACCCACAAGTCCATCGCTATAAGTCGCTCATACCCATCCATTCCTGCTTGTTCATTGTCACTCATTCAGTCCAAATTATTGTCATTATCTCTTTGTATCTCTTTGTTAATGTCTCGCTTTGTTAATGTCCCCTGCCTGATGGCCATAGAATCCCTCGTTCTGTCTCCTCTTACTGTCACTGTCTCCCTCTTGTTCCCTCTTATTTCTACTATCTGTTTCATACCTTCCGATTACTGTTGTCCATTCACAGTCATTATCTCTCTGTTGTTAGTTGTCATTATCATAGATTTGTCTCTCATTATCACTGGCTCTCACTTCCAATTTTTCCTTTTTTTCCGTTGGTGCAATATCTGATGAAAGTCGTGGACAGTTAGCAAGGGTAGAGGCGGAGCGTGAAGTCATTATTCCTGTCCCAATGGCGCTGCCTCCTTCACTATTTTCCTAGCACCGTTCTATCATTGTCAACCATGTTCCACTGCCACTCTCTCTCTCACACTGCCACTGTCTGCTTTGCTCTTTGTGTACCACAACCTCTGTCTATTGTCTTTCAGTATTTATTACTTTTCCGTCTCTTTCCCACTGCCACTGTCTGATATCTAAGCACAAAAAAGCGCGAATATGTACGCATGCCACGATTTTTAGGAAAATTTTTAACTTTGCTGAGAAAGGTGGAATAAAGCAATTGCTACCTCACTTTTCTGTCAAAGATTTTTAATAAACAGGACCATAGTCACTTTTATCATGTTCCGAAAGTGTTCTAGTTCCCTTCTTTTCCATGCTACAGCGGAGAATGTCTCTTATATAAAAAGAACTTTTTGGGTCTGTAATATTTTGATACTTTACAAATGTGGAATCGGGATAAAGTTAAAATAATTTTTCAACTCAGACCCGATATTAAGCGTACACAATTTTGATTGTGCTTCATTATTACAACATGGGGTTCCCAGAACCGTTCTAATGATAATGGAGATACACTATGTGATCCAAACTATCCGGACGCCCCCAAAAACATACGTTTCTCATCTTAGGTGCATTGTTCTGGCATCTACTGCCAGTTAGTCCATATCTGCGACCTCAGCATCGTGGGACAGCAGAATGGGGCACTTCGCGGAACTCACGGACTTCGAACGTGGTCAGGTGATTGGGTGTCACTTGTGTCATACGTCTGTACGTGAGATTTCCACACTCTTAAACATCCCTAGGTTTACTGTTTCCGATGTGATAGTGAAGTGGAAACGTGAAGGGACACGTCCAGCACAAAAGCGTACAGGTCGACCTCATCTGTTGACTGACAGACACCGTCGATAGTTGAAGAGGGTCGTAATGTGTAATAGGCAGATGTCTATCCAGGCCATCACACAGAAATTCCAAACTGCATCAGGATTCATTGCACGTACTATGACAGTTGGGCGGGAGATGAGAAAACTTGTAGTTCATGGTCGAGCAGCTGCTCATGAGCTACACACCAGGACGGTAAATGCCAAACGACGCCTCGCTTGGTGTAAGGAGCGTGAACATTGGACGATTGAACAGCGGAAAAACATTGTATGGAGTGACGAATCAGGGTACACAATGTGGCGATCTGATGGCAGGGTGTGGGTATGACGGATGTCCGGTGAACGTCATCCGCCAGCGTGTGTGGTGCCAACAGCAAATTTCGGAGGCGGTGGTGTTATGGTGTGGACGTGTTTTTCGTGGTGAAAGCTTGCACCCCTTGTTTTTTTTCGTGGCACTATCACAGCACTGGCGTACACTGACGATTTTAAGCACCTTATTGCTTCCCACTGTTGAAGAGCCATTCGGGGATGGCAATTGCATCTTTCAACACTGTCGAGCACCTGTTCATAATGGACGGCCTGTGGCGCAGTGGTTACACGACAATTACATCTCTGTTACGGACTGGCTTACACAGAGACCTGACCTGAATCCTATAGAACACCTTTGGGTTGTTTTGGAACGTCGACTTCGATCTAGACCTCACCCATCGACATCGATACCTCTCCTAAGTGCAGCACTCCGTGAAGAATGTGCTGCCATTCCCCAAGAAACCTTCCAGCGCCTGATTGAACGTATGCCTGCGAAAGTGGAAGCTGTCATCAAGGTGGGCCAATACCGTATTGTATCCCAGCATTACCGATGGAGGGTGCCACGAACTTTTAAGTCATTTTCAGTCAGATGTCCGGATACATTTGATCACATAGTGTACTTTACGGCAATTTTCTCCGTGCTACGTCACGTTATGAACTACATTGTCACCTCACAACGGATTTTACGCGCGTAATTTACAAGTGGAAGTAGGACGACCTTGAACCTTTGTATTTCTGTAACGAATAATGATATCAAGAAAATGTTCAGGGTTGTTCTAGAGCAGGATCTTAGGAATGAAGTCAAAATTTGGCACCCAAAACTTTATTTTGCGGGTTTTCTCAGTACCCGCCCACGAATTAATGGTCCCTCCTTAAGCCCCTTTAACCTCACCGAAGACCACATCTAGTGTAAAAATAATCATCCTATTTGCTCCATTTATCTAAGCAGGAGAAAGTGTGTAATATCCAAACGTAGACATAATTACAGTAAGAGGATCATTCTGTTGGTTGTACAAGTAGTCCCTAGCTCAAATGCTGTCCAAAACACTTGACCCTATGTATCTATCACCAATAGAACCCTTGTCATAAGCGCAGGAAAAATCCTGTTTTTATACGCTGCGTTTGGAACGTATTAGATGGCGTATGCTGTCACGTGCATACCCAGATCCAGCTGACGGAATTCATGAGTGACTGGATCCAAATTGTGGAGATGTTGATAGTTTTGTTTCATCTGCTGTTCCCTACGGTCTCACAATTTACCTATGACATTAAGATCGAGCGATTTAGTGGGCCAGACGAGATGCAAAATGGTTGCTGATTGTTCGTCAAACCAGGAACGTATGCGCGCAGCTCTGTGAAGACTGGAGTTTCCACAGCATACTCATAATGTATATGAAGAGGAAAGCACAAATCTTAGTGACCGGGAATGTTAAAATAATCATCCTGCTTCGTGCTCCTTGTAATATTGATGAGTGGCCCAAGTCAGTGCATAAAATTACCTCAAAAACCTAACTGAAGAACTTCCGGCTTCAAAACCACCCTCCTCGCACTGCGGCTTAAACGTTTTATTGGGCCTTCGGTGCTCTGACCGCTTGTATCCTTTGCAAATAAGCATAAATCGCATTTCACACAACATACTTTCAGTCAGCTACTGTCCACTTTCTGTTTTTTTTTTTGGCCCAAGAAAGATGTACAGTATTATATACCACTGTTAGCAACGACTTTTGCAAAGTATTTGACTTGAAGAGTCCACTGCACAGACCAACTTTCGCAATCAAATTTAAAATGTCGCCTCAACCATCTATTTTCAGTGTAATAATCATTAAAATTTAGCGGTTTCGAACGTCAAACCTTCGCCATCGGAATGATTATACAGAAATCTCTAAAAGCGATCAAAATAAAATACATATAAGAACAGTAAAATAGCGTGGTCACTTCCCTCGTAATCATGTCTTTTTGAGATGTCCACCCACATCTCCGTGAACTGATAAAACAGACTAAGACGTGGTTGCAAGGGAAGTGACCAGATTGTTTACTGCTCTTATTTATATTTTAGCTTGATTGCTTTTAGCGGTTCTTGTGTAAGCAATCTGATGATGATGGTTTGGCTGTCGAAAAGGCTAAATTTTAGTGTTTGCTCTTTTTAAGTTTAAAAAGGTGCTAGAGCTGACATTTTAACTTTGTAATAACTATGATCTAATGTCCATTATGGATAAAATTAAACTATCATCATCATCAAATCGGCGATCGTAGACTCTGTAGATCATGCGCCGACCTCACAATATTCCTCCGTAGATGGCCTCCTCAAGCACTACAACCTTAACGTTGGTGGGGAGGTTTGCGTGTCTCATTAATCCGGCCAGCTCAGGTCAGAACAGTGGCAGTCCCACTATAGGGCTAACCCAGCGCAGCGCCAGTAACGCGGCCAGGGGACATTTTACCCCACAAAAAACCTCACAAATCTGCCTCGGAATAGGAAGGAACCTCATAAGTCGAATACGGCCAGGTACACTGGTTTACGAGTTGGAACATGGAAAATTAAACTATCTTCGCAATATCCGCTCGGAAACTGCTTGCGCAAGGTTCACTCGGAAAGTGATTTAGACAGTCCCGAATTCACTTATGGGGTGGTCTGAAACACGCTAGTCATCGATAAAGCGTGACATTTGTCTACTGTCCAGGATCCGCTAACGACTACTGTTCTTATTTCTTGATGCACGACTGCGAGTACTACACGTTTCCTTGAGGACATATTGCACGGTATGCGTTGATACACCAACAAGTAGGTCCGTTTCATTCACAATGAGGACACGGGGACATAGAAACACGATAGTTTTTCTCTCTCATTGTACACTTCTGGAAATGGAAAAAAGAACACATTGACACCGGTGTGTCAGACCCACCATACTTGCTCCGGACACTGCAAGAGGGCTGTACAAGCAATGATCAGACGCACGCCACAGCGGACACACCAGGAACCGCGGTGTTGGCCGTCGAATGGCGCTAGCTGCGCTGCATTTGTGCACCGCCGCCGTCAGTGTCAGCCAGTTTGCCGTGGCATACGGAGCTCCATCGCAGTCTTTAACACTGGTAGCATGCCGCGACAGCGTGGACGTGAACAGTATGTGCAGTTGACGGACTTTGAGCGAGGGCGTATAGTGGGCATGCGGGAGGCCGGGTGGACGTACCGCCGAATTGCTCAACACGTGGGGCGTGAGCTCTCCACAGTACATCGATGTTGTCGCCAGTGGTCGGCGGAAGGTGCAAGTGCCCGTCGACCTGCGACCGGACCGCAGCGACGCACGGATGCACGCCAAGACCGTAGGATCCTACGCAGTGCCGTAGGGGACCGCACCGCCACTTCCCAGCAAATTAGGGACACTGTTGCTCCTGGGGTATCGGCGAGGACCATTCGCAACCGTCTCCATGAAGCTGGGCTACGGTCCCGCACACCGTTAGGCCGTCTTCCGCTCACGCCCCAACATCGTGCAGCCCGCCTCCAGTGGTGTCGCGACAGGCGTGAATGGAGGGACGAATGGAGACGTGTCGTCTTCAGCGATGAGAGTCGCTTCTGCCTTGGTGCCAATGATGGTCGTATGCGTGTTTGGCGCCGTGCAGGTGAGCGCCACAATCAGGACTGCATACGACCGAGGCACACAGGGCCAACACCCGGCATCATGGTGTGGGGAGCGATCTCCTACACTGGCCGTACACCACTGGTGATCGTCGAGGGGACACTGAATAGTGCACGGTACATCCAAACCGTCATCGAACCCATCGTTCTACCATTCCTAGACCGGCAAGGGAACTTGCTGTTCCAACAGGACAATGCACGTCCGCATGTATCCCGTGCCACCCAACAAGCTCTAGAAGGTGTAAGTCAACTACCCTGGCCAGCAAGATCTCCGGATCTGTCCCCCATTGAGCATGTTTGGGACTGGATGAAGCGTCGTCTCACGCGGTCTGCACGTCCAGCACGAACGCTGGTCCAACTGAGGCGCCAGGTGGAAATGGCATGGCAAGCCGTTCCACAGGACTACATCCAGCATCTCTACGATCGTCTCCATGGGAGAATAGCAGCCTGCATTGCTGCGAAAGGTGGATATACACTGTACTAGTGTCGACATTGTGCATGCTCTGTTGCCTGTGTCTATGTGCCTGTGGTTCTGTCAGTGTGATCATGTGATGTATCTGACCCCAGGAATGTGTCAATAAAGTTTCCCCTTCCTGGGACAATGAGTTCACGGTGTTCTTATTTCAATTTCCAGGAGTGTATTTCGCATGCACATCGCCCCATCCCACTGCACTGATTCCATACAACCGACTGTCACATACACCAATTCACTGGCATGACTTCAGCGATGAAGTGTCACTTAACCGTTTTGTATCAGTTCTACACTACGAATATTTATAGCGCACTGAAATAACCAGTGCGAAATGTTAAGAAGGTAGCTAAATTCTGCCTGGTGAACTTACACTACTGGCCATTAAAATTGCTACACCACGAAGATGACGTTCTACAGACGCGAAATTTAACCGAAAGGAAGAAGATGCTGTGATATGCAAATGATTAGCTTTTCAGAGCATTCACACAAGGTTGGCGCCGATGGCGATACCAACAACGTGTTGACATTAGGAACGTTTCCAATCGATTTCTCATACACAAACTGCAGTTGACCGGCGTTGTCTGGTGAAACGTTGTTGTGATGTCTCGTGTAAGGAGGAGAAATGCGTACCATCACGTTTCAGACTTTGATAAAGGTCGGCCTGTAGCCTATCACGATTGCGGTTTATCGTTTCGCGACATTGCTGCTCGCGTTGGTCGAGATCCAATGACTCTTAGCAGAGTATGGAATCGGTGGGTTCAGGAGGGTAATACGGAACGCCGTGCTGGGTCCCAACGGCCTCGTATCACTAGCAGTCGAGATGACAGGCATATTATCCGCATGGCTGTAACGGGTCGTGCAGCCACGTCTCGATCCCTGAGTCAACAGATGGGGACCTTTGCAAGACAACAACCATCTGCACGAACAGTTCGACGACGTTTGCAGCAGCATGGACTATCAGCTCGGAGACCATGGTTGCGGTTACCCTTGACGCTGCATCACAGATAGGAGCGCCTGCGATGGTGTACTCAACGACGACCCTGGGTGCATGAATGACAGAACGTCATTTTTCGGATGAATCCAGGTTCTATTTACAGCATCATGATGGTCGAATCCGTGTTTGGCGACATCGCGGTGAACGCACATTGGAAGCGTGTATTCGTCATCGTCATACTGGCGTGTCACCCGGCGTGATGGTATGGGGTGCCATTGGTTACACGTCTCGGTCACCTCTTGTTCGCATGGACGGCACTTTGAACAATGGACGTCACATTCCAGATGTGTTACGACCCGAGGCTCTACCCATCATTCGATCCCTGCGAAACCCTACATTTCAGCAGGATAATGCACGACCGCATGTTGCAGGTCCTGTACGGGCCTTTCTGGATACAGAAAATGTTCGACTGCTGCCCTGGCCAGCACATTCTCCAGATCTCTCACACAATTGAAAATGTCTGGTCAATGGTGGCCGAGCAACTGTCTCGTGACAATACGCCAGTCACTACTCTTGATGAACAGTGGTATCGTGTTGAAGCTGCATGGGCAGGTGTACCTGTACACGCCATCCAAGCTCTGTTTGACTCAATGCCCAGGCGTATCAAGGCCGTTATTGCGACCAGAGGTGGTTGTTTTGGGTACTGATTTCTCAGGATCTATGCACCGAAATTGCGTGAAAGTGTAATCACATGTCAGTTCTAGTATAATATATTTGTCCAATGAATATCCGTGTATCATCTGCATTTCTTCTTGGTGTAGCAATTTTAATGACCAGCAGTGTACTTTTATTGAAGATGTCTGTGTTGGAAGACGTACAGGCACAGTGAGTCTGACAGGCCTTGAGATTTGGAAGCTGTCGTGCTGTGAATGCACACGCTAGAGGTACAGGGTGGGGCTCGCGTTGTTGCAGGTGTACTTCCAGCGCGTGCTGTCCAGCAAGTCCGCGGGCCGCGCACAGGTGCTGTCATACGTGGCCGCCTTCGGGTGCGTCCTCATGGCCATCCCGCCCGTCATCATCGGCGCCATTGCCAAGGCGACACGTGAGTAACTCGCCTCGTGTAGCTTCTAAAATATACTGAGTACAGCCTGACTCTTCGTTCTCATAAGTAATGCGAAGAGTTTAACAGCAAGACGCGACGCGAAATATCGGGTGGTTATAATGAAAGTGCAGCTTCTCAAGGACGTCCAGTGTGGGCTGTAATTATAGTATGGCAGCTATACTTGATAGATATGGTAATGCATTGATACGAACCCATTTAAACTGGAAAAAAGTTAGTTCCAACTACCTTTATCACTTATTTGACCGATTCTACCAGCGTCCCGTTCCTAATCCATTACATATGGAAAGGTTCCTAACCGCTTCCGTGGATCCACAGCTCTAGTTTTGCACCTTGTACCCAAAACTGACTGTAATTTTTTTCCAGCGTAAATCTGTTCCGTATCAACTTATTAAAACGTCTACAAAGTTTCGCTGCTATACGATAATTATAGCCCACACTGGATCTCTGTAAGTAGCTGCACTTTGATTATAGCTACTCTATATAACACAGCGAAGTAAAAACTGAAAAAAATTAGTTTTGCATGCAGAATATAGCATTTAGAGCATATTGGGATATAAAAAATGGAGGGACTAGATGCCTATCAATAACCACGGAATAAAAGGAGATGGTGTAGTGAACATGTGCACATTACTTCTGCTTTTAGTGCTTAACTATACCGATTTTTATTGTTTTGCTAGGGCAGTACACCTTTCAACCGCAAAATTTGTTTCCCAGTCAGTTCATCAATGTCCTATCACATTTGATTATTTAAATCGTTTTCTAATCATGGTCTTCTGAGCTGAAAAGCAGACTTCACAGCAAATAGAATAGAATAATACACGGTGGGCAAGGTTAAACTGGCCCGTAAAATCTTTCATGTACCTTAAGACAGGCAACCCAGCTTACATCATTCACACCTATGGTGTGGCGGATGATATAAGTTGTTTTGCAGATCTTAATATGCGTGAAATATTTGCCGGGCAAGTTTAGTTTTTCCCGCTATGTACAACAAAGTTTATAAGACTCAAAAGAATATTTGGAATAGAAAAAAAAAGTGTGAATTCCTAGCGGAGCGAACTGCTTAGGTCATCGGTCCCTAGACTTACACACTACTTAAACTAACTTATGCTAAGAACAACATACACACCCATGCCCGAGGGAACCTCGGCGGGAGGATTTGGGATAGAACCACGTCCGGAAGACGTGTAGAAACGTATATAGTGGTTAAGACTGCATGAAGATGGCGTAACTGTCCCGTCAGCTGTATTCATTCTTGTGAAAGTGAGCTGGTCTAAATTCTACTACTGAAGAATCATCAAAAAATTAGGGAACGTGAAGGCTTGTGCCAGTATGCCTAACTAGTACCAGATGCCGCAATATCAGAGTTGAATTGTTGATCTCCGGAAAATGTATTTCTCGGAACATGATATTTCTGCAAACGGCTGTGATAGGAACGTGTGCCGGCCGGTGTGGCCGTGCGGTTAAAGGCGCTTCAGTCTGGAACCGCGTGACCGCTACGGTCGCAGGTTCGAATCCTGCCTCGGGCATGGATGTGTGTGATGTCCTTAGGTTAGTTAGGTTTAATTAGTTCTAAGTTCTAGGCGACTGATGACCTCAGAAGTTAAGTCGCATAGTGCTCAGAGCCATTTGAACCATTTTTGATAGGAACGTGGAATCAAATGATAAAATAGCTTTGTATGCAGCGACAAGTGATTAGTGGCCCATGCCCACTTTGTAAAGCACAGGATGATGATAGCCTTATTCTTTTTGCCAGAAATGGATTTTGCTACTCTAATAATGTTGGCTCTTCGGTGAAACACAGCAGCGCTCGTGAGCTAGTTACCATAAGGCCTTGGCTGCATCTGCAGGAATAGTGGAAAGCAAGACACTGTGTTGGTTTCCAAGTCGAGAAATCACAAAGGCCCTAGAACACAATGGGTTTTCAACACCATCCCTGGCGTGTAGAGCGCAAAAAATTTCAAGGCCCATTTAATCCGTTAAAGATTGCAGTTAAACGTGTTTTGGTTCAAATGGCTCTGAGCACTATGGGACTTAACATCTATGGTCATCAGTCCACTAGAACTTAGAACTACTTAAACCTAACTAACCTAAGGACATAACACAACACCCAGTAATCATGAGGCAGAGAAAATCCCTGACCCCGCCGGGAATCGAACCCGGGAACCCAGCAGCGGGAAGCGAGAACGCTACCGCACGACCACAAGCTGCGGACAAACGTGTTTTGTGCCACTGCTATAAGCAGGTGCGCTTTTGAGCTTCTTGACGAGCAAATACCAAGTTCTGTGATTTGGGGCGGTTGTGGAAACCATGCGCAATCAGGATTCTAGAGAGGAGTAAGGCTCCCAGGTTGGAAAACCACGTATGCCATGTTCCAGCAGAATAATTCCTGACATCAATCCATGGGTTGAAAATAAATAAATCGCCAGGTCCTGATGGGATTCCAATTCAGTTTTACAGAGAGTACTCTACTGCATTGGCTCCTTCCTTAGCTTGCATTTATCGCGAATCTCTTGCCCAACAAAAAGTCCCGAGCGAATGGAAAAAAGCGCAGGTGACGCCTGTATATAAGAAGGGTAGAAGGACGGATCCTCAAAATTACAGGCCAATATCCTTAACATCGGTTTGTTGCAGGATTCTCGAACATATTCTCAGTTCGAATATAATGAATTTCCTTGAGACAGAGAAGTTGCTGTCCATGCATCAGCACGGCTTTAGAAAGCATTGCTCCTGCAAAACGCAACTCGCCCTTTTTTCACATGATATATGGATGTTGGGTATCAGACGGATAAGATATTCCTTGACTTCCGGAAAGCGTTTGACTCGGTGCCCCACTGCAGACTCCTAACTAAGGTACGAGCATATGGGATTGGTTCCCAAATATGTGAGTGGCTCGAAGACTTCTTAAGTAATAGAACCCAGTACGTTGTCCTCGATGGTGAGTGTTCATCGAAGGTGAGGGTATCATCTGGAGTACCACAGGGAAGTGTGGTAGGTCCGCTGTTGTTTTCTATCTACATAAATAGTCTTTTGGATAGGGTGGATAGCGATGTGCGGCTGTTTGCTGATGATGCTGAAGTGTACTGGTAGCTGTCGTCGTTGAGTGACTGTAGGAGGATACAAGATGACTTGGACAGGATTTGTGATTGGTGTAAATAATGGCAGCTAACTCTAAATATAGATAAATGTAAATTAATGCAGATGAATAGGAAAAAGAATCCATTAGTAGTATAGCGCTTGACACAGTCACGTCGATTAAATATTTGGGCGTAACATTGCAGAGCGATATGAAGTGGGACGAGCATGTAATGGCAGTTGTGAGGAAGGCGGATAGTCGTCTTCGGTTCATTGGTAGAAATTTGGGAAGATGTGGTTCATCTGTAAAGGAGACCGCTTATAAAACACCAATACGACCTATTCTTGAGTACTGCTCGAGCGTTTGGGATCCCTATCAGGTCGGATTGAGGGAGGACATAGAAGCAATTCAGAGGCGGGCTGCTAGATTTCTTACTGGTAGGTTTGATCATCACGCGAGTGTTACGGAAATGCTTCAGGAACTCTGGTGGGAGTCTCTGGAGGACAGGAGGCGATCTTTTCGTGAATCGCTACTGAGAAAATTTAGAGAACCAGTATTTGAGGCTGACTGCAGTACAATTTTACTGCCGCCAACTTATATTTTGGGGAAAGACCACAAAGATAAGATAAGAGAGATTAGGGCTGGCACAGAGGCATATAGGCAGTCATTTTTCCCTCGTTCTGTTTGGGAGTGGAACAGGGAGAGAAGATGCTAGTTGTGGTACGAGGTACACTCCGCCACGCACAGTATGGTGGATTACGGAGTATGTATATAGATTTAGATGTAGATCAGGGTGAGAGGAATGTTCCCATACAACGGATCACGGTCGTAGAACAACCTTGTGGATGCTTTCTGGACTCACATACATACGGCAAGAAGGAAGATTCCTCAGGAAAATATATTGACTCTCTCCAATACCATAACACAGTGCTTGGGGGCTCTAATCACAGTACGTGCTACTTAACACTGAATTTTTGAAGTTAGAGTCGAGGGGCACGAAAGAGAAGCAGTGGTAGGGAAGGGAGTGATACAGGATTGTAAGCTATCTCCGTTGCTATTGAATCAGTGTATTGCGCAAGCAGTAAAGGAAACAAAAGAAAATTCGGTGTAGAAATTAAAATCCATGGAGAAGAAATAAAAACTTTGACGTTTGCCGATGACATTCTTATTCTGTCAGAGACAGCAAAGGACATGGAAGAGCAATTGAACAGAATGAACAGTGTCTTGAAGGGAGGATATAAGAACATCAAAAAAAGCAAAATTAAATCGGGTGATGCTGAGGGTATTAGATAAGGAAATGAGATACATAAAGTAGTAGATGAGTTTTGCTATTTGGGGAGCAAAATAGCTGATAACGATCGAAGTAGAGAGGATGTAAAATGTAGACTGGCAATGGCAAGGAAAGCGTTTCTGAAGAAGAGAAATTTGTTAACATCGAGTATAGAATTAAGTGTAAAAGTACTTGTATGCAGTGTAGCCACGTATGGATGTGAAACGTGGACGATAAATAGTTTAGACAAGATGAAATTTGGTGCTACAGAAGAATGCTGACGATTAGATGGGTTAGCCGAGCGGTCTGAGGCGCTGCAGTCATGGACTGTGCGGTTGGTCCCGGCGGAGGTTCGAGTCTCCCTCGGGCATGCGTGCGTGTGTGTGTGTGTGTGTGTGTGTGTGTGTGTGTGTGTGTGTGTGTGTGTGTGTGTGTTTGTCCTTAGGATAATTTAGGTTGAGTAGTGTGTAAGGTTAGGGACTGATGATCTTAGCAGTTAAGATTTCACACACATCTGAACATTTGATTAGATGGGTGGATCACATAACTAATGAGGAGGTACTGAATAGAACTGGGGAGAAGAGAAATTTGTTGCACAACTTGACTAGAAGAAAGGATCGGTTGGTATGACATATTCTGAGGCATCAAGCGATCACCAATTTAGTATTGGAGGGCAGCGTGGAGGGTAAAAATCGTAGAGGGAGATCAACAGATGAATACACTTAGCAGATTCAGAAAGATGTAGCTTGCAGTAGGTACTGGGAGCTGAAGAAGCTTCCACAGGATAGAGTAGCATGGAGAGCTACATCAAATCACTCTTTGGACTGAAGGGAACAACAACAACAACAAAAACGGAGACCTTTTTAAGCCATTGCCTACATGAAACTCTTGTCATCACAGGGATGTGATTAAGCTTGAGCTGGACGGGATTCCTAATTTATGTGATGTACGGCAGCTTGCTTTAAATGTAATTGATATGGCCGTGCGGTTCTAGGCGCTGCAGTCTGGAACCGCGAGACCGCTACGGTCGCAGGTTCGAATCCTGCCTCGGGCATGGACGTGTGTGATGTCCTTAGGTTAGTTACGTTTAACTAGTTCTAAGTTCTAGGGGACTAATGACCTCAGAAGTTGAGTCCCATAGTGCTCAGAGCTATTTTTGTAATTGATATAAGTTAATGCATTTGGACAAAAGGAAAACATCATGCAATGTTATTAGACAGTTTAATGATACGCTTCCTGACTGAGTCACTTCGATGAAATATCTAGGTGTAACATTAAGAAACGACGCAACGTTTTTGTACAACACCACGTAATAAGCACTCATAAAAAACTACTGTCCAAAACACAGAATAATGCCACACCTCTCAGATGCATCAGTGGTGTGATGCGATTGTCGTAGCTGCAGGAACAATTCAGCATAGCGTCGCTTTGCTGCTCTTCTATTGCGTTCACTGACCCCAAGCAGGATGTGTATTTTGGTCAACTATTCATCAGTAAGCGTATTCATAGTGCTGTGTATCACTGTTATCGTACATTTAGCACTGCTAGACAAAGAAACCCGAGACAGAACCAAGGAGTGTAAAAAGCAAGCTTGAGAACGAAGAATAAAGTGGGAATTACTGATTCTGAACGGAACAATTTTATTTGTAAACAAGGCACTCAGCGGATTCTGTCGACACTACAGTACCAATATTAATATGGATAAGAGTAAGAAAGAGAACCAAATGCAATTACTCTGTAACGAGACATTGGAGACTTAAAAC
Source organism: Schistocerca serialis cubense (assembly GCF_023864345.2). Taxonomy (NCBI): domain Eukaryota; kingdom Metazoa; phylum Arthropoda; class Insecta; order Orthoptera; family Acrididae; genus Schistocerca; species Schistocerca serialis. The sequence continues at coordinate 603,617,468 of NC_064638.1, read as the reverse complement.
AAAATACTGAGAAAATACCTTTGCATTCCAGTACGTCATATTATTCCCCAATGTTTTACCTAGAAAACTGTACTTGTCAACATTATCTTCGTTCAACGCGACAGCCTCACGCCGGCTTACTGCGATGGCCTCTATGGCCTCATGGTACCACGCTGCTGGTGGACATCGGGACCACGTATGGCTGCATAAATAATCTCCCCATCATCCACGAACTGCTTCCCACGCAGTGCATCCCTCATTGGGCCAAACTCGTTACCCTTTATGATATTATGTTAGGCAGCGAGGAATCCAGCGGGCACACACCTCTGAGAGCCCCAACAGGTGGACGAGCGTGTCAGCACTACCAACAGAGACGTTCAATTGTGCAGCGAGGTATCTGATTGTGATCCGTCGATCATTTCGTGTCCACATGTTCCAACATTGCAGGTGTCACAGTTGCGTGAGACCTGCCAGCACAGGGGAGCTCGGGCGGGTTTGCGCAACTTCGTTCCAGTGACGACAGGCGCCTCGCCCAACCACTCATCGTGCTTTTGTTCACTTTTAGGTCTGCGTAACCATTCTGCAAGCGCCTATGAACATGTGCGATGCTCTGATTTTCCTCCAAAAGAAACTCAATGATCTCTTACAGACACCATTTTGAAGGTTACGTACAGCGCCGCCACCAGTCATAACTTCCTGAAACCAAAGGGCTGAAGCGAAAATATTACACTATGCCCCATACCAAACTCCATAGTTTCTCAACCACATCTGGCCCAGAAAAAAAAAATTGTTACACTGCCTACTGAATGCCCCGTGTATAACCTCTAAACCTTTGTCGGTTGGGCTCTGGTTCACCCCTTACGCAAGCTTTACGTTATTAATAGCTTTTTCTTTTACGTATCTCGTTTTGATACTCACGTTTCATATACGCCATAGACGTCAACGGGTTAGTGCAGTTCTGATGCACCCACAACTTCGGTATGCCTCATATTTGTTTCTCAAAGTGCTTTCGTCACTACACAAAATCTTAACTACCGAATCTAAACTACATTGCCTGAGAAAAAGCACCCAGAAATCGTGGTCGGATGTCAGTGTAACTTCGTGCATGTACACACCGTTGGCGGGTATGTAAATGACCAGAAATGTAATTTTCTGTGACGAGTAGAACGGCTACCAGAGTGCATTAATATCGTTCGCGTTTAGTGTTGTTGGCAGGCCTCGTAGGGGATGTAAGAGGCGTCAACAGCGATAGATATCGGGTGATCATTGTGGAGGGCACGAATATACCACGTACGTGTGAGACAACGTTGTCAGTACCTAACAGATTTTGCTAGAATTTTGCTATATTCAGATTTGTGTGTCTTTCGGATATGACAGTGGCCAGATGTTGGACAGCAAGGGAACATGAGGGAAAGTATACTCGTCGTCAAGGTTCCGGTCAACGACGTGTGATCACCACAGTAAAGGTATTGAGCACCAAGCACATCGTAACTCCTCATCTGCGTCTGCCATCCGAGAAGAACTAATGAATTGCAGGTAACATTCTCTGTCATCCTGCACTCGGAGAGTAGCAGCAGACCGACTTTAGAATAACCGCCCCATGTGAAGGCCTCCACCGTTAACACCACACCACAAACGGCGGCATTTGGAGTGACTGCGTGAGCGGGAAGCATGGACTGCTGACGAGTGGTGTCACACTGTGTTCAGCGATATCTCGTGCATCTGCACTACCCTCGACGGCCACCACTGGTGAGTACTGCGGCGACTTTGGTAGGTGGTCTCATACGTCCATTGTGTTGGAGAAGCACAGCGGTGTTACTCCTCGCATCAAGTCGCATGTAGCCATATAGTATGACTTCAGGAAGCGATTCCTAGTGATTGAGGGAACTCTTACGGCACAGACATCATTCACCCTCTTGTCTTATCTCTCAGCTAACATCGTATGACGCCATTTTCTCAAAGAAATGCTCTTCCATATGTAGCAAATATGCTCTCGTGCCCAGAAAGTACCCCAGATCAGTTCCACCAAGTAGCACACCTGCTCAACTGTCCCTGACAGAATATGTGTGAGACCAGCTCGAACTTCATCTTCGTGCCAGTGCCAAAATCCAAGATATCAAGGACTAGTTACAAATATTGTAGGCGAGGTTGCGTCAGGAGCGGATACAATGGCATTTCGAGACTCTTTCCAACCGAACTAAAGCATCAATCAAAGAAAAGAGGGTGTGCAACGTCATACAGATGAGAGGGCTCATACGTACGAGTTCTTTGTAAATGTGACTCGATTTCGTTGTCTTTGAAATGACTTACATGCCCTCACAACCCATGAAGTTTAGTTTCGTTTCTTCCTCCCTTCTGGGTGCTTCACTATATTTGTCAGTCATCTGCATGTTCATAAGGCAGCAGCACACACCACTTGCTACACCTGGAATAACTTTCCGTAAGTAGGAATTTGTTTGATGTGAACATTGAAACTTGCTGGTAGATTAAAACTGTGTACCGCACCGAGACTCGAAATCGGGACCTTTGCCTTTCGCAGGCAAGTGCTCCACCATTTGAGCTATCCAATCACGACTCACGCCCCATCCCCACAGCTTTACTACCGCCAGTACCACGTCTCCTACCTTCCACACTTCACGTATTCGTTTGGAGAAATTTAGGAACCAGCTGAAACTGGAACATGATGGTGAGTGCACCATGTTTTGGATGTCTGTGCACCAGGCTCATGACAAGAAGTTTTTACATGGCCTGCTGCTTGAACGTACGTCTACGAGTCACATCTGAACAGGGATATAAGTAAACACATGTAAGTTGCTGGTTTCAGCTCTTTCCTTCATTATTATAACTGTAAGACGACAACCGAACTAACAAGCCTTCTGGCTGTTATAATCATCTGAACTGGTAGGACCGACCAAGAGACAGATCACACGCTCCGTGAACTGAGATAGGGAAATAAAACTGACTTGCAAAAGATTGAACTATATGAATAGAATCACCCTCACACGGGCGGTTCTTACAAAACGCGTTATAGGTTTGCTAATTACGAGGGGGTCACCTAACTACTGAATAAAAAAGCTTTCGCCCAGTTTGATCCCAATTTATTACAAATACTCCTTGCGATCACATACGTAAAGGACAAAGTAATAATTACTCATAAACTTGATTAATAAAAGTAACTACCAATTACAAGCACTGGAATCAACGTAAAACAGAGTTTGGTTGGTTTGGCAATGCCTGCAAGGAGCAAGAGAGATGGTACTGATCATTTTCTCAACAGGTCATTCTCGAAGAATCAGAACAGCAGATGAGTGTGCAGTGATTGCCCTGATCACGCCAGAAAGACTTACAGAATCCACATCCAAATGATAAACCCTGCTCGGTCATGGATGAGAAGCTTGCTCTCCTTCCCGGATAGCCTGTGCTGCCAGATATTCTCACCGTGGTGGGAGAGTTGGAGAACTGAGTTCTACATAAGGCTGAGCGTGCTGACAGCCACCATTCATCAACCACTGTGTGATGGACTGACCCTCAAAAATTCAAGTCTGTCTTTTACCGCGTCTCCAAAGTCAGAGTCTCTCTCTCCGCGTCCTGATCCAGAGTATCTGCTTCTGCACGTAACGGAAACCCGTGTGTCCTCTTCCGCACATATATCCAGAGTGTCCCAGAAATTGTATTTCCTCTGCTCTCTGCACAAAACCCACACAAAAGATACCTCACCAATGACAGGGCTTCGCCAGCAACAGGCTAACGATATTTTTTAAAACAGCAATCCAATGCCTCACTTAGAAAATATTTTACAAGGTATTCAATCAGCTGCTTTTCACTTATAAAATTCTGAGAAAACCAAGTTCCAAATTCCCAGTCCTTGGACGTCCTTTTTCGTCGCCCAACGACTGACCGCACTCGCCTTTCTGGCGACACAGTGCTTAATTTCTAAGTTTTTTACAAAATAATGTACCGAAATAAGGTTTTTAAACATAATTCATTATAATCATAACAAAAAACGTAAGATTTAATATAGCAACAGGGGCTACCTTCTGTCCCTGTAGCAAAGTCACTTTACTTTCTAGTCCTGCTCGATGCAAATCGGCAGAAACTGGTAATGTTCGTGACTATGAGCATATTTCCAACTGTTGCCAGCCGCATTGTACGAACAGTTTCATTGTAGCTGATCGATGACCGTGTGTCCAGTATTAATTAATAAAGCTTTTTAATGATGAACGACGATAGAGATATTCCTAGCCCGCTGGAGTCACTTACAATTCCGACTTCCCGAAGAGTTAGTAAAAACAAAGCACGATGTGACAGCAGACGAGGAGTCAGATGTGAAGCAAATGCTGTCAGTATCATTTGTCTTCTACTGATTCAGTTGTAATGCAACTGGACTGATTTAATTTCATATTCATTATTACAAATAAGCACCACCTTTGAAATCGAAAATCCCAGTAACACGACTTCACGAAACTTTAATTCCGTGTGCCGCGCGCCCAGTTGATCAGCTGTTGCGGCATAAATTACGACAAATAAGAAACAACATTTTTGTGAAAGAACATTATACAGATGCTCATGTTGAAACACTTCTAGCGTTATTCTTTTCTAATTGACACAAGTACCTCGCCCCACGCCTCTGCAAATCGCCTCACGCTGCTCACCCATTGTCAGTCCACTGGTGCCGGCGCAGCGGCAAATTGCATTGCGATGTGATACGCTTATGCTACTTTAAATCTCCTGTTTCGACTTGTTACAGTGAGTTAAAGAAAAAGAAGAAGTCCTTGGGGAGCGGGGGGTGCCGGAACGCCATTCCGGTGCGTTCTGACCGAAATGAAGCCCTGCAGTAGGGGACCCCGTAAACTGCTGCGTGGCGGTCAGTGCCCGGGTCGCTGACCCCAGCTCCAAGCAGCCTCGTCTTTAGATCGTCTGTTAGATCTCTTTAGATCTGGCCGCCAGAGGCTCCTGCCCCCTTCTGCTTGTGGTCCATCCAAGATCCGTAAAACACAACAAACATGGGACGTGCGATTAACTACAAAGATAGAGAGAAATTAAAACATGTGTTAGCTCCTTTATTTTTGCAGTCACCGATATCACTCATAATTATCAGCATCAGGTATTCATGAGTTGTTAGACACACGATACGGATTACAATAAACTGAATCAATGCAATGATGCTTGAAAAGTGCCAATGCACCATTTGACTGACGCATTTCAATACGTAGGTACAGATGGGAAGCAGTTTTAATGAATGTTTGTGCTGCCATGTTTCACTATAGCGCCAGCTTATACCGTTTTGAAAACAAACTAAAACCAATTACAGTATCCTCATAGATATTTTCATGATCATAAGAGAGCATGTAACAGCAGTAGCAGTTGCAGTATGTCTTTGATAACTTCTTAATTTCCTGAACGATCTAAGAAGTTTTGTTGTTATGTTAAATCGTAAGCGAATTGAGGCTATTAGTTCAGGCACTTTGACGCCATAATGGCATCGAAACGGAGGACGACACAGAGAAGGCCGAAATACGAGACGCCTTTCTCGAAATACACTCCTGGAAATGGAAAAAAGAACACATTGACACCGGTGTGTCAGACCCACCATACTTGCTCCGGACACTGCGAGAGGGCTGTACAAACAATGATCACACGCACGGCACAGCGGACACACCAGGAACCGCGGTGTTGGCCGTCGAATGGCGCTAGCTGCGCAGCATTTGTGCACCGCCGCCGTCAGTGTCAGCCAGTTTGCCGTGGCATACGGAGTTCCATCGCAGTCTTTAACACTGGTAGCATGCCGCGACAGCGTGGACGTGAACCGTATGTGCAGTTGACGGACTTTGAGCGAGGGCGTATAGTGGGCATGCGGGAGGCCGGGTGGACGTACCGCCGAATTGCTCAACACGTGGGGCGTGAGGTCTCCACAGTACATCGATGTTGTCGCCAGTGGTCGGCGGAAGGTGCACGTGCCCGTCGACCTGGGACCGGACCGCAGCGACGCACGGATGCACGCCAAGACCGTAGGATCCTACGCAGTGCCGTAGGGGACCGCACCGCCACTTCCCAGCAAATTAGGGACACTGTTGCTCCTGGGGTATCGGCGAGGACCATTCGCAACCGTCTCCATGAAGCTGGGCTACGGTCCCGCACACCGTTAGGCCGTCTTCCGCTCACGCCCCAACATCGTGCAGCCCGCCTCCAGTGGTGTCGCGACAGGCGTGAATGGAGGGACGAATGGAGACGTGTCGTCTTCAGCGATGAGAGTCGCTTCTGCCTTGGTGCCAATGATGGTCGTATGCGTGTTTGGCGCCGTGCAGGTGAGCGCCACAATCAGGACTGCATACGACCGAGGCACACAGGGCCAAGACCCGGCATCATGGTGTGGGGAGCGATCTCCTACACTGGCCGTACACCACTGGTGATCGTCGAGGGGACACTGAATAGTGCACGGTACATCCAAACCGTCATCGAACCCATCGTTCCACCATTCCTAGACCGGCAAGGGAACTTGCTGTTCCAACAGGACAATGCACGTCCGCATGTATCCCGTGCCACCCAACGTGCTCTAGAAGGTGTAAGTCAACTACCCTGGCCAGCAAGATCTCCGGATCTGTCCCCCATTGAGCATGTTTGGGACTGGATGAAGCGTCGTCTCACGCGGTCTGCACGTCCAGCACGAACGCTGGTCCAACTGAGGCGCCAGGTGGAAATGGCATGGCAAGCCGTTCCACAGGACTACATCCAGCATTTCTACGATCGTCTCCATGGGAGAATAGCAGCCTGCATTGCTGCGAAAGGTGGATATACACTGTACTAGTGCCGACATTGTGCATGCTCTGTTACCAGTGTCTATGTGCCTGTGGTTCTGTCAGTGTGATCATGTGATGTATCTGACCCCAGGAATGTGTCAATAAAGTTTCCCCTTCCTGGGACAATGAATTCACGGTGTTCTTATTTCAATTTCCAGGAGTGTATGTTTTACTGAGGAAGCTCGCCCTGTAGTTCTTGCTTTCAATTATCACACGAACATCAGAAAGACGTAGAAAAACTGCACAATAGGCATCAAGACGGATTCCGAAAACATCACCTTTGAAACCCATCTTGCTCTGTCCGTCCGCGAGAATCAAAAACAGTAAAAATCGGCGCTAGGTGAATGCCTCGTACCTCGCCATTTTGGAAGCCTTTCGACACAGTTACGTATAGATGCTTGTGAACAAAATACGACAGTACGAAATACCAGACGAACTAAGTGAACTGAAGAGATTCTGCTCAGATGCAACACAGTGTGTCATTCTCAATAGAGAGAGGTCTTCAGTCGTGAGAAAGGAATATTGAGCTGCCACAGTGGAATGCTGTAGGGTCATTACCTTTCACAATACATATAAACGACCTATTGAATGAAGCCCTATGAGACCTTTCGCTGATGCTAATGTTGTATACAGAGAAGTCTACTTCCGCCGGAGTTTCGAGTCCTCCCTCGGGCATGGGTGTGTGTGTGTTGTTCTTAGCATAAAGTAAGTTAGTGTAAGTAATGTATAAGTCTAGAAACCGATGACCTCAGCAGTTTGGTCCCTTGGGAATTCACACAAATTTGAACATTTAGAGAAATCTAAATGCTCGAAAGTTAAAGCGAAATTCAGGAAAACAAGCAGAGGATCAAATGGTTCAAATGGCTCAGAGCACTATGGGACTTAACATCTGTGGTCATCAATCCCCTAGAACTTAGAACTACTTAAACCTAACTAACCTAAGGACATCACACACATCCATGCCCGAGGCAGGATTCGAACCTGCGACCGTAGCGGTCACGCGGTTCCAGACTGAAGCGCCTAGAACCACACGGCCACACCGGTCGGCTGCAGAGGATCAAAACATCGTGTAGGAATAGGCAACTGACCGTCAACATAAGCAAATGTTTCGTATTGCGTACAAACAGGAAGAAAGACTCAGTATTCTATGATTACATTCCCATAAAACATGTAATATGCGTAAGGAGCGATTAAAAGAAAAATTACCGCATAGAAGTAATAGCAGGTAAGATACACTTCACACTGAGTTTCATCGGAAAACGCAGGAAATGCAGCCCATCTACAAAGAAGGCAGCTTATAAAACCCTTGTTCGACTAATATTTGAATATTGTTCGTCATTCCGGGAACTGTACCGGGTATGATTGATAAAGGAAACAAAGAAGAGCAGAGCGTTTCGTTACAGATTCATAAAAAGAGTTCGAAAGAGCCACACAGTTTCTCAGTCAACTCCAATGGCGGACGCTACAGGACTGATGTTTTGTATCACTGTCTGGTTTACTGTTAAAGTACAGACAGCGTATGTCTCTAAAAGACTCAACTAATACCTTGCTTCGTCCTGCATATATCTCGTGAAAATGTCACTAAGGTAAAATTAGATAGTTTGCAGTCTACACGGAGGCTTTCCAGCAGTCGTTCTTCACCTGAAGGATTTACGAATGCAACAGGAAAAGGGGAATGTAGCTACTGTCACACACCGTAGGGTGGCTTGCGGATTACAGATATGGAGTAGATGTAGCTATAATAAAAATCAGGCGATTATTGACGAAATTAAGGACATTGCTTTCTAGTAGGGAGGATTCAATTACAGTCGCAATGCACGAATGCACCGAAGCATATTAGGCATCAAGGAGTACAAGACCTCAGATTTACTGCCCTTAAGTTTCAGGATTTTTCAGATAGTCGGAAGGAGCGCCGCAGCACAGACAGCAAGCTGGAGCGGTGGATCTATGATCAGACAGCAGCACAGCGCAAAAAAGCTGGCGAGACGACAGGATGGCAGCCTATCTACACACGTCAACAGAAGTTATGCATCACCCTACATGTTAAGCTCTTGTGTTACTAATGTTATTGTTCATGTACCGATCGGCAAATCACCCCTGACGTTGTTTATAAACGTACATAGTTACGCGTAGAGCGCCGAACTTGAATAGATTGAGTGATTTCAGTTGAAAGTAAAGAGCCTGTAGGGAAGCATTAGAGACGTCTTTGGAACAGTAGAGTGAAATTTCATCATGTCACGAATGACAATCGCGAATAGTAATCGGGTCTGCATCACCACGCTACGCGCCGAAGGCTTGTCAAGCAGGAAATTCGCTCGATTTCTATAGCGGTGTCACAGTGATGTGGCGCGACGTGTAATCGGTTCCAACTGAAATGTAACGTTGAGGACTCACATCGGACAGACCGAAAACGATCGACAGGTGCACAAAACGATTGATATCTAAAAATTTTTAGTGAAAAAAGTGGGCTGAATGGACCAGAACTGAATTCAGTGTTCGAAGTGGCTGCAGGACGTTATGTATCACATCGGACAGTTAGGAGAAGATTTCATGATGGTGAGCTGTAAGTCACACACCACAGCCTAATGGACTTTCTTACAGAAGGCCAAACAACCATCCAAAACAGAGGCTCCTGGATAGGCACTGGAAGTTGTTTACCGACGAAACTGATTTTTTTGTACCCTGATAATCGCAAACAACGTGTTTGGTGACAACCCGATAATATCGAACGCCTCCGACCCTATGCCCCATGTCTGCAACAAGGTGATGGAGCGGGTTTCTAGGGTGGCATTACATGGGCCACCGTCCATATATCGTGGTTGTTGAACGAAGTCTCACTAGTTTATGGTACAGGGACGAGATTCTGCCGGGGTCGACAGAAATGAACTGGTTTTGAACGTGGACGGCGACCATGTTCTCAGGGCGACTTATCCAGAATCGACATTGCAGAACGGAACAATTTGGACCAGGGATGCCTTGATTTTCTCGTAGATATTATGCCACGGCGGATTCAAGGCTGCATTTGAGCAATAGGAAGTTTCACCGTATATTCACTTGACCTAGGAATGCTGGGAAGTATTCCCCTTGGGAAACAGACGAAGTTGTCGTCCCATAAATGTTTGTTACTTCGAATTAGTGATCTGGAAGCAGTGGAAATAAATATTCGTGCCTGTGCCATGAAATTCGAAACAAACGGGTGGTGCCAAACAATTTTTGAATGTGTGTGTGTGTGTGTGTGTGTGTGTGTGTGTGTGTGTGTGTGTGTAACGCCCGGGGTCTATGCACAGTTGGCTGTACTACGTGAGACGGGCTGGCCTGGACGATACACAGGTTGGGCCGTCTGAAGCCGCCCCGTGCTCGACCCTAGTTTTAAGCTCCTCATGCAAACCAGCCACATCAGCAGTCGGCCCACTCTCTGGTACGTTGCAGCGTGGAACGAGACGGCGTACCACGGGCCCTGGCCGCTGACGGAGGACGAGACGTCGATGATCCTGCCGATGGTGCTGCAGTACCTCACCCCCGACTACGTGTCCTTCTTCGGGCTTGGCGCTGTCTCTGCGGCTGTCATGTCTTCGGCTGACTCCAGCGTGCTGTCAGCGTCCTCGATGTTCGCCAGGAATGTTTATAAGCTTATCTTCAGGCAGCGCGTAAGTATTTCTTTTGAATTAGTTGCATTTTCCATAGATCTACCGAATGATTGTTTATGAAAGTGACATCGAATGAGTCAGTTTGAAAGATTTACTTAAATTTTTTTCTTTTGTTAATGAAGTAATTCTTTCAGTCCTCTTCATGCAACTGCACTCAAAAAACAAAAATATGACTTTGTGAACACCACACACGAGCAGTATTATTACTGCTCGCTTTTGAGCAATCAGTGTCTTCTAAGTGGTGTGCCACCGCAGGAAATTATTCCATAAGCCATTCTGAATACTAATATACAAAATATGTCAAGAGGCTCATTCGTTTATTTCCAAAACTAACAATTATGTTGAATATAAAAGTAGCTGAACTTAAATATTTGAGCACCCTCAGTAATATGCTTCTTCGAGCTCAAGTTTTCATCAATATGTGCACCCAGAGATTTGAAACATGCTTCCTGGTTTACTGGCTGCTGTTCAAGCGCTCCGTCAGTTGTTGGCATGGCTCTCTTCCACGAACGGAACTGTATATAATGTGTTCTCAAAATTAAGGGACAGTCCTTTTTCCAGAGAACAGATTTTAAGAGTTATTTGAAAAACAGTCTGATAATTGAGGCACTTAATGGTGTAGTTTAAGCAAGCAGATATTTTTGCTAAAGAAATAGAAAGGTACTATGCTTCAGCTTCGCATGCAATAAGTCTGCCACTCAACCAGGCAACTTGGAGTCAGGCTGCGAGCACTTGCCTCTGCTGAGTTCTTATCGCAGCACTGTATATAAAAAAGTGTTACTTATGGAACTGGCGGTCTTTCTCTTTGAACATCTTTTTGGTTTACTTTTTTTCATCTAGCTCTCACTTCTTTGGTGGAGATTTGCTGATTCATAACAACGTGAAGAGGAGGCGTGACCGGGGAAGAGAATTGTGAGAGACGTTTCACTCTCAACTCAAGCAGGGAACTGAAGTCATTGTTAACCGACGCAACACAAAAGAGGTTAAACAATGAATTTACTATGGAGCAGACAAGATCGAAATCTGAACTTACTCTGTATATGACAGTCAGCATGTTAGGGGTGCAGGTAAAAATATTGCGATAATTGGTACCTTAATATGTACCTATTTCAGTGTATTACATTAATGCGGTGTCTGTATTTGGATGTGTCTGTGAAGTTTGATGCAATGTTCCTTCGAACATACATGCATGTCTTTTCCCATTTACACACCACTAGTCTCTTCAAAAGATAACTAAGTTAGTAACAAAATACAACGTCTTGGCCAGATTTTAATACAAACATCCTGAACTGTTTGTCATCACACCTTTTCCTTTCATCTCTGGGACCGATGACCTCGCTGTTCGATCCCCTGCCTCAAATCAACCAACCAATCAATCAACCTTTGATCCCGCTATGCCCAGAAATTTCACATCATTCCATTAGCTTTCTAGTAATGCGGATACCACTGTTTTTTCTTCAGGGTCTATTTGTTTCAAAACATGATAAATTCGCTGCGGACTACATCAAATTACTGTCATTTCATCAGATTAAGTGAGTTCAGGCTTAGATGTAGTTTTTCGCCGTAAGCAAACAAGACATTGGAAGAAAAAAATGATAAACTACGGGAAAGAACAGGGCCTGAAATCAAGCCCAACGGCGTATAGAAATAGCTTGAAATGATATATTCCCCTTCATTCTGAAGTGCTTGCATAATTACTGTTCAAGCTACAAAAAGCATGTAATGCTATAGTTACGCAGATAAGTTTTATGTTTAAATATCTGAAGAACTTAAAACTTGGTATATTTATAATTCTGTTGTGGATTTAAATCTTTACTTGTAATGACCATCTACTTCTGTGCGGACCCTCTGGGAACTTCATGTTAGGAGGCCACTGAGTAACTGAATTTTAACCTTAGTCCAGCACTTTTTGTGAAACAAGCGCGAAAACTCATTACAATAAAATTTAAAGTGATAACACAGCATGGTACTGAAATGGCTAAAGCATACAGAAACATTTCCTTTACGATGTGATCTTTATCGATGACTGATGTATACAAAACTCGTATTACCTCTGTGTAAACTAATTTACTCGTTTCATTTTTTTTAGATAAATGTGCCCTGTCCAGTTTTTTGATACTAAGTGTGCTGTAGAGCTTCATACATTTAGAAACTAGGTTTAGGGGAATTGTGGCTATCATTTGTACGACATTCGACGCATCTCGATGAAATAATGGTTTATTTCAATATACTGGACGAATGCGACAGTCAGTGTCAGCAACACTATTCGTTATTCATTAAAAAAATGAAATACGTGAATGGCTTCTGTTACGTTCATTGTAAAAACCACCCTTCTCCCATCTTATGGTTCGGAATAATGTAACCTTTAGCACTCTCAGTTATTTGTAGCTAGTGATGTTCCGCCCACATTAGAGGATTTATCTCTCGCTGCATTGTGTAACGGAAAATGTATGCAAACCAGGTTCCTGTGCTCAAACAGTTTTTCGAGTCTACTTACAGTTGCCTCACTTAGGGCTTTTGGCTTCCGGACAAGGGACAACGACTGAGAAATGAAAGGGAAGCAGTGCCTCTGCTAATCAGACAAAAACCTTGAGCCACTACATTCTTAGAAGAAGGTGGCTCACTAATATCATTAATCACAAAATCGAATTTGCGTTCCTTTGGTATGCGTTTGAAAAATATTTTTTCTTCTAGTGAGCTACGCTTACTTTCGGGTTATATTGCAACGAAATGCATAAATTCTTTTTGGTGTACTTTGAGAGGCCATTGAAAATGAGTCGCCGAAAAAGATCGAACTTGTGCAGAGTGAAAATCCGATGGTCAGCGAGGCTTGCTTGTGTTACAGGCCTCCGAGATGGAGATCATCTGGGTGATGCGGGTCTCCATACTGGTGGTGGGCGTCCTGTCAACCATCATGGCGCTCACCATTCCCTCCATTTACGGCCTCTGGTAAGTTAATGTAGTACCTCTGCCTCTTTCTTTTCTCTGTCTCCTCTTGCCATTTCTCGAAAAATCTGGTCTGACATCATAAATCGTCTGTCAAATGGACAACCCACGTCCCGCCCCCTCTGCCAAGTATTCTCCTTGACGGCACCCGAAGAATAACTCCAGGGGAAAGTATGGAATACAACGGCAATAACCGGCAGTAATGGCCTGGAAGGCAGTGTGCTAACGACATGTCGCCTCCATTCACCATCTCCACAACCCTCACTATTGACATTCCAATTCAAACCTTTCTTTTCAAGAGTATAAGCCCGTCTTAGGAATAAAAGCAAAATTGGGATTTCAGCAAGCGACAACAAGCATCATGAAAAACTCTAAGGAAGAATTTAAAATGGCGAAAATTATAACAAGCGGAAGATGTTTGGAAACTATTCAAAGTATAATTCAAAAACATGTTACAGAACTGCTAAACCGTGTAGACTGAGAATTCAGTCAGTGGCACATGCAGGTGTGCAAGTTAAGTGTGTTCCAAAAGACTGGTCAAGGTAGTACATATATCCAGAGGGAATGTTTCTATGAGATGTGGTAGAGCACGTCAGTACAGCAGGACGAGACGATGAATTCTGCAGGGCCAGCGGAGCGGTCCGGTAACGTAAACAGGGTCCAGCGGCAATGCTGGTGAGTAGACGGCGATGACGTGATTGAGTGACTTGCCGAAGAGAGGGGCCTTTCTCGTACTCTGTTTCTCGCCAGGTGGCCGACTTGCATGGCTGGTGGTCGCGTGGCATAACTTACCGACATTTTTTTAGACATGAAGTCATTGAATGGTCTGCGACTATGTTCGAGTCAAATAAATTTATTCTTGTCCTGGTTGCCAATATTTCTTTATTTTTCACTTTTTACAATGCGTTTCGCTTTATACCATCATCAGGTTAGTGGTGCAAAAAATTTATGTAAGAATAGATACAAAAATTTCTTATGCAATGACGCGATACACGGAATATAACACAAGACTAGGTGTCTGTGTGCGAAGCAAGGAATCGATTTACATACCTTGAGGATAAATAATATACAATCATTATTGAACATTCTTCCTATGTGATAGCTGACGTTAGAGGTAATATCATACACCGTGTTACAAAATTCTAAGCCATACGAATTCGTCTTCTCCTTTTACTTTTGTCTTGTCCCGCAGTTTTCGCAGGGTCGTCATTGTTACAATCGGGTTTGGCATGGTTAATTGAAAGGGGTGGCTGGATGCCCTTCCTGGCGCCACCACATAGCCCCCAGGACGGAATCAGTGTATTCCAGCTCTCTGCGTCTAGTGTAAACCATGAAAGTGTGCGAACGTGTTGCAAATGTCTGCGAGTCGTGTAACTCAGGCGGGATGTGAGGACCAGCCAGGTATTCACCTACTGGGATGTGGAAAACCGCCTAAAAGCCACATCCGGGCTGGCTGGCACACCGGCCCACGTCCTTAATCCGCTGAGCGGATTCGATCCCGGGCCAGCGCGCCTACCCGAGTCCAGGAAGCAGTGCATTAGCGCTCTCGGCTAACTTGGCGAGTTTGTGCCATACAGATTCTTAATTATAAATAATTTTTAAACCTTACTTAAGTATTCTACATAATTTATGTGATACGATAATAACCACAATTTTGATATGTTTGTAGAGACGTACTCATGAACGTATTCAGGTGTATACCTAATACTGGCAACAAAATTTAAAGATACAGTTGTTTATCGTGACAACAAAACTTCAAGTACAGCAATTTTAGAAAGGAAGGAAAAGTAACGATTATTATGACAACCTGTATTTATTACAACTTATGAAGGGAACAGGATCATTTATTGTAGCCACTTATAAGGAAGAACATGTGCGTGTCAACATGTGTAATGTGAACCACTGCGACGCAACTCTAAAAGTAATTGAATGCATATGAGTCTCACAATTAATCAAAATGTGTAAATACTATATGAACATTACATTTTACGTTAATAAAAGTTCCTTTTCCCTACTTACTAAAATTTCTGCACTGTGAGTTTTGGTTTCGCGATAAAGAACTGTACCTTTAAATTTTGTAACCACTATTAGTTACACGACTTTAGGTTCATACGTATACAGGGTGGTGAGAAAATGTATGACACGCTTGTAAGGATGTCTGAGGGCAGCTTCTAGTGAGACGTAAATGTTAAGAAAAAATACACTGCGCCGTTTCCGAGTTATTTAGCATTGAAATCAGCCAATCAGGGCGCCGCGTGCTCACATTCAAGCGGCCCACCAGAGGCGGTGTTGCCCAGTGAGTGCTTTGCTTGGTTGACTGAAATTTGAATTTGCGCGTGCGACGAGCTGATTGCCTAACTTCAGTGCTAAATAACTCGGAAACGGCGCAACGGATCGAATTTTTTCTTGACATTTATGTCCCAGTACAACCTGCCCAGCAAGATCCCTACAAGAGTATCAAACATTTTTTTACCGCCCTTTATATCTATGATCATATATAAAAAAGGTTATTATCGTATCACCTAAATTATGTAGAATACATAGGAAAAGTTTACAAATTATTTACGATCAGGAATTTATGTGTCACAGAGGTTTCTAATCCGGCTTATGATGTGTCTAACACCACCTCGTGTTTGCATTTTAACACGGTATGTGGTATGAGCCGGGTTGCTCACTGATGGTAAGGAAGAATGTTCCATAATGCGTGTATGCTATACATCCGTATTCATATAAATGTTACGCTGCCAATGAAATGACAGTGTGTGTAGTAACAAGTTGTGCAGACCTACTCGCGACGTGCGACTGCAGCTGTGTGGTGTGGCGTGCGCAGGTCCATGTGCTCGGACCTGGTGTACGTGATCCTGTTCCCGCAGCTGCTGATGGTGGTGCACTTCAAGCACCACTGCAACACGTACGGCAGCCTCACCGCCTACTTGGTGGCGTTCTTCGTGCGCATCAGCGGCGGCGAGCAGCTGATGGGGCTGCCCGCGGCCATCCACTTCCCCGGCTGGGACGAGGAGAACCAGCGCCAGCTGTTCCCCTTCCGCACCTTCTCCATGCTGCTCTCGCTCATCACGCTCGTCTTCGTCTCCTGGCTCACCAGGCGAGTGTCCACCCATATTCTTCAACAGCTTCACTCGCTGATCAAGATAACAGCCCATAAAAAGTTTTTCACCAACCTCACGACTTGCATATTTTGTTTCATTTCCTTCATTTGTGTTGCCGTAGTTTCCGTAGTTGCCTCATAATTATTGAATGCTTCATAATTATTGAACGTATTTTAAATCTGTGTGTGTAACAACAAGAAAGTGCGTGTTTTTATCACGAAAACCGTTTCCTTTATTGACGAAAAATGTCTGTGTCTACATTACACATATACTCTGCAAACCGTGCGTGGCGGAGGGTAGCTTATACCACCATTAGTCATTTCCTGTTGCACTCACAAACAGAGCGAAGGAAAACAATTATTTAAATTTCTCCGCACGAGCCCTATTTTCTCTCATCTTCTCGCTACTTACGCGAAATTTACTTTGACGGTAGGAAAATCATCCTGCATTCAGCTTCGAATTGTGGTTCTCGAATTTTTCTCAGTAGTTTTCCGCGCAAAGACAGTCGCTTTCATCCAGGAATTCCCACCAGAGATCAAAAAGCATCCCGTACTATTAACTTGTCGACCCCGACATGGTGCAGATCCGAAACACAAAAATAGTACTGAGGAATGGGTTGCACCTACTTTCTATTCGCGGTCGTCTTTATTGATGAAGTGAACCGCTCGTCTTTCGCACTACCGTCCTTATGTGGTCGTTCCACTTCATGTCGCCCTGCAACATTATACGTTGACGTTTAACAGACTTCATCTTATGTACACTGTTCGGTATGCCAGTGAATGCCTCTCATAATCATTCAAGCCTACACCTTGAGAGCATTGTCATTTTAGGCCAAGGAGGTTCGTCAGTTCCAGAAGCAACCTGCTGAAACAGCGCCCATCACAGTGATGTCTCTCGACAATTCACTGACAATTACCATAGTAGTAATTGCCAGCACACTACGGAAGTGCTGGTAACGCAGCAGAACTTTAAATTCGATGGTCAATAGAAAAAAGAAAAAAAAACCACAGCTGATTGACGTCTTCATTCTACATAATGAAATATGTAACAAGTGTTGTCCCCAATATCATGCATAACGGAAGCAAAAAGTTATAAATGTCTTAGTGTCCCCACTCAGTATTCTTCTAACACCTGATTAATCTGAACTGTTGCGTATTAGCCTATCAGTTCACAACTTACTGATTCGATAGTTCTGAATCAGTTATGTTTCGCATCATCACATTTTGGGGTCGAAGAGACAGAGAATCTCGTATCAAATACGACCTTATTACTTCATCGTTAAAGAAGCTAATATTGTATAAATATCAAGAAATTCAAAGTTTTTCGATATTGGACACATGTAAATAAAAGAAAACCAGATTTAGCAGCGTAGAAAGTGAAACCACAGTGTAATACGTAGCCTCACCACAGTCGCGACACGCTCTGCTGCAAAAGATACCGCTGGCAGCCGTAGTGGCATTAGCGCTTCCAGCGATAAGACAGCAAACAGTGACATGGTTCTTAAGGATAATATTTGTTTTTGACTATTTTTCTATTTAATTAATGAAATAGTTATAATATTTTTACATTCCGCTCATTAGTAAACTGCCAATAGATGTGAATTATCGTTAAATGAATTTAAAAACAGCCGAATCTCACTGATTCGGTGACGTAAGCTACAACTTATTCATGAAGAAATACTTTGCAACATGTGTAAAATTGAAGCTTATTCCGCTGACAGAAACAGAATATGTACATACTGTATATTTCATGCATGAGAAACATATACAGTATTCCTGCTGTTTTCTGTTCTTCTTGTGCTAGGCACTTTTCTTAACATGTAAAAATTTATTGAGTCTAATGACCGTCCATTCTTACGCTTCACTTGATTTAATAATACGAGAATACTTTTGAAAATGTAATTACATTGCTTCAAAAGCAAATGTGCTGAAGAGGCTTCCGTTTCTGCCTCATATGTAAGAACAAGTGTGGAACTGGTTTCTCATGTGTTGACAGATATTGTTATTGCTTTTGACTTTGTATTATCATGTTTGTGTGGTTTTCCCTTCAACATTAGTTGTGGTGGATTACTTGGTGCGTTAAATGCTGTAGTTATTGCATTCCTTGCAAGTTTATCCTTGTTACACATTCACTGATTTGACTGAAAGTGAAGTGAGAATGCACTTCATACTGTTCACTAGGTAGCCTATGTGATGTCTCTCTGTAAAATCTCGGGTCTTATGCTGTTTATTAGCCATTCTTTGTTTTTAAAGAAAACGTCATTCTTTGGAAAGTACCCGTAGGTTACAAGAGAATCCCTTGCTGCAGCCGGCCGACTGGCCGTGCGGTTAAAGGCGCTGCAGTCTGGAACCGCAAGACCGCTACGGTCGCAAGTTCGAATCCTGCCTCGGGCATGGATGTTTGTGATGTCCTTAGGTTAGTTAGGTTTAACTAGTTCTAAGTTCTAGGGAACTAATGACCTCAGCAGTTGAGTCCCATAGTGCTCAGAGCCATTTGAACCATTTGAACCTTCCTGCAATGTACCGTTACATACTTCCCAACGTGCATAGGAAAGTAAAGAAAGACAAACATGGTGTCGTGTTTTAATTATTATCGATTTTTGTGGCACTCCTTACACTCCCTGTTGTAAAAATAAATATAAACGGTACTATTCACACTCATCCGATGTCGTATTCAGAAGTGTAGATTGCTGGCTGCTCGGCGCGCTGCAATAACGGTGGGTAACGATAAAGAATATAGCGAGTGTTTTGTTGGAGTGTAGTGAAATTTAACTATAAAAACGATTTGCAGGTTATAAAAACAAGGGCGGTGTAGGTAAAGAGGAACTAGCATCCTTACATTAATAGTGGAGATGTTGGAATACGGGGAAGTAACGCAAATTATTAGGACAACAACAGAAAATCAAGTTATTCCTTCTACCGACTGAGATGTACGTGATCGCTGGAAATCACTAACATGTGACGTAATAAGATTGCTACACAAAGCCACAACGATGACGTATTGGCAGTTCAGAGCATTTCCAGGGATGGTAGAAGAAGTAAAAAGGAGAATAAGTGACAAGGACCAGTGTGTTTGAATCATTTCCTGAGCTCCTGTAAACGCCTCATCACAGCGAGAAAACGTTGCGTGCAGGTTTGGTGACAATTGTTGCAGGGTGAGAAGCCTGCAGCTGACGCATCGGTGGTGGAGGTGCGCTCCCGCTAGTCGTGACCCAGGCTTGGGAGAGGTGCGGACTCAGCGCCGCCTGGCCGCGTACAAAGGCGACCAATCTGGCCATCTGCGTGAGGGCCCCTCCACAGCCAGACCCGCGGCTAGGCCTCTCCCCGCCCCTCCCTCCACTCCCTTTCAATAGCCACCCCCGCCACCAACACGTCTGCCTGCTCCTTCACAGCTCGCCGCCACCTCCGTTTATTGGAAATGTCCGTTCTCCGCGTCACGCGTCAAATACTCGTCTTTACACCGCGCGTTAAAAGAGAAATGGAGCAGTGGGTCAGCGGAAAAAACGAAATAACCCGACGACGCTCGTTACATACTGACTGGAAAACCATGAGAGAGAGTTAATTTTATAATTGTTAATTGAGGAAATTGTTCTTAAGAATCAAAGCACGAAACAGCTTTGCTTGAAGTACTATACGAGTATGATTTCCTAGCAGTCTATGTGTGTCAGTCGGTATTGCAGTCGTCTCGGCCGATTTCCGTGTTTACATTTTGTTCGACCTGAAGATGATGGGCCGCTCTTCCCCTAATCCCCCTAAGTGGGTTGTGAGCGGAGCCAAAGCCTCAGGATTGCAGTGAGAGTAGCTTCCTCAGACGGCCGTTTCCAACATCCATGGCAGAGAAACTGAAAGTACCCCCAGGAAGAAGCAGCGCACAAAAACTTCATTTGCTCGGACAGGAAATGTCCGATGAAAATGCCAATATTTTGCTCCTGATTCCGACTGGATGGAGGACCTGATTGTTAACTAATTTCGTGGAGATGTTTTGGAGCTGGCGAAATCAAGGAATCTCCTGGCGACCCCCGTAAGGTGTAGAAGTCGTGCGCCCTCTCCGGCGGAGAAACTTTAGAAGTTAGGAGAAGGTGTTGCTGATCAACCGAGTAATCTGTGAGAATCCGAAAGTGGGTTCCCGCAAGCGAACGTGGATTTCGGGTTGAATTATCCGTTTTTTTCTCTCTGAAGTTCAGTAGACAAAGACCTGAAATTAGATTGTGGAGGCAAGTAACTAGGTGGACCGTGGTGTGTAATGATCGAGACTGATTTGGCAGGCATTTTGCTGAAACTAATAAATTATATTCGTTTCGATGGAAATTTGCGTGCAGTGTTTCTAGTGTGACTTTTCCCCCACTGACTTTAAATTATATTTCCCTTGGGTTGTCGTAGCGAACCTCGGTGAGTGAGGCTAGGAACCAGATGTAAGAGATGCATGAATTCGTAGTGATGTACGTATTCCAATTCAGGGATCGGAAATTATTTCGTTTGCTACATGGCATTAATTATTGACTTTGGAATAGTGAGAAGTTTAACCCTGTTGGTGGGTTGATTGTTTGATTCGGGAGAAGAGACCAAACAGTGAGGTCATCGGTCCCATCTGATTAGGGAAGGATGGGGAAGGAAGTCGGCCAAGCCATTTCGAAGGAATCATCCCGACATTTGCCTGAAGCGATTTAGCGAATCACGGAAAACCTAAATCAGGATGACCGGACGCGGGTTTGAACTGTCGTCCTCCAGAAAGCGAGTTCAGTGTGGTAACCACTGCGCCACCTCGCTCAATTTTAAACCTATCTCGCAGGTCAAAGCGAGACGGATGACCCTTGTTTTAACTTATTTCACATGTGTAGGATTACAGATAATTAATCTAGGTCTGTCCAATTAAATCCGAGAAGAAGTACTTCGTGTAGTGAGTCTCGCACGCGACACATCGCCGAGAGTGCGTTGATTCAGTGCAATAACATCAGTGGGACTTGACGCGATCACACGGAAATTACAAAGTACGGACGACAGGAACATTTCAAGCAAATACAGCGTTTTTAGCCGTCACCATTAGAAAGAACATATGAAGAGTGAAAACGTTATTAGACTAGATGTATCCCATCATACAAGCTGCTCCGTTGAACGTACACTACATACGATTCGGCAACCCCGGTAAGAATACCGCAGTTTATTCTGCAGGGAAATCTTACAAATACCACATGCCGTACAAGCACAGTCAAGGCGAACTTCACATTTCAAGTGAAGTGAACGTTTAATAACTCTGTGTATACTAACTGTTCATATGCCAGAATATTACTGCTCGCCTTAAGGTGCACGTCATCAGTCATAGTTCAACTTCAAATAATTTTTGATGAATACACTATACTTCATTCTTTCACTCTAGCTATCTACCGTGTATTTTTGTTTCTAACATAACCAATGTAATGGAGAGATGGAAGGTTCGACGGAAACAGTAATAGCCCAATTATCTGCTTGTCTTATTAGGCCTAAAGTTAATATGAAGTCAATATGAAGGTGCCACTATGTTAATTACATACGACAGAGTGACTTGGAGGAAGAATGCAAACCCGAAAAATGCAAAGTCACACCGGGACTTCCATGCTGCTCGTTCCGCATAAAGTTAATCGAAAATGGAATTAAGGAAATAAAAGTAAAGAATCATAAATGGCATTACATTTTAGCGTGGAAGAATCCACTGATAGAATTACTGATGACACTTCTCCTGTGCGAAACTAGGGAAATACTGCAGTACCTGTTGCATGGAATAAGTAGTCTGCTGTTCACACATTGTGGAGTCAGAACAAACTAAACTAAGACAAAACTTTAGAGTTGGAGGAGGAAGGAGATTAGCGCCAAACTTAACATAAAAATTTAGGACTTAATAGTAGGCAAAGTTAAGGAATTCTGCTAGACGGAACTCAAGTTTCACGTGATGGGCGCCGAAAAGAGGACAAAAGAAGAAGGTTTACGCAGAGAAAAAATGCATTCCTCACCAAAAGAATGCTTCTATTGTCGAAGAGAGGCATTAACTCGATAAGTAAATTTCAGAGGATATACGTCTGGATCACAGTACTGTATGGAAGTAAATCATGGACAATGAAAACAGGAAAAGAAGATACTCACTGCGTTGGAGATGTAGTGCTACAGAAGGATGCAGACAATCTGGTGGAACGATAAGAAATTAGGGTGTTTCTTTGCAGAATCGACGAGGAAAGAAATGTGTGGGAAGCTGTAGCTAGAAGAGACAGCACGATCGGACGTCTATCAAGAACAAAGAATAATTGACACTGCACTAGATCGAGGGCAAGAATGGTAGGGGAAAAAAATTGGGCTACGTGCCTACAAAATTCTATCACTGTGCAGCATATAGTTCAGGAGGTATGACATCATAATCATTTAGAAGTGTAAAAAACCAGCTTGCGTATAAAAGGAGAACAAATTACCTAGCATTTGATGAGATCAATAACCGTCTTCCAAGATAATTCCAAACATTTTGTAAACTTTTTCTCGCTTGCACTCTTAACTCAAATATACAATGAAGCACCAAAGGAACTGGTATAGGCACGTTTATTCTAATACAGAGATATGAAAACAGACAGAATACGGCGCTTCGGTCGGCAACACCTATATAAGAAAAGAGTCTGGCGCAGTTGTTAGATCGGTTACTGCCGCTACAATTGCAGGTTATCAAGATTTAAGTGAGTTTGAACGTGGTTTTATAGTCAATCTAGCTACTACTGGGCATTTTCCCTTACGTCCACTTGACGAGTGTACCGTGAACATCAGGAATCCGGTAAAACATCAAATCTCAGACATCGCTGCGGCCGGAAGAAAGATCCTGCGAGAACGGGACCAACGATGACTGAAGAGAATCGTGCAACTGACAGAAGTGCAAACCTTCCTCAAATTGCTGCAGATTTCAATGCCGCGCCATCAACAAGTGTCGGCCTGAGAACCAGTCAACGAAACATCATCGGTGCTGCAACGTGCAAAGGTGAAATGGGGTCGGTCCTGGGGCCGCATCCCCTCAATAAGGTTGTCAATGCTCTGTGCTTCCGGGATGCGCATGTCTAATGCGTCGACAGCGATGCGTACTCGGTCAAAATATTGTCCCAAGGTTTCCTGATGCGCCTGCACTTTCCAATAATATTCTTGCTCTAAATGAACGCGCATCCGCGCTGACAGCTTTTGCTTTAACACACGTTGCCTCAGCTGCCGTAACGACCCAGGTTTCTACAAGACTTATGCCTATAGTATACTCAACTCGCCTTTAGTAAGGCGATAAAGTAAGGCTAGCGAAACGGCGTGACGTATCTCGACTTTACTCGTCTTTACACCGCGCGTTAAAGGAGAAATGGAGCAGTGGGTCAACGGAATAAAAGAAATAACCCGACGACGGTCGTTACATACTGACTGGAAAACCAAGAGTGAAAGGTAATTTTATAATTGTTAATTGAGGAAAATGTTCAACGTTATCTCGCTGTGATGAGACGTTTTCAGCGGCTGAGGAAATGATTCACACACACTGGCCGCTCTCACTTATTCTCCTATATACTTTTTCTACCATCCCTGGAAATGCTCTGAACTGCCAATACGTCATCGTTGTGGCTTTGTGTAGCAATCTTATTACGTCACATCTTAGTGATTTCTAGCGATCACGTACATCTCAGTCCGCATGAAACTGAAGGTGTACAATCAACCACAACACCTGCCGAACTTGAGTCACAGAATCCAAGGACAGTTCCTTAATATGCTTAATAAGCAACAGTATCGGGTGAGGCAAACGAGCAAATCGATCAGCTAAACTAACTGGTGCCGACTGTTCAGTCAAAGGTTGTACCTCGGCCTCGGATTCAGACCCGAAACCTCCCCCCTCTAAACCAATAGCCAGCAGGCGAATCTGCAACGAGTGTACTTTATCACATAGTTTCTGATGAAGACGGGTATCCAACACCATACGATTAACGATTATTATATCAGACAAATAGTTACTGTAAAACGCCAAAAGTACCTAAGTCGAAACACCTGACGCTGAGTAGGTTGAGACGATCTTAAAAATTCTATTGTTAGTGTTAGTTCCTGAGCTGCTACTGAGACACGGGAAAGGCACCAAGAGCAGCGAAAGTTCCGGAGGGAAGGTAATCGATGTTAGTACTGTGGCACGGAGACGGACGGCATGATCAGACACTCATCCGTCGGTAGATAATCCTCTGATTTGGAGTTCGTATATCAGATGTTCCTAGCGTAAACGAGCAATGCAGGGAACGGCGCATGCATTAACCGTGGCCGTGGTAACTGCAAAACTCAAAAGAATTAGTATATATGACGATATACAAGGTTACTAACGATACCAAAAAACCATCAACAACACAAGCTATGTATGTATCCCCTCCCTCGTTTTAAGGAATCAAAGCCTCTGCTACCATTTGGACCGTGCTATTTGTGTCCAATAATACAACAGGAAACAGCAGGGCCATAATTACCGAACATACATAGCTTGTGTTAAACAATGCTTATTACCTTGCAAAATTTAAATACAATAAAACAGATAAATTGAACAACCCCACGGGAACAGAATAAAAAATTTTCTTAAACTCCTGTTAAAATCTGCATAACGAATGCATAAAACATTAACAAATTTCTGTCGGTGTAAATACTTGCCAAACTCTGAACCCGCAAGACTATCCTGTACAACGACGTCTCTTTTGCAATATAAATTCATATCGAGGTAAAACATTAAGGCTTAACGTAAGACTTACAAGTAATAATAAAAGCAACTTCTAAAACTTCACCGCTCGGCAATGAAGACACCTGGCACACAGACTTCTGACTAAGGAATAATCGAGTTGATGCCAATACAGGGAAGCACTAATTAAATAACAAACAATAAAAAACAACGCCTCGGCATCTAAACATTCCCTGAGAACATACGCATTTGAAACCCTTCCTTATAAAAATGAAACTTCAAAACCAGCCTACTAGGTACAAATATCATAAACGAATGGCTGATAAGTTAATACAGAATTAATAAGGCGGAGCCTCCAGCGATCTGATCGGGCACTAATTACGGAGTGGAACCCAGTTTTACAGGCTTAAATTCATATTTCGAGCGAAAGGTGCATTCGCCAAAGCGGCTGAGGAACGAGCTACAAAGATTAACTACCTGACAGAGCCAGGAACAAAGAGAACAGCAATACTCAAGGACGAGATCGGGACAGAAGGCCAGCAATATGAAGCCCGGTCTAACGAATCACAGTTCCACTGGTAACGGCCAAGTCGTCAAGCCCGGGTGCCACGACCCACAGTACCGTATGCAATACACTGCGTCCCGCACAACTGAAACATAAATCAATTACAACAGCACACTTGCAATTGCACATTCATATGACATAAAAGAATAAAACATAACATTAAAACAGGAAAGATCACCAAAAAATTTTTAACACTTAAGAATTTGCTTAAACATTACAATACACGCGTAATTAAGGTTGTCCCTTGAAACGTGATAGTAACAGCTGAGTATTACTTTAAACGGGCAAGAGTCCACCAGGACTACACTTTAATGGAATCTGATGTAGTTTTATGAGACAGATTAGTATTTCGATACTCGTAAGCTAAAGAGAAAAGCCAAACACCACGCCTCGTGCTGCAACCCAAAACCTTTCCGCCGTCTCCGGCCACAGCACTCCAGTAACGCCACGCGCAGGGAGCATGTACACCAACCAAGTAAGGGCCAACCTTCCGACCGTGTTGTAACGGCAACCGACAGACCACTCGGTGAGATCTGATGCCTCGACGCTGCAGACTTAAATAGCCGAGCCCGCGATGAACAATTGACTCGCGGCCGTCCAAAGCGAAATCGACGCCAAGGATGACACTACAAGAAAGAGGTACTACCGCCAGCCGCGCGACATGTCAGATGTGGGCTTTCGGAGCCGAAGGCCCACTCGTGTACCTCTGATAACTACACGACACAAAGTTATTGGACTATCGATGTCTGCAAATATTTTGCCTGTCGGACGAGTCTCGTTTCAAGTTGTATCAAGCGGGTGGATGTGTACGGGTATGAAATCCATAGATCCTGCATGTCAGCAGGGGACTGTTTTAACTGTTGGAGGCTCTGTAATATTGTGGGGAGTATGTAGTTGGAGTGATATGGGAGCCCTGATACGTCTAGATACGACTCTGATAACCTGCATCCACTCATGTCCATTGTGCATTCCGACGGAGGTGGGTAATTCCAGGAGGACAGTGTGACAGTGGCTCCAGAACTGCTATAGAGTGGCTCCATGAACACTTTTCTGAGTTTGAACAGTTCCAATGGCCACCAAACTCCTCAGACATGAACATCATTGAGCATATGTGGAATGCTTTTCATTGTGCTGTTCAGAAGAGATATCCGCCCCCTCCTACTCGTATGATTTATGAACAGCCCTCCAGCACTATTTCAGACATCAGTCGAGTCCATGCCACGTCGTGTTGCGGCCCTTCTGCGTGCTCGCTGGCGCAGTACACGAATTAGTCAGATGTACCAGTTTCTTTGGCTCTTTAGCTTATAAACACTAACTTTCTTTTAAAGTAATCAGACGGTTGAAGCTGTTTACACAGGGTAGTTCGATTATCTAAGAAATCGGGGGTGGAGGCTTTGCGGCTATCCTACTAATTAATTTACTTTATTTCTTTTCAAAGAGAAGAGGGAAGTTACAGTCTCCCGTATCCGTTTCTGAAATGATAGGAGATCGTAACCGACCGATTGAAACCAATGTGATAACACAAAAAAAGTGACCTAGTGATTTTTCTTCGTCGAGTGGCTGTACACGGAACGTAGATTGAGCTGGGTATGACGGCAGGCGCACAGACCGCCGGGGGGGTGTGCGGCTGCCCCAGCACCCGGGGACCGAAGCCCCTGCCGTCCATCAGGACGCAGCCCGCTGCACTCTGACCTTTCTAGCCGAGTGCCCGGGCGCGAGCCGGGCCGCGAGCTACATAGATCTCCCGCTGGGCGCGGTGCTTGCCTCACCGTCCTCTGCAAGGTCTTCTTTAGTCGGAAGTCTAAAAACTGCAGATGAGAGCAAAGCATTCCACTTTCATACAGACGCAACAGGATAACTTAATTAGTGCGAAGACTAATAGTTTAGAACAGAGGTCGTCAAACTTTTATTCTCAAGTGGCAAGTTGACACTTGACATCGACGATTCTTCTGAATTTATGGTTTATACAAGGCTTGGCCAAAAATGAAAGTGAGCAAAGTGTGGGCTCCATATGGTCAAGCGTTTAGAAAAAAATAGCATTATTGGCACGGTCGGGTGAGACATGAACTTTTTATGTTTGCGTAGTTACCAGGCAGATTTTGGCACACCGGAATGGTTAAAAGACGGAAATCGGAGGGTGCCCGGGTCTAGTCCATATACGTGAACTTTTTCAATTTAAATAATGCTCAATGTATTGTATTTACTTATTTTTCATAAAAGTGTCTGCCCTCTTCGCTGAGTGGTCAGCCCGTCTAACTGTCTGTAGTGGGCCCAAGTTCGATTCCCGGTCGGGTCGGAGTATAAGGAAAATTTGCGATTGCAAATAGATTTCTAGGAAATGATTGTATGCCGTTCACAAGAACATGGTCAATTAACATTTTTATTATTTTACAGCTGACGCTTTACACTTGCTGGGATGTTATTTATCGTAAAGACGGGGAAAGAAGTAATTGTCTCTGCATGTTGCACGCACGATAAACTCCGTGGTTTTGCAGTTAAATGGTTCTTTTAAAATTTCTATAG
The DNA here is from genome assembly GCF_023864345.2 of Schistocerca serialis cubense. Taxonomy (NCBI): domain Eukaryota; kingdom Metazoa; phylum Arthropoda; class Insecta; order Orthoptera; family Acrididae; genus Schistocerca; species Schistocerca serialis. Next base: position 603,589,228 of record NC_064638.1, on the reverse strand, counting down.
AAACACAAACTTTTGTTATATTCATTAAAGGTTCTGTCTCATTCCACAGTCTGGCAGAGAATCACGTTTAAGTCATCATGTCGAAAAATATTGGCGAGGATAGCTGGTGATATACAGTGGTATGTATTTTGATGTAGTCTTCTCGAGATGTGATTTGTTTTTCTCTCTCGATAAGATAAGGGCAGGTTCGAAGCTTACTGATGGAATGCTTCACCTGACGACGTAAAATAGCCATCGAACCTTACTCTAGCGGAGTGCATTACTACTCACTATAATACTGCTCGATGACAGTCCTTCTACATCCTGATAAATCTCGTCGTATAACTGTGAACGGTAGCCCTTTCCTCGAGTCAGTCAACAGGAGAAACTTGTTCTCGTGTCAGTATGGCTTTATCACATAAGTAAAAATATTTAGTTTTAGACTATGTTTTCCAGAATTTGACGAAGTAATAACGAAATTCCTACATTTTGCTTTTGTCTTTGCTTTTCATGCGTACAATATACATATTATTACCTCGGTTTATTTGCAGTGTAAGGAAGGTGAAGCTGAAAACAAAAAAGAGGCAAAAATTCCTTTTCATATACCGGCGAACCTTCGATTATCGATCTGTACTCCTTCTGCTTCACCAGTCGCTGCCTGGAACCTTCGCTAACATAAATGGCTCACCTCGTCCGACTCGTTCCTAAGTGCTGTCTTTTTCTAAACGCTCTGTCATCTGGATCTCCCCCTTTCATTTATGTTCAAGTGCTGTATATGCCATAAATTCGGACGAAATCGGTGAAGACGACTAGAGACGGTCCCCTTGTCAGAACGACAGGCCGGCCTCTTGAGTAGCCACAGCGCGCAGCCCGGCGGGCGCGGCGCGTCAGCATGGCCGGGCACGCACGGTGGACCGCGACCAGCTGCGTAGCCGGGTTGGCCAGTGCGCGTGCGGGCGACCGAGCGGTAGGGGTGGGTTGTTTTCGCTAAAACAACAAGCTTTCGTTTTTTCAGTGGCAAGTTAATCGGACTGTTAAAACCGAGAAAAAAACCGGTTTCTGAGATAACCGATTCTTCGGGTTTTTATTCCAGTTATTTCTTATAATAAACGTAAAAAACTAAGACTGAAAAATTTTGTCTCCCTCAGTTTCAAAATACGCAGGATGAAAATATTAAATTATATACGCAAATAGAAGAAAACTTTGTTCGTCCACGCTGATTTTCTCGATAAGTGGTAAGTGGCTGACTAGAACAAAAACCACCCGTATTCTCCTATTGATTCTAATTTTTTGAAACTCTGCTCGAAAACTATGTAGTAATCCATGATCATGCCACTGTTTTTAAATAACGAATATTCAGTGATAAAGAGTGGAAACTGAGGTTGAGGACCGGCCGGAGTGGCCGAGCGGTTCTAGGTGCTACAGTCTGGAAGCGCGCGACCGCTACGGCCGCAGGTTCGAATCCTGCCTCGGGCATGGATGTGTGTGATGTCCTTAGCTTGGTTAGGTTTAAGTAGTTCTAAGTTCTGGGGGACTGATGACCTCAGAAGCTAAGTCCCATAGTTTTCAGAGTCATTTTTGAGGCTGAGGAGCTCTATTCCAGCTTTTAATTTGTCCATTTTCAAGGGCTCCATCAGATAAAAGCTATATTACGCAGATATAGGTAGCAGATGCTCTGCTTTCTGTTGTTATTGTAAACTATGCATGAACTGTTAAGTTTTAAGTTTTCTCTTCATATTATGTCGCATGTTTGTTCTGGCTCCTCCCGTTTATAATCTTTTAAGGCAAATACAGTATCATACTTTACTGGTATCGCACTTCATAAAATGATTCCAGGCCGTTCTGTAATGCAACTGATGGACAACGACGACAGTGAAAACTACAACATAGACCACAGGGGCAGGTCTTGAGCACTGCATGTACATGCGTACTATCTAAGAGGCCACTCCATATGGTACCCGGTAAATTGTTTTCGATAACGGTAGAAGATGAAGAAATGAATTTGTGCCACGGCCGGGTTATGAAGCCAGGTCTCCTGTTCACTAACAAGATGTGATAGAAATTACACCACCGTAGCATTACAGCTAACACAACTGCAGTGGCCGCCCTTGTTCAATGGCCTCCCCAACTTCAATTCACTACAGCCTATTTTCCCTTCTTACATCGCCAGTATTGCCACAAGGTACATTATTGTCTCAGCAGAGCTGTACCAATTCTTACGCCACGTGTTTGTTGCTCGTTTCTGGCAGCTTTGTTATTAAAAGCGTACCGACTGCTTTTCCCATTTTGACAAACTGCCTGTTGGCTTCTGTCTCGGGTTCTTAGGCCGACGTTCATCTAATGATTTTACTGACGTTTCGCCAGCACGAGTGGCTGGCATTGTCGAAGTTTCACCCTCCATTGCCGGTGGTGAACTGGAGCCGTGCTCGCAGCCGCAGACCATATGTACCTGGCGCGCCAACGTCCGAGGGCTTCTCCTCAGTCATTTCCGGTGTGGTTCTCCTCTTGCTACGTGCGACGGTCGTTCGCTGCAGTACTGGAAGCCAGGATCCGTTTACCTTATGGCTTTCCTCTTTCTTGTTGAAACTGTTGGTATGTTTTTGTATTTCTACAGCTTCTCTGAACAAGCGCATGTGTTAATGCTTCTCTACAGCCAGAACTTCCGTGTCGGTGGATTTTATTACGTGGTCGGTCTCACTCAGTGCGTGCTCTGCCACGGCCGATTTCTCCACCTGCCCCAACCTGCACTGTCGCTTATGTTCTTTGATCCTGGTGTTGATTGATCGTCCAGTCATTCCGACATTAACTTTTCCGCATGTGCATGGTGTACGGTATATTCCCGACATTGCAAGTGGGTCCCTTTTCTCCTTTGCCGATCTAAGACACTCTTTGATCTTCCTTGTCGGTTTGAAAATCGTCTTTACGCCATGTTTGCGCAATATACGGCCGATTCTGTCCGTGACTCTGGGAATATATGGCAGAAAGACCGTACTCGACATTTATTTTTCTGAAAGGGCGGAAGAAATACGCACTGAAACAGTCAGGATACTGCGCCAAGCAAAACCACCAGCTTGCAAGAAGAGGTACAAGCCATTAAGAATCTCAACACCGACAAGAGTATACTGGTACTGTCTGCCGATAAGGGGAATGCGCCGGCCGGGGTGGCCGAGCGGTTCTAGGCGCTACAGTCTGGAACCACGCGACCGCTACGGCCGCAGGTTCGAATCCTGCCTCGTGCATGGATGTGTGTGATGTCCTTAGGTTAGTTAGTTCTAAGTTCTAGGGGACTGATGACCTTAGAAGTTAAGTCCCATAGTGTTCAGAGCAATTTGAACCATTTTTTGAAGGGGGATGCGACCGTCGTAATGAATGCCGAAGATTGTGAGCAAAAGATGCGAGACCTATTAGATCCGACGATGTACCGAAAACTAAGCACAGTACTGGCTTCCAGTACTGCAGCGAACAGCCGTCGTACGTAGCAAGAGGAAAACCGCACCGGAAACGAGCGAGGAGAAGCCCTCGGACGTCGGCGCGCCAGGTACATATAGTCTGCGGCCGCGAGCTCGGTTCCAGTTCACCACCGGCAATGAAGTGTGAAGCTTTGACAATGCCAGCCACTCGTACTGGCGAAACGTCAGTAAAATCATTAGACGAACGTCGGCCGAAGAACCCGAGACAGAAGCCAATAGGCAGTTTGTCAACAAGTGGCCACGAAATCTTAACAATTTTGTTTTCCCATTTTCTACGATAAAGCAATATTTCGGAGCAATGCAAATTTTACAAATAAAAATTACTTGCTCTTTAAAAAAGATTTGTTTAAAAACTAAAAATTGTTGCACTGACGCTATTGCAAATTGGCATTTCGGCTTTTTAAGCAGGTTATTAGTAAAACATAAAAACATCTGTTATAGCCGAGACCAAACATATACCAAAAAGTACCGGTTATTCAGAACTAAAATGCTGGTATGGGTTGGTTTTTTCCATCCGTACTGGGCGAGCCGAATCCGGCACCGTGCGCCACTTCAGTTGCGATTTCGCTGCACACCTAAAGCTGCAGCACTAAAAGTGCCCGAAGTATGTTTGTCGGTTATTCATTAAGTGAGAGAGTGTGTATGTTTGTATTCGGCAGGTGGATCTTCGAGTCGGGCCACCTGGCACCCGGCTACGACGTGTTCCGCTGCGTGGTGAACATCCCGGAGGACGTGGAGCGCGTGGGCGAACCGGCCGAGGGCGAGCAGCTGGCGGTGATGGCGGCGGGCCAGCTGGGCCGCGTCTACGGCGCCGCCACGCTCGTCGGCAAGGACGAGATGAACGGCCGCGTCAACCCGGCGCTCGAGCCCGACGACGACGTCTCGCCCGCCGAGGTGCGCCGCCGACCCTCCGCCGCGTGCTCCTTCTCGCTGGAGCTGCTCTTTCTGCACTACGAACTGCCCATCCCAGAGCCCGCCCCCGCCCCCGTACCTGTCCTCGAGTACGCCCCCGCACCCGCCACCGCACCGACGTCCGCTCCCACAGCCACATCCGGCCCCACTCTGTCCCGATACCTCAGCGTATGCTCGTCGGCCCTGCAGCAGGTGCTGCGCGCAGTCGTCGACTGCGTCTCCTCGCTACTCAGATACCTGTCGGCGCTCTTCTAGCCCACCCTACTCCTCGCGTTTGTTTCGCTACTACGTGTTCGTAGGATCGGCAGGCTCTTACACAGGTTTCCAGAGTATCGCTATTCATCGAAAGGTCTTACGCACACTCGAACAACGTCAGTGTGTCCAGCATTTCTGATAAGTAGGGAGCAATGACGCACATCACTATTAATAAAGACATTCTAAATCTACTTCACAACGATTAAGTTCCTCCAGACTCTTTGCCTATCGTGACCCTCCAGATAAAGGTTTGAAAACTGGCTTCCTGTATAAAAATTTTAAGGGTACAAATACACTACAGGAAAAAAATTGTTAGTTAGGGGGTTGCATTTCCATGCCTCTTTCACTTGGTCGGTCAATACTGGAACGGTTAATGCTGGTTGTGAATAACACTGGAGTTGTCTTCGGATGATGTCCCGTACATGCTCGATTGGAGACAGATCTCGTGATCGAGCAGACCAGGGCGAAAGATCGACACTCCACAGAGAATGTTGTTTTACAACAGCAGTACGTAGGAACGCGTCATCCTGTTGGAAAACACTGTCTGCATTGCTGTTTAACAGTGGCAACACAACAGGTCGAATCACCAGACTGACATTCAAATTTGCTGTCTGGGTGTGTGGGATAGCCACAAGAGTGCTCCTCCTGCCATACGAAATCTCACCCCAGATCATAAACCCAGGTGTAAGTACAGTGTGTCTAGGCCGCAGACACATTGGTTGCAGGTGCTCATATGATCTCCTACTACTGACACACGGCCATCACTGGCGCCGAGGCACAACCGACTTCATCAGGAAACACACCAGACCTCTATTCTTCTCTCCAATGAGCTCTCGCTTAATACCTATTATATGGCAAATACCAATGGTTTGGGGGTCAATAGAATGCACGCTACAGGGTGTCTCGCTCGGAGCTGTCCTTGAGGTAACTGATGTGTGACAGGTAGATGTTTCTCTGTGATACCAACTGCTGCCCGAATTGCTGCAGGAGATACAATACGAGGCCTCACAGCTATATGGTGAACACGACTGTCTACCCTCTCGGTAGCGCCTCGTTGCAACAAGGAGTCTGGTATTCTCGCCATCGTTCTTCCCGTGTCCACTGCTGTCAGCACACATGTACTGTGGCTACTGTCCTGCCAAGTTTTTCGGCAATATTTCAGAAGGAACATTCAGTATTTCGTGGCCTTATTACACTACCTAGTTCAAACTCAGTGAGCTGCTGATAATGGAATCTTCGATGAATTAAAGGAATTCCTGACTAACATCAACTCACTACGTCCGATCTGAAAGGTAACTAATTCTCACGACTGCTACAGAACGTATTTAGAGCAAACGTGATTTGCATCCTTATAGACGCTATTAGCGTCGCTGTTTTGGAGGGAAATCTGAACAGACGTCATCTTTTGGACGTCTAGACACGTGTACCAATTTTCTTTTATGTCGCACAACTCCTTCTTGGTGCAATTACTTTTTTTCGTCAATATACGCATCGTTTCGCGGCCGGTATCAGTCTCATTAAAATCCTATCTGTGCTGCCGCATCATCTCATGAGATGCTAAAAGTACTGAAATAACCAATATAACGGCCGAGTTTCTGCAGTTGAGTCAGTGCATAGAGACTACACCCTGAAGATGGCCTCTGCAACTTGACATAAACGTAAGTTATTTTAGTATTTTAGCATCTTACGTACAGGATGTCCATAAGATCCATGTAGAAATCAAATCAAAAGATCGTATGAGACGTAGGTATAAAGTAAAACTATTCACAATCATTTCATGTAGACATTTCCTAGGTAGTTAAGGTTTTATCTGATCCGGTCCAAAATCGCAGTAGCAAGTAGCAATAGCAGTAGCAAGCTCCAAGCCGTTTCGCTTCAGTGCTTGCATAATTCAAACTTCGTATGCGTTCAAGTGAAGTCATTTATTCTGCAGTTTGTGAACTGTACTATTGAGTGGGCGATACTTAGCTCTCGTGATGTTCAGCGATCTGTCTTCGGACGCTCTCTCTGAACCTCTCTTTCCGACATAACCAGAATGTCCGTCTACACTCATTCATCACATCAACCCAGTTCATCTTAACGTCTGCTGATTTCACTTGAAATTCACGTTGGAAATTTCTTTCCACAGCAATGGAAGATTTAGTTTTTGCACACCACACCACAGACTGGGCTCTCTGTTGAGCCGTAGTCATTTCTGGTAATTAATTAACTTCTGAAATAAAAGAGAAGGAATTAATTAGACATAAATCGAAACAAAGATTTTTGAGCTGCTATCTGTATCTCATAGTTTTGCTTTAATTCCATTTGGGAATCAGGAACGTTTCGTGTACACTCCATGTATCTCACACTGTGGTACAGCATACACCCAGATAGTTCTTAACTCAATTTTATAGGTAGAATCATGATTCATGACCGACAGTCAGAAAAGACAAGGCGTTTCATGAGGAATCATGGAGTGATGGACAATTCCGAAGCTCAGCGACACCTTGATGCCATTTGAGAGGTGCAGGCTACGTGCCACCACCGGGTTTCATCGTTAGCTTTCTCTCATAATCATACTGCTCAAACATGACCACACATTATAAACACGCCCACTACATTCACCCACACTCAACGGATACATCTAACACAACTCGTATACACCACATGGAAAGGGGCTATTGTGCCTGGACGAAGATAAAAAGGAGAAAAATTGCAATAGAAATGAAATAAAAAGGAATACTTCATACAGCTGTAAAATGTCATAGAGATCTCCGAATGAGAACAAGACTAGTAAACGTAGGTTATCTGTGACGCTGCCTACTGTAATTATATGCTTATGCTATTACCCATATTGTACGGAAAATGGCCATTTGTTATAATGAGGAAGTTAAAAAGCAATTAATAGTCACGGGTGACATTCATAACAACCAGAGCTGGAGAAGACTAAGAAAAGTCGTAATTATCATCAGTTTCATTTTCCGGAGTTGGAAACTTGGGAAACTACAAGAAATAGGCCTCTCGCGGACGACGAAACCCGTATATTCCTAATTGGATAAACGCTGAGAAATATGTTGTACGTAAAAAAACTTTTATTTCAGAAAAATACGCGGCATACGTTGAATGCATTGTGTATAATAATGAAATACTTAATACATCTTAAACAGTCACTGCCGGGAATGATATTCATTTCTTGACTATGACTTATGTCAATTTTATAACTACGTATTCGAATAAACCGTCGAATTAGAGGGTCACTATGGTTTTTATATTTATCAAGATTTTAGAGACTCTCAAAAAAGTAATTTCATAATTTTTTATTTTTTAAAATCCACGTTACACGCAGAAATATATAACAAAATATTGCGTTATAATGATATAAGAGGATATAATTTCAAAATTCTTACTAACAGGAAAGAAATAGGCCTCATTCGTCAACACAAAATATTTATCGTCAGAGGTTACACAAGAAATATATGAGAAAGTTGAAAATTTAGATTAACATCTAAGAGGGGATGAAAGTTTGTTATTTATTACAAAATGGAATGTGTTTGCTGATGATGTGATAACTAAATAATTTTGATAGGGGAAGGACTTGAAATGACATGAAAGTTTGAAATTTTCCTGCTATTTTTATACTATACAAACACGTAACTTATAAATCACAAGAGACAAAGACAAACTCCAAAACGAGAAGCAACGGAGAAAATGCTTTATGAAGGTCAAAGAAGCATAAAAAGGATTGCAAATACATGCGAATGCCTATACGATTTAGGATCATACTCTAATCGTGATGAAACGCACTTCGACACACGAAGTGGCAGACAAAGCAATCAGGATGTTTGTCAGTCGCGAATTACGAAATGATGAGATAAATTCTAAATGTATAGAAATGCCTAAGATAATAATATTTTACTAGATTTGATATAAGTGCCTTAACCTGAGTAAAATGTTTTGTAGTAGACTATTTTCCTATTGTAGCATCCCACAGTGGCCTAACTGAGAGACCTGAACACACTCTTCACATCCTGCCAAATGAGAATTCCTGACCCACCTGAAGAATATAACGTGATATTGTTCTTCCTATTATCGATACGTTGACTATTGGAAGTAAAGAATATTTTCTTCTAATATGTGTTTCATTACTGGCTTCCTCCCTGTTGTCCCAAACAACGAATTATTTATACAATTTTAATCTCCATCACCGTAAAGAGAATAAGCAACTGACGGCAAGTGCTGAAAAGATGAGTATATCGACTTGTGAGCACAATTCGTCCACTTCAGTTTCGCTACCTTTAACTAAATTGATTGAAGCGCAGAAAATCTAATATTTGCGGTCTAAAATCACAGACTTGATCAGAGAGTGTTAGAAATCCTACATACGAGCGGAAGGTCTTTCCTAGGGAAGATTTTGCAATGTTCTCCTATAACTATGCAAGGGCAAACACGAATCTGACCCATTATTCTGGTAAACTTCTCTCTTGCAGTGTGAAAATAAAGAAATAGCTAAAAAAATATATATTAAATCTGAAGCATAATACTGTAAGACTGTGTCAGAAAGCGATAAGTTAAACTGCCATTTAATGTATAGAAACGATGAAGGGAGCTGTTTACGAGAAAGGTCACAGGGCGAAGTGTCTTGAGACTCGACATGTACACACCGTATGATAATCAACGGCGTAAACGCATACGGTTGAATGTACATAATACCAGAAGGAAGTCGCAGTAAAGATAGGTCAACAAAAAGACTTTCTAAACGCGGAAGTAATTATTGACACTTGCAATGAGAAATCCGTTATGTTCGTAAGTAGTTAAACTGAACAGGTAAACGACAGTTATTGAAAAGCTCTTGTCTTTACAGAACAAGAGAAAAGTATGTAGCCAGCTAAAACTTCACCAGTAAAAGACATACTAAAGTAAATAATTTAATAATGTGAGTATAAACGTTAATTACCAATAGATGTATATTTGTAAATTAGTATAGTAGAACAAAACATTAATTAAAGAAAATCATTTAAGAGTCTCCAATACAGCTGAAATGCCAACACATTTCCACATGTTTAATAGGATTATGAACTGGTTATGCAATCTGAAATACGATTTTGCACGTTAGAAAGGCCAGTGATTCGAAATGTTCTGTTACCGAAGAATACAGTCAGAAAAAGTACGAAATGAAGAGGTACAAGGAACAGATAAGGAAAGAAAGTCTAAGGGAAATCTGCACTAGATGAAGAGACAGTCTTGTGGAATGTGTGTAAGGAAATCTATAACTTCGAAACGAACAGTAGATGGAAGAAGTGTAGTACCATACTTATGATTAAAGTGCGTGAAACAGATTGTCAAGGATGATGCAGAGGCAGAGATGTAAATCAGAATAAGAAAGGATCATTTTGCTTTTTCCGAAGTAGGAACAAGAAATAAGAATATGCTACATAAGAAAATTTCAGTGGAAGTCGAAACAACGAAACTGTAAAATTTCAGCTTGACAATGAAAAATTTTTACTCTCAGAAAACAGGACATTATTTCAGGAATGATCGGCACAGGAGAAAATGATTGTTACTGTAATATTGCTTCAGAATTATAATGGCCATATTTGTCTTTATAGCAACCATTTGCTTTCTCAAAGAATGTTAATTTAAGCCCAAAACATTGTTATTAAATTATTACACCTGGAAGTATAATGAGAGTAAAATATTACTAGAAAAGTCTCTCACGAGGAAAGTCAGCTATCGGTGAAAACTCAATTTTCAGGTACAGATTGGATAAACAATGTAAAAAATAGTTGCCAACTGCGTTTAATCAATCCTGCTAGGGAAGTAGTGCAATCCTGATCAAGCATTTTGCTCTTGGAGTATGTTTTATTACGGACCAGAGCTACACGAAAATCACCTATTTTACATGTACACGAACCAACGAGAAAAAATAACAAATTAGAGAGATTTACATGCTTATTTGCGTATGCATAGAGCATTTCATCCAACGTTAGCGTCTGTAAGAACTGTGTTAATTTTTCTGTGACAAGAAAGTGGTCCAGTCATAGACTGTTCGATCCCAAAAGTCGTATCTGCTTGTGCTACCGAAAATAAACTGAATATCATACTGTAAAAAAATACCGTGGTCACTAAAAAAAAAGGACTATTGTACATTTGCGCCAGAGTAATAGATCTATATGAGACAAGTTACGTGATATACTTCTTTTGTATATGTGACATGAAATTATGGAGTAAAAATACTCTGAATATGGAGACTTTTACAATGTTGGTGCAGCTGTTGGAACAATACGTCATCTGGAAGAATATTCCAGTTAATAGTCTCGGCCGAGAACGGCGTAAACATCACACCTGACTCGCCTTTTCGACCCGAACTACCGTAAAAAGTGACGCATCATTCAACTGCCGTAACAACAGTAAAACAATTTCCGTATTCAATGTATTTTTACTCCATGATTCTTTTCAGATATATGAAATAGTTATATCACTAAATCTCTCTCATACGGATCAGCTATTCTGGCACAAAAAACGCAGTACCATTATAAATGCTACAGATCATTGTATTTTTTTTTAAAAAAAACCCATTTAAGTGATTTTTGGTAGCACAAGAAGATAGGGCTTCTGTAATCAATCAATCTTGGGCTGAATTATTATCTTGTTGCATTAAAATTAGCATAGTGCTTGCAGATTCCAGTTAGATGGGACACTGCGTACATGTAAGATATTAAACACATCAACAGCGTGCTGCAAAGTGCATTGCACTGAAAGGGGGCAAATAGCTTGATGGAAGAATGTTAGAGTTCTCAGTGTGTAATGCTGGCACAGATCAGCAGAAAAGTCTTCCGAGCACGAGTTACGTTTTTACAAGATTCAGGTAGAAGTCAAGAGCAACACCAGCACTGCCTATTCTACGAGATACTGACAGTATAGCGATTAATAACCCAGAGATATCGCTGAGTTGTGGAAAAACATGAGGAAGCGCTTAGGATGTAAAGTGAAATTCAGTAAACTATCTCCACGTGATGAAACCACTTACTCAGTCAGTTACCCTAGATGTGCTCAGAGTGGTGAAAAAGTTTAAAAATTTGCGTGTTTACAAGTTTATCGCTTCTGTATTAACAGAAGTAAGTCTACAGCTGTCCATGAGCTCATCTAACTCATTCTTCATTCCGTTCCATGCGGCGCTGAATAATCACCTCTCGAACGTAACTGCTGCGGGATACAGTAGACTGACATTACATTAGAACTGGTTTTCACCGCTGAAGCTTTTTCGGACGCTCAACGTCTTCTTGACAGGTTTATTCAAGTGCTTCAAATTATTGACTTATAGGGTATTTTCCCAACAGTGTCAGCATACCACAATTCTTTTTACAATTACAAATGGTTATGGTCAAGTTTCTACTTCTCTTTCTACAAATGCAACGCATAGATTTTCTTGTGCTGTTCTTTCCGAACAATTTTCCTAGGTGGAGGTGCATTTTTAATGTTCTCGTCTTCATCACTAATTTGCCACATTTTCGTACGTATTTTCAGTAGTTTACATCGTTTCACAGCTGGTTTATTAAAGTCTTTCTTTCACACAAATCTATGATGGTTACTAGCGGCTCTTCCTAAGGAACTGTTCCGAACTTTACGATTCACGTGAATAAAAACTTCTAATTTCGGCAGCACGGAACTTGTCAAATAATTTTTTAAGCCATCAGAAAAAACAACCTAATATTCCGTTTATATGAAGCGCAAAAACCTTGAAAAATTGAACAACATTCTCAGAAGTCCCGAGGAACAACGGCGTCGAAAATTCTGGCTGGTCTCCAAAGAAATCGCCATATCCACAAGGATCTAGTGGTTTACATGTACTTTCATGGACTTACAACCAAATCCTATCCAAAAAGCTTCCTTCGCTTTCACCGATGCAGTCAGCCAGAAACTAATTGCAGTTGTTTTCGTATAAAAATGTCAGTCGATACGACAGTAAGAGAATACAACCAATGGAAGATCAGGACAGGTATTACCTGTACGAGAGAGAAACCGTAAATAGCTTACTAGAAGCAGAAAAGATAATATTTGGCTATGCCGGACTGTGTTTTTTCTATGCGAGAAAAGAATGCACGCCATTGTTTCTCGTATACCGTCCCATTTTAAGGTGTGGTTTGGCTGTAATAACATCTCCTCCGTTCATAAAAAGCATCTCCTCCGTTCATAAAAGTTTCTTCAAATTTTCTTCTTTCTTAATATTCTATTGTTGTAGCTGATTGCGTGGGATAGTTATCTGTTAAGAAAAGATTAATTTTCGGAGACCAATCGGTGTAATTTTTGCCTTGCGTGAATGTTATTATTGGTAAATTTCAAAGTGTTTTAGCAAGTGTTATGCAGAGTTTATCATGGTGTAGTATAACGACACGTTGGCTTCATAGGATGAGAGTTCCACTTGCGGTGTTATGTTGTCTGTGGTTGATGAGTGGGTTTAATTTGCTGACAATTAAGCTGGAGGAAAATGGACTAACCGAGCGAGGTGGCGCAGTGGTTAGACAGTGGACTCGCATTCGGGAGGACGGCGGTTCAATCCCGTGTCCGGCCATCCTGATTTAGGTTTTCCGTGATTTCCCTAAATCGCTCCAGGCAAATGCCGGGATGGTTCCTTTCAAAGGGCACGGCCGACTTCCTTCACCGTCCTTCCCTAATCCGATGAGACCGCTGACCTCGCTGTCTGGTCTCCTTCCCAAAAACAACCAACCAACCAAAATGGACTTCGTATGCAACCTGGTTTACAACAGGTGGAACGTACGCTGCCCAAACATCAGTTAACAACAGACATTAGTTACATCACGTTCACTGTGTTACATAGTCAGCTTATTTATCTGCCTGAGAAATGCAGCATAATATTAATTCGTGCATTTCTTATTAACATCTCGCCAATACGATCGGCGTCGGTCACTCGGTTCAAAGACATTTCTGCTCATAATCCAGTGTTCTTCTACTTTGGCAAAACACCGCCTTTCTGTTCTCTGTGTTGCTCTTATGATTTCGACTCGTGTTTTATTCAGGACGAGGAATAACACCCGGAAAACTTTAAGATTTTCAGGGTACTTTTATTAAAAAGATCTGTCTCACGATTTACGTGTTACTGACAAACGTAGTCAATAACAATACAGAACCCACAACAGTGATATTTCTGTTCGTAAGAAACGAATGAAAGTTGTGACCTCTGTCTTAAAGTTCGTTAGTCGTAGCATTACGGAACAACAGTAAACCTAGTTTCAGATCAAGGGGAAATCGAAATCACTTTCTCTGGTCAATAAACAAAACTGTAGACATAAAAGGCGACCGACGGATACACTCATTTCCTTCTCTGAATTCCTAAATTAATGGTCGTTGAATCTAGCACCTGCACACAACAAAAACACCGCCACAGTGAGAGCAACAGCTTAGAAATGCATTATATTTATTATTTGTGGTTTAGCTAATCATGGAAATTTGTAGAACAGTAAGCGATCTTGATATCTAAGTCAAGACTGCGAGTAACAGGTATAAAGCTCAAATGAAATTTTATAATAACGCTAACACTGCGGGGGGAATAACAAGATTATTTGGAAGACTATGTGGAGGAAACAAAATAAGATCTCCTCATCTGGCCAGTCCGTAAATTCAAAGTGAGGGAGACAAAAGGATGTCACAAATTATAACCAGTCAAGCGACATAAGTTACGTGGAGCGAGCTATCACAAGTGCGGAACTTACATTTCTTCAAACATTAGCTAGTGTGCACCGATCGGCACGTCGGCCGCCGGGAGACGAATAGCCCAGAATCTTAATTCAAAACTTCCAACCCTTCACTGTAAAAATAGCTTGCCATGGAGAGGACCACTAAACGTTGTTGCGAATGTGACGAAAGAAAATACCGCTTATTTTATGAAAAATAAAACCGAAAATACTAGGGAAACACAGCTGAAACTTCCCACTCTTTGTATACAAAACGTATATTAACAAATACGAGGTTGGGGGAGTGTCTCATCGATTGGTCAGCCTCTTCGCACGAAGCACAACGGCGGAGGCGACTCATTCAATTGGGTAGACCAAAATTTTGGAGCGCAAGCAGCCAACATTCCACACTGGTCGGTCACCGTCACTGTTTCCCATCCTTTGATGTACATACAAAAATGGCAAAAGCGTCATACTCAGTTGTTCTCTTGGCATGGCAATGTTTGCCCTCAGCGAGCACGAAACAGGCCACCCCAAGCATGCTCCCCCTCTTAATCTGACTAACTGACTGTCTCCTGCAGACAAACAGAAACTTGGGTAAATAGCTACATGCTTTTCAATGGAACTGCCTCTACATTAGCCTCTTATGTTTTACAGGAACGTCAGGGAAAAAACTGTACAGTGAGGCGGATATTTGTACTATACACATGGATAAGAGTTCTGTGTCTTAAATACGCTACCATTTCTCCCTGTGAGAAAATCTTCGTCTTGAATGACCGAGGTTACTTCATGTGTACTTTTTAATTGTAGTTGTGTGACATGACTGCCCTGTATAGTTATCCGATATTGCTTCATTTTCTGCCACTATTTCACGGTTACTTTATTGAATGTACTGTAAATGTGTGCCAGATAGGAAAGTCTGCGTTTTTCTTGCTGGGAAGTTGAACTCCGGGTGTACTCTAAGGTTCCACACACGCCTTGCGACGACACCTCGAGAACTAGTGCAAGGCCATGAGTGTTGCTTGCAGCAGCGGAAGGCGCCCCTACAGTAGTGCCTCCAACAATACTGGACATAAGAATGGTATTTTATCGTCATTTCAAGTGAGTCCCGGTTCTTCTAAAGTAGTCGGATGGAAATATCCATGTGTGGATGCTCCGAGGAAGACGTACGTTGCCGGCTTGCATTCACCAATTTCATTCGAGCCCAGCAGCTTGCGTAATAGTACGGTGTGGCACTGCGTACAAAGCACAGTCATCTGTGGGTTAACGTTTTTGGGAGCAGCCTAGCTTAGAGATCCGTAAGATTGTCTTGCAAAAAGACGAGAGCACATGTTTCCCGTTCTGTCCTGACCCATGTTGATGCAAGGAGCATTCTACTGTTGTCAAGGCTACCAGCTTCTAAAGATCTCTTAACCACTGAAAGTAGGTAGTTACGGATTCATCTACATCCACATCGACAAACGTTTTCCGCAAGCAACGATACGATGCATGGCGGAGCGTACCTCCTACCACTACTACTCCTGTTTACAATATAATAAAAATATATATAATAAATGATTGGATATATGGAAATAATGAGATTAATGTTTCGGCGCTCGGACAAGCACAAGAAGTTGGGCTATGGCTGTAAATGGGTTCATATTCGTTCATATTAGTTCTGCATGGACGAAATAGTCTTTCTCGTGCTGTAGATTTATGCTTACCAATTAATAATACTATGTCCGATCGTCGTATTCATCAACAAAATCTTGACCGTGTTCATCATTCCTTTTGTTTCCGGATCTTCGTATTAGCTCCGAAGTACACAGGTGGGTTTCTTGAATTCTTCTATATTACAATACTATTTGGAATAATAAGTCAATTTTTCACTAATGAAATACCAATGTATGATTTTTTCTACACAAATCAAAAACACAGACTTTTTTACTTATTCTCTCAACCCAAAATGGCTACCACTGATTACGCTCTAAAATAACGTGCGTCTACCTTCGTTCATTAGCAGGGAGCGAGTCCTGCCTCTTACCGAGGAACAGGGAAAACATCTTATGTTTTTTAATATTTGAAAATAACAAATACATGACGGTAGGCGCAGGCTCTACGCTGGGTTACAGCTTCACCTTTTCTCTTTGGTTTTAAAGGAAACGAAAACATAAAAGCAAGAAATGCAAAAGGTACATCACATGTTCCACTCTCAAATCGACGAAGGAAAAAAGACTTGTCCTTTTGAGTCCACATGGTCTCTAACTTCTCTCGTCATGTCTTCGCGGTTCCTGCTCAAAATGTACGTTGACAGATGCAGAAACGTTTTGTAGTCATCCGCATATGCAGATTCTGTGAAGTTTCCCAATAATAGTTTACAACATTAGATGCCACGATTGCTTGATGCGAAAGAGTGTATTTCGCGAACAGTTTCGATAGTAACTAGGTGTCATCCGCAGATTCTCAGATCTACATGTTATGGGTAGAATGACGTTAATGTAGTGATCTGCATGACCGAAGAACAGTTACACGTAAGGAACAATATTATCTGAACAATAAAAAGTACATACCTCCCAGAAATATAATTACACATCAGTCTCATCAACATAATGGGGCCGCGCTCCAGTTATGATAATACAGCTCCACACTCGATTGCTAAGTATCTAAAACTTGCAAAATAAAGTGTCCATAGCATAAATAAGGAGAACAGGAGCAAAAAAGATACATCAGTAAGATTATGCATCGACGACATCAGACTGAACCGATGCGTTTTAGAGCCCATGTTAAGTGGTTTCAAGCTTGATCGCCATGGGTTCTTAACGTGGGATCTAAATCAATCTTACTCGGTTGTAGTTTACTGATATATCTGTTTTTGCTCCTATATTCCTTATTGGTGCATGAATATTTCATTTAGCAAGTTTTATATATTTGACAAACCAATGTGGAGCTGTATTATTATAATTGGAGCGCTTCCTCAGTATGTCGACGAGAATGATGTGTAATTGTATTTCTAGAAGATATGTAATGTTTATTTTTCAGATAATTTTGTACCATGTGTATAATTACTGTGTGATCAAGCAGATCACTACATTAATGACATTCTATCCGTATATTGTAGATATGAGAATCGGAGGATGACACCTAGTTACTTTCGAAACTGGTCATGAAATAAACTGTTTCACATCGGATTTTGCCTTACACATTGTAAACTGCAACATTAGATCGCCTGAACAACACGTGTAAACAATGTTCCTCAATAGTGTTTCGAGAAATGAACGACGTCTCCCATTAATGGATTCTCACTTGAGTTCACGAACCATCTCCGTAATAGTCGCCTGTTGATGAACCAACGGGTTATAAATTTGGCAGCGCGTTATATGTCTCCCTCTAATGCTAGCTGCTGAGGATTCACTCGAGCAGCACTCAAGAATGGATCGCGCTAGTGTTGTACATATGGTATCCTTTAAAGATGAGCTTTATTTTCCTAAAATTCTCCCAATTAATCGAAGACACCAATTTGCCTTCCCTCACTACCGACCTCATGTGCTCGTTCCTTTTCATATAGCTTTTCAAATTTTCGCCTAGATATTTAATCCATGTGACAATGTTAAGCAGCTCATCACTAATACTATATTCTAACATTACAATACTTTTTCCTAAGCGTCTGTATTAACCTACATTAATCGCTGCCGGGGGAGTGGTATGCCACCACTCGCCAGCCACAAAGGTTGATGACCTCTTGCATAAGAACTGAAGAAGCATGCAATGATGCACTCGTATTTGGCATCATACTTTAATTCTGTTTGGTGCGTATGCAGGATAGCACAATTGTCGCAGCCCAACGTCGCAGATCTGTCTACCACATTTCGCATCCTGTGTTCCCTTAAACCACCTACAGGTTTAATCACCTATTGCTCCTACTGTACTCGATACACATAATATGTAAATTTTCTTTATGTGGTGTCTTTTTTCCTGTGTTACAACTGTAATGACCAGCAGGCTATACTACTGCATGAATGCAACAAATGAGCTAGCTTCCTGATATTTGTACCTGACGATTAATTCTGCTTCATTGTAAACCACGTTTCCTTTCTTTTCACTGGAGCTTAGCAGGCCGAGAGCGCCTGACGGAATTGGTATGTTGGCAGGTGGAGCGACTGCGGGCAGCCGTCGGCAGCGGGGGCGGAGGCGGCGTGGGCGCTGGGGCGCCCGACACAACCAAACAGCGCCAGACCACACTGTAAGGGGGCGGAACTCCGCGGGTGGCGCTCTGGGGGCGGAGCTCTGGAGGCGGCCGACGCTGCGCGGCGCGCTGGCGGCTGAGCTGGAGGCACAACACTGCTCTTCCTGTCACTCCCTGCTATATGGGACTACTCACATCAACGCCAGCGTCATCCTTTCGAAGATCTCATATCGCTACACCGAGCAAAACAGCGTTCTATAATCAACTAGAAACTATAACATTTGCTGCAGAAACGTACCCGATCGATGAACTGTCTCTACTTACTGCTGAAACAAGACAGTGACTCATGTCTGGATCCACTCCATATAAGAATACCATCTGACATGAAGTGAAGAGTAACTGTAGCCTTGGAAGTTTCCGTGGTAGCTGTCTGCCTTTTTGGCAGCACAGCTTTTTGCCGAACGAAACAAACGTCTCATTACAATATTATTCGCTTGATAGGCACATATGCTCAGCAACAAGCACCGCTTTTAAGTGTTCCACTTTTCTCTTCACTAGCAGCCCATGTCCCCAGTTCGTCAGTTTTGTCTTGCGACAGTAATCTCACATCATTGTAAGTATTAAGTGGGAATTACATTTGCAAGTACCAGTAGATAACTACCGAACTTTTTTCTATTGTTTACAAGTAGCCTATGAACACGATGTATCTTCCAAATGATTTCTCATTGCAGGTAACTTTTTGAGTGTTCCTGCACTGCGCTGGGCCCCTTTTACTGAATTCCCTGGACCTACCAACCTATTATTAAATCTAATCTACTCGTCCAAAGGCACAACTTTTCCTGTCCTTGCTCTTTATTCATGAGACTGTGATCTTCCTCTTGCGTATTAAGGAAGCTATTATCAATGGCATTTCCTTTCAGCTTTGCTCGTATGAATATTTTTCGTGTTCAGTACTACAATTCTATTTAGTACCAAAACCCAGAGATGTGTGGTAGTTCAAACAGCAAACACAGTGTCACTCAGCACTGAGAAAGTTCTGCTTTGAGAAGCACTCCAGATCGATCATATGTTATTTCTGAAATACTTTGTTTTCTAAATTTTTCCGAAGTTGTACATTGTCAGCAGTATTTGATTCAATTCCAGAAATAGGGCTATCTAGGTTGAAAAGTTTCTCTCCAATATTTATGTGGGAGTTACGATGGATGCATGATAGAGGAGCAAGCGTGTTTCGTTAATCAGAAAGCTATAACGGAAAAGGACACTTGGCGCTTCTCCAAAGGAACTTAAAGTAACTGTGTTCCTTTTGTAGCCTTGAAGAACTGAGGCGTCACTGTCCAGTTTTGTTGGATACGTTAGTTTTACGAAAAATAAGAAGAACTGAATTTTATTAGAAAATGAGAAAACGATATGAATCTATGAACTATTTATTCACATCGTGCAACTAAGCGCAGAATAATTTCAGTAGACGGCAGACTTATAACATTTAAGTTGCTGGGTTAAGTGCCCACTTTCAGTATACCCAATCGGCTATGCCTCCTGAAACACTGTGCCCTGTGCTGCCACACTTCTTTTAGACACTTAACAAGAGCAATATAGAACGTTAAATGTTTACAGAAATCGAGCCAGCATTTTCAATTCGGAACTGTCAGGAAGCGGGTAAGTTTCTGCAGATCTGAAGCACAAAAGCTATCTCCTCCAGACACGCCGCAGCAATGGTTGTCGCAGCCCGTTCTCTGCCTCCGCACTTTGATGGACGCCACCGAATGCTCTTCTGTGCCCTGTTCCAGTAATCCTCTGCTTCACCCCATCCTTTTCCGTTAAGAATGTAATGAACGGCGTTAAGTCTGCTTCACCCTTTCTTGTTTACAGCACAAGGACTAATTGGACGTGTTTCTGGAGAAATGTTAGGACTCAGTCACGTAATGACGTGTAATGTGTACAGTACCCGACAACAGGCTTTACCTGGCTGGTAGCATGTTACATTTACTCTCGTACCAATTATTCCCGATATCTGACAGCCACGAGAATCACTCGTTGTATCCCGTGTCCCATATTTATTGGAGACACCACAACGCCAGAAGCATAGTGCCCCGCGGCTATTCACAACTCCTAGGAAATCTACTGGTGCTGAGAGTAGTTTTTCAGCGTTTATCTGCAGACACCGTCACCATTAGACAAAAGAAGCGCGTAGCGTGTACAGCGCTGTGATGCGTAGTTCGTCGTGTAAGCGCCATCAGTATGATTTTGCAACGACCAATACGACCCACCCTCATACTGGAGCATCAGTATTAGTGTTGTTACAGTAACAACGCGGTGTAGCCGTGTACAACGTATATTTTGTGTGTGATATTACAAAGGAATTATATATATATATAATTGTAGTAGTGAGCTGCACATAGTGGCAGGGACTCTGTGTGCTTTGCGCTGCAGCAGACAGCTAACTACGGGGCAGCGCAGTGTCGTTGACTCAGTCTCCACTTAGTGCAGCCAGCTACCACGTCATGGCACTTGCTTGTGTCACTCGTACAGACTCACCTGCTCTCGGGCTCCAACTACTGAAAGCGGTGCATGGCGTAATTGCTTCGCTGAAAGAAAGAATAACTACTTAGACATCGACTGCTGTTTTACTGTCTCCCGACGATATCTCGAATCAAATAATGTCTCCTCCATGTGGTCCAGTGATTCTCTCTCGTTCCAGTCTTGCTAACAGTCAGACATGAAATTTCTTCGTACCATATTTAACACGTACAGGAAAAGTTCGTTAAAGTGCTGTTGTCAGAATTAAAGGAGGCTACCTTTCAGAAAAATACAGAAATTGCCATGAGACAGTGCCGGGTCTCAGAGTATTAAACTACAATCTCTCTGACTACTTAAACTCCAAGTGCTTCAGTGACTGCCACGCATTAAGAATACATTTTATTTTTAATTGCCGTCTCATCAAAAAATTAGAGCTCTTACCAATTTCCACGGTTATCGGCACAAAGGCGGCCCTACTGTAGCTTTGGATCCGTATGGAGTCATACAATTCACATACGTTCAGCTGTGGAAGTCTGCTTGAAAAGCTGTCCCCTGCCGTTTTTGCTGATGACATAAACGTGAAACTGGTGATAGCTGTAAAACATGTTTATGCTTATAGCTAAGAATGAATTTCTTTTCTTTCTGAGAGGTTCACATCATTTTGGCAATATGAATTCTTCTACTCCTGCTGCCACATGGAGTATGTTAAGAATCCTTTTACCTGTAACGAATGGCTAAATATCGATCGATCATCAAGATCAAGCAACTTTTTGTCAGAAATACACCTCTTATGTCGAATATTCAAATTATAATAATTCATAGTGATGTTATTCAGATGTTGTAAGTTAATTCGTTGCTAAGTATGCTTTCACGTACGGGTCTGACAATTCATAGAGTTATTATTTTGAACATGATAGTTCAACGCTCAGGTAATACTTGAAATGAAGACGTGCTTGAATGAATAACAGACTAAAGAAACGCATAAGAAGTCTTGTCAGGAGTTATAGGTTAATGAAAAGCTTGCTACGATCTCCATAAATAGACACCATAATACTGCAAGCAGAGTAATGATGACAAGCAAAGAATGGAATATGTCAAAGAGATTATTGAAGATGTTATAGTCGGTGCTTAAATATTAAAAGATTAGTATTATATAGGTGGAGTTTGAGGACAGCATCAAACCAGTCAAACATAAAGTTTTTACTATTTTCGTTATCATATTTTAGAAACGTGCTGTTTCTCAACTGAAAAGCTCTATTGCAATTTAAGTAGCTTTCAGGTATAAGATGGACGAAATAAAGCGATAAGAATGTATTCTGTACCTAGTGAGATACTCAGCTGCATGCCCTTGTCACTCTCGTACGCGTAAAGTGAAAATGATAAATCAGTGAAAGTTAACAGTAATTGCTAAGACACAAGAAGAAGAACTTGGAAATGAAGAAACTAATAAATACGTACAAAAAAATCAGGGTCCTTACTATTAGCTGATGTTGCACAACTGTCGCCGAACTGAAAGGTGCAGTAAGGACGGTGTTATAGCGTCCAGGTTTTGTAAACGGTTTCGTCGAGAATTATTCAAAGGCTTGACAACCTCCAAAACGCATTTCCTAATTAACTTTGTCTGTTGTTTCTTGCCACAACTCCCAGCCTGTACAAAACTTTTCTGTCATTTTCTTGACCGATAAACAGCAGTTATGGAGTTCATGACACGACATTCCCGAGAGCAGAGCGGTCGGCTGTGCAGCGTGCAGCCGACAGCTGAGAAATGCTATGCCCGACTGTAGCGCCCCGGAGTCCACGCGTGTCTGCTGCGGCCGGCACTCCACTTGTTAATGTGGATGTTTTATTTTTGTTGTAAACATTGGATGTCTATTCTGAATACTAGGCTGAGTGTTGTTAAAGGCTATAATTAATAATACGAACGTTTATATTTGATTTGCTGTTGTGAATATGGATGTCTTTACGAGCTTCTGTGTATTCTAGAATTATTGTATGTGGAGTAGTTGTTAAAAAAAAAAAAAGAAATTTAATATGGTGTGTCAACTGTATCTATTGCCTGATATAATAATGTTGTCTTGTTAGTTAAAGTGCTCCTTAAGGGAAAAAAATATTTGTACACGTATTAACTGTGCTTCGTGGGCTGCCTTGAAGGATTTCACTGTATCAGATTGCCATTTTTCAAGTGCTACGAAAGGTTCTGAATCGAAAATTATTAACAGAGAATAAAATACACCTCATTAACTTTGATTAAAGGCCCAGACACTTATTAGAACCATTACTCTGTGAAATGCAGTTTTAGAAAGAGACTATCCATTACGGGACATTAGGGTGCAGCATTTCCGGGTCCAAAAATGATGGTGCAGCCCGCGACAGCGACAATCGATTCATACAGCAATATTATCAAATATCACAGGTTATTTAAAAAAGCCCTGACGTTTTACGATCTCTCGATGTGTTTTGTCAATGTTGTTACTCTCCGAGCAATTAAAGTGTGTAGATTTTCACTTGACTGTGGTTCTGTTATAAAGTAAAATAATATATCAGTGTTCAGGTTGAGAGGTTTATAAGAGATAATGCGTATGCCAGATGTTTTGTTGCAGATAGTTTGCCTAAAGACGAATCTGGCTGCGCCAGATGGAGTTTCTGTAAAGAGTTCTCTATTTACTGTTACATGTTATTTCTACTGCAGGCGGTTTGTTGCTGAAGATTTATGAGTTGTTAGAGCTTAGGAGAACATGACTATTTAGACAGAGTGTTGGTTTTGTTAGAGTGCACGAGTGTGTTTGTCTGTTACCGAAGAGCAACGTCTTACGGTACGCACAAGAATTTGGCCTGATACACAGGTGCTGGCAGTCGTAACAAGAAACGTAATTTCCCGGGAATAGCTTGGAGATAGTAATAGCGACAACTTCGTGCATCTAATGTACTTTGAAAGCTGCAGATTGAACGCCTGTGTAGGTTACAGCCACGCGATAATCTCCTTGTGATTAAATGGCTGCCCCTAAGCACATGTTTTACCTTACACTCTGTGTGATGTTACTGCCCTCATAGGCACCTTAGTAATCAAAGCAACAGTACGTGCAAGGAGAACGTCATAACATCATTTTGCCCCTGTAACTGACTGATCACTGCTTGTCATTTCCGTTATTTGCTAGAGCGAAAGTAATGTAGAGAGAGAAACGTCTTATTATTTTGTTATTTTTAGAACACAATGGAAGATAGGATGGACGCAGAACAAATTAAACGACAAAATTTGAGAAACCGTTATGATGCAAAGGAACGGAAGCGTGATAGATATAAGAGCTTGATGTTTGTAAACAGTGGTTTTGCAGTGTCCACTGTCTTAGGACTTTGTAGTACACCAGAATGAAACCTTATGGATATATTCGTAGCTCTGTAACAAGAAATACAGCATAAGGGAACTGTGAGAGGAGACAGCAGTAGCCATATTGCGAGTAGCAGTCGCGGTAGAAGCCTGCCTCATAACTGCAGAATTGAGTCCGGGACTAAAGCAAGCGACATAGGTGTGCAGTAGCTAGCACAACCGCCGCACACGAGCAATTGCACAGGGCAGCTGGTTATCCGCAAACGGCCGATAGGGTTGAGGTGGCGTTCGTAGGTCGTGGCATCCTACTTCACGTTGCGGGATACGTGCTGCCAGGCGTCCAGTAGCAAGTAGGAGGTACAGATATGGCCATAACATGTGCAAGCACCGAATTCTGTTGTTGGTATAATGACATTAGCAGATAATGTGAAATAAGAATTCACCTCTTCTTCCTGTTTTTACTTTTGTGATAGTCTTCTCAAAAAGAATTAAAAAACTGCCCACGTATTCTCGGATACTGTCGTATTATATTAATGTTAAAAAACACAGCATTGTACAAAATATTTATCTTTTTATTTTTCTCATAAAAATGGATGTGTTTATATATAAAAAGTACAAAATACATAAAATAACAGTCATGGCTACACTAACTTTTTTTCTATTTATCGCTCAGTTGTTACTTGGAGAAACGAACAGCTCTTTACCTTCAGCTGAAACGATTTTGAAAATTTCAGCTGATAAAAACTTTGTTTCTATTTTTTAAAGAGAAAACACGTAGCACTACCTCAGGCTGTAATGACTTGCTGTCGTTTCTCTAAGGTAACAACCGATTATTTAGCGCCATACTTCCAATAACTTATTCGTGCTTCGGACTACAAATGCTCAAAGTCATGAGACTGAAGCAGTCCAGAGAGCTGGCTGGTGAACAGTACGCTATTCTGTTTTCAGAACTACGTCTCGTATTGGAGCCTACGCAAGACAATTTCAACTGAGAAAACATCGGTTTGGATTGCTACAGACACGAAGCTAAGCTTCTGTTGTCTTCAGAACATTACACTGTGAAAAATCTTTGGAGATATATAAATAACACTTAAACAGTTACCAGTCTCCCTCCTTTGTACTTGTCTCACTTCCGTGCAGAATGGTAGAAGACTGTAATAAAATGATATTTTATTATTAGAGAGAAAAAAATAAGCAAAATTCCAGCTGTTTCGTTTTTGGCCCAGCTGAATATAAAAATGGTACCTTCGCAGAAATTACGAGGAGTAAAGGGTAAGCTTTTTTAAAGGAAACATAGCCGAATTCTCATATGTAATGGGGAGCATAAAGGTACCATGCATATTGTCAGGAAACGCATTGCTTAAGACATGGCGATTAGATCAACAATCATTCCTCAACGCTCATGATAATAAGGCAGCTTCCTATTATGGCAAAGATGGAGGCTGAACACTCTTCAAAGAAGCGCAATCGGAATGGCAAAGAGGCGGCTACCAGTTGAGACTGGATTCTAGTAGACATATCCTCCATTGCTGGCATACGCCTGGCCTCCACCTCCACTTCCTCCACCATGTCCGCCTCCACCGCCGCCTCCGCTGTAACCTCCGCCGCCACCTCCACTGTATCCTCCGCCACCACCATTGCTATATCCTCCACCGCCACCACTGCTGTATCCTCCACCTCCTCCGTTGCTGTATCCTCCGCCTCCACCTCCGTGTCCTCCACCACCACCGCTGCTGTACCCGCCGCCACCTCCATTACCTCCGCTGTACCCTCCTCCACCACCACTGTACCCACCAGCGCCTCCACCTCCACTGCCAAAGGAAGGTGCACCATAACTAGAAGAAAGGCCGCCGCCGCCACCACTACTAGAAGATGATGAACCTGAGCCGAAGGATGGTGCACCATAACTGGATGATGGAGCAGATCCAAAACTACCACCGCCAAATGATCCACCACCTCCGCCAAACGATCCACCACCGCCGCCAAATGATCCACCTCCAGATGAAGGAGCTCCATAGCTTGATGACGGGGTCTTGGCAGGAGCACTGTAGCTAGACGATAGTGACGATCCAAAGGATGCACCGCTGCCTCCAAAAGACCCACCGCCGCCGAATGATCCGCCACCAGCTGAGGGTGCTCCATAGCTGGATGATAGGCTGCCTCCTCCTCCACCGCCTCCGAAAGATCCACCTCCGAAAGATCCACCTCCAAAAGATCCGCCACCAGCTGAGGGTGCTCCATAGCTGGATGATAGGCTTCCTCCTCCTCCACCTCCGCCAAATGATCCACCTCCCGATGACGGTGCTCCGTAGCTAGACGATGGCGCAGAAGCAAATCCGCCGCCGCTACCACCACCGAATGATCCACCGCCACCACCAAAGGATCCGCCCCCGAAAGAGCCACCACCTGACGAGGGTGCACCATAGCTAGATGAGGGAGCTGAAGCTATCGATCCACCGCCAAAAGAACCACCTCCGAAAGATCCACCTCCAAAGGATCCGCCGCCGAAGGAACCACCGCCAGAAGACGGAGCACCGTAGCTGCTCGACGGGCGAGACTTTCCGCCTCCACCTCCGCCTCCGCCTCCACCGCCGAATCCCCCGTGGCTTTTCCCGCGTCCACCACCGTTGCCAAAGCCTCCTCCTCCTCCTCCAAATGATGGTGCACCGTACATGCTGGATGGCCGGGAAGGCCCGGCGGGTGCTCCATAGCTGCTCGACGGTTTCCCGCCTCCTCCACCAAATCCACCGCCTCCGAAGCCACCGCCCCCAAATCCTCCGCCTCCAAAACCACCGCCACCTCCGCCGAAGCCGCCGCCGCCGCCACCACCTGCAGAAGGAGCTCCGTACATGGAAGACGGCCGGGAAGGTGCTCCGTAGCTCGTCAGTGGCGCTGTGGACAGAAGAGCAATAGATGAAAACTGGCAATGGCAAACGTGCATAAATCATTCCGACTGGTCCCACAACATAAAGATCGCCAGAATGTGATTTCTTTTTTGTGCACGTTTAGCTTTATACAAAAATTGCAAGCTTTACATTAAAAAGAAGACAAGATGGAAGATTCTGAGAAACTAATCAAGCTCTCTCGTCTCTAAAGAAACCGAAAGGAATTCACTTGAAGCTGTTTGCGAAAAACTAGGGAAATCTCATTATGATGGCTAGAAGAGGATTTATCCGAAATATTCAAGTGTCTTGATCCAGGCTCACGTAACACACTACACTTAAGTAGTGGTAGTGGTGGTAAGTTCCTGTGGTACCAAACTGCTGAGGTCATCGGTCCCTAGGCTTACACACCACTTAACCTAACTTAAACTAACCTATGCTAAGGACAACACATACACCCATGCCCAAGGGAGGAGTCGAACCTCAGACAGGGGGAGCCGCGCGAACCGTGGCAAGTCGCCTGAGACAGCGTGGCTATCCCGCGTGGCTACACTTCAGTCCAATACAATATGGGCGCACACAATAATGTTAAAAAAATGAACGAATGTTGTAACCTATCAATTACAATTACAGTAAGACACTTTTTGTATTAATCTAGGGTGTGTATTTCGCAAGTCGGACTCTTACGCAACAAATTAACTGAAACAGTATCTTGGAAACCTGTTCACATTATTTCAAAATACAAGGGACAGTAAAACGAAAACAAGAAAAATGGAGAAAAGTAAGTAAATTGTTTACTATCTCAGAAGTAATGATCATAAATGTTAATATATACATTTATACCACTGGAGGCAAGGAAATCAGTGCCTTCATGGAAAAATGTTTGCGCTTGTCTACGGAACCATAATTGCACCAAGGCGTGCACGTCTTCGTCTTAAGCAAATCAGCAGCCACGAGCGTCTTTCCTCAGGGCTCCAAGAATGTGTGAAACGAATAGGGAGGAATCAGGACTATATGCAGGGTGTATAAGGCTTCCCAATGAAAATTCTGCGCATTTTGGGCCCGCCCACATACTGCCCACATATTGTCAACGTTGTTTCGAGTACGCTAGAGAAGCTTCACTGCGAAGCCGTTACCTCCATTCAGTCCCAGTCCCTTCCCACGCGATTTCCATATCTTTGGAATCCTGAAGAAAGACTTTCGTGGCCGTCGATTAGGTTCGTACGAAGAGGGCACGCCTGGGTACAATTATGTTTCCGTAGACAACGAAGTGGGATTAAGGTATTAATGGTTATTGCTATTACTTTCGAAATAACAAACAGTTTACTTACTTTTTCCATCTGTCTCATTTTCATTTGACACGAAGAAGGCCACTGTTGCAGAAATACTGCACGGTAACTTGATCATCACATGATAAGGACAAAATCTGTATACCATCATGTAAAGTGAAACTCTGCAGCTGTTTGTGGAACCAGTGAAATAAAATGCAAACCTTTGTGAAAAAGAGCAATGGAAGTAGAAAAGCGTAAACCAAAAGAATGCCGCCCGATAACTTGTTCCACCGATGTCTTGCTCTGTAATGGTAATAAAGTGAAATACTGTGTGTGTGTGAGTGTGTGTGTGTGTGTGTGTGTGTGTGTGTGTGTGTGGAGACAGGGGCCGTGCGGTTGGGCACACAAAGACGCACATAAAGAAGACACATAATCGAAAAACTGAAGATGTGTTCTAGCACTGAGGCAGAGTCATCGAAAACAGATTATGAAATTGTAATGTGATTGGTTACAAGTTAATCTTCATACTTCAATGCACGACTACAAGGCTTCATAAGAGCCTCAAATATTTATGGAAGATGTTATCGACAGCAGCAAGGAAAGGAGGCTGCATATGCTTGCAGATTCAATACACGAGTTGGCTTAAAAGGCGCGATAATTCTATGGAAATACGTGTAAGCAGGTATTCTGTGACTGCCGTCTTTGTTTGTTATGTCAGCAAAAGCCATTTTCTCACATGTCTCTCACGTAACTTTAGGTTGTAAATCGAACAGAAGTAATTCACAAACTGCGTTAGGTACCACATCAGCTGAGTCGACAACACCAACTTCCTTGTGTTTATGTTGGAACCCCGGTACTAGTATCACTTTGTAGCTCGGAAAGAGTAAATGGAGTGATGTGACTGTGGCTAAAGATTGTCTTTCTTGGCTACACAAAACTCACATATTAGGATCTTCAGGAATGTAATATACATATTTGTAGAAGTTCAAATCTTGTGCAGACACGTTTAAGATTGTTATTACTACCTGTATATAATTTTATCGAGTAAGCTATGAACTTGTTTGAAAATAAAGGGTATATTTTGTGTCTGCCTCCTGATATCATTTCTAGATGTTTTAAAACGTCTATGTGAACACATAGACGCACTGTTTGCAGCTACAGCCGCCGCTACTGGAGTTTGCAGGCGCACCAGCGCACGACGCCATGGAGACAACACATGCGGGTACTTTCTCGTTTCTTTCTCCCGCGTTATCGGCAGCGCCTGCACAGCGCGCTAACTGGCGTGGTTACGTACTTGCTTTCTATGCTGATAGCGATCGTAGACAGCTGCGTCGCACTGCATAAGCGCCAGGCACTTCCTTTCGGGAATTATCTAAAGAGGAATTTCACTGTGACAATGTGCAGAGTTTTATCTTGAACAATGTAAGGGCAATATGAGATGCGAGTAAGTGCGTTATTGAAAATTCTCGGCTGTAGAGCTATACTTCCGAAAGAGAAATAAGTGAACCCACGACTTCAGTTGGTCACAATTACGGGAACAAGGCTTACATAATTTCTCGACTTCCGCTTTTGAAATTTGCTAGCTGCGAGCTGAAAAAAAGGAACCAAATAATGTTTATCCCTCCACGAAATTACTTCAGCATCCAGTGTTCAAGCTGAAATTTAAGGTAAGAATATTGAGATCTGCCTCCTTTTCACACTGGAAGCTAAGGTGGATTAGGAAATTCATCACTGGATAAAGCTGTGTACTTGGCATCGAATCGACATCT
The DNA here is from genome assembly GCF_023864345.2 of Schistocerca serialis cubense. NCBI lineage: Eukaryota > Metazoa > Arthropoda > Insecta > Orthoptera > Acrididae > Schistocerca > Schistocerca serialis. Next base: position 603,559,018 of record NC_064638.1, on the reverse strand, counting down.
CTGGTTGGCAGTGCTGCTTCCCAGGCGGGACATACGAGACAGATCACAGATTCGGTCAGCCAGTACATCTTCCCAGCGTTCTAAACTTCACAGAGATACAATGATGAGCCAAAACATTATGCCCACCTCGAGGATGAGTGCCTCCTGGTAGTGTTGCGGACACCTTACTAGGAAAGAATGTATGCGGGAGAGAGACAAACGGGCAGTCATTACACCGAGGGGACGGGCCATAAATGCTGAAATCCACTGATATAAGCGTTTTTGACAAAGGGCGCATTGTTGTGGCGCTGCGGGTGGAAATGAGAATCTCTGAAACTGCTTAGCTGGTCGGTTTTTCGCATACGTGAGCACCCATGGAGAGTGGTCGATAGATGGCGAAATAACGAGCAGGCCTTGTGGTATTCGACGTACAGGTCTCATCACAAATCGTAGCGGTCTGAGCATCCCCCGCTGTGTAGTCCAGAATAGGCAGTGATCTGAGGCAGACCTGTCGACAGCGTACAATGCTGGTACAGGCACAAGTGTTTCGGAGCATTTCGATCGAAGGTCACTGTTGAACACGTAGCTGCACATCACACTACCTCCTCGCGTACCTGCGTTAATCCAACGACATCGTCAGTTACAAATGCAGTGGTGACGGCATCACTGAGTTTTCACCGTGAATCTATACAGGTAGAAACGTGTCGCTTGTCGAGCGAATCCCATTTCTTGTTACATCAGGTCGATGGTTGGCTCCTTACACGCCGTCATCCCGGCCAGTGGCTGCTTGAAACGTGCATCATGCCACAGATGCAGAAGGCTGTCAGCAGAATTTTTCTTGGGGTGCATTAAGCTGGGCTTCTGTGGGACCTGTGCTTGTACTCGACGACACCGCGACAGCAGTCATCTACGTGAACATTATTGGGAACACCTTTTCTGATGACGATGACGTCTTCCAGAAGGGCAACACTCCGCAACACAAGGCCAGAATTGTGCTGCAATGGTTTGAGGAGCATAATCGTGAACTCATACTGATGCCTTGGCCAGAAAATGCCCCTGATCTGTACTCACTGGAACATCTACTGGGCGCCAGCTGCGTGCTCACAAACCACCGCCACGTAGTTTTGTGACGTGTGAATTGAAATCTGGTGGCATATACTTCAGGAAACCCATCAGGGACTTGTAGAATTCCTGCCAAGCACAGTCGCTGCTGTACTGTGTTTTAAAAGTGGACCAGCACGGTATTAAACAAGTGGTCATAATTTTTTGGCTCATTAGTGTATCTTTCTAGTGTCTCATCTATAGCACACGTTCCAATGTGGAGTGAAAGTTTCAGTCAAGAAAATATCTTGGGACCTTGGTTAAAAAGTTTCTCGCCATAACCAGTCCCTCAAACGTGACCTACTTCGTCGTGCACTGTCACGGCTCCTTCAGCAGTGTTTACTACAAATTTCCTAAAATGACATAAACTTCCAATTTTAACTTAACTGTGATACCCACACGGAACAATGTCTCGTACTTATTAAGCTTCTCGTATGTATTCAAACAAAAGTTAAAAATTCGCGTTATGGCTGGTACACAATGACGATACCTCACTAAATGAGAAAGCCAATGGGAAAAGAAACCCAGTACAGAGCAGGTATCTCTTAACGAGATGCTGTCACATTTGACAGTGTTCGTCTGAAACCTTTCAACTTCTGAGAATAAGGCGTTTTAGATTATTTCTGACATTTTTTACCTACAGAACCGTGATACTGAGAATCCTGATGCCTTTCTGCAACATGGACACTTACAATTTAGAAACACCCACGTTTCGTTTAACTGTAGGTACCAATGGTGGCATTTAGTTTACCTATATCAGAGTTTTTCCCATATGAATACCCTTTCCTTTACAGTTGTCCTTTCCTCCCTAACGACGCCAGAGTTTTCAACGCGAACTTCACTAATATGATCTATAAGATCTACAGTTCATGTCAAACTCTTACAGTTCTCATCATAGTTTGACGATTTAGACAGATAACGTTAGGCAGGCAGAGTTCCTATGACAGTTCGCGGATTGATCTCTAGCTATGCAGCAGAATCAGTAAAACAGCACTGTAGAACATACACACTTAGCGACATTTTTTTGTGCTTCTGTGGACCATAAGAACAATCCATCTGATAATCTAATGAATACAGCTTGAACCTTTACTTTTCGTATTCCTATTCGCAGGCTTAGTCGTCATGTTTGTTCAAGCATGCAACAAGTATTGTTCAGTCAGTGGCCAGAACTATTTGAAGAAGAATGTGACATGGTCTAACAACGCACAAAGTTTTACCGTAAATGACAACGGCGACGGGAACCTGCAGACTTATATTCTGTATGTACTCACCATCTCTGCGTACGAGGCGTCTGCTGCCGTACCCGAAGACTTCAGCGGACGACGCCAGGAGGCAGCACAAGGCCAGCAGCGTCTGAAACAGTCATTACGTGCCTTCGTCAGTAGGTGTTCTGTGTGGTTTCATTTCGATGCTTTTTTTTCTATTGGTCTACCTAGCACTCTTCCTAATATGAATTCATTTTTCCAAAAGCAGTCAACGCATCGGAGTTTTCGTGTGCTTTATCCAGCAAGGCAGTGGACGCTAGTATCATGTTGATGATAATGGTATGAGATTGTGCAATTCATTGTCGTGTGTATGATTCGTGAAATGAAAGGCTTGTGAACGTGGAGTCCCGGCGCTGGAAGATAGACCACTCATTTCAATCATTTCTTTAATGTGGCACCACAGGGACAGCTGAGCGTAACGCGTCATACATCTTCACCCCATAAGAAATTATGCATCGGAATACGGTCCGTTGCCACCTGAGACATATAAATATTTTCCGTTAACAGGGTTCTAATGCACTGCCTCCGAGTCGACGGAGACTGCGAATAGGGGTTCACGTAAATGTAAATGTTCTTAAAGAAAGTAAATGCTATGAAGTGTGAATTTAAGAAAGTCGAAAAACAAAAATATTTATTTCACCGTTTCGTTTGTTATAACAGAAAAACAGGCTATTAATGTTTCTACAAGCTTTTTCTTCAGACGCTGCCAATGATTAATGTGTGAAGAAAGTGTTTGGTGTAGGTCGTATAGAAGCAGTTGGGTACAGATGTTTAGGAATACACGCATTTGACAACTAGTTACTGTTTTCTGTTAACTAAAGATTAGATCTTTACCAGAAAGAAGTCTGTAGAATTTAGCATGAGTTGATACCCGTGAGATTGTCAGATCCGTGTTTTATATACGGATAAGGCAGTCGATTAAGCTGTCATCAACAAAGGCCATCTACTTTAGGTAAAAAGCATATACACAACATTGTGCCGTGTATAAGAGTGCTGAATCATTGATATAGACAGAGTTAAAATTAAAATCTGAAAATGTTCCAAAGATATTTAGACCTATCCCAGTCTGAAATATAGAATATATATTCGCATAACAAGTGATATTCCTTGTGGAATATTTTGACGAAAAAGTTTGTACCTGCTCTTAACGAAAGACGTTAAATTTTGCACTGAAAGAGCGAAACGAGCAGCATGTTTACTGAACCTTCAGCTTAAAAAGAAAAACACTAATACTGTTGAGTTCGTTTCAGAATTTATGTTATATAAGACTTTCTTAAAGTACTCCGAACTAGTGACAAGTCTTGGTCACTTGTCAGTTCATTACTCATTTTATTAAAACACAGTGGCGCTGCATGTGTCATAACTTTCCACCATAGCCCTCGACTTTCACTTAAGTTAAAACTAAAGACATTGCGTTCAGCATTTTCCGTCGTGGTTTCGCTGGACGATCTTCTTAGGCTCATGTTCCGAACAGGGGTACACTCACAGAGACGTACTGTAGATTTAACTCTTAATTTTCCTCGGTGGTGACTCGAAGAGAGTCAGGAAACGCACCAGTAAAACACAGCTTCTAGTGTGAATTTCCTGACAAACTGAAGTATTGTCGACCCGAGGACGGTTCACCTGTTCTATTAGGACCGTGGATCACCAGTAACTAGACGTATGTTTCAACGTGACACCCCCTCCGGACGGCCACTTGGCACTACCAAGAGGGCAGAAGACCATCGTGGTCGCCGTATGGCTCTGGCATATCGTACTGCATCTGCAGCAGCCATTTCAGCAGCAGTTGGAACCAATGTGACACAACGAACTAGTAGAAATAGATTACTTCAAAGACAGTTCCTGGTCAGACGGCCTATAGCGTGAATTCTATTGGTCCTAAACCACCTTCAGTGGTGTCGAGCGAGAGCTCATTGGAGAGAAGAATGGAGGCCTGTTATGTTTTCTGATGAATGTCCGTTCATCTTCCATGCCAGTGATGGCCCTGTGTTGGTTAAAAGGAGGCTAGTTGATGGCGTACAACTAACCTGTCTGCGTGCTACACACTGGACCAACACCTGGAGTAAGGGTCTGCGGTACGATTTCGTATGACAGCAGGAGCACTCTCGTGTTTGTTCCACGGACCCTGACTGCAAATTTGAACATCAGTCTGGTGATTCAACCTATTGTGTTGCCAATCACGAACAACGTTCCAGGGGTGTTTTCCAACAGGATAACGTTCGCCCCCATACTGCTGTTATAACCCAACATGCTCTACAGAGTGCCAACATGCTGACATGCACCGCTCGGTCAAGAGATCTCTCTCCAATCGAGCACATATAGGACATCAACGTACGACAACTCCAGTGTCATCCGAAAACAGCATTAACCATACCTGTATTGACAGATCAAGTCTAACAGACTTCGAACTCCATCCCACAAACTGACAACCGCCACCTCTAAAACACAATGCTTGTACGTTTGTATCAATTCTGGCGGTCACGCCGGTTATTAATGCACCAGCATTTCACATTTTCAACGGCTTATCTCACGCTTGCATTAACCTGTGATCTTGCTATGTTAATCACTTAAATATGTTACCTAGACAAATGAATTCCAGAAATATCATCACTCTACTTTAATTATGTTTTGGTGTTGCAGTTTTTTTGGTCAGTGTAGGTCCACCGAGAGACTGATGGACCGGAGACTGATAAAACAATAGCTCAGGTCTTGAAAATGGCCACATTTCGGTCACTACGGGGGTTTACAAAATTCTTCATGTTTGCTATATCCAGCTGTAGCCACTGATTGATGAATAGATCCCGTAGAGCTACTAAATTGGGGAGATATTGATTGATGCCTTTCAGAAATGGCTCTAAGCATTAAGGGACTTAACATCTGAGGTCATCAGTCCGCTAGACTTAGAACTACTTAAACCTAACTATCCTAAGGACATCACTCACATCCATGCCCGAGGCAGGATTCGAAACTGCGACCGTGGCAGCCGCCTGGTTCCTGGCTGAAGCGCCTAGAACCGCTCGCCCACAGCAGCCGGCTTGATGCCTTTCACACGTTGCTCAGACAGTTTCTCTATGGTTGGAATCGGCTGAAATAGTGAATTAGTGGAGATGCGATATGGTGTCTGAGTGATCGTCATACTGTTGTTGCCATCTTGGAAGAGTCTTCGTGAAGGTGTAGAAGAAAAGGATCAGTGCTCACCGAGAACATTGAAAAACATGGTGGTTTATATTCACCGTAACCTGAATGAATGGACCAAATCACCTCCAGCCACCACCCACACGCGGTGGTTTAAACGCCTTCTTGGGCCGACGGTCCACTCAGCTCCTTACATAATTTGACGAGAGGAAAAACAGTGATGCCTCACCACAATACACGTGTCCAGTCAGCTGCAGTACAATTTCTGTGTTTTTTTTGAACTACTGAAAACTGTAACCTTATATGCCAGTGCGAGCAGTATCCTTTTGCGAGGTACTCGGCTCCAAATGTTCGTTGTATACAGTTCCTGTCGCAATGTTCTTTGGCAAACTGGTTGAGATGGACTTGCATTCACTTAGAGCAAAATTTTTGTTGGCTTTGAAAAGTCATTGACGAGGGGTAACACTCGTTTCCGTTCTCTGTCGGTTAGGACAGTTCTGCGCCATGTTACGTGCCTTCGACTAATACACCACTCCTTGTAGACGAATCGCACAGATTCCATTGCTACCCAAATAAATCGGAGAACTTCATTTACCCTTGGTTCATGGGCACGATCAAACATGCTACCATCTTCCTTCTTTTCTTCCATGTCTTCACGCCGACCCATCTTATTGCACTGTTTCCACGTATTCGAAACACCGTTTGGAGTCTACCACTTTTACTTCAATGTTGGACCGTGACAGGACCGCTTGTTACCAGTAAAACACCTTCTACAGGGCTCTAGTGTTCTCTCTTAGGTGGGGTGACGAATGTTTTGTCTGGCCAGCTCGTAACGTCATTAGAGACAAAATACGAGCTCATACTGGGGGAGGATGAAGAAAGCAATTCGAAAGAATCGTCGTGACATACGTCTGTAGAAATCTAAGAAAATCAGCGGAAAATTAACACTGACTGACCGTAAGTGTATTTCAAACACTTAGGAGTTTCAGCAACTGTGCCACTTCACTCGGTCCATAGGTATAGCTCGGAACAAACAAAACGCTTCTGTAACAAGTAAATGCCTAGTCGAACGATATAGTTATTAAGTTATAGGATAAATATAACTAAAGAACAACGTCGACTTTCGCACATGTTGAATTGTCGTGTGTGCCACACACTTCTCTTTAGGGAAGAAGTTTTTAGCGACATTTCCAAAATATAACGAAATGAGTCGAATTTAATTTGTCATTGCAATTCGATTTCGGCAGAGGTGCCTCAAATATAAATGTGGTAAGATGGACAGCACCTGCTCTCTAAGGAGTTTTACGCCAGTTTTGACAGTTTATCTTTGCTGTACATGTTGCTCATCCCTGAAATGACATTGTGGGTCTAGTAAATTTGTTACACGTATAGAAACTAACCGCAGGTACGTAAATCTTTTCGCCTCGTTCCTGCCACTGCAACTCGCGCTCTCTGTGACCCACTGACCGACAAGAGTGACAGTGTTCGCACCTGCGGTTAGGCAGACCCGCAACGCAGCAAACCGCGAGCCTCTGTTTACGACCGGAGTCGCCTGCTTGCGGTCGCTAACCCCGATACAGTGAGGCTGTAGGAGCACCAGCGTCTCTTATGATGGGTTAATACAGAGATTTGGGAAAGCATTTCACGTGCTTGTTACAAGTAATTACCAATGAGAGACCTTTTGTAGGCTACATCAAGGTTTGTATTAAGATTGTTGCTGAACAGTGAGATGCGTAAGTGGAAACATCATATTCCCGCAACTATTAGAAAGTGAAGTCTTTGTATTTCTGACTAGTTAGTTGCTTGGGTTGCTGTCGAGCGATTTTAGTGGCGTACCCCATAATCCGAATGAAAGTTTTTTACAACATGCACATGAACGAAAATGCAGCGAACTGGAATAGTGTCAATAGATTACCTGCGAAGTCTTATCCTAACAATCGTATGTTCCTCAGCTTGTGCAATAGCTAGCTAGCTGCAGCTTATAACTATTTATAGGAATAATTTATGATTTTTCCCTGATTTAACGATAATTTTTAGACACATGGTACTAAACCATATAATAAACCAGTCGTATAGTTTGATTTCGAGACCTAAATTTCAGTTAGTAGCTGTTGAGGTTGGTAACGGTAACGGTACTTATCAGTAACATGTATTGCAGGCGGGACCTTCGACTGATACGTATGCTTGATTCTAGGCACTGAGGTGCACAGAGGTTCACAGACGGTAACTTGGGGTATCTCGGCAACCAACATTTAATGTAGCCTTGCAAAACAGCTAACACATGGAAACGAGGTAAGAATATACTGTAACATTCACCAAGGTGTTCCGCGTTCTGCTAAAGTATCTGTGGAAACGAGAGAGATAGAGCATTATTAAGACTTTAGGCTCGTACTGGCGAGGACAGCGGTTCATATCTACAACCGTCCGTACAGACATAGATTTTCCGTGTTTCCGAAAGTAAGACAAACGTTGGAATAATGCCTCAAAAAATGGCACAACCCATCTTCTTCCCGAACCGAACTTGCTCTCCGTTTACAACCACCTCATCGTCGACAGGACTTAAAGTTCTATTTGCGCTTCCATCACACACTGTGAAGTGTTAGACACTATTCTGCCACTCCCTGTCCTGCGTTAAGCATACACTACAGAATTTTAATGTTGGAAAATCGCTGTCCTCTTACTCAAAAGACTACGAATATGCTCGACTTGTTTAAGGTTTGGGAGAATGAGCTCATGATGGTCTTGTTGAAAGATCTATCTCCACCGTCTGTAAGCTGATTTGGGGAAACAATGGACAATTTCGTCAGAAAGATGGATCATGATTAGCATCTGCGTTCATAGCTGCGCTATACCTACGACCGCATCGTTAGCGACGCCAGTGGACAATTCTAGCTCCAGTATAGTCCAAATCTACAACTATACACCGCAATCCACCTAATAATGTATGGCAAACGGTATTTGAGGTGCCATTATCAGCATACATTCACAACCGTGAGAGCGTGTCTGCGTAGGTATACTTATGAGATGTAGTTCCAATTATTTTCTCCTCGTGGTCATTTAGGAAGACACAGTTAGAGGAAACAATACATTTCCCGACTCTAGAAATTGCAGCTGTAAAGCCTCTCTTCTAGCGTCTGCCACCGGAGCAGATCAATAAAGCTAAACGATCTCAAGATTGAAAGTGGCATTCTTCGTTGCATCTTCTCTGTCTGCCTAGTATAGTGTACATACTACAGTTGTGTGACGATATACACCGTAACTTTTGACTTGTCGTCTAAAAAAGTCAAGTTGGTGACTGAGTCTCGTGGGATGTATATGAAGAATCGATTTGGCAAAGCGTCATCGTTAGGTCATATTTCATGTTCTGAAAAAATGTAATCCACATGGTATCTTATGGAAAACAGAGTGTGAATATGTACTGTGCAGTAAATAAGTACTACAAGGTGACGACCATCCTGGCACAGGTCTGACTCCAGCAGCTCCGTGGTTGAGCACATGTAGATTCCTACTCTCAAGGATGTCCACATGAAACAACAGGTCCAGGTTTTAGCGAGAGTTTACAGGTCGCCCATGCCCTGTAGTGTGTTGTTTGTTATTGTGGTTTTCAAGGGAAGGATGATCTGTTGCAGTTCTCCACGCTGTTCTGTCCTATCCTATCCATTTGAACCTGCATTACTGTATTCAAGCCCTGCTCTCCCTCACCAATGTTTACTCTCCAAATTTCTCTCCATTACTAAACTGACGATTCTCTGACGCCTCTGGGTGTGTATGTACTACAGTTGTGTGACTGAAACTACAAAATAACTCGCAACTAGGTGTCACTGGATGTGTAGGAAGAATCTATTCCCAAAAGTGTCGCTAGTAAACCATATCCCATGTGCTAGAAAGAGTATTATATTCCTGTTATCAATGGTTGCATGCTAAAGTAATTATAAGAACATTGCAGCCCTGATGAAACACGGACGGCTTGTAAAACGGGCAGGTCGCTAGTGCGGAGAAAAATGGACGGCCTTAGAAGCCCAGGGAGTTTACTTTCTGCCAGGAGACCTCGAGGGACACCAAAGAAATGGTGGAGAGATGGAATCCATGAGGAGTTGCTGCTGAGAGACATGGATGGTGATTGGCGACAGAACGCAGGAGACAGAATCCAGTGGAAGAGGAGCAGTGTAGTTACGCGCTGCCCTCTGGGCCCCATTGCGCAAAGTAAGTAAGGAAGTATTTGGATCACTGGGTGTAAGTAGTGAGTGGTGCTCTGGCCGATACGCACGGCCCCCCATGTAGATTCCTGGTTTCTAGTGTGTCCACGTCAGAAGGTAGACCTCAGCCCTGCAGCAGAGTGGAGTTTAGGTCTCATAACTCAGAGGTCGGACTCACCGTGCGCGGCGCGGCCATGTCTGTGAGCAGGAGAACGCTTTTCTGCTCTGGTTGGTGCTGTGCAGCTGCTGCTGGTGTGGCGCGGTTGCTCACCGACTGCCGAGAGCCCAGCGCCGCGCGCTTATATAGCGGCCGGAGAAAGTGTCGGGCGGCGCACATCTCCCGCCAGCCGGCAGCCCGCGATGCGATACACGCCTCTCACGGGGGCCACCGCCGCGCTGACCTCTTTGGTCAAAGCCTGGGATCCCTCCGCGTAACGCACCCACGCACCTCATCGCTGCTGCCCTCCAGCTGCTCCAGAACTGACACGTCCTCTGGCGACTTCCCACGCTTCGTGGTCTTCTTCGTTGCAATATCGCACCTAAACTCATTTGAGGCAGAAAAATTTCCATGCCACGTACAGTAGCAAATAACGATTGACTTATTGTGCGTACACACTACAGTGGGGAGAATACATGATCGTATGTTGCAGACCGGGGGCTCAGCTGGGCATTGAACAAGCAATGTCCAGGGAATATGACAAGACCACTCTTGTTCCCTATACCAAGTACATAATCTGACCGATAGGGTGAGTAGCAATCTACTACTGTTTGTTGATGACGCCGTAGTGTGGAGGGAAGAAGACGTTCTTTTCGTATATATATAAATCAGTTATATCAATTATTATTGCTTTCTCCGTCTGTTGAAGTTTCTAGAAACGGCATTTGGGATACACTACAGAATTATCTTACTGGGATCATCTTGCACTTCTCTCAAGGACCACGGAAACAAAAATTTTGCAGTTAGGCCCTGAAGACCAAGCGATAGTCGATAGAGCGCCGTGTCATCCTGTCACTCATCATCGGATGCGGTATGGAGCGGCTTGTGGTCAGCACACTGCACTTCAGGCCGTTGGCGACGTTCCAACCTTGGATCCGATGCCTCTTAGTCAGGTAGCTTCTCAGTTGGCATCACGAGGCTGAGTGCACCCCAGGTCCAGTCCTCCCACCAAGAAAATCCCTGGCAGCGCCAGGAATCGCACCCGGGTCCCCTGCATAAGAGTCGGACTCGCTGACCACATGGCTATCCACGAAAACGCACTAGAGAAATAAGTGTTTATACGGAAGCATATAGACATTCGTTCTTTCCTAGCTCCATTTGCGAGTGGTACAGGAAAGAGAATGACTGACATTAGTACAAAGTACACTCCCCCCCTCAGCCCCCCTTTTTCCCCTCCCACCCCTCCTCCGCCCAGCTATGCACAGCAGCTTCTGCAGCATCCATCCAGACGTATCGTGTGGTTATAATTAAAGTGCAGCTACTGAGAGAGGTCTCGTGTGGGCTGTAGTTGTCGTATGGCAGCGAAATCTCGCAGATATCCTAAAATGCGGACTCGATATATGCAGAAAGAAATGCAGTTTCAATTTTTGGCAGCAGATGCAAATCCTGCGCTGTGAGTGCAAAAGAGACGTATGGAAACGTTTGTATATGTAATGGATTGGGAACCGTAAATATGCAGAAAAGGTCAAACAAGCGAAAGAGGCATAATGTTGATGTTATTGTTAACCGCTGCTTACGCAATTTTTTTAATATGAGCAACAGAAATGATGACGAGATGATGGATCCGTAAAACGACTTGATCAACAGTTGCTCGAAGCATTTCCATACACGATCACATGCGGTGAGTGCAGTAGCTCTTGGTGTTCAACAAGCAGTTTGACAGTACCCCGAATTCGGTGTTCTGTTTATTCACTACAACCTGTAGTGTAAATGTCCCTCGTTACTGCACAGAATATTGCCCGGCCACATGTCACCAACTTCTAGCTGTGCCAGAAACTGAAGATCAAATTCAGTACGTTGTTGCGGATCATGAGGTTTCAGTCGCTGCATCGTCTCGATCTTGTACAGTTGCCAGTTAAAAGTGACCGCAAAACATTCCGTACTGTTAACCATGGGATGGAAATTTCGCGTGACACTGCAGGAGCACTAGCTCTACCTGGGGCACGTGCTGTATGTTCAGTTACAGCAATAGCAACTTCGCCAATAACTTCCAGCGGGATGGGACGCTCTCCTCTTCCAGGAGCCACACCAGGCTCACCCGTGTTTTCGAATTTCATTGTTATATTCTTTAAACCATTTAATGACATCGGCGCTCTCCTCAGACCTTTCAGTTTGCCATACTATCTCACTACAGCAATGTAACTGCGCCGTCCACTTAAAATATTTCACTAACAGCACTCGGTCTCTCTTCTCGGTAGCCACACTGTTCACTCAAGTTATGATTTGTCGAATAACAGCGTGGTGCCATACCGACAGTGTACAGCGCAAGATTTGCAGCAGGTGGTCCAAATTGAGACTAATTTTTTTCCAGCGTCAATCGGTTTCGCATTAACGCATTGGTATACACTGATAAGTCACAACATTATGACCATTGTCCACCGCTAGGTCGCCCAGCACAGAGTCACAAGCGACTGGAAGAAAGCACAGGTGGCTACAGTATGTGCGAAGGGCAGAAGAACGGACCCACAAAATTACAGACCAATATCCATAAATTCGGTTTTCTGCAGAGTCCTTGAACCTTCGTTAACAGCCTGCAGTCAGGTCAAACGCCTAGAAATCTGGCACTGTCTGTTGTCCTTTGTCCATGGTTCGCAGTATATCACGTAAGAAGAGGGTAAGTTGAGTTTTGCATGAGCGGTGCGCTCTAAAACCATGCTGATACATGGACATAAGCTTCTGAGTCTCAAGAAAGTTATATTCAAATAAAGAATACGTTCAAGTATTCTTCTACAGTGGATTGAGGAGCATTGTAGTTACCGCACAGTGATGTCGCCTAAAGTAAATCGTATGGAAACCATCGCTATCGGGCGCCATCATCGCGTACGCAAATCAGTGGCCCGATGTTTACGCGAAGTACATGAGCTGTGCGTAGACATCATATATCCACAAACCTACAAACAAACTGTCGGATCACTGATAAGCAGAATTAGTGACGTACTTCATTCCGAAGACGGACAAACAAGTTGTAAGCAGGTTTTGGCTCATCAGCGTATCTACCAAGTTTCATTACCATATGATAAATACAGCCCACACTAGACGACTCAGAGTAGCTACACTTTAATTATAACAACCCGGTGTATACAGATGAGGAGCCCACACCCACATGGAAATTACATCTACTCCGCAAGTCACCTTATGATGTGTGGCGGAGGGTACTTCTGTACCGGAGTCTCTTCCCCCCTTTCCTTATACAGTCGCCAATGGTTTTCGGGAAAAACGATTGATAGTAAGCCTAAGTTTAGGCTAGAATATCTCTAATTTTATTTTCATGGTCGAAGTCACTTTGGTTGACACATACAGGTACGTCATTCCATGCTGCTTCAGATCTATGCAGGAATACATCAATGACTACCGAGATGTTTCCACAGGGTGTGAGATCTAGAGAAACTGCTGCCCAGGCCAAGGGTTGAACACCTTGTGTATTGAGTTAAGTCAGTACAGCACGAGGATTGTGCAATCTTGTTGGAAGGTATCCCAGAGAGCTCGAAGATATGCCACTGTCAGCGGTTTAAACCCCTGGCAAAGTAGCACTTGCTGACCAAATTACTGATCATGCAAACGGGAGCTGATTGCGTTGTGTACCCAGTGGAGTAGGTGTCATGACGCCATGTGCTGCGCTCGTATGACGGTAGCTCTACTCGGTGCCTCTACGCAAGGTTACTTTCGTCGGGATGCTTACATAGAATCTGGGCTTGTCCAATGAGTGAACGTGGTCCCACTCTTGTGCCCAGGGGCATTGTTGGGGTACCACTGTCGGCGTGTCTCTCTACGCTGCAGTGTAGACAGATCACAATACTCGTCGTCATGTTACAGTTCGCTGTCTTCCGTATGCTCACACTAACCATAAAGATACTTGACAACCCAACGTGCGTGCAGTGGTTCTACGATAGTGCACAGCAGAGTGCAGCATATGTCTGGCCTGTCAGGCGCTAGTATTGTAGAGTGGTTAAATCCCTCATTACATTCAGTATGGGCCTCCTGATCCTATCTATTCCATATTCGCTTGACATTCCTGGGACACGGATCAACAAGAGCAGCAGTACTGCAGAACAATATACTGCAATTGCACACGATAAGTGCTTTCTGCTGTCGAATTGTGATACATATTTGCTTCGTACAAGAGGCACAACACAATCTTGTTAAAAAGTACCAACATTCACATGTGATTTCTGGAAGAGAAGCTTTCCTTGTATACAGCATGCAGATGGCGTCACTCCTATCTGCTTTGGCCGGTTGCTCTGAAACGCTAATCGTTTGCGTAGTCAACCCCTTGGTGAGATGGAAGTACGTTACATGTTACATTCATGATGCAGTTTTAATGGAAATCACTGTATTTAGTCTGCAATCTTTTTCTTTCAGGAAACCTCTCATCTGACAGATTGTTAATGAACCGATGAACCGACACTGTCAACAAAGAATTCATTATAAGGTGTAATCGCACAAAATATTAAAACAAACCAGCAAGCCCTATTACAAATTACATTTCTTAAGGCCAAAGACCGCAATTACATTTTTGAACGTTCATAGTTTAGTTTAAGTTGTACTGAACACTAGGAACTCGCTGTTCTTTGAGATGGCTAACCTAAAAAAAAATGTCGACGTAAGAAATAGGACCTTTACACTCTAATCAGACCTAACAACAAACCAAAAAATAACGTAATAGGCTTCCTGAAAGTGAGAATTTTGTGTTATGAGACTATTGATCGCTTTTGAGAAGTTAATATTTCTTGGAATAATAAGCAAGATTCAACTCTTTTCTGTAATCTGCAACTGAGAACATCACACGCACACATACCCAAGCATATCGACCACACTGCTCTTTGTGCACAAATATGGTGATGTACAAACGGAAAAGAATGCCAAAGAATATGTTTGTCAGAGAAGATTCAATATTTGCATAAATGTCGCAACAAAAGTTTCTCTAGGCAGAAATATTTTTTTAATGCATATTCATTGAATGAGTATTTATTACAACTAAAATTTGCAACTGCTCACAAGTGAAATAGCCATACAGCAACCGAGCAAAAATAACTTTAAAATACGGAGATATGTTTGCTCTACAACAGATCAAGATTATTTATCGGTAAAATTCTGCAACTGTGTACTGTCGATGCCTAAAAAGTGACTATTCATTTGTCGATGAAGAAACGGTACCATATAAAAGACAGGAAGGAAATTCTTAAACGCGGTATTACGAGGGTTGGAACTTTAATAGCTGCAACTATTTATTTACAGCTCGTACAAAATAGATACGTGTTTCAAAGTTTTACTGACCTTCAAAGTAGCCACCAGCATTGTGTATAACCCGTTGCCAGCGATGTGGAAGTCGTAGGATAATCTTAGCAGTGCCAGTTGGGTTGACAGTTCGAGCGGCGCAGTCTATTGCCCGACGAATTTGTAGCAGTTCTGAAGCGAATTCCGTGAAATGTTTCCTTCAGTTTAGAAATAGAGTTGAACTCACGAGGGCTTAAGTCAGGGGAATGCAGTAGGTGGTATAGCACTTAGCAGCCCCATCAGTCACACAAATCAGTAACAGCTTGCACTGTACGTGCCTGAACATTGTCCTGCAAAACGATGGTCAGGTCATGCAGAAAGTGTCGTCACTTCTGTCTCTAAGCTGGTCGTAGGTTGTGTTCCAAAAATAAGCAGCTGCGAGAAAGAAATCTGCTGTTTTCGGCTGTGCGAAGAACAATTAGGGCATTGTCACCCCAAGAACTTTCAACAGTTCAGGAGAGAGGCAATATCTTGTGGCCAGTACTACGTAAATGTCATGAAATCAGCGTCAGCAACAGTCTAGGGGTGAACCTGTTGTAAGAAACCGATAGCAGCACTGCCTTCCAACACGTAGAACACATAGGAAAATTTACAGTGACTGGTTGCTGCCGAAATTTTATCAAAGAATCCACACATTCTTAACCACTGCTACAAAATATTCACCAGAACGTACGTTTTCAGTGTACGTCCACCAGAGATGCAGGCTGTTAGTAACAAGCCGCAGATTTTCACGCCCAAGTTGAAAGCTTACTTTTTTATGGCATATAAATACGCTTAAAAATACGAAAACATTTCATAAAAATAATATTCTATCGTTTGAGGCTTGTCCCGCAGTTATGCAGGGTCAACCATCGTTAATCGGATTTGGCATGTTAATGTTAATGTTTAAGGCGTGGCCGGATGCTCTTCCTGCAGCCACCCCGTACCCGCCGGGACAGAAGTAGTGTACCCCAACTGTCTGCGTCGAGTGTAATCCATGGAATAGTGCGAAAGTGTTCAGATGTCTGCGAGCCGTGTAACTGAGGCGGAACATGGGGACCAGCCCGCCTAAAAACCACATCCAGGCTGGCCGGCACATCGGCCCTCGTCGTTAATCCGTCGGGTGGATTCGATCCGGGGCCGGCACGCCTACCCGAGTCCAAGAAGCAGCGCGTTAGCGCTCACGGCTATCGTGACAGGTCTCACAAAAAGAGTATATAGGCTATAATTTATGTTATTTGTTTTTACGAGCATTCGTCCTCTGACTGGCTTGATGCGGCCCTTCACGATGCACCCTCCTTTGCCAGTCCCTTGATCACAAAATAGCTCTTAAACAAGCCCTACCCCATGGTTACGCGACTATTATACAGCTCCATCTTCAACGACATAGACCGATAAAGTATGGAATCTCTAATATCATACATAAAACACTCGTATGCGTGGGCTACATGGAAAGCTGTTGAGTCAAGAGGACTGTGAAGTACATCTTCATTGATAACCGGGACAATTCTCATATTTCCCAGCAGAACCAGAAACTAGTGCACGGATAGTCACATTATGGCTTCAAGAGGGCTAGTCATTTATCCACAGGGAACAAAAGCCAGCAATGAGGCATTTGTATGAGCAGTTCTTGAAAATCAAACAGTGGGATACGAGTAGTTAGTCCCTAAATCATTCGTTAATTAAGAAACTAGAATTTAATGAGAGTACTGAAATTGACCTGAATAAAATCTTGCATCTCAAAATGAACAAGACTTGATCGAACATAACACGAAACTTCCAGAGCTACACTTACCATGAGGATGACTGTGGTTTCGTCCGTGAGGAGCTGATTTTCTCCAAATTCATTAGCAGTGTCTTGATGCTGATAACATAAGAGTTCTGCGTCTGCTTCCTTCGTAGTCCGGCAACTTCCAGTTCTGTAACCCAAAAGCATCGACTGCTTCCTTTCAGAGTTCCGCTTCGGGTCTGCGGAAGAAAATGTGTAAGCTTGATTGCTAGCCCACAATATACAAACAACAACCAATCAGGCTAGTGGCTGTTTTCATTTCTTATCCGTCTATGTTAAATTTGGGAGACTAGCCAACGGGGTAGAGAAAGTCCGATTTTCTATCATCTCATCTCATTATGATCTAGGAACGATTAATGGAGAGAGAAAAAGACAAGCACGAAGAGAGAGACGATGCATGCTTCTGCAACCCAATCCCCTGCCACCGGATTGTTACGGAATTTGGAACTTTCTCGGTCGGAACTATAAAGAGTATTTCTCTTTGCACTATCTAACTCGAGACGTGTCCGAAAATCTATTGCGAAGACTCATTCTTCCAGCCCCGTGTCTTCAGGTGTCGCCAGGTCGGCCTGTCCACAAGGAAATGTTATAAAAGAAGTGAAAAAGGAATACCTAAGATTGAACATATACTTCGGCGCCTGCAAGACGCCTGTGAAGTTCCCTCAGACCACCGCAGGGACACGTAACTGTCACCTATTGTCAGGGAATGACGTTGCATAGCACAGCCACCCCCAGAGCGGTGTCCCCACGAAAAGTAAGTTCCCTTCACAAGGAGTTTCCCAAGCTGTGACCTAATTCATGGCTGAAGCCGAAAGCCAACTTTAAATTAAAAGTATATTCTCTTATGTCAAGTTACAAATACTGCTCATTCTCTGCCTAGATAGGGATTTAAATAGAGGAATAGATGGGGGAAATCTCACACAATGATCTCCTGCAATTGCTTCTGATAGTTTTCATTTTCTTGCCCATTCGCTTCAGGTAACAGGAGACGGAAGTTAAACACACAGCATAAGCAGAGGTTGCTCTCAATGCAATTATCCAGCTGGCAATTAGCAGGACCCTTTCACTATCTCAAATGCTATCTTATTTTCTGTGTTCACACGGTCCATAATTAAATGGTTCATATTGTCGTTTCCAATTACACTTTCAAAAAGATATTCTATAATTCTCTGAGCACCTTTAATTTCTCCAAACTGAACGTATACACACTCCCTGGCTTGACCGACAGTGCACTTCCGCAGTTCAGAATTTATCCAGCACTTGTCTCGTAAATGTATGGCTATACAGTCACATAAATTAGTCCCATAATTTTAATTTTGAATAAAATAGTAACAACAGTTGCACTTTTCTTCCTAATATAAAAATGTCATCATCCATTGCTACGTATACGTCAGCTATCCTCAGAGGACACAGAATTTTCAGTCGTTTTGTGTTCTCTAACAACGCCTGGCGTATAGTATAGTGGACGAAAACCGGTTGTGGGTTCTTGAAATATAAAGTAAAGTGCTACTGGTGCTACCATTTTATTCAAAATCAATGCTGCAGATATGGAACCTACTTCAACATGTCCTGCCTGTTGGACAAGGACATACGTGCTGGATCGAGACTCGAACTCGAGACCTTTGCCTTTTGCATACAAGTGCTCTACCAACCGAACTACCCAAGCACGACTCACGACTCCTCCACACAGCTGTATTTTTGCCGGTACCTGATCACAGAAGTTCTCCTGCGCTGGTAGTGCACTTGCCTGCGAAAGGCAAAGATACTGAGTTCGAGTCTCAGTTCAGCACACAATTTTAATCTGCCAGGTATAATCAAAAGTTCATTCACGAAACTAGATACTAATCAACATGTGAAGTGTCTCATACTAATAGAAGAGTTATAATTAGACCTTTGTGCAACGAAAAGTAGCTCTCCTCCTCTGAAGATTTTCGATTTGCATGTGTAGCGGCATGTGAACGACAGAGTCATACCACCTTCACGTGACTATTTCGGTTAGATGGTGACAGTGTGCTAAGCTCACTCCGTAATTTTTGCCTCTCTATGTTTCTAACCGATGATCATTACTTGTGCGAGCTACTTTGAATACCAGTGTCTGTTCAAACCACGATGATCTAATAAAGGGAGATGGCGCTAAAGACTTAGGCTTCACGTTGCTTTGAAGCCGGCGCTGCCATGTTACATGACCCAAAACAGCTCACTACTGTTTACGTTTGCGTCTTGCTTTTAATCTCTGTCGTATGAACGTAACAGTTGTTTTAAACAGAGAATGTGTCATTTTCAGAAATTTTCCTGGCCTTAAATGTATATTTGATCCATTAATATGATGTATTTCATCACGTTAATATAACCTTTTTGTTACGCTTTCCCAATAAGTAAAAACGAGAAGTTTGTAACATAAAACGTCTGCTTTCGTAATCCAACAGTTTCCTTGATACGGACTGACGAAATGCTGAGAACATATTTCGCCATGTCTGGTCGGTTTCCAGTCTTTCCTTCTCACTGTTTTCACCCAGAGAGTTTTTAGAGTTGAAGTAATAGAGGATATAAAGTGACATGACAGAAATAGAACTACTACAGTAGAAAAAGAAATAAAAAAAACAGCACAACCAAAAGTCGGGTCCGTAAAGGAAAATATCGATTAAATGAGTCTGCCTATCAATGAAATGATTCCTTTACACTTTACACTATAATCAGAATAATTAGTAAACCTATGAATGACGCAGCCTGGTATTTTTGCTTCAAACATTTCCACTAGAAACAAATGTATGGAGTATCCATCAGATATACGACCTTACTCCATTATTATACCCCCTTTGTGTGTGTGGACGAAGGACTCACTGGCTGACACAAGCAGTCGCTACAACAAAGTAGAAGAATGCGGCTTAGCCTCAACGTTTTGTTTCCAAGAGAGAGAAGAGGCCAGTACTGACGACTCAGGCCCTAGCCAGGACTCAAACAAATATTAGCTTTATGACATAAAGGAAGTGACCGACTGGAATTGTTCACCACATATGATTAAAGTGAATACATTGATCTTCAACGAAACAGATTTACAGTTTCACAGTGAGAATCTTGATGACATACAACACAATGAAATTTTCATTCTGCGGCGGAGTGTGCGCTGCTATGAAACTTTCTGGCAGATTAAAACTGTGTGTTGGACCGAGACTCGAACTCGGGACCATTACCTTTCGCGGGCAAGTGCTCTACCAATTGAGCTATCCAAGCACGACTCACGACCCATCGTCATTTCCGCCAGTACCTCGTCCCCTACCTTCCAAACTTCATAAAAGCTCTCCTGCATACCTTGAAGCTTGCAGAACTAGCACACCCAGAAAAAGGATACTGCGCGGACATGGCTTAGCCACAGCCTGGTGGATGTTTTGAGAATGTTCACTCTGCAGCGGAGTGTGCGCTGATATGAAACTTCCTGGTAGATTAAAAGTGTGTGCCGGATCGAGAAGCGAACTGGGGACCTTTGCCTTTCGCGGGCAAGTGCTCTACTCACTGAGGACGAGTCGTGGGTGGTGCTTGGGTAGCTCAATTGGTAGAGCACTTTCCCGCGAAAGGCGAAGGTCCCGAGTATGAGTCTCTATCCGCCACACAGTTTTAATCTGCCACGAAGTTTAATACCAGCGCATACACCGCTACAGAGTGAAAATTTCATTCTGGAAACATCCCCCAGGCTAAGCCATGTCTCAACAATATCACTTCTTCCGGGAGTGCTAGTTCTGCAAGGTATGCAGGAGAGGTTGTGTGATATTTGGAAGGCAGGGGACGAAGTACTGGCGGGATTAATGCTGCGAGGACGGCTCATGAGTCGTGTTTGAGTAGTTCAGTTCGTAGAGCACTTGCGCACAAAAGGCAAAGATCCCGAGTTCGTGCCTGTGTCCGGCACACAGTTTAAATCTGCCAGGAAGTTTCACATACAACAGAATCTTACAAAGTTGGAGCACAACCCAATATCATATGCAAAACCAACATTCGCTTTCTCATATAAATCAGGATGATGCAACTGAACTCCCAGCCGAATGAAATAAACCTGAAAAATGATATAGTAACTATCTTCGAGTTCTTTCTCATGGCCTGCATACACACTGCATATACACTGAGGCAACAGAATTCATGGGATACATGCTAATATCGTGTCGGACCTCCTTTTGCCTGACATAGTACAGCAACTGGTCTGGCATGGACTCAACAGGTCTTTGGCTACCCATGCAGAAATATCGAGCCATACTGCCTCTATAGCGGTCCATAACTGCGAAGGTATTTGCAGTGCAGTATTTTGTGCACTAAATAACTTCTGGATCACAGGTCACAAATATTCAATGGTATTCATGTACGGTGACCTGGATGGCCAAAGCATTGGCTCGAACGGTCCAGAAAATTCTTCAAATCAATCGAAATAAAAATGTGACATTTGACACGGTACGTTGTCATGCACAAATACTCTGTTGCTCTTTGGGAACAAGGAGTCTATGAGAGGCTGCAAATGGTCTCATTGGTTCAGTTGGATCACAGGAACCAGACAATTCCGTTTAAACACATTTCACACCATTATGAAGACACAGCCAGGTTGCAGAGTGCCTCCTGAGAACTTGGGTCCATGGCTCCTGCGCCACAGTAGAATCCTACAATAGCCCTTACCAACTCATATCTGGACTCATGTGACCAGGCAACTGTTTTTCGGTCATCTAGAATTCAACCTATATGGTCAAGAGACCAGGAGTGGCGACGTCGTGCTGTTAGCAAAAGCACTTGAGTCGGTCACCTGCTGCCAAAGCACATTAACGAAAAATTTCGGCGCACTGTCCTGAAGGATACGTTAGTCTTAGATCCCATACTGATTTCTGCGGTTATTTAAAGCTGTGTAGCTTGTCTGTTAGCACTGACAGCTCTACGTAAACGCCGCTGCTTTCGGTCGTTAAGTGAAAGCCGTCAGCCACTGCATTGTGGTAAAAGTTAATGCCTGAAATTTGGTGAGACATGGTATTTACTGGAATTAAGGAGAGCGTGGAAGGAGGGACCCCCCAATATAACTTTCTTTTCACACAACCTGTTTATTTAACAAGATATAATAATAATTTTTGTTTTACAACTTAACAAATTTGTGAAATGAATAAGCTTTTGCAAGGAAAACCAAAACAAGAACAACATGACAATAATTACAAGACGACCGGACCTGCAGCTCCTCCGTTACCGGGTGAAACAGCGGTGTTTACTACAGCGCTGGACACAGTTTCTCTTATTAAATGCCCTTTTGCAACACATGAAAACTATATAAGAACGTTTGATAACAAGAGTACTTCAATTACTCAAACATATGACGTAACTTTTAATTTAAAAACTATATGTCGCAAGGTTTGGGGTTAATATGCGCACCTGGGCTTAAAGGTTAAGCAGATTAGGAAACAACTATGACAATGATAAGGCTTACTTCAAAGCAAGAAACCTCTTAATTTCAATCGGCAACCAGGGTGCGACTGGGTTCCGACACGTCCCTTTTGACAATCTTATTCTGACTAAAGGCCTGGTGACAGATTTAAAAGTTAAACTGATTGTCAGTTATGAAGACCGCTCACAAGGAACACTTTAAAACATTACTTATGAACACTTGTTACACGAGAACTCACTGGTGGAACCACAAGATGTAGTTAAAAATACACCAATAATGACCCAGTCTTTCAAAGACAACAACGCACAGCTTAGTACAACAGGTTGTTCAGATTAGAACTAATGCAATTACAATCAAAGAAGCCGAGCGGTTTTGGGCGCTACAGTCTGGAACCACGCGACCGCTACGGTCGTAGGTTCAAATCCTGCCTCAGCCATGGATGTGTGTGCTGTCCTTAGGTTAGTTAGGTTTAAGTAGTTCTAAGTTCTAGGGCACTGAGGACCTCAGAAGTTAAGTCCCCTGTTGCTCATAGCCATTTGAACCATTTGAACAATCAAAGAATCGAACCGGTTAACATGTAAATCTAATTACAAGACCCCTGTTTGATTAAGGGCAACCTGTGCCTAAGTACAATTGTTCCGACTGTATTTACGACCAGGAGCGGATTCATTAGAACATCAATGTTCGGGTATAACCCAGAAAGGAGAGGCCATAGAGTAACAGAACAAATTTTCAAACGACAATTAGTGTCTAGTACAGTACTACGGCCTATATTTACGGCCACAGAGCCGACAGAGTGAAACTCTAAGGGTCGGGTACAAACCAGAAAGTAATAACGAGGGCAGGTAGATAATGACACAATTCACCACGAGGATTACAGAAGCTACTCCCCTTTATCAGCAAGCAGTTCTATGGATCCACGGTGCGTCGCAGCGGTTTCTGACAAGGGAACCTCCCCATCACACCCCTCTCAGATTTTGTTATAAGTTGGACCAGTGGATAGGCCTTGAAAAACTGAACACAGACCAATCGAGAAAACAGGAAGAAGTTGTGTGGAACCATGAAAAAAATAAGCAAAATATACAAACTGAGTAGACCATACGCAAGATATGCAAGTTCAACGATACTGTAAGCTCAGGAGCGCCGTGGTCCCATGGTTAGCGTGAGCAGCTGCAGAGCGAGAGGTCCTTGGTTCAAGTCTTCCCTCGAGTGAAAAGTTCAATTTTTTATTTCCAGACAATTATTATCTCTCCGTCCGTCCGTCGGTCCGATGCGAGGTAACTGAGCCGTAGTATGGGGACGCTACACCTAGACAAACATCGAAACACAGCGCACGGAAGAGAGAGTATTCCTGCTAACGAGGCTCCCTGGCTGGCAGTAGACTGTTCGCTACTTTGGATGAGAGTGCAATAAATACGTGAGATGTATTCCGTGGGCAATATGAATGCAGCAAATATAGCTCGCGACGTCAGTAACAAGGTTCCCATTGCAGAGGCACGTCCTTTCGTCTACTAATCGCACGGTTTTGCGGTGCGGTCGCAAAACACAGACACTAAACTTATTACAGTGAACAGAGACGTCAATGAACGAACGGACAGATCATAACTTTGCGAAAATAAAGATGGTAAACTTCTCACTCGAGGGAAGACTTGAACCAAGGACCTCTCGCTCCGCAGCTGCTCACGCTAACCACGCGACCACGGCGCTCCTGAGCTTACAGTATCCTTAATGTTGCCTATCTTGCGTATGGTCTACTCAGTTTGTATATTTTGCTTATTTTTTTCATAGTTCCACACAACTTCTTCCTGTTTTCTCGATTGATCTGTGTTCAGTCTTTCAAGAAATATCCACTGTGCCAACTTATAACTAAATTTGAGGGGGGTGCGATGAGGAGGTTCCCTTGTGAGTGGTGCTAATGAAAGCCAGGTAGAAGAGGGCAGCCAGGCCACGGGCGGTCGTCCGACACGAATGTTGCCAACCAACCGACGGGATGTCGGCGTGCTGCTTGTAGTCGACGCTGACGCCAGTGAAGTTGTTGGGTTGTTTTGAGGGAAGATACCAAACTACGAGATCATCGGATTAGGGAAGGAAGTCGGCCGTGCCCTTTCAAAGGAACCATCCCGGCATTTACCTGGAGCGATTTAGGGAAATCACGGAAAACCTAAATCAGGATGGCCAGACGCGGGATTGAACCGTCGTCCTCCCGAATGCGGGTCCAGTGTGCTAACCACTGCGCCACCTCACTCGGTGCCAGTGAAGTACTCCGATAAATGGGCTTAACCGTACTATTAGGCTAGTGGCACTAAAGTAAGGCTGCAGCAGTAAGTGGTACTGTTTTGGTGTATTATCTGCCATTACTGCATAAAAATGTGGCTAAGAGGGTAACTGACCGACTACAAATACAAAGATTCAGGGTTTATCCCTAACGTTTTTGCTCCTTTCAGTCCTTGCTTTGATTTATGTGTGTAACCAATGCCAAGCTGAACCGTGATTCGGAGTCCACAGTGAACTATAGGTCTCTGTAATGACTGAGTAAATCACTTCAAAGATCGGAGAAAGCCACTAAAATCACCAAAACCTTTCAAAGAAGACAAATCAAAACAAAAATTGACAAAACGAAAACAAACAATACCAAAATAACACCTAGGACGACGCACACTTTCAATATTATCATTGCAAATAGTGATGGCACTAATCAGCTTACCTCAACGATGGGGTTATAAGATGTATGTTTTCTAGTTAATAATAGCAAAAGAGTGGCAATGTATTAACACGTTGCTAATTTTCCGTGTTTGTATTATTACAGCTTTGTTCTCTCTCTCTTTCGTGAGCCGGCATCGGTGGCCGAGGTAATCAGGTTCATCCGTTTTACGTCTAGCAGTAGTGGAGACCAAAAGATCCTGAGGAAGATCCCAGCAGAGGGGCCGAAACGTCGAACATTTTAGAAGAAACCTGACGCGGCCTAATAACCCAGAAGATTTTAACTTCAGATTTTTTATTTGTCTGTCGCCCTTCGCTTCCGACTACCGCCGGCCTAGTTGGCCGAGCGGTTCTAGGCGCTTCATTCCGGAACCGCGCGACCGCTACGGTCGCAGGTTCGAATCCTGCCTCGGGCATGGATGTGTGTGATGTTCTTAGGTTAGTTAGGTTTAAGTAGTTTTAATTTCTAGGGGACTGATGACCTCATATGTTAAGTCACTTAGTGCTCAGAGCCGTTTGAACCATTCTCTTTCGTGTTTCGGTAAACACGCGTTTTGTGCAGCTGTTTACGTCCTAGTGGTTGTTATATGCTGATCTCCTCCTGGTTGGTTATGCTTCTGAACATCTTCGTTACTTTTCTAGACATGAAGCAGCATTTTACTGCGAGTTGTGTAACAAGAGAGGTTCTTACCTTACACTATTCGTATTAAAATTTCTGCTTCCAGGCGACACGAAAATAAAGCATAATCTGATAAGCCGTTTGAACCATTCTCTTTCGTGTTTCGGTAAACACGCGTTTTGTGCAGCTGTTTACGTCCTAGTGGTTGTTATATGCTGATCTCCTCCTGGTTGGTTATGCTTCTGAACATCTTCGTTACTTTTCTAGACATGAAGCAGCATTTTACTGCGAGTTGTGTAACAAGAGAGGTTCTTACCTTACACTATTCGTATTAAAATTTCTGCTTCCAGGCGACACGAAAATAAAGCATAATCTGATAAACCGTGGTAGCGGCTACCAGACGGACAGTGCGTGGGACCATACCATATCCACGTTTTGCTGTAAAATGAAATGATTGTGTGGCATTATGGGCTGGGAGGCCCTATTCGGGGAAGTTCGGCCTACAAGTGCGAGCCTTATTTCAGTCGACGCCACATTGGGCGACTTGGGTGCCGATGATGAGGATGAAATAATGAAGAGGACAACACAGCACCCAGTCCACGAGCGGAGAAAATCTCTAACGCGACCTGGAATCGAACCCGTGCCCGCTGCATGGGAGGCAAGCACGTTACCACTCAGCTAAGCAGGCGGACACGTTTTGCTCTAATCGCAGACGACAGAGTGCGCGGACGGCCTAAGGACAAGACTCAGGACATCTGAGTTCCGTATTGCCACCAGTGAGGGCGCTGCCGGCGGATAGTGTGGTCTGTCTATGATTTTGACCCGGACGCGGAATACTGAAACCGCGCAATACATCGCGGAACGGGTGACGTCTTCATCAGTCTTCGATTGCTCACGTGAGGATGACTGGCTGATGCCCAGTGGTAATATCGCGGAATGTACTGAACGGCAACCAGCTGAAAACCCGAAATTTGTTTGAACAGTCAGTTCGCCGGGAAAATTTTAAAATTCATGTTTGACAGCGTTATTATAAGTGATCTCATTCTTGTATCATGGTTGCAGGTCTCCTGATCGACCTTATGTCGCAGCTTAAAGGTAATTAATACTGATATTCCACTATTGGCCAATTTCGGATGTGATGCCACTTTCAGGCGGTCCTTATGTAGATGAGGACCGGCCACCAAACTGTCCAACAAGCAGCACATGGCGCGTAAAGGTAAATCTTATGACGAGTAGTTTTTCTTATATGGGTTCGAGTTGAGCTGCCAGCTCTATTGTAAGACGTTACAAATACGCTTAAAAGATGGAAATTTACAAACGTTTTTAAAATGTGTTAGAAGGTGGATGTTCGACGCTAAAGATTACACTGTTTCATTTCTTTGTTTCCTTCTTCGTTTAAGTAAAAAAGACTAAACGGTAAAGATAAAAAAATGTTATTTACAATATGTTAAAACGACGATAACGTTCATTATAAAAGAGTCTGCATTTCCACCAAAGAGATGAAGACCCTGCACTGTGTAATCATGATTTCGGGGAGATGATTCAAATGGCTCTGAGCACTATGGGACTTAACATCTATGGTCATCAGTCCCATAGAACTTAGAACTACTTAAACCTAACTAACCGAAGGACATCACACAACACCCAGCCATCACGAGGCAGAGAAAATCCCTGACCCCGCCGGGAATCGAATCCGGGAACCCGGGCGTGGGAAGCGAGAACGCTACCGCACGACCACGAGATGCGGGCTGATTTCGGGGAGACCAACTCGTTTGGTGTTCTGTTGAGTTGAAGGATCTGGGCACAATTATAGGGGGCGTTGGGTGGTATCTATGGAGGAGTTTATTTGTGGGCAGGGCCAAGTACAAGGAGAAGCAGGGACAGAGAAACACTGAGAGGGAACAAG
Organism: Schistocerca serialis cubense; assembly: GCF_023864345.2. Classification (NCBI taxonomy): domain Eukaryota; kingdom Metazoa; phylum Arthropoda; class Insecta; order Orthoptera; family Acrididae; genus Schistocerca; species Schistocerca serialis. The sequence continues at coordinate 603,531,457 of NC_064638.1, read as the reverse complement.
GAAGGGGGGGAACTGATGTGCCGTGGCACAGGTGGGGAGGAGTTATACATGACGTCCCAGGAGGAGTGGTCATTATCCAGCGATATGACAGGAACGACCATTCGAAGTAAACAGAAAAAAAATTCTAATAAGCATAGGCTCTAGAATGCACACATTAAGAACCGAGAGCACTTCCTCATCTTAGATACTGTGAAACGAATCTCTTCTAATGCAAGTTCTTTGCTGTTCAGGACGTAGTATGGACCAGAAAAAAAGTGCATTAAACATGAGTTCTAAAGTACATAGCTTAAGAACTACTAACACTTATTCAGAAGCATGCATCCATTTCGCCCCATATTTACTGGCCGCTTTTTTCTTGTTTCGTTCTACCTCTCAAAATATGGAAAGCAAAGTGCTTGCAGCAGAAAAGATTTGTTTGACAGTATCGTAGACGAGTACGTGCCCATAGCTCTTTCGACATGCATGTTAGAGCCAATGGGAACTAGCCTTTTTTGCTTCGAATGATCGGTCCCATCATATCCATGAATACTGACCGTTCCTTCTAGGAAAACCCTGTAGTCGATACAATGGATAAATATCGGATCGGATTTCATCAAAAGGGACTCTATTGAAGTTTCATTAAGATAGGGTATGGAGAGTGTGTAGGTGTAGGGACGGGGATGTGCGTCGTAACAACGCGACAGCGTATCAGGATTTGTGGCAAGAGGGGAAATTGTGGTGTAGTTTTAGGATATTGTAGTATGTGTGGAGGCGTTCACCGTGGGTGAGGAAGGGTAGGAATTGGACGAGCCGACAGAGAATCTGTGTGGAGGAAGGTAACGCATACAGAAAGTAAGAGGGAATGCGTGACATTCAAGTATTTAAAGCGAAAGATGGAAAGGTGATTATTCATGCTGCATTTGTATAGGAGAGGATGAGACGAATCAAGATGTTGTAAACGTGGAGAATAATGATAGGTCGCAATCCCCAGTTAGTAGTTTTGGTTTGTTGTGGACTTCCTGGGATTGTTATTAGGTAAGGCTTCTATGTTAGTTGCCAGTAGAGGATTAGTCCAAGATATTTTAGAATGTTAATCACTTGATTAGGACGGTTGTAAATTGTGGTATGGTGGTTCGTCCTATAATAATTATTTGCAAATTTGTGGTAAGGTCTTATGGGACCAAACTACTGACGTCATCGGTCCCTAAGCCTACACATTACTTAATTTAACTGAAACTAACTTACGCCATGCCCGAGACAGGACTCGAACTTCCCACAGGAGGGAGCAGGACGGACCGTGACAAGGCGCCCCGACCACGCGGCTACCATGCGCGGCCTATAATAATTCCCTGTGTTTTGGGGGAGTTGATCTTCAGGAGCCAGTGGTTATAACAGAAGCAAAACTGGCTAAGATGGAGGTATCGCCTTCGATTTGTTAAACCACTGCATAAAAAAGGGGATACGACTGATGTCAACAACTACCGCCCAATCTCCCTTCTGACTGCCTTATCCAAAATCCTTGAAAAAGTAATGTATTGTAGAGTAGCTTGACACCTTTGTAAAAATAAAGCTTTAACAAAATGTCAGTTTGGTTTCCAGAAGGGTTTCTCAACGGAAAATGCTATATATACTTTCACTAATGAAATATTAAATGCTCTGAGTAACCGGAAGTCACCCTTGGGATTTTTTGTGATCTATCAAAGGCTTTTGATTGTGTAAATCATGGAATACTTCTAGATAAACTCACGTACTGTGGTACGAATGAGACAGTGCTCAAATGGTTTAAATCGTACCTAACTGGAAGAGTGCAGAAAGTTGAAATAAACAGTTCACATAATATGCAAAAAACTGGTAATTTCTCAAACTGGGGAACAATCAAGAATGGGGTGCCGCAAGGTTCGGTCTTGGGTCCTCTGCTGTTCTTACTATATATTAATGACTTGCCATTCTATATTCACAAAGATGCAAAGCTGGTACTTTTTGCCGATGATACAAGTATAGCTATCACACCCGACAGACAAGAATTAACTGGTGAAATTGTAAACGATGTTTTTCAGAAAATCATTAAGTGGTTCTCTGCAAATGGTCTCTCACTAAACTTTGAAAACACAGTATATACAGTTCCACACAATAAATGGAATGACATCATTGATGAATATAGACTTTGATCAGAAATCGGTAGCTAAGGTAGAATATTCAAAATTTCTAGGTGTATGCATTGATGAAGGGTTGAAATGGAAAAAACACTCTGAGGATCTGCTGAAACGTTTGAGTTCAGCTACTTATGCTATTAGGGTCATTAGAAATTTTGGCGATGTACATCTGAGTAAATTGGCTTACCACGCCTATTTTCATTCTCTGCTTTCTTATGGCATCATATTCTGGGGTAACTCATCATTGAGTAAAAGAGTGTTCATTGCACAAAATCGTGTAATCAGAATAATTGCTGGGGCTCATCCAAGATCATCCTGCAGACACTTATTTAAAGAGCTAGAAATCTTCACTGTAGCCTCACAATATATATATTCACTTACGAAATTTGTTATTAACAATCCGAACGAATCAAAAGTAATAGCAGTGTACATGGCTACAACACTAGGAGAAAGAATGATCTTCACCACTCAAGGTTAAATATAACTTTGGCTCAGAAGGTGGTAAATTATGCTGCCACAAAAGTCTTTAATTACTTACCTAATAGCATCAAAAGTCTGACAGATAGCCATATAGCAATTAAAAATAAATTAAAAGAATTTCTTAATGACAACTCCTTCTACTCATTAGATGAATTTTTGGATATAGTAAGTGGGTAATTTCCCAACCCCACAAAAAAATGAAGAATAAAAAAAAATTAAAAATATTGAGTGTCATGTAATATTTTGTCTAATGTAATATCTTGTATAGACACCTTTTATTAACCTGACACGTTCCACATCATTACGAAGTGTCGTATTCATGATCTATGGAACAAGTACTAATCTAATCTAATCTCTAATCTAGCTTAGAGGGCTAGGAACGCGGTGTCATCAGCTTGCTGAAGGAGGTGGGCAGGTAGGGTGGTTTTGGTTTATCAGCAATGCAGAGAGATAACAGAGAAGACAGAGCACAACTGCAGTAAAACAGAAAATACTGGAACTGGTATTAGTAATAGTGAGAGAGGTTGGGCGGATAGATAGAAATGAACCACAGTTATTCAGAGGTGCAAATGTCTGGAGTCTGAAGAGGAGACGGAAGATCATACACATTCACAGGCTTTTTCGAGGTCGAGGAATACGGAAATTGCAGATTTTTTTTGTTAAGATGGGACGGAAGCCACACAGGTTCACAAGAACGGTTAAGTATTGAATTATGTGTTTAAGAATAGGTGGATTCGAAGACCTTTGCTAGCAGGAGGTTTGGTCGGTTTGAGATAATGTAGGAGTTCGGAGATTTACAAAGCCCAGGAGAGTAGCCTGTGGAGAAAATCGTATTGTAAAGGAGTACAACGGTTCTTAGGAAGGAATAGAGCCATTTACGTAGGTGGGTACAGGTAATGTAATCGTGACCAAGGGCAGAGCTGCGTTTTTTGTGTAATACTATGTAATGGGCTGTGGTGGGTGTGTCCAACTCTGTTATCCAAATAATTTAAGCTGGGAGTAATCGGTCAAGTTGGGGTATCTGTATGTTCATGGACTGTAAGGAATAGGGAGTAATCAAAATGAGAGGCTTTAGGAATTGTGAAGATTCGAAGAGATAGGACGTCAACTGTCTAGCTTTGCTCAGAGCGTCCATTAGGGGTTGATTATTGTGAAGTAGTAGATAGAGATTCTGCCTGTTAGTCGATGGATAGCTTTCCAATACTTTGAGGAGTTAACGGGGAATGTAGGGTAGAGTCTGCTGCATGTTTGGCGTCAATACCGACGTTTCCTTACATTCAGTAACTATTATGTCTTTGTAAGTGGCGGTGGTGTGTGATTGTATCCCGATCCCGAGTCTTCTGGAATGAGTGGTACAAGCGATGAGACTCACTTAGGAGGGGTAGAGCCTATGGAGGGAGGGCAGAAAGATTAGGGTAAACAGTTTTGGTAGAGATATGGGTAGATGTAGCGTCTAACGAGGTCTTACAAGTGAATGAATCGGAAAAAAAGTATATCAACAGGGTTTGCAACTAATTGTGGCTGGCTTCTGACATGTGTATGGATTCCTGATAAGCATTCCAGTTAGTACACGAGTATTCTGGGCTAATTATGGAGCAGATATTGTGCTGGGGTCCATTGGGAGGAAGTGAATAGCGAGTAGGATGAGTAGATCGTCACTTTCAGATGGATCAAGGATACGTCCCAGGAGGTTAGGTGATGCTAGGATGACATATGGGGCTGTATTACTTTAAGGACGGGTGTGGGGAGAGTGAGTAAACTGATACCACCGCTGAAGTTCTACTGTGGATCTATTGTGAATGTTGAGGTCAGCGGCAATAATATAAGTGGGGAAGGTACAGTCTATGTAGGTGAGAAAGTCATAGGGCACTGGGCGATGAGGCCAGATGTATACGGGGGCAAAGGCAAGGTTTTTATGCAGTGGCTATGGATGAGGTTCTCGGTGGGATATTTGTATAAAGATTGTGACCGAATAGGGATGTTAATTTGGTGACCAACTACAACTCTGCTGCAGAGGATGAGATCATCTGTACAATGTTGGATAAAGGGAGCGATTTAGATAGTGTGACATATTTGGAGGAAGATCTAATTTAAAATTAAGTCATGGATTTTATGTTGGGACATGGAATACTAAAATAGGGGTTTATTTGTTGGGCGGGAACAGAGTGATGTTGTGGGACGGGATATTGCAGTGTTGTCACATCATGGTAAGGGCCTGGGAGTGATGTGTACACGTGAGATCTAGTAAGATGGTTGTTGGATCGGTAGCTTAAATGTTTAGATGCAATATTTCGGTGGAAGCGACGTTGTTGGTATAGGTGGACGTTTTGGAGTACTGTCGTTGTGTATTTTATAGTAACTTTGTTAATGGGAGGTGAGTAGAAGAAATTTTTAGAATGAATAGTATTATCGATGGGCTAGATTGCGACAGTTATTTCAGGTTTGGTAGGTTGGGGCTTGGTTTCGTTTTTCGTGGAAGGAATGGTGTAGGCATCGCTAAAGAAGTTGAAGATAGGAGCGTGTTCTTTAATTGTCTACGAGGTGATCATTGTTAACAGATGCTTTTCTAGGACTGAGGATGGGACTCGAAAGGTTCAGCTTTGAGGCTGTGTTGTTGTATCATTGCTCTCTTATTAAGGAGATAACGTACCGACTATTGACACACAGTCAACACGCATTTAGAAAACATCGTTTTTGTGAAACACAACTAGCTCTTTACTCGCACGAAGTATTGAGTGCTACTGACAAGAGATTTAAAATTGATTACTTATTTCTGGATTTCCGGAAGACTTTTGACACTGTACCACACAAGCGGCTTACGGAGTATTGTCTCAGTTACGTGCATGGATTCGTGATTTCCGGTCAGAGAGGTCACAGTTAATAGTAATTGACGGAAAGTCATTGAGTACAAGAGAAGTGATTTCTGGCGTCCCCCGATGTAGTGTTATAGGCTCTGTTTCTTATCTATATAAACGATCTGGGAGAACATCTGAGCAGTCGTCTTAGGTTGTTTGACGTTTGCAGATGACGCTGTCGTTTATCGACTAGTAAAGTTATCAGAAGTGTTCCGGCGTGAAGTCAAGCGCCGGCACGCCAGTCGGGGACGTTAGAGCAGAGAAGGCTGTGAAGAAGACGTCAACCAATAGCACACCGACCGACCACTCTCTAGAACGACAACGCGATAGCAGCGGCCTCTAGCGAAGAGAACATAAGCACCGCTCCAGACTGGCCGCGGCCCAGTTCTAGAGAAGCGTCAAGTCCAGAGATCTGGATAGAGGCATTCACTGTACTACTTTACTTGTATTACGAACTGTATATACTGAAGAGATTTCTTATTTGCCTGTCGGCCTTTGCTTGCGACTACCAAAGTTACTATAAAATTCATGACGACAGTACTCCAAAACGTCCACCTATACCAACGACGTCGCATCCACCAACATAATGCATCTACACATTTAATTTACCGATCCCATAACCATCTTACTAGTTCTGTCATTTAATTTTTGTAATAAAACTTATTAATAAGATTTGCTTGAATTGTTGTGTAGCGATCCGAGAAAGCAGAGTTCCTAGGCACCCCATATTTGACGAGTAGGCAGGATACAACAAGAAGATTATAACAAACTGCAAAACGATTTAGAAAAGATATCTGTATGGTGCCAAAATTGGCAGTTGACCCTAAATAACGAAAAGCGTGAGGTCATCCACATGAGTGCTAAAAGGAATCGGATAAACTGATGTTACACAATAAATCAGTCAAATCTAAAGGCCGTAAATTCATTTAAGTACCTAGGAATTACAGTTACTTATATTGAAAGGAACGCATAGAAAATGTTGTGGGGAAGGCTAACCAAAGACTGCGTTTTATTGGCGGGACGCTTAGAAAATGTAACAGATCTACTAAAGAGACTGCCTACACTACGCTTGTCCGTCCTCTCCTAGAATACTGCTGCGCGGTGTGGGATCCTTACCAGATTGACGGACTACGTACAAAAAGTTCAGATAACGGGAGCACGTTTCATATTATCGCGGAATAGGGGAGAGTGTCCCTAAAATGGTACAGGATTTGGGATGGACATAATTAAAAACGACGGTGGTTTTTCGTTGTGGAGGAATATTCTCATGAAATTCCAATCACCAACTTTCTTCTCTTAATGCGAATATATTTTTTTGACGCCGACCTACATGTGGAGAAACTATCCACATGATAAAATAAGGGAAATTAGGGCTCGTACGGTAAGATGTAGGTGTTCGTTCTATACGAAAATTGGAATAATGGAGATTGTGGAGGTGGTTCCACGAACCCTCTGCCAGGCACTTAAATGTGATTTGCAGAGCATCCATGTAGATGTAGACGTACTGTGAAGGCAGAGTCTAAAAAAAACATAGACGAGGTAATTGGGGGCCAAGATAATTGTTGATGTGGAGAGTTTTAAGGATATCTGTATCGAAATGTACTTCAGAGTCAAGTCAAGGTCGACGTTTGTGTTGACAGCTGTGAGGATGAGAGGACGGTGGGGAGATTGGATTTACTTGGCGTAGTGGTTGGAGGTGAGAGGTGCTAAGGAGGCTTTTGTACGTAAGATAATGCGAGAAATTTTGCAGAGGAAGTCAGTTTGGAAGTTGGGATTTGGGACTTTGTTAGGAATGAGTCATTCTTCTGCATTATCTGTTATGTTTGGATAGTTAGGGGGTATTTTTAAAGTTGTAGTGTGAGCGATTTGGATTTGAGGAATTTGAGTTTGAGTAAGAGAGTACGAAGATACGAGGGCAAGGGAGTATGTTGCAGCAGGATGAGTTGTGTCCCTGTACACGGTCTTGCCTGGTTAAGTTTCTGGGTATGAGACTGCGTGTTGTTTTGGTGGGTTCATAGTGACCGCTGAGGGCGCGAAGATATGAGGGTGGAGATATATGATGTAGCTGTGGGTTGTGTAGATCCTTCAACAGCGTCATTTGAGGAGTTGTGTCTTGTTGATGGGATGCTCAGGGCATTAAGTATAGCTATTTTTGGTCAGCGGATAGTAATTCATGCGGCAATAGCAGATATGGTTGCTGGCGATTTTTGGCTGAAAGGGAACTGATAGAGAGATTTTGAAGGTAGATATGGTGAGAAAGAAAATCATAGATAGAGGAGGACTGAGGTAAGGTGGTTCGCAAATGGGAATGTTCCGTGTTGAGACAGATAGAGCAGGCAATGGGAAAGTATAGACTTTTTAGGTCACAGGAGATGGTGTCCGGGGCGCTTGGGCGGGCCGACAGCAAAAGACGAGGGCGGCGGCGAATGCGATGCCATGTGAATTCTTCCCGTTGCACGAGGAGCTGTACCACATTTTGCGGCTCTCATCACATGTGAATGCTGAGTTACAACTTTGATTGTAGAGGGTCGTCCACGAAAAATCGGCACAGAGTACAGATTGCTAGCTAATTACGCAAGAGTTGTTGCCCGCCACGAGCAGATACAACAAGAAATAGATAAAAATGTAATAATTAGACAGTAAATAAATAACAAATAAGCTAATGCTAAGTCCAATGAATGTTTGCGTGCGCCCTAACATGTTTATATACAATTTGCGCAACTCTGCCGCATCGGTTCTCAAAAGTTTGATTACGAATATTGTTCTTCAAGTCTTATAACGCGTTTGGCTTTTTTGTGTACACTTTTCACCTTAGACTGCGCCACAGACAAAAGTCACAAATGGTTAGGTCCGGCGAAGGCGGCAGTCTCAGTCCTATGCTGACAGTCCTTTCTTCTGTGAATCTTTCATGAATTCGTGAGACGCGGATCCAACATTCCACTCTATATTGCTTGACATAGCCGCGTACAGTAATTCACACGTTTTACCTTATCTTCCCTCTTCAGTTCTTGGACATATGTCATTTTGTAGGGCATCATCCCTATATGGTGTAAAACACGTTAACAATTTTTTTGTCATCTGTCTTCTGACTGGTATGATGTGGATCGCCACGAATTCCTCTCCTCTGCCAACCTCTTTATCTCAGAGTAGCACTTGCAATCTACTTCCAGAATTATTTGCTGGATGTATTCGAATTTCTGTCTTCCTCTATAGTTTTTACCCTCCACAGGACCCTCTAGTACCATAGAAATCATTCCCTGTTGTCTTAACAGATGTCCTATCATTCTGTGTTTTCACATATTCCTTTCCTCTCCGATTCTGCGCAGCACCTCCCCATTCTTTACCTTCTCGTCTGTACAGGATGGCAGCCAGTCAAGGAATATTTTAGGGAATTGGTTTAAGAAAATTTATTTCAAAGGCCCGTTGGAATCTTTACAAGTTTTGTCCCAGAGTAATTCACGCCGTGTCTACGTGACACAAGTCGCTTGTCTTTCAAAACCGAGGCAGTCCTTTCCAGTTAAAGCTGCTGACAGGAGACGCCCCGAGACCTTTGCTGAAACTGCTAGCGAATTCACGACATTGATTTTCGCCAATAGCGTGCGCGGGATACCGATCACGTGAGTGGACGACGGAGCGTCCTGCGGGCCAGAACACAGTTGCCTCCCTCTCTTGTAATCCAGACCTCGAGCAGAACAGACGTCTTTTTGGAAGTCAGAGCCTCTGGGTCTGCTTTTGACGACCGGCTACCAACGTAAGTTAACATGAATCGCTTCCTCTTCCGTTCCCCATTTTAATTAATGGTTCGACTTCCTCGACTGCCCTAAACCTGCTAACTTCCGACGCTAGGCGCGTCCTTTGTATTCCGTATATTGAAATATATCATCTTTATTGTACTTCATTTCCTGTTTCGTCATTCAACGGCAGCCCTGGATGCCCACTATCAAATTCTGACCGCTCGACCTCTTGCACACTGCCGCCACGAGGCATATTTAACAACCTTCTTCCCCCTTCCGTGCCATTGTATACATTAACGTTGGTATCAGAAGTTTCTCTCCCCATCCCCAAACCACGAACTCTTTTACAGTTGGTGTCAGAAGCGGGATGTAACAATTATATCCCCAATTCCCAGTACGCATTCTTTTACAAGGCTGTAGCACCACATCTTAAATGCTTGGAATCTATTTTGTTCCGGTTTTCCCACAGTCCATGTTTCACTACCAACAATGCTGTTCTCCAAACGTACATTCTCAGAAATTTCTTCCTCAAAATAAGGCCTATGTTTGACACTAGTCGGCTTATCTTGGCCAGGAATGTCCTTTATGCCAGTGCTAGTCTGCTTTTATTTCCTCCTTGCTCCGTCCATCATTGCTTATTTCGCTACTTGGGTAGGAGAATTCCTTAACTTTTGCTACTTATGTAGGAAAATTCCTTAACTTCAGCTGCTTCGTGACCATCAATGCTGATGTTAAATTTCTCGCTGGTCTCATTTGTGCTACTTCTCAGTTCTTTCAGACTTTCTTCGATTTACTCTCAGTCCATATTCTGTACTCATTAGACTATTCATTCCATTCGATAGCTCATGTAATTCTTCTTCACTTTTACTTAAGATATCAGTGTCAACAGCGAATCATATCATTGATAAACCTTCACCTTGAATTTTAATCCCACTCCTGAACCTTTCTTTTGTTTCCAACGTTGCTTCTTCGATGCACGGAGTGAACAGTATGGGAAAAGATTACATCCCTATCTTAAACCATTTTTAATCCGACCACTACATTATCGTCCTCCCCCCCATGAACCATGGACCTTGCCGTTGGTGGGGAGGCTTGCGTGCCTCAGCGATACAGATAGCCGTACTGTAGGTACAACCACAACGGAGGGGTATCTGTTGAGAGGCCAGACAAACATGTGGTTCCTGAAGAGGGGCAGCAGCCTTTTCAGTAGTTGCAGGGGCAACAGTCTGGATGATTTACTGATCTGGCCTTGTAACACTAACCAAAAAGGCGTTGCTGTGCTGGTACTGCGAACGGCTGAAAGCAAGAGGAAACTACAGCCGTAATTTTTCCCGAGGGCATGCAGCTTTACTGTATGATTAAATGATGATGGCATCCTCTTGGGAAAAATATTCCGGAGGTAAAATAGTCCCCCATTCGGATCTCCGGGCGAGGACTACTCAAGAGGATGTCGTTATCAGGAGAAAGAAAACTGGCGTTCTACGGATCGGAGCGTGGAATGTCAGATCCCTTAATCGGACAGGTAGGTTAGAAAATTTAAAAAGGGAAATGGATAGGTTAAAGTTAGATATAGTGGGAATTAGTGAAGTTCGGTGGCAGGAGGAACAAGACTTCTGGTCAGGTGACTACAGGGTTATAAACACAAAATCAAATGGGGGTAATGCAGGAGTAGGTTTAATAATGAATAAAAAAATAGGAGTGCGGGTAAGCTACTACAAACAGCATAGTGAACGCATTATTGTGGCCAAGATAGATACGAAGCCCACACCTACTACAGTAGTACAAGTTTATATGCCAAGTAGCTCTGCAGATGGCGAAGAAATTGAAGAAATGTATGATGAAATAAAAGAAATTATTCAGATAGTGAAGGGAGACGAAAATTTAATAGTCATGGGTGACTGGAATTCGAGTGTAGGAAAAGGGAGAGAAGGAAACATAGTAGGTGAATATGGATTGGGGTTAAGAAATGAAAGAGGAAGCCGTCTGGTAGAATATTGCACAGAGCACAACTTAATCATAGCTAACACTTGGTTTAAGAATCATGAAAGAAGGTTGTATACATGGAAGAACCCTGGAGATACTAAAAGGTATCAGATAGATTATATAATGGTAAGACAGAGATTTAGGAACCAGGTTTTAAATTGTAAGACATTTCCAGGGGCAGATGTGGACTCTGACCACAATCTATTGGTTATGAACTGTAGATTAAAACTGAAGAAAGTACAAAAAGATGGGAATTTAAGGAGATGGGACCTGGATAAACTGAAAGAACCAGAGGTTGTACAGAGTTTCAGGGAGAACATAAAGGAACAATTGACAGGAATGGGGGAAAGAAATACAATAGAAGAAGAATGGGTAGCTTTGAGGGATGAAGAAGTGAAGGCAGCAGAGGATCAAGTAGGTAAAAAGACGAGGACTAGTAGAAATTCTTGGGTAACAGAAGAAATATTGAATTTAATTGATGAAAGGAGAAAATATAAAAATACAGTAAATGAAGCAGGCAAAAATGAATACAAACGTCTCAAAAATGATATCGACAGGAAGTGCAAAATGGCTAAGCAGGGATGGCTAGAGGACAAATGTAAGGATGTAGAGGCTTATCTCACTAGGGGTAAGATAGATACTGCCTACAGGAAAATTAAAGATACCTTTGGAGATAAGAGAACCACTTGTATGAACATCAAGAGCTCAGATGGAAACCCAGTTGTAAGCAAAGAAGGGAAAGCGGAAAGGTGGAAGGAGTATATAGAGGGTCTATACAAGGGCGATGTACTTGAGGACAATATTATGGAAATAGAAGAGGATGTAGATGAAGATGAAATGGGAGATACGATACTGCGTGAAGAGTCTGACAGAGCACTGAAAGACCTGAGTCAAAACAAGGCCCCCGGAGTAGACGACATTCCATTGGAACTACTGACGGCCTTGGGAGAGCCAGTCCTGACAAAACTCTACCATCTGGTGAGCAAGATGTATGAAACAGGCGAAATACCCTCAGACTTCAAGAAGAATATAATAATTACAATCCCAAAGAAAGCAGGTGTTGACAGATGTGAAAATTACCGAACAATCAGTTTAATAAGCCACAACTGCAAAATACTAACATGAATTCTTTACAGACGAATGGAAAAACTAGTAGAAGCCGACCTCGGGGAAGATCAGTTTGGATTCCGTAGAAATACTGGAACACGTGAGGCAACACTGACCTTACGACTTATCTTAGAAGAAAGATTAAGGAAAGGCAAACGTACGTTTCTAGCATTTGTAGACTTAGAGAAAGCTTTTGACAATGTTGACTGGAATACTCTCTTTCAAATTCTAAAGGTGGAAGGGGTAAAATACAGGGAGCGAAAGGCTATTTACAATTTGTACAGAAACCAGATGGCAGTTATAAGAGTCGAGGGACATGAAAGGGAAGCAGTGGCTGGGAAGGGAGTGAGACAGGGTTGTAGCCTCTCCCCGATGTTATTCACTCTGTATATTGAGCAAGCAATAAAGGAAACAAAAGAAAAATTCGGAGTAGGTATTAAAATCCATGGAGAAGAAATAAAAACTTTGAGGTTCGCCGATGACATTGTAATTCTATCAGAGACAGCAAAGGACTTGGAAGAGCAGTTGAATGGAATGGGCAGTGTCTTGAAAGGAGGATATAAGATGAACATCAACAAAAGCAAAACGAGGATAATGGAATGTAGTCAATTAAGTCGGGTGATGCTTAGGGAATTAGATTAGGAAATGAGACACTTAAAGTAGTAAAGGAGTTTTGCTATTTGGGGAGCAAAATAACTGATGATGGTCGAAGTAGAGAGGATATAAAATGTAGACTGGCAATGGCAAGAAAAGCGCTACTGAAGAAGAAAAATTTTTTAACATCGAATATAGATTTAAGTGTCAGGAAGTCATTTCTGAAAGTATTTGTATGGAGTGTAGCCATGTATGGAAGTGAAACATGGACGATAAATAGTTTGGACAAGAAGAGAATAGAAGCTTTCGAAATGTGGTGCTACAGAAGAATGCTGAAGATTAGATGGGTAGATCACATAACTAATGAGGAAGTATTGAATAGGATTGGGGAGAAGAGACGTTTGTGGCACAACTTGACCAGAAGAAGGGATCGGTTGGTAGGACATGTTCTGAGGCGTCAAGAGATCGTCAATTTAGTATTGGAGGGCAGCGTGGAGGGTAAAAATCATAGAGGGAGACCAAGAGATGAATACACTCAGCAGATTCAGAAGGATGTAGGTTGCAGTAGGTACTGGGAAATGAAGAAGCTTGCACAGGATAGAGTAGCATGGAGAGCTGCATCAAACCAGTCTCAGGACAGATGACCACAACAGCAAACAACATTATGGTCGTCTACTATTATTATTCCCCCTTGGCTTTTGTATATATTGTATATTACCCGTCTCTAACTATAGCTTTCAGCCACTTTTCTCGGAATTTCGAACACCTTGCACCATTTTACATTGTCGCACGCTTTTTCCTATGAACGTGTCTTGATTTTTCTTTAGTATTGCTCCCATTATCAACCGCAACCTCAGAATTGCCTCTTGGTGCCTTTACCTTTCTCAAAGCTAAACTGATCGTCATCTAACACATCCTCAGTTGTCTTTTACATCCTTCTGTATATTATTCTTGTCAGAAACTTGGATACATGAGCTATTAAGCTGACTGTGGGATAGTTCTTGCATTTGTTAGCTCTTGCAGTCTTCTGAAAGCTGTGGATGGCTCTAAGCACTATGGGACTTAACATCTGAGGTCATCAGTCCCCTAGACTTAGAACTACTTAAACCTAACTAACCTAAGAACATCACATACATCCATGCCCGAGGCAGGATTCGAACCTGCGACCATAGCAGCAGCGCGGTTCCGTACTGAAGGGCCTAGAACCGCTCGGCCACAGCAGCCTGCTGCTGTGGATGATATTTTTCGGAAATAGATGGTATGACGCCACACTCATACATTCTACACCCTAACATGAATAGCCTTTTTGTTGCCTCTTTCCCCAATGATTTTAAAAATTCTGTTGGAATCCTATCAATCCCTTCTACCTTATTTAATCGTAAGTCCTTCAAAGCTCTCTTAAATTCTGATTCTAATATTGGATCCCCTATCTCTTATAAATCGACTCCTGTTTCTTCTTCTACCACATCGGACATATCTTCCCCTCATAGAGGCCTTCAATGTACTCTTTCCATCTATTCGCTCTCTCTTCTGCAGCCATTTGGTCTTAGTTTCCCTGTATTTCGTATTTATTTCATTCCTCAGCAACTTGTATTTCTGTATTCCTCAATTTCCCTAAACATTTTTGTACTCCCTTCTTCCATCAATCAGCTGAAGTACTTCTTCTGTTATCCATGGTCTCCTCGCAGTTACCTTCTCTGTACCTACGTGTTTCTTTCCAACTTCTGTGACTGTCCTTTTTAGAGGTGTCCATTTCCCGTCAACTGTACTGCCTACTGAGCTAATCCTTATTGTTGTATCTATGTCTTAGAGAACTTCAAGTGGATCTTGTCATTCCTTAGTGCTTCAGCATTCCACTTCCTTGCATATTGATTCTTCCTGGCTAATCTTTTAAACTTCAGCCTACTCTTTATCACCACTACATTGTGATCTGAGCGTGTACCTACTCCTGAGTACGCCTTACAATGCAGTATCTGATTGCGGAATCTCTTTCTGACCATGATGGAATCTAATTGAAATTTTGCAATATCACCCGGTCTTTTCCAAATATACTTCCTCCTCTTGCGATTCTTGAACAGAGTACTCGATATTACTAGTTGAAATTTTTACGGACTCAATAAGTCTTTCTCCTCTCATTCCTTGTCAGAAGCCCATATTCTCCTAGAACCTCTTCTTCTGCTCCTTCCCCACAGCAGCATTCCAGTGCCCCATGACTATTAGATTTTCATCTCCAATTAGGTACTGTACTATCCTTTGAATGTCCTCTTATACGTACTTTCTCTATGTATTCATCTTCAGCTTGCGATGTCGACATGTATGCCTGTCCTATCGTTGTCAGTGTTGGTTTGTTGTAGATTCTGATAAGAGCAACCCAATCACTGGACTGTTGGCAGTAACACACTCTCTGCCCTACGTTCTTATTCATAACGAATTCTACTACCGTTATGCCATTTTTACTGCCACCATTTTTACTGCTATACTCATCTGATCATAAATTCTGGTCTTCTTTCCATTTCACTTCACTGAACCCTACTGTATTTATATTGAACTCTGCATTTCCCTTTTGAAATTTTCTAGCTTCGCTATCACGTTTAAGTTTCTTGACATTCCACGCCCCGACTCGTAGAACATTATAGTTTCGTTGGTTATTCATCTTTTTTCTCGGGATCAACCCTCCGTTTGCGCCCCCTCTCGGAATCTTTTGCCAATGAAGAGGTCATCATGGCACTTTTTCAGTTACAGGCCACAAGTCCTGTGGATACACATTGTGTGTCTTTACTGCAGTGGTTTCCATTGCCTTCTGCATCTTCATGCCGTTAATCATTGCTGATACTTCTGCCTTTATAGGTAGTTTTCCACCCAATGACAAAAGAGTGGCCTGAACCTCTGCTGGCTCTTCTTCCCTCTTTGACAAGACCGTTGGCAGAATGAGCGTTACTTCTTATGCCGGAAATTTTCGGCCACCAATGCTATTAATCGAAATTCAAGCCGAGAGGTGATGGGGTTTCGAACCCGGGACCGAAGACGTTTTGATTAGCATTCAGTAACGCTGCCCCCAGACCACGGGTGCCTGTGCGTTAACAAATCCTCCACGAAAAGTTCACTTCTTGTGACAATTTATTTGCCGACTTCTTTGGACTCTGTGTCGTTCGTGCTCGAATATCCGCAATCACAGCAGGTGTACGAACGGACGGAGCTCCATTCCTTTTTAGTTTGCAGCTGTCCATGTAGCATGTCACTTTGTCACGAAATCCTGTAAACTGATCTTTATTGGCATAGAAACGCCACGAAACATCTTCGCAAAAGTGTCTCGCGTTTTCTTAAAAGCACCGGTAGACACTTACTTCTCCACTGTAGCGATCATTTCTTGAACAGGATACATCTCGCTGAGATATTTACTTCACATGTCTTAACCATGTCATAACGGCTTAATACTGACAATACAAAACGTAATCGCAACAGTTTCATAAACTCAGATTGGAATGTGTACCGCAGAGACAGGCTGGACAGTGAAGGGGGAGGCGTGTTTATAGCGATAAGAAGTGCAATAGTATCGAAGGAAATTGACGGAGATCCGAAATGTGAAATAATTTGGGTGAAGGTCATGGTTAAAGCAGGCTCAGACATGGTAATTGGATGTCTCTATAGGCCCCCTGGCTCAGCAGCTGTTGTGGCTGAGCACCTGAAGGATAATTTGGATAATATTTCGAGTAGATTTCCCCACCATGTTATAGTTCTGGGTGGAGATTTTAATTTACCGGATATAGACTGGGAGACTCAAACGTTCATAACGGGTGGCAGGGACAAAGAATCCAGTGAAATTTTTTTAGGTGCTTTATCTGAAAACTACCTTGAGCAGTTAAACAGAGAACCGACTCGTGGCGATAACATATTAGACCTTCTGGTGACAAACAGACCGAACTATTTGAAACAGTTAACATAGAACAGGGAATCAGCGATCATAAAGCGGTTACTGCATCGATGATTTCAGCCATAAATAGAAATATTAAAAAAGGTAGGAAGATTTTTCTGTTTAGTAAAAGTGACAAAAAGCAGATTACGGAGTACCTGACAGGTCAACACAAAAGTTTTGTCTCAAGTACAGATAGTGTTGAGGATCAGTGGACAAAGTTCAAAACCATCGTACAATATGCGTTAGATGAGAATGTGCCAAGCAAGATCGTAAGAGATGGAAAAGAGCCACCGTGGTACAACAACCGAGTTAGGAAACTGCTGCGGAAGCAAAGGGAACTTCACAGCAAATATAAACATAGCCAATTAGGAAACTGCTGCGGAAGCAAAGGGAACTTCACAGCAAATATAAACATAGCCAAAGCCTTGCAGACAAACAAAAATTACGCGAAGCGAAATGTAGTGTGAGGAGGGCTATGCGAGAGGCGTTCAATGAATTCGAAAGTAAAGTTCTATGTACTGACTTGGCAGAAAACCCTAAGAAATTCTGGTCTTATGTCAAAGCGGTAGGTGGCTCAAAACAAAATGTCCAGACACTCTATGACCAAAATGGTACTGAAACAGAGGATGACAGACTAAAGGCCGAAATACTAAATGCCTTTTTCCAAAGCTGTTTCACAGAGGAAGACTGCATTGTAGTTTCTTCTCTAGATTGTCGCATAGATGACAAAATGGTAGATATCGAAATAGACGACAGAGGGATAGAGAAGCAATTAAAATCGCTCAAAAGAGGAAAGGCCGCTGGACTTGATGGGATACCAATTCGATTTTACACAGAGTACGCGAAGGAACTTGCCCCTCTTCTTGCAGCGGTGTACCGTAGGTCTCTAGAAGAGCGTAGCGTTCCAAAGGATTGGAAAAGGGCACAGGTCATCCCCGTTTTCAAGAAGTGACGTCGAACATATGTGCAGAACTATAGACCTATATTTCTAACGTCGATCAGTTGTAGAATTTTGGAACACATATTGTGTTCTAGTATAATGATTTTTCTGGAGACTAGAAGTCTACTCTGTAGGAATCAGCATGGGTTTCGAAAAAGACGGTCGTGTGAAACCCAGCTCGCGCTATTCGTCCACGAGACTCAGAGAGCCATAGACACGGGTTCACAGGTAGACGCCGTGTTTCTTGACTTCCGCAAGGCGTTCGATACAGTTCCCCACAGTCGTTTATATGAACAAAGTAAGAGCATATGGACTATCAGACCAATTGTGTGATTGGATTGAAGAGTTCCTAGATAACAGAACGCAGCGTGTCATTCTCAATGGAGAGAAGTCTTCCGAAGTAAGAGTGATTTCAGGTGTGCCGCAGGGAAGTGTCAGGTCACAATATACATAAATGAATTTGTGGATGAGATCGGAAGTTCACTGAGGCGTTTTGCAGATGATGCTGTGATGTATCGAGAGGTTGTAACAATGGAAAATTGTACTGAAATGCAGGAGGATCTGCAGCGAATAGACGCATGGTGCAGGGAATGGCAATTGAATCTCAATGTAGACAAGTGTAATGTGCTGCGAATACATAGAAAGATAGTTCCCTTATCATTTAGCTACAAAATAGCAGGTCAGCAACTGGAAGCAGTTAATTCCGTAAATTATCTGGGAGTACGCATTAGGAGTGTTTTAAAATGGAATGATCATATAAAGTTGATCGTCGGTAAAGCAGATGCCAGACTGAGATTCATTGGAAGAATCCTAAGGAAATGCAATCCGAAAACAAAGTAAGTAGGTTACAGTACGCTTGTTCGCCCACTGCTTGAATACTGCTCAAGAGTGTGGGATCCGTACCAGATAGGGTTGATAGAAGAGATAGAGAAGATCCAACGGAGAGCAGCGCGCTTCGTTGCAGGATCATTTAGTAATCGCGAAAGCGTTACGGAGATGATAGATAAACTCCAGTGAAAGACTTTGCAGGAGAGACGCTCAGTAGCCCGGTACGGGCTTTTGTTAAAGTTTCGAGAACATACCTTCACCGAAGAGTCAAGCAGTATATTGCTCCCTCCTACGTATATCTCGCGAAGAGACCATGAGGATACAATCAGAGAGATTAGAGCCCACACAGAAGCATACCGAGAATCCTTCTTTCCACGAACAATACGAGACTGGAATAGAAGGGAGAACCGATAGAGGTACTCAGGGTACCCTCCGCCACACACCGTCAGGTGGCTTGAGGAGTATGGATGTAGATGTAGAATATATGATAACTGGTAGGCGATAATGCGTAGTCTAGCACTCGGGACCCTCTTTCCGTGCGCCATCCAGTATATTTCGACAGATAAGATCCATACCGTGGTTATCTAGCTCCGCCACCAGCTGTGGTTCCTGTCAAGCCCCAACTAGTCAGGGCTGACATTTAAAAAGTTTTTCGTTTTGAATCTGAAAGAGGAAGAGGAAAAGGTAAAACTAAGAGCAACAGGAATACATTGGAAACACTATGTAAAACTTTGATCTCTAAAATGAAACTCTGCTCTGTCACTAGAAGTTCAAGGCCCTACCTGCCCTGGGGAAGATGAACTGTTGTTGGAGAGGTAAAAGACGTTTAATAGGGAAGGAGGGTGCTGATACTAGGATGGAGGACTGATGGGTGGTGTCGATGGGGTAAGCGTGGGTGTTGGTGAGACATGAAGAGAGAAGTAGTTGTGGGTGTTGTAAGGTCATAAAATGAAAGGGAAAAAACAGTAATAAAAAATGGGAAGGGAAGGGGAAAATGGTAGGGAAAGATGGAGAGCGGAAGAGAAAGGGAGCTCTGATGAGATGGAACACGTGGGGTGTATCTGTATTTGGTGGGATGGGTAAATGACGGGACGGATTTCATTGTCCTGAAGAGGGAGATGGTTGAAATTTCGTTGGGAGAGAATGTGGAGGGTGTGCAAGTGTAGACCTGATGGAATGTGTCGGTTTAGAGTAGCAGTATAGAAAATTAGAGGGGAGACAGTATGATTATTGGAGGAGAGTTTTCAGCTGGTGTAGTCTTACGAAGGTGTTCAATGTGGGTGAGAAGAGATGGCAAGGAATCCATGTCGGGCAAGGTAAATGGATACAGAAAATAAGGCATTGAAGGGAGGTGTAGCAGAAATCCACACAACATTTACATAAGACAGGCTATGTCGAATCAAGGTATTGATTGTGTGGACGATATTTGAGGGCTTAATCCGCAAGTTCGGCTAGTTAGCCGCGAGGGGTAGCCGAGCGGTCTGAGGCACCTTGTCACGGTCCGCGCGGCTCCCTCCGTCGGAGGTTCGAGTCATCTCTCAGGCACTGGTGTGTGTGTGTTGTCCTTCGCGTAAGTTGGTTGAAGTTAGATTAAGTAGTGTGTAAGCTTAGGGACCGATGACCTCAGCAGTTTGGTCCGTTAAGACGTTATCACAAATTTCCATTTTTTCGGCTAGTTACTAGTTTTACTCAATAGTGGGCTTTCTGATGGATGATAAGTAGTTGATATTTCCATGCACGTCGCTGTCCAGGGTTAGTCCAAGATATTTTAGTGTATTAGTTAGCTCGATAGGACGGTTGTAAATAGTGAGGTAGAAGTCGGCGGCGGAGAGGAAGTTAGTGTACAATTTTTATAAAAACGGTTAAACAGCTGTAGCTGAAACGAGAACAGCGCGCATTGTGAGTCAACTGTATAAATATGCTGTCATAACATCGACAGTCGTCTAACTAATAATAACTTCGGCAGCCCCGTGCCCATTGAGGCATAGTTTCAACACAAAGAATCTTTGAACTGTGACAACTTCTTTTCTCACAGTTGACTCGCTCTTAGCACTGTTCCCACAGAATCGCCTGATTTAAATCGAGTGCGTCCCATTCCTTTAGCTTTCTTCTTGGCGATGTTCATCCTATAACCTATTTTCAAGATATTTATAATTTTTAAGCAATCTTCTCCCTAGTTTTTTTTGCTGTTTCTAATTGAATTACGATATCACTGACATATTTTTAACTTTATGTGTCTTTTCCCTCAACTTAATTCCCTTACCAAAGCCTCCGTAGTTTTCTTTACTGTTTTGGACAACGTAAGACTGAGTAACTTCGGGGATAGGCCACAACCTTGACTCACTCTCTTTTAAACAACTGCTTCCCAATCTTGTTTTTCGTCTCCTATAATAAACAGTGACACTGGAAGTTTAAAAATTGTAACTTTGCACGGGAAAGACAATGGGGACACATGAAAAAAATTACAAACTGTAAAAGGAAAACATTGTAATGCAAAGCGTATAACCAGTACAAACCACAATATGTGGTAACAGGAAAGAAAATCAAAACCCACTGATGATGCTGTAACTTCAGCGAAACGCATGAATGAAAGTAGAAAAGTTGAGTTTTGTTCAAAGCCGGTTCCATCCAAAAACAAGGAGTGATAGTTTCGTGGTATGTGGTACTCCCAAAGATCTTAATGAACGTGAGGACATGCCATCTACTAAAGGCGTCTCGAATAAGGTCTTTCAGGGCTCCATCAAACTCTTCTCTCTTCATCATATCTTCAGTTTCACCTTCATATACTTTCTCTTCCCCGTACATTGCAATATTCTCAAGATTCCTGCTTTTATGTAGTCCTTCCAGATATTCCCTCTACCCTTCAACCTTCCCTTCTTTGTTCAGTAAAGAGCTAAGTACATCGGCATTGAGACATTTGATTAGAAAATAACATGCTGTGCCCTCCAAATACTTTAGAATATAATTATTGGAATAGACTGGATTCAATCGTCGGTTGTGTGATGTCCTTAGGTTAGTTAGGTTTAAGTAGTTCTAAGTTCTAGGGGACTGATGACCTTAGATGTCAAGCCCTATAGTGCTCAGAGCTATTAAATCTGGCCGAATAACGAAATCCGGAAATCACATTTTAGAAACATAGGTAAAAAAATAGTGTGATGCTCGTTCACCTAAAAGAATAGACTCACTAAATAAGGTTTCATCGGAGAAGAATATAGCGAAGAAAAAATTATCAAACGGAGATTACTTTTATATATATTCGCCTAAGATGGCTTTTGGAAGCTCCTGAAGCATATGTCCCCTTTACGGAAGTGCTACTAACTAAAAAATTCTAAATGTAGGACTTTAAGTTTCACTCTCTTCTACGTCGTTCGAAGTACTGGCGATAACTTTACTTTTATAGATACGAGTACAACGTCTTCTAAACTCCAACTTAGTATTACATTTGTTGTACTCTAGTTGTTATATTGTTCTCCGGTTTGTTATGAAATCCAGGCCTTTTTTATTTTATTTTTATTTTTATTACTCATCCGTCTACGCTGCTAGCTTGTGTTTGGTCTCAGAAGAGGTTGTTCACGTTTCTCCTTCGAACCAATAAAGGCTCTGAGTAGGTGCGTGAGTCACGAATAATCGCCGCTCTTCCCGTACTAAGTCCTACTTAACATTTTAGACTGAGAGATTATTAATTGGATCTTACTGAAGATGAGAAACCATAGACGAATGAAAATAATCTCTCCGGTTATGGGAAACTTCCAAAGCTTTCTGGAGAATGCTAAAGGAGTATTCAAAACGGCTGGCTCAGACAATTTATGAGGCAGTATGAAAGCCGAAAGTTGCAGTGTGATTCACAAAATTAGCGTGTATACTGTTGAATGTAAATAAATGACGATATTTGCTATGCTTTTCCTTCTCTTAATGAAGAACGAGGCGGTGATCACATGCGCTGTTAATTTCTCCACTTTTGGTGGGAGAAAGCGTGTCAAACGTTACAGTGGCTAGTCGTGAATTCTGATGCTCTGTGATTAACACTTCGCGCCCGTCACGGTAGGATTTTTCAGGCAACATAACTTCCAGGAACCGGTCCAAAGCAATGTGTATCCTGTCGCTCCGTCTACAGTTTCATTCCGTTTTTCTTCAGAAGCCGATCAGCACTATAGCTGCGAGAGAAGTTTCACCGAGGCCGTATACAGCAGTACAGCGACTAATTGGTTATTTTTCTTGTGTAGTATTTTACCATCTATAAAACCCTAAGTACTAATGAATTGCAAATAATGTTCCATTTTCATTATATTTGAACATCATTCTTTTTCCCGATCAGTTACCATACTGATGAGTATTGAGCATCTTTCGCTGGACCACTGGTGAGGCTGCGAAAGTAAAACAGTCCAAAGCAGTCTATACGCTTTATGATGGTTATCACATTCCTTTCTCGCCTCTTATAATATTCACTCTGTGCTACGTTATACAGTAGCAAGGGAGACAATAGAATGAAGTACTCACAATGCAAAAACACTAATTTTATACATTTTGAAGGTACTTACTTCCATCATCATAATTACCTTAAAGCAATACAACGAGATCGGTTCCGACTGTAGGAAGCGTTGCTGGAGCAATTCCAATGTTAGTATGTGTTGCCAGAACCACTGCCTTTTACGAACTTCCAGCATGTTGGAATAATTACAGGTCAGCAGCTTCTGTACAACGAATAACCAACCGAAGTTGCAAATCTCACTTTTTTTAATCACGCACACAGATAACAGTATGCGTTGTAAGTGTTCGTTTGCACATTTTTGACATGGATTTTGCATTTTCGGAAATAATATTTTGAATATCTGTTACGATGATTTGAAAATGGATTCAGTACCGAAACTAGTCATGGAGAGAATAAAAAAAGTGACATTTGCAATTTTGGCTGGTTTTTCGGTGTACTGTCGCCTTTTGTTTTGTTCTTCAACACTGAGGTGTATCAGGTGGACCACATGCTTTGACAAACCCTCAGAAATCAGATATGCATAAAGCTGTGAGCAAACTATCACTATGTGCATACATATACTATCATGATAACACAGTAGCGCTGAAGAGTCGGACGAAATGAACAAATCATGAAAAAAAGAGTACATGGTGAAACGCAGTACTGGAAATTAAGGACGACCTATTGCCTAAGTAAAAGCTTCGCGAGCAGCCTAGTAGAAGAGGTGCAGAATATAAAAATAGCTAAAATAATCAAGGCAGGACAAGACACAATAGCAAAAGTAGAGGCGAGGAAGCCACGCGTGACTCAGGACATAGTTCACCTTACGAATGAAAGAAGAAAATGTAAGAACCTTAAGACAGAGTTAGGGACACAGCAGTACAACATGCATAGTTATGACATTAACACAAAGTGTAGAAAGGTTAAATTGGAATGGATGAAAGAAACACGCAGGTACTGAGTGTACAGCATGGATATAATTTTTCGCTACTCTAGCCAGAGTAGACCGACAACTATGTGCTGTATGGATACTCAACTTTATAGCAATGATCCTCAGACTGTGTGCTGCAGGATTTGCGTTGCTGGTAGTGTTAGTGTCGTGGCTTGCCGTTAGGTGCCGCTACTTGTAGATGACGCATGGTGGAAACACACGCAACAGTGTGCTTTAGAGTTGCACATAATCAACATGAGGCTGAACAAGGTGATCAGGTCTTTACTCATAAAGCTGTTTTATCAAAACAACAGCAACTGCGCTGCCTCCCTGGGCGAGTCTGTCAACACGATTCGAAAGTGGGAAGTGGCTCCTCGGAGAGACCGACGAACAGTTACGACACATATTGCTGAAGAAGTTGTTGCCATGCTTGAAAATGCTGGAC
Source organism: Schistocerca serialis cubense (assembly GCF_023864345.2). Lineage (NCBI taxonomy): Eukaryota > Metazoa > Arthropoda > Insecta > Orthoptera > Acrididae > Schistocerca > Schistocerca serialis. The sequence continues at coordinate 603,507,047 of NC_064638.1, read as the reverse complement.
ACAATGTGCGATCTTCAAGCAGTACACGGGTTGTGTCACGACAGCTGAAACATTCCACGGTCCACCGGTCGAAAAATGCTGTGAACAGTTGTTTCGGGAAGCATTAGAACAATGTCTAGTGCGGTTCCAGGCGGTCGTCAATACAAACGGTGGTCACATTGAGCAGCGTTTGTAACCTGAAACGTAAACGTTTTACGAAAGTCACCACCAACTATTATCGTATGATAATGATGATAATTAGCAATGCAAATTTTTCACTCATACAGGGGTCTAAAATTAAGTATAACTACGCTGTACATGGTACTAGGAAGAGTCGACACAGGGTACAGGAAGAGCAAATGTTACATCGTAAAAGTAAACTGTAGAGGTGTTAACTTTTGAGATTTAATCGGAAAATCTTTATGAAATAAAGAAGAAAAGGTAGCTAGAAGTCAGAATTGTTTAAGACACGTACAATGGAGAGGAATTATTCCGAAGTATGTCGGAAGAAGAGGTGGAAGTTGATATGGAAGAAATAGACGACAATATAATGCGGTTAGAGTTAGACAGAGCGTTGAATGATTCAACAGAGCTCCAAATTGGCAACAGCAGTCGATGGCATGTTGTACTGAACTGAAGAACAAATTCTAGGTAGTGTACGTCTGAATACAAAATTGAATGAAAGGAAAACGTCGACCTTCTGAAATCAGAAGAGCAAGAAAATGCAAGCATTTGAAATATGGTGCCACTTAAGAATATTAAATATTCAATACAGGATGAACTACTAAATCAAAAAGTACTATAAAAGATAAGAGAGGAGAGAAGTCTGTAGAAGGCACTCTTACTAAAACAAATAGGTGAGGGTAAAAATCTATGGAAGACTTCTAGTTGAAGAAGACGCAGGTTAGTGGGAAATTCGCAAAGTCACCTTGCAAGTTGCCTTGCAATAGTTAACCCGTCTCTGGAAGGAGCAGCAGAACAGGCCGAAATAATCTACTCGTAATAGATTATAGACGATGTTCTATGTGGCAGCGACGTAGGTATGAAAATATCAGCACAGCGTCAAACCAGCCGAGGGACTGATAATTATCAGACGTACTTGTTTATTGATATGTGTTTGTAATCTGCTCACTGACATGGAAGAAATATCTCCTCTTGATAGCGAACACTGATTATTACGGATTAACTTGAAGAGGCGGATAGTGACAGTATATTCACTGAAAACCGAGACATCGATCATCATATGCAGGGTGTTCGGGGAGGAGAAATCAATATTTTACAGTGATAGTATAAGTAATTCTGAACGAAAAATGTTATATGAACATAGGCCCGCAAACGCTTCGTTAGGGCGGTATGGATATTGAAAGGAACTTTAATTCTGCAAAATTGATGTTCACAACGCGAACGTATACGCAGTACAACTGGACCGTAACGTGATTATCTTGAAAAAAAAAATGTTACAGAGACGTACAGTTATGTTACACATAATATAATGTTTATTTGGTTTGCATTTAGTACATAATGCATTACAACAGGCATGATACATGTATTCAGTTGAAAAAGACGTACCACGTCTTTTACAGACGGCTTTAACAATTATCGTACAGTTCACAGTACATATTCGAATACCCCACCATGAATATCAATGCACTTTTGCGCTCTAGCGGTAACATGTTGTGCTGCTTGTTCAGTTGCCTGTGACTGGTTCCTAATCAATTCAGCAGCGTCCATGATGCGACGAAGGAGTTCATCTCGTGTATTTACCTTCACTTTGTGCACCTCTGATTTCATCCAACCCCATAAACAGAAATCTAAAGGTGTAAGGTCAGGTGACCTTGGAGGCCAGGTAATAGCACAGCCACGGCCAATCCAGCCATTAGGGTAACTGCGGTTGAGATGGTCCCTCACACGCAAGGTGACGTATGGAGGGGCACCGTCATGTTGAAAGTACATTCCAGTTCGCTTGGCTTAAGGAACGATTCCAATAGTTCCACAAAGAAATTTTCCAAAAATTGCGGGTACCTCTCTCCCGTCAATCGATGGTTGATAACAAATGGACCTATCAAAAGGTTACCGATCATGCCGCACCAAACATTTATGGCACCAAAAATTTATGGCAAGACGAGCTTGGAAATTGCTGTCTACTGAAGCGTGTGTGTTTTCCCGTGACCATCGATGATTATTGGGTGTGTTGTTTATTTCATGACGTGAAAATTGGGCATCGTCAGTGAATAGTATACATGGAAGCAAATGACTATTCTCAATTACCCAGTGACAGAATTGAAGTCGTTGGGCATTGTCGCCTACGTGCAGATTTTGGACATGCTGTATGTGAAATGGATACAGGTTTTCCGCATATAATGTTTCCCATACACATGTCTGTGGGACATACACAGGGACATTCTTCGTATGCTCGTACTGGGATTTCGATCAACACTTGCGATAATTTCTTCCTGTTCTAGCAAAGTCTGTAGACGTGCACGCTCGGAAGAAAAATGTATACTTGGAAGAGAGCCTGTTGCACGCAAAGTGATAAACACTTTGGTAAATACACTGCGATCAGGTAATCGCCGAGTCGGATAGCGCCTGTGGTATTCTTCTCCTGCAGCGGTAGCGCTACCGTTGCAGAAGTCATAAACATACACCATATCTGCGTATTCCTCATTACTGTAGACGTGTAGCATTGTTAGCAGCGCTTGTACGAACGCAGTTAAAACCATACACTACACAGTTAACCGATTCGTCGTCGGTACACTGCACAATGCGGCTTACATGGCACAACTGCGCAAACAACAGGTGATTGTATTACCTACTACATACGTCACATGACCGCAATACTTGGTAACGTAAACATGGCATGTACCTGTGCATTGTTTGCAAGAAAATCATGTTACAGTCCAGTTGCATTGCATATACGTTCATGTTGTGCACATCAATTTTGCAGAATTAAAGTTCCTCTCAATACCCATACCTCCCTAAACGAAGCATTTCTGGACCTAGGTTTATATAATATTTTTCTGTTCAGAATTATTTATACTATCACTATTTAAAGTATTGACCTTTCCTCCCCAAACACCCTGTATATCGTAATCACCTTTAGGAGTAGTTCTTTATAAAAGAAAACGACCCTGATCTAATGCCGTGTGATAATAATTAGCATGATTATTACAGCACTCATCAGAATGCCACTGCGAACGTTAATTCGGATGAAAGCGTAAAATTAACGAAAATGGTAGTAACTCTTTCAGTATAACAAGCGCGCATCGCAGAGGCGCCGAAACAAGAACTGTGCTGTAGTTTCCTCAAGAGTCAGTCAAGAATTGAGGCTCTCAGCCACCAAGAGGCATTTCTCTGTAAAAAGTCACGAACTCGCTAATTATCCCTTCCATCCACTTATTTTCAGATATATATTTATAACAATTGTTTTATGTATATACGTTGCAGGTTCTAATCCTGCCTCGGGCATGGATGTATGTGATGTCCTTAGGTTAGTTAGATTTAAGTAGTTCTAAGTTCTAGGGGAGTGATGACCTCAGATGTTAAGTCCCATAGTGCTCAGAGCCATTTGAATCATATACGTTGAACATCTCCTCGTAAACCTCTTGATCAGACTCAACGAAGGTCGGTACATATATCACGTACCGTGTTGAAGTATGTGAGGACAGCACAAGCACCCAGTTTCCGGGCAGAGAAAATCCCCAACCCGGCTGGGAATAGAACCCGGGACCTCGTGATCCAGAGGCAGCAACGATAGCCACTTTTCTTTTTTTGCATTTTGTTCGTTGTTGATCGTTGTGTTTGGTCGTTGCGGACGTCACATGACATCCGTTCAACTTCGTTTGTTGATCCTTCCACTCAGTTTTTTATTACAGAGGCCAACCAGCTCTCTGACCGAACACGCTGAGCTACCGTGCCGGAATCCACTAGACCGCGAGTTACAGACAATAGGCTCGTTAGTGACTACTGACAGACCCGATGAGGGAAACGTGGGAGGGATAGCAATGTTGGTGAAGAGATAGTGGCATATCAGAACATCTCTGTATCGCCTGAAGTAATGTATACTTAATTTGACTCACTTATAGACTTCTATCTGTAAAAAAATTGCTGTGGCACTAATACACCCTTAAGAGTTCCACAGCTGAAAATAGAGGTGGATAGCGGTAACATAAAACCATAATTCAGGAATGCCAGGAGCAATTTCAACTGAATTTGGAGTGTACATGATTCATTATTTGTTTAAAGATCCTGCGTGAATAGGATATACTCACTTGCCCCTTGGGATGGAGGTTAGGCTGAGACAGGGTGACATGTGAAAATTTTCGGAAACGATGTATAGGTTATACACTACTGGCCATTAAAATTGCTATCCACGAAGATGACGTGCTACAGACGCGGAATTTAACCGACAGGAAGAGGATGCTGTGATATGCAAATGATTAGCTTTTCAGAGCATTCACACTAGGTTGGCGCCGGAGGCGACACCTACAACGTGCTGACATGAGGAAAGTTTCCAACCGATTTCTCATGCACAAACAGCAGTTGACCGGCGTTGCCTGGTGAAACGTTGTTGTGATGCCTCGTGTAAGGAGGAGAAATGCGTACCATCAGGTTTCCGACTTTGATAAAGGTCGGATTGTAGCCTATCGCGATTGCGGTTTATCGTATCGCGACATTGCTGCTCGCGTTGGTTGAGATCCAATGACTGTTAGCAGAATATGGAATTGGTGAGTTCAGGAGGGTAATACGAAACGCCGTGCTGAATCGCAACGGCATGGTATCACTAGCAGTCGAGATGAAAGGCATCTTATCCGCATGGCAGTAACGGATCGTGCAGCTACATCTCAGTCCCTGAGTCAACAGATGGGGACGTTTGCAAGACAACAACCATCTGCACGAACAGTTCGACGACTTTTTCAGCAGCATGGACTGGTTGCGGTTACCCTTGACGCTGCATCACAGACAGGAGCGCCTTCGATGGTGTACTCAACGACGAACCTGGGTGCACGAATGGCAGAACGTCATTTTTTCGGATGAATCCAGATTCTGTTTGCAGGATCATGATGGTCGCATCCGTGTTTGGCGACACCGCGGTGATCGCACATTGGAAGCGTCTATTCGTCATCGCCATACTGGCGTATCACCCGGCGTGATGGTATGGGGTGCCATTGGTTACACGTCTCGGTCACCTCTTGTTCTCATTGACGGCACTTTGAACAGTGGACGTTACATTTCAGATGTGTTACGACCCTTGGCTCTACCCTTCATTCGATCCCTGCGAAACCCTACATTTCAGCAGGATAATGCACGACAGCATGTTGCAGGTCCTGTACGGGCCTTTCTGGATATAGAAAATGTCGACTACTGCCCTGGCACCACATTCTCCAGATGTCTCACCAACTGAAAACGTCTGGTCAATGGTGACGGAGCAACTGGCTCGTCACAATACGCCAGTCACTACTGTTGATGAACTGTGGTATCGGGTTGAAGCTGCATGGGCAGCTGTACCTGTACACGCCATCCAAGCTCTGTTTGACTCAATGCCCAGGCGTATCAAGGCCGTTATTACGGTCAGAGGTGGTTGTTCTGGGTACTGATTTCTCAGGATCTACGCACCAAAATTGCGTGAAAATGTAATCACATGGCAGTTCTAGTATAATATATTAGTCCAATGAATACCCGTTTACCATCTGCATTTCTTCTTGGTGTAGCGATTTTAATGGCCAGTAGTGTATGTAAATTGAAGGTGGAGGGAGGAGAAAGGAAAGGAAAGAAAAGGAATTATTGATCCCAGCTGTGTCAGGACATTGCGCGGAATAAGCGGCGACGAGTTAAAATGTGTACCGAACTGGGATTAAAACGCGGGATCTCCTGCTTCCTCAGCAGGCGCGTTAACCACTGCGGCATCCAGGACACGGTGCTACCGCATCTGCACGGACTATCTCGCACGCTTCACGGCCGATCCACATTCCTACCGAGTGCCACCTGTGAGCAGTCCCTTTTCATTTCCTCCTAGCTCGCTACTCTGAGATTCCCACAGGAGGTCGGACCTGTGTGTGCATCCACACTGAAGAAGGTGGATCCATTGCCCATCTAGGCGGGAGTCGCAGAGTAGCGAGCACGGAGGAAATGAATAGGGACTGCCCACAGGTGGCACTCGGTAGGAATGTGGATCGGCTGAGATGTGCCGAGGTAAGGTTGTGTCCCGGATGATGCAATGGTTAACGCAACTGCCTACTAAACAGGAGATCCCCGTTCGAATCCCGGTCTCGTTCACTTTTCAGTCGTCGCCGCTGATTCCGCGTAATGTCCCGATGCAGCTGACATCAGTAATCCCTTCTCTTTCCCTTCCTTGCTCACCCCTCCACCTTCAATTTACATATAATGCATCACAGCTGCAGATTCTGCGTTGTGTCTGTTCTTTCGGACACGTCCGAAAGAACATTCACCACGTATTCATATGAACGATCTGTAAGTATTCTATTGATAAGAAATATAAAGTTGAAGCTTTTGGTATGTACTGCCTCACTGGGTCTACCAACACCCTCAACCCCTCCAGAACCGCCACTGTCTTAATTCTGGGACTATCTCAGAATCGAAGCATTTTGGCAGGAACAAAAAGCGATATAATTCATGCTTTACAACGATGTCATTCGGAGTTTTGTCTGTTGCAGAACAAAGCGGTTTTACAACAACGTCCAGGGTTTAGCGCCAACTGTACAAGTATCACAGGGCGGAAACCCTTCTCCCCCTAACAACTGAAATGCAAAGTATTTATAAATGAACTTAATGGTAAATGAACCATTAGAGGTAGAACAAAGATGTGGTATGTTCTAGGAGACATGAAGCACGTCATGAACCGAACGAGCTCATTTTTGCAGTTTTGTAAGTTGAAATAAATGTTTCTCTCTCAGCTCCTCAAGTTTCCATCAAACCGAGACACTTGCATTGAAAAAAAAAAAAATTTCCTCAGGGTTTGGATGAAAGCGAGAGGTGAAATCTACTGTAGACACAAACGAAATGTGTGCGAAAGATCTTCAAAATACGTGTAGGAAAGACATGTGGCGGCTGTTCGTGCGAGCGAAGCTGCATGCAAGACGCTTGTAGAGTTTAGAAGTTCCATACTCACCCTTCAATGTCATTTGCATTCAGACACTTACCGTCATTTCTTCATCTAGAATTTCTCCATCATGCACAATATTTGTTTAATATTCAATTTCGTGGTAGCAATCGCCTAATGTGTTAATAAATTTGTCAGCAAAATCCAACTGTTGGTCATACCTATTCTAAGCTCAAGAGGATCAGGTTCTGACAATGTTTTATCCGCTTAGTAGTGTTTACTTGTTATCTGCTTAGACTTAAGAGGTACAGTGAATAATTAAATTTGAAGCAAAACGTTTCTATCCTGCCAACCTGTAACGAATTTATGTCACCCCAGTGTCTCCCGTGGCTATGCAGTTCAGTAATATTCAATACGCTGTAATGGAGCCTGGAGTAGCAGCCAACCTGGCTCTTTAATGCATCAGGGGCAATTAACATTTTATGTATTGTAACTCCATTGGAACACGATATCGATAATAGCGGTGTAGAACGTATTAAATCACAGACTCTCAGCATCGACGGCCGACAACTAGTTTGCAGCTGTCACGCGCCGTTTGAGCTGCTGCTGTCTTACTTGGATTTCCTTTGGTTACAGTTACTGATACCTATGTAAACGAAGTGTAAAAAAAAGTTCATTTCTTCGAAACCTACCCATTCGGCAAGTAAAAAATTGCATTGTTGTGATCTTAACTGTCAAACTAGCTTCCTTAGAACGACAAAATTTCGAGAACCGAAGATTGTAGGAGAGCGATTTTGTAAACGTCTCTATGAAAACGCCTCAGCGTTGTCATAGCTCTATAGATGACTATGTTTTTTCCTATAGTCCTAAACTCTACATTTGTTTGAATGTAAGAAAAAAATTAGATTAGATAAACTTTTGGCGTATCTTTGGATGATGCACTATATCATGTACAGCAACTGATATGCTGATCGAGACTTTATCATCATTGAATTAAACGTTTTATGTAATTCGTTTACGTCAGTATGCTGTAGACTATATTGTTCGCAAGAAATTGTAATTTAGACCAAAATACCTTCTGAAAAGCATTTGCCCAAAAATTGGTCAATTAACTAAGCAATTATCGTATAACGACAACAAACTTTCATAAATTTGACAGCTTCATAATTTGTACGGACAAAATCGAAGTGTTAAATTGCCATGCTCACTATTTCACATAGCTCTAAGATAATTAATGCTGATCTGTTGACTAAGGCTATATAGGACATAAACTGTTCGGTGGAGGAAGGGATGGGGACGAGGTGCTGTATCTTTCTGTTGTTTCCACTTACATTCCGTAACGTCAGTATTTCTTTTGTCTCCTTAGTGGAGAATTTTCCCTTTCTGACTTGCCTTCTCTCAAATTCCTGTGGCTTGCTAGTTCCATCTGTGGACTCATGAACTGTGTCACATTTGTTGCTGTTTATGGCCACTTTTTCTTACTGAATTGTTTATACAGCCAGGCCGCAAACTAATACACGTGTTCTAACCCTCAGGGTACAACTAGAAGTGTAATTTGTTAAAGAGGGCTCGTAATTTTTTTAGATTGTCTTACCATTTCGAAATACGGTATTCTCCTAAAACTTGGCTGAACAATTTGTGAATTAATGTGCATGAAAATATAAGCGCTTTTAGGGAAAAGGTTTTTTTCGGGGAGAGAGGGGGGGGGGCAGAGATGGCTCATGACTCCCAAAATCACCTTTCTTCCTCCACCACCTGGGATCCGTCCAACAGTATTGACGGACTCTCGACATTCACAAGATAGAATCTGAATGGTGCTGGAATCCTCAGTTGCTGCAGGGATTCGTAGTTGGAGCGTGTCATCCCTGTTGCTCCAGTGATCTGCCCACGAAAAAATTGACTACGATCTCTCGTTATGCCCATGCCTTGCGCAGTTGTCACTCACAAGGAAACTTTAGTAGGGTATCAAGGAGAGTTTTGGCCAACCTTAACCCCTTCTTAGAGGTAACTGGCGTCAGATTTCCTGGACTTGCAACGTCAGCTATATTTTCTCCTGGAATTCCCTCCCCCCATAACATTCCCTCCCCCCCCCACCCCCCATTCACCACTTCCTTCACCCCATGTGGCCAATGGCGCCGTGTGTATTCGACGACATCGTCATGATGTCTGCCACCAATCGCTGTAGTATCCTTGGCCACTGTCGTATCAGCTAATGGCGTGCAGGCCCATCCCCTCGCTCCTCAAGTAATTTTAATTAACATAACGGCTGTAAATGGTCTCGAGGTAGCCGAAAATTACCACTTCCAGTCAATGATCGATTCAGCTGAACCAGAGAATCCAGAAAATTCCATGTCAACACAGTCCACACCATCCTGCAGCCACCACCTGCTTGCACAGTGCTTTGTCGACAACTTGGGCCATGGTTTCATGGCGTGTTCGCCTCACTCGAACTCTACCGTCAGTTCTTACTAAATGAAATCGGGGCTCATCCGACCAGGTCACGGGTTTTCAGTCGTCTAGGGTCCAATCTATAAGATTACGAGCCCAGGAGAGGCGCTGCAGGTGATGTCTTGCGCTCGCGTTGGTCGTCTGCTGCCATAACCCATTAACGCCGTGTTTCGTCATACTGCATTGATACGTTCGTCTCATATCTCACATTTATTTCCGCGCTTATCTGACGCAATGTTGTTTGCCTGCTATCACTGTCAACTCGACGAAAACGCTGCTGTTGTCGGTCGTTGAGTGAAGGTCGTTGGCCCCCGTATTGCCTCTGATGAGAGGTAATGCCTGAAATTTGTTTTCCTCCGCACACTCTTGACACGATGGATCTCAGAGTATTGAAATCCTTAAAGAAATGGAATGTTCCATTCATATAGCTCCAACTATCCCTCCGAATTCAAAGTCAGTTAATTCCTGTAGTGCCGCCTTAATCACGCCGGAAACCGTTTCACATGAATCACCCGAGTGCAAACGACAGCTCCGCCAATGCACTGCCCTATTGTACATTGTGTGCACGATACTACCGTCAGCTGTACAGGTGGTTATCGCTATCTCACGACCGTCTGTCATCTCAGTGTAACGCAAAAGTCCGCAGCTCGTGGCCGTGCGGTAGCGTTCTCGCTTCCCACGCCCGGGTTCCCGGGTTCGACTCCCGGCGGGGTCAGGGATTTTCTCTGCCTCGTGATGACTGGGTGTTGTGTGATGTCCTTAGGTTGGTTAGGTTTAAGTAGTTCTAGGAGACTGATGACCATAGATGTTGAGTCCCATAGTGCTCAGAGCCATTTGAACCATTTTGTAACGCAAAATAGTCAATTCACGATCGATGCTTCTTTATGAGAGGATGACAGTGACGATAATGACCTACTGTTTCACCAGTTACAATCGTCGAACAGTTTGATTGGTACATCAGGGCAGGGATGTAAAAATGATGAAGTAAGTGATGGTGATGTCTACTTTGAAAATGTACTCGTAATATCATCGGACACTACTTTGATTTTGTAACCGTGGAGCGTACGAAACGCGCCGACTCCTTTCGGAGATGTGGAGACAAGAGAAATTTGTCTCTCAGCACCGTTAAGAGGAACTTTAACTTATTAAAACAAAAACAGGTTTCACAGCAACAAAACTTTTCGAATGTGCAGGAGAAATGGTCACAATTCTGTACAACATTGGGGCATTTAAGCTGCAATGGAGGCGTCACTAGAAAGTTTAAAAAGTGTCTTATGTGTGGATGTATGCTTTCAGGAAGAAACATGGTATTATGTCCCTAAGGATGAACCATGTTACTACCCACACAGAATTACTTACTGCATGTGAAGTGATTTTCATGGGCACAAGAGCTATTAGGGAAACGGTCGTAGAGAGAATGTGTACAATATGTATCACGACAGCTTTAATTTAGAAATCACATCCTGTCAATCTCCTGCCAAAAAGGAACGAAAGACGTCGGCCCTTTCTGGCAGGCCATCAGTAACACGACTCACAGTCACACTACAGTGGCAATAGCTTCTTCCGTTGTACACTTGCTGTCACCGCTGAAGATTTAAAAGGACCGACGGTGACGTTTGGGTCGCTAGTTTCGTGCAGACAATGTATTAACAGCCGACTCAGTATCGGGAAAAGTCAGCAAGAAGCATCTACGATTGTGGCGACAGCAGGTATTTTCTGAAATGGTACAAAAGAAAACAGCAGAACCTTTTTAATCATGGACTCGGAAAGACGCTCCTGTTTCTGTATTCAGGATCCGATCACGTGGAACACTGTCAGCCGCTGGGTGTGTTTGGCTTCTGCGTATTCAAGGGTTTTTACCAACTCGGCACGTCTTCTGTGCGCGCTGTGATCTTAGGCCAGTGTAACATCATTCAAGTTCGTTCTCTCCTTTATAGGCAGTTACGTGCACCAGTAAAACGAAAGGTCTTCCAGAATGCTTTGTATCGAAACTCCTGCACCACTGACCCGCTAGATCACTTTGAACATCCAGTGAAATACTGTTTTGACGTTCTTCATATGTCAAAGTGTACGTTTTCAACCTACAGTTAGTACTACAGATCTGTTTGCTTTGAATATTTTTATCTTACCATTCACAAGTGCAATGCAATCGCATGAAATTAATATGTAACTGAATAATTAGCGCAGCGCTATTTAATTATTAACTTCTCTGATGTGCGTTATTTTCTTTGGATAATAAAGAAGCTGACATGGTTAAAGTCATTTGCAAGATGGAAAATGTATTCGCAAAATACGATTTGACTTTAGCTGCACAGTCTATTAGTTACAAATGAAAATTTTTCTGAATCGGGAATTGAAACAGGATTTCTCACTGATAGACTGTGCAGCTGAAGTCTAATCGAATTCGCAATTGCGAATATATTTTTTCTATTTCACACAGCTGCAGAACGTAGCACAGTCCATTCCTTCAGACATACGTATATATATGAAGGAAACTGTTGTTGTTGTTGTAGTCTTCAGTCCAAAGACTGGTTTGATGTAGCTGTCCATGCCATTATATCATGTGCAAGCGTCTTCATCTCCGAGAAACTACTGCAACGTACATTTCCCTGAATCTGCTTACTGTATTTATCTGCTGGTCTCCCTCTACGATTTTTACCCCATACGCTTCATTCCAGTACTTAATTGGTGCTTCCTTGATGCCTCAGAAAGTTTTCTACCAACCGATCCCTCCTTCTGGTCACGTTGTACCAAATTTGCCTTCTTCCCAATTCTGTTCAGTACCTCCTCATTATTTACGTGATCTACCCGTCTAATCATCAGCATTCTTCTGTAGCACCACATTTCAACAGCTATTCTCTTCTTGTCTAAACTATTTGTCGTCCATGTTTCACTTCCATACATGTATAGACTCCATACAAATACTTTCAGAAAGTACTCCCTGACTCATAAATCTATACTCGATGTTAACAAATTTCTCTTCTTGAGAAACGCTTTTCTTGCTTTTGCCAGTGTCTACATTTTATATCGTCCCTATTTCGACGATCATCAGTTATTTTGCTTCCCAAATAACAAAACTCATTTACTACTTCAAGTGTCTCATTTCCTAATCTAATTCCCTCAGTATCACCTGATTTAATTCGGCTACATTCCTTTATTCTCGTTTTGCCTTTGTTGACGTTCATCTTACATCCTCCTTTTACGGCACTGGCCATTCCGTTCAACTGTTCTTCCAAGTCCTTTGCTGTCTCGGACAAAATTTCATTGTCATTAGCAAACCTCAAAGGTTTTATTCCTTCTCTCTGGAGTTTAATTCCTATTCCAAATTTTTCTTTTGTTTCCTTTACTGCTTGCTCAATATTGCAGATTGATTAACATTGTGGATTGGCTACAGCCCTGTCTCATTCCCTGCTCAACTATTGCTTCCCTTTCATCTCGCTCGACTCTTATAGCTCCCATCTGGCTTCTGTATAAATTGTAAATATCCTTTCACTCGCTGTATTTTTCCCCTATCTCCTTTAGAATTTTAAAGAGAGTATTACAGTCAAGATTGTCAACAGCTTTCTCTACGTCTACGAATGCTATAAACGAGGCTTTGCGTTTCCTTAACATGTCTTCTATGAGAAGTCATAGGGTCAGTATTGCCTCGCATGTTCCTATATTTATCCGGAATCCAAACCGATCTTCCCCGACGTCGGCACCCGTGAGTCTTTCCATTCTTATGTAAAGCATTCGTATTAGTATTTTGCTGCCGTGACTTTATAAACTGATAGTTCGGTAATTTTCACACCTGTCAGCACCTTCTTTCTTTGGAATTGGGATTATTACATTCCTCTGAAGTCTGAGGTTATTTCGCCTATTTCATACATCTTGATCACTAGATGGAAGAATTTTGTCATGGCTGGCTCTCCCAAGGTTATCAATAGCTCTAACGGAATGTTGTCTACTCCCAGGGCCTTCTTTTGACTTAGGTGTTTCTGTGCGTTATCAAATTCTTCACGCAGCATCATGTCTCCCTCCTCTTTTTCCTCGTCGTTCTCTTCCGCTTTCATAATATTATCCTCAAGTGCATCGCCCTTGTATAGACCCTCTATATATTTCTTTCAACTTTCTGCTTTCCCTTCTTTGCTTAGGACTGGTTTTCTATCTGAGCTCTTGATATTAATACGGGTGATTCCCTTTGCTCAAAAGGTCTCTTTATTTTTCCTGTAGGCAGTGTCTATCCTATCCCCAGTAATATAGACTTCTACATCCTTACATTTGTCCTCTACCCACTCCTGTTTAGCTATTTGCAATTCCTGTCAATCTCATTTTTTAGGCGTATGAATTCCCTTTCGCTCGCTTCATTTATAGCATTTTATATTTTCTCCTTTCACCGATTAAATTCAATATCCCTTGTGTTATCCAAGGACTTCTACTAGCCTTCGCCTTTTTACCTACTTATCCTCTGCGGCCTTCACTATTTCATCTCTCAAAGCTACCCATTCTTCCTGTATTCCTTTTCCCTGCTCTTACCAATCGTTCCCTATACTCTGCTTGAAACCCTCCACAACCTTTGGTTCTTTCAGTTTATCCACGTCCCATTTCCTGAAATTACTGCCTTTTTGCAGTTTCTTCAGTTTTAATCTACAGTACATAACCAATAAATTGTGGTCAGAGTCCACATCTGGCCCTGGAAATGTCTTACAATTTAAAATCAGTTTCCTAATGTCGGTCTGGTCATTACGTAATAAATCTGAAAACTTCCAGTGTCTCCAGGCCTCTTCCATGTATATAACCTTCTCTCATGATTCATAAACCAAGTGTTAGCTATGATTAAATTATGCTCCGTTGAAAATTCTACCAGGCGGCTTCCTATTTCATCCCTTTCCCAGTGAATATACACCTACTACTTTTCGTTCACTTTCTTTTCGTGCTATTGAATTCCGGTCCCCCATGACTATTAAATTATCGACTCCGTTAATTATCTGAGTAATTTCTTTTACCTCATCACAAATTTCCTCAACCTCGTCCTCTTCTGCAGAGCTCGTTGGCATATAAACTTGTACATGATGGGTGTGGGCGTTGTGTCTATCTTGGCTAGAGTAATGCGTTCACTATGCTGTTCATAGTATCTTATCCGTGATCCTATTTTTGTACCCATTATTAAACCTACTCCTGCCTTACCCCTATTTTATTTTGTATTTATAACCCTGTATTCATCTGACCAGTAGACCTGTTCCTTGTGTGGTTTCCAGGAGCTGATGACTGCTGCCTTAACAAGTGCACCACATCATGATGGTTAACTGCCATTAGATATTGGAGGAGATTCATTGTGCCAGCGCATCCTTCAAGAATGGTTCAAATGGCTCTGAGCACTATGGGACTTAACTTCTAAGGTCATCAGTCCCCTAGAACTTAGAACTAATTAAACCTAACTAACCTAAGGACATCACACACATCGATGCCCGAGGCAGGATTCGAACCTGCGACCGTAGCGATCACACGGTTCCAGACTGTAGCGCCTAGAACCACTCGGCCACTCCGGCCAGCGCGCATTCTTCTTTGCATATCCCACTTCCACCCTTCCCAATGGATGTCAGTGACAAGGCCCACGTGTGCCAGGCCTACTGGATTTCCAGCATCAACCTCCATACCATCAGCTCAAGTGTCAAGTTTCAGATGTGTGACATGTTGCAGGCAGCGTATCTCAACGTCGCTCTCCTGTAGGAAGTATGCCTTGACCATTTCCTGTCTATTTATGGATACAATCTTCACTGGACGCCATGCATGAACAGCCAGTGTGGTCGCAGTTGTGAAGGAAGACATCATGACCGATTGTGCGACCTACCTCCCAGCAGCACGAGCATCACATATTGGGGTGTCCCCCTCTGGTATAGAGACCATTTAAGGTTTTATGCATAGTTCCAGATATGAGTGTTCTTTGTTCTGTTGGACATCTCTAACAGAACAGACACAATCATGATTAAGTAGCTGGTACATATACGTGAATAACTGGGGTGAAAGGAATGGAAATGAAACAGGATTGGGAAGGAATAGAACGGAAATAATGGCTTTCGGTCGTACAGGACGCTGTGGCTATGCAATGGAGAGAGTTTAAAATATATGCTGGGCTGGAATTCGAACCCTTATGCTCCACTTATCTTGCCTTAACTGCCTCGGATATCGGGCCACGCGTTCCATCAGATCCAAATTCCCAACTTCCCATTCGCTGCACCCTGCCCATTACCCACTACCCACAGATTTCTGAATTACCCACTACCCACAGATTTCTGAACCCTGTAAGAGTTCGGACTCTGTGTCTCTACACTGAAACTTTTTCATCAAATATACACTACTGGCCATTAAAATTGCTACACCACGAAGATGACGTGCTACAGACGCGAAATTTAACCGACGGGAAGAAGATACTGTGATATGCAAATGATTAGCTTTTCAGAGCATTCACACTAGGTTGGCGCCGGTGGCGACATCTAAAACGTGCTGACACGAGGAAAGTTTCCAACCGATTTATCATACACAAACAGCAGTTGACCGGCGTTGCCTGGCCGAACATTGCTGTGATGCCTCGTGTAAGGAGGAGAAATGCGTCCCATCATGTTTCCGACTTTGATAAAGGTCGGATTGTAGCCTATCGCGAATGAGGTTAATCGTATCGCGACACTGCTGCTCGCGTTCGTCGATATCCAATGACTGTTAGCAGAATATGGAATCGGTGGGTTCAAGAGGGTAATACGGAACGTCGTGCTGGATCCCAAAGGCCTTGTATCACTAGCAGTCGAGATGACAGCCATCTTATCCGCATGGCTGCAACGGATCGTGCAGCCACGTCTCGATCCCTGAGTCAACAGGTGGAGACGTTTGCAAGACAACAACCATCTGCACGAACAGTTCGACGACGTTTGCGACAGCATGGACTATCAGCTGTGAGACCGTGGCTGCGGTTACCCTTGACGCTGCATCACAGACAGGAGCGCCTGCAATACTCAACGACGAACCTGGGTGCACGAATGGCAAAACGCCATTTTTTCGGATGAATCCAGGTTCTGTTTACAGTACCATCACGGTCGCATCCGTGTTTGGCGACATCGCGGTGAACGCACATTGGAAGCGTCTATTCGTCATCCCCATACTGGTGTATCACCCGGCGTGATGGTATGGGGTGCCATTGGTTACACGTCTCGGTCATCTCTTGTTCGCATTGACGGCACTTTGAACAGTGGACGTTACATTTCAGATGTGTTACGACCCTTGGCTCTACCCTTCATTCGATCCCTGCGAAACCCTACATTTCTGCAGGATAATGCACGACCGCATGTTGCAGGTCCTGTACGGGTCTTTGTGGATACAGAAAATGTTCGACTGCTGCCCTGGCCAGCTCATTCTCCAGATTTCTCACCAACTGAAAACGTCTGGTCAATGGTGGCCGAGCAACTGGCTCGTCACAATACGCCAGTCACTACTCTTGATGAACTGTGGTATCGTGTTGAAGTTGCATGGGCAGCTGTATCTGTACACGCCATCCAAGCTCTGTTTAACTTAATGCCCAGGCGTATCAAGGCCGTTATTCCGGCCAGAGGTGGTTGTTCTGGGTATTGATTTCTCAGGATCTATGCACCCAAATGCGTGAAAATGTAACCACATGTCAGTTCTAGTATAATATATTTGTCCAATGAATACCCGTTTATCATCTGCATTTCTTCTTGGTGTAGCAATTTTAATGGCCAGTAGTGTAGAATTGTAGATATGACAAGTCCGACAGAATAAACACCACTTGTCTCTGTAATTCAATGAGGGTGATGGCTGTTTGATGATAAAGTTTCAGTTCAGATCTACAACCAACGTCCAAACTCTTTCAGGGTTGAGAAATATGTTTTTTTTTCTTGGTCATCAGTCTACCGACTGGTTTGATGCGGCCCGCCACGAATTCCTTTCCTGTGCTAACCTCTTCATCTCAGAGTAGCACTTGCAACCTACGCTCTCAATTATTTGTTTGACGTATTCCAATCTCTGTCTTCCTCTACAGTTTTTGCCCTCTGCAGCTCCCTCTAGTATCATGGAAGTCATTCCCTCATGTCTTAGCAGATGTCTCATCATCCTGTCCCTTCTCCTTATCAGTGTTTTCCACATATTCCTTTCCTCTCCGATTCTGCGTAGAACCTCCTCATTCCTTACCTTATCAGTGCAACTAATTATCAACATTCGTCTATAGCACCACATCTCAAATGCTTCGATTCTCTTCTGTTCCGGTTTTCCCACAGTCCATGTTTCACTACCATACAATGCCGTACTCCAGACGTACATCCTCAGAAATTTCTTCCTCAAATTAAGGACGGTATTCTCTTGGCCAGAAGTGCCTTTTTTGCCATAGCAAGTCTGCTTTTGATGTCCTCCTTGCTCCGTCCGTCATTGGTTGCTTTACTGCCTAGGTAGCAGAATTCCTTAACTTCATTGACTTCGTGACCATCAATCCTGATGTCAAGTTTCTCGCTGTTCTCATTTCTACTACTTCACATTACCTTCGTCTTTCTCCGATTTACTCTCAAACCATACTGTGTACTCATTAGACTGTTCATTCCGTTCAGCAGATCATTTAATTCTTCTTCACTTTCACTCAGGATAGCAATGTCATCAGCGAATCGTATCATTGATATCCATTCACCTTGTATTTTAATTCCACTCCTGAACCTTTCTTTTATTTCCATCATTGCTTCCTCGATGTACAGATTGAAGAGTAGGGGCGAAAGGCTACAGCCTTGTCTTACACCCTTCTTAATACGAGCACTTCGTTCTTGATCGTCCATTCTTATTATTACCTCTTGGTTATTGTACATATTGTATATGACCCGTCTCTCCCTATAGCTTACCCCTACTTTTTTCAGAATCTCGAACAGCTTGCACCATTTTATATTGTCGAACGCTTTTTCCAGGTCGACAAATGCTATGGAAGTGTCTTGATTTTTCTTTAGCCTTGCTTCCATTATTAGCCGTAACGTTAAAATTGCCTCTCTCGTCCCTTTACTTTTCCTAACGCCAAACTGATCGTCACCTAGCGCATTCTCAATTTTCTTCCATTCTTCTGTATATTATTCTTGTAAGCAGCTTCGATGCATGAGCTGTTAAGCTGATTGTGCGATAATTCTCGCACTTGTCAGCTCTTGCCGTCTTCGGAATTGTGTGGATGATGCTTTTCCGAAAGTCAGATGGTATATCGCCAGACTCATATACTCTACACACCAACGTGAATAGTCGTTTTGTTGCCACTTCCCCCAATGATTTTAGAAATTCTGATGGAATGTTATTTATCCCTTCTGCCTTATTTGACCGTAAGTCCTCCAGAGCTCTTTTAAATTCCGATTCTAATACTGGATCCCCTATCTCTTCTAAATCGACTCCTGTTTCTTCTTCTATCACATCAGACAAATCTTCACCCTCATAGAGGCTTGCAATGTATTCTCTCCACCTATCTGCTCTCTCCTCTGCATTTAACAGTGGAATTCCCGTTGCACTCTTAATGTTACCACCATTGCTTTTAATGTCACCAAAGGTTGTTTTGACTTTCCTGTATGCTGAGTCTCTCCTTCCGACAATCGTATCTTTTTCGATGTCTTCACATTTTTCCTGCAGCCATTTCGTCTTAGCTTCCCTGCACTTGCTATTTATTTCATTCCTCAGCGACTTGTATTTCTGTATTCCTGATTTTCCCGGAACATGTTTGTACTTCCTCCATTTATCAATCAACTGAAGTATTTCTTCTGTTACCCATGGTTTCTTCGCAGCTACCTTCTTTGTATCTATGTTTTCCTTCCCAGCGTCTGTAACGGCCCTTTTTAGAGCTGTCCATTCCTCTTCAACTGTACTGCCTACTGCGCTATTCCTTATTGCTGTATCAATAGCGTTAGAGAACTTCAAACGTATCTCGTCATTCCTTAGTACTTCCGTATCCCACTTCTTTGCGTATTGATTCTTCCTGACTAATGTCTGGAACTTCAGCCTACTCTACTATATTGTGATCTGAGTCTATATCGGCTCCTGGGTACGCCTTATAATCCAGTATCTGATTTCGGAATCTCTGTCTGACCATGATGTAATCTAATTGAAATCTTCTCGTATCTCCCGCCCTTTTCCAAGTATACCTCCTCTTCTTGTGATTATTGAACAGGGTATTCGCTGTTACTAGCTGAAACTTGTTACAGAACTCAATTAGTCTTTCTCCTCTTTCATTCCTGTCCCAAGCCCATATTCTCCTGTAACCTTTTCCTCTTCTCCTTCCCCTATAACTGCATTCCAGTCGCCCATGACTATTAGATTTTCGTCCCTCTTTACATACTGCATTACCCTTTCAATATCCTCATACACTTTCTCCATCTGTTCATCTTCAGCTTGCGACGTCGGCATGTATACCTGAACTACCGTTGTCGGTGTTGGTCTGCTGTCGATTCTGATTAGAACAACCCGGTCACTGAACTGTTCACAGTAACACACCCTCTGCCCTACCTTCCTGTTCATAATGAATCCTACAACTGTTATACCATTTTCTGCTGCTGTTGATATTACCCGATACTCATCTGACCAGAAATCCTTGTCTTCCTTCCACTTCACTTCACTGACCCCTACTATATCTAGATTGAGCATTTGCATTTCCCTTTTCAAATTTTTTAGTTTCCCTACCGCGTTCAAGCTTCTGGCATTCCACGCCCCGACTCGTAGAACGTTATCCTTTCGTTGATTATTCAATCTTTTTCTCATGGTAACCTCCCCCTTGGCAGTCCCCTCCCGGAGATCCGAATGGGGGACTATTCCGGAATCTTTTGCCAATGGAGAGATCATCAAGACACTTCTTCAATTACAGGCCACATGCCCTGTGGATACACGTTACGTGTCTTTAATGCAGTGGTTTCCATTGCCTTCTGCATCCTTATGTCGTTGACCATTGCTGATTCTTCCGCCTTTAGGGGCAATTTCCCATCCCTAGGACAAGAGAGTGCCCTGAACCTCTATCCGCTCCTCCGCCCTCTTTAACAAGGCCGTTGGCAGAATGAGGCTGACTTCTTATGCCGGAAGTCTTCGGCCGCCAATGCTGATTATTTATCAAAATTTAGGCAGTGGCGAACCTGGGACCGAAGACATTTTTGATTATGAATCAAAGACGCTACCCCTAGACCACGGATGTTCAATAGAAATATGTTAGATAGGGGTTAATGGGCAAATGGGAAGTTGGGAATTTGAATCTGACGGAAAGCTTCTGTGGATGGCAGAGGCTAGTCAGCTCTTGACAGGTCGACAGTGGAGACAGCACTCAGCCGTCCCCACTGCTGCATGCGCGAAGTTTTTGTTTACTTCCACGTCACTATGCTTCTAAGTCGACCATCCGTCATGGCCGACTCTTACATGAAGAACACACTTAAGTTCAGCTTTTCCAGTGTCGTTGCCCTGTCAGCGTAAGAATGTTGTCAAAACGTTTTCCTATAAGCACGATTTTAATTTCTGTGGAGAGCCAGAAGTCGCATGGTGCTATATCTGGTGAGAAAAGTGGATGTGGGTAGATGAAAAGATTAGCACCAGCTAGGAACAGACAGAGGGCATCATCTAACGAGTTGTAAGACCGGATGTCTTAAAAATTATTGGTCCAGACGTCGAGTCTCCATGCGAAATATAAATGACGTTTCACAGTTTTTCAGTAAAAGATTTGTGTAAGTGACGTTCATGAGAAAATGGTTGCTCCTGCTTTTATTCCAATTGAATTTTAGAGCCTCTTGAAATTTTGAAAACAATGCTTTGCCCTCCTCTGTGGCGAGAGCTGAGAATTGTTCAGAGATGTTGGAAGTGCTACGGACAGCTGAACTGGGAACCAATCCATGTTCTACCACGTATGTTACACATCCCACAGTTACTGTTCCGTTTTTGGGTATAGCATTCAGCTAGTAATCCTGTAGCATATAAAAATAATTTCTTGGTAGTTGGTTCCTAATATTTAACGTGATATGAAGAGAACAGAATTGAGCTCAGATATCAATTATAGACAGGTTTAATGTAGAAGGGGTACAGCTATTCTCGCTTTGGCAAATAAAATAGTCACTGTGTTGACTGTAGAGGTGGCCGACAGGCAAAGGAACATCACCAACATCACTTCATATACTAAAGAGAAAAAAGAACGCTTGCACGATATCAATTCTAGCAATAGCTTCCGCGCAAAAATTTGGACTGTAATTCTGATAGTTAGCATTTATGATTTTCTGAAATTAAATGGGGACCACATAGTACCGATAACTCCTATAATAAGCAACATAATACCCTGAAAGTATATAAATAATATGAAGAACTCTTCTGTAGACGAGTTTTATTAACTTATGAACCATTACTTGTCCAAAGGAATCGTCTGTGCACCGTCATTCAGATGGCAAAGGATAAAACGTCGCCATGTTGTGTGCGACATCTATCAAAGCACTGCTGGTGTGAATCGAATGAAAGCTTGTCGTAGAGTATCTTTCAGGTCACAAGTAGTTTAGTGAAACGATACCCTCCACGAATCTCGATAGCTAATACCACATGTCGCACACAACCTGGCGGCGTGTGATCTCTTAGTACATGAATGACGGTGTACAGTCTAATCCTTTGGACAAGTGATGATTCCTATATCAAGAAAACCAATCTAAAGAGCGGTAGTTCATTTTATGTATTTAAGTTTAGGGTTTTCTGGTTACGTAATGGATAACCGGACTTTGTGGTGACAGCTTTTAAACATTTGCGCACACCAGTTGTTTCTCACTCTGTCCACTCCACTTAATGCCCGAGCATGAAGCACTAGTCATACGTGTGACAGACAGGGTCCTTATATTGGCGAGATGTTAAGGTATGGCTTGCGGATGGTGGAGGGATCACATCTACAATCTTCCTCCAGAACACAAGCTATTTCGTGAGAAAGAGAGGTAAGTAATATCAGTACAGAAAGAGATCTTCACTCTGCAGTGGAGTGTTCGCTGTTACGAAACTTCCTGGCAGATTAAAACTGTGTTCCGGACCCAGACTCGAACTTTGCCTTTCACGGGCAAGTGCTCTACCATCTGAGCTACACAAGCACGAATCACGCCCTGTCCGCACAGCTTAACTTAGCTGCAGAGTGAAATACTCATGCTGGAAACATCCCCCGGCTGTGGCTAAGCCATGTGTCCCTCATATCCTTTCTTTCAGGAGTGCTAGTTCTAGAAAGCTTCTGTAAAGTTTTGAAGGTAGGAGACGAGGTACTGGCAGAAGTTCAGCTGTGAGGACGGGGTGTGAGTCATGCTTGGGTAGCTTAAATGGTATAGCACTTGCCTGCGAAAGGCAAAGGTCTGAGTTCGAGTCTCGATCTGGCACACAGTTTTAATTTGCCAGGAAGTTTCATATCAGCGCACACTTCACTGCAGAGTGAAAAATCTCATTTTGGAAACATCCCCTAGGCTGTAGCTAAGCCATGTCTCCCCAATATCCTTTCTTTGAGGAGTGCTAGTTCTGCGAGGTTCACAGAAGAGCTTCTGTAAAGTTTGGAAGGTAGGCGACGAGGTACTGGCAGAAGTGAAGCTGTGAGGATGGGGCGTGAGTCATGCTTGGGTAGCTCAGAGCACTTACCCACGAAAGCAAAGGTCCCAAGTTCGAGTCTCGGTCTGGCACACAGTTTTAATCTGCCAGGAAGTTTTAATATCAGTACAAATTGTAGTGCCAACTTCTGCCGCCGAATGTATCAGGATGACCAAATGGAGCGGAAAGAGGCAGGATGCACCATATTAAAACTCGTCCGAGCTTTCCAAGTGATTTTTTCTTTAGAAATACAGTCCCCCCATTCCTCTCGGTCTGTGTCACTCGGTCCCGCAATGCTGAGGTCACCACTTCATCGTCTGCAAAACTGCTTGGCGCGGAATGGCTGCCTCAGCGACCCATGCACACACTGTGTCTTGGCCTTGGATCCCAGCGGAGTTGTGGCGTCGTCTGGATACCAGCGGTTGATTCGGCGGTCGGGGTCCCTTCCGACTCAGCGCTGTTCAGTGTGAGCTGCAGGCAGCCAGCTGCGTGCTTCTCGCCAGTGTGGCTGAGATCACGGCGACAACAATCGCACGTGATCCGGCGACCGAATCTGTGGCCCTCACCTCGGGATGCGTCCAGTGTGTGTTGGAAGCCAGGACACATGCACGTGGTAGCGATCCGTGGAGTGGTCCGCCGCTGGCTAGTTACAGACGCTGCATTGGCCTCAGAGGGTTGAACCAGTGACTCTCCATGGACTGGAACGTTGGCAGCCCATCTGCTGCTGCGTATAGCTGGTGGTGTGACACACCCCGTCATCCAGGAAAGCTGCTACACTTGAATGAATCTCGTTATAAACATGCACCTATTTATACATTGCTGTGTGCCTCTGTTTTGCCATACGCACTGCTTCGTGTCACCTACTCATAACACACTAGGTTGGCCAGTGGGCCCCTTCTGCCTGTGATTTGCGACATCCAAAACTGCAATGTATACCTTTTCAGCAATTTGACGGCCCTGTGGCCTCTGTTCTACTTTGCAACTGTTGGTATGTGTAACTCACTGCAATACAGCCTGCACCTGGCTGTAACTTGTGCTCAGAATATTGCACAAAACCAGATTTCCCTATCCTAAACGGTGGTGCCGCTACAAAATTATGTCGCCCTCAAGCACATATATGAGTTGTGATACAAAATGAGGTGAAGGAATTTCTAAAGCAGCAACTGCTAATGTTACAGCCATTTGTTGTAATTTTTCCGATTGTCTGATCCAGTGAGACAGGCAGTGGCATGTTGGAACTCGTTCTGTCTTGTCAGTCAGAATTCAGAAACGTTAGAGTGATGTGTTTACCATGTCTGTTGCTCATCAAGTTACGTTTGAAGTTGAGAAAAAAGTGCCAAAGAAACTCATGAAACTTTGAAATTGTTGCATGTCGACAATTCCGCAACTCTGAAGAGTGGTGAGCGATTTTAAAGACTCGGCAGAAGATGAGTAATGTTCGGGACGTTCATTAACCTCAAAAACAGAAGAAAACGCATAAAAAGTGGTACATACTGTTCGTTCAAACATACGAGTAACTATTCGAGAGCTTACGGAAGCACTTAGCATCTCATGCGAGTCTTTGCAAAGCGTTCTAACTGATAATCGGCAAATGAGAGGAGTGAGTGCGAAATCTGTCCCCAGACTTTTAAGTGATGAAGAGGAGGAAAATCATGTGTCGGTTTGCAAGGAGTTGAAGGATCGTCATCATTCAGATCCAGTCTTCATGTCCAAAATTGTCACTGGAAATTAAACTTTGGTCCATGGGATGACCCCGAGACGAAAATTCGACGTTCCCAACCGAAAACCAGTGAATCCCCTCGCCCTAAAAAGGCACATCAGTCCAAATCAAATATCATAGCCATGCTCATTGTTTTCTTTTTTTTTTTGTAATATTCAGGGCACTGTGCTATCAATGGTAACTTCAAGGGGAACAGCTACAAACGCCGAATTTTACAATGGCACACTGTATGTTTGTGAAACGATGTACGAAGATAGAGATCAGAAAAATGAGCCAACATCTACTTCATCACGACAGCGCTCCATCCCACACTCCGCTTCTCATTGGTGTGTTTTTCTGTACGTTGTAGACTTGTTCTTCACTACTGTATTTTCCCTCTACCACTTGTTCGAGCGCCAAGTTAATTACACCTGTCTAATCTTTCACTTATTGTATCAACGCTCTTTCATTACACTGAGGTGATGGAAAGTCATGGGATTGCGATATGCACATACACAAATGGCGGTAGTATCACGTACGCCAGATACAAAAGATTACTGCATTGGCGGATCTGTTATTTGAACTAAGGTGATTCATGTGAAACGGTTTCCGACGGGAATTAACAGACTTTCAATTCGGAGTGGTAGTTGGGGCTAGACTGATGGGAAATTCCAATTCGGAAATCGTTGGGTAATTCAATATTCCGATAGCCACAGAGTCAAGAGCGTGCTGAGAATACCAAATCTCAGTGAGTCAACATGCAGTAGTTACCGAAAGTGATGCAACGTCTGTTGTGGTACCACACGTGCTTGTAATTACAAAATCTTTTACCATTCATTAAAACAGCTGGAGGACCACTTTGATATCTTCCTTGAGCTTCAAATACAAGTACAAAAAAACCAACAAACCAATATCCATATTTCGCAAATGGATTACGTCTTGTGCATTAACGATACAAAAAATGGCTATTTTTGCTTCCGTACTCGTACCTGGTAGAAATGCAAGTTAACAACAGGAAGCAACGTATTAATAACAGTAATTAGAAGAACAATCAAATTACACTCCTGGAAATGGAAAAAAGAACACATTGACACCGGTGTGTCAGACCCACCATACTTGCTCCGGACACTGCGAGAGGGCTGTACAAGCAATGATCACACGCGCGGCACAGAGGACACACCAGGAACCGCGGTGTTGGCCGTCGAATGGCGCTAGCTGCGCAGCATTTGTGCACCGCCGCCGTCAGTGTCAGCCAGTTTGCCGTGGCATACGGAGCTCCATCGCAGTCTTTAACACTGGTAGCATGCCGCGACAGCGTGGACGTGAACCGTATGTGCAGTTGACGGACTTTGAGCGAGGGCGTATAGTGGGCATGCGGGAGGCCGGGTGGACGTACCGCCGAATTGCTCAACACGTGGGGCGTGAGGTCTCCACAGTACATCGATGTTGTCGCCAGTGGTCGGCGGAAGGTGCACGTGCCCGTCGACCTGGGACCGGACCGCAGCGACGCACGGATGCACGCCAAGACCGTAGGATCCTACGCAGTGCCGTAGGGGACCGCACCGCCACTTCCCAGCAAATTAGGGACACTGTTGCTCCTGGGGTATCGGCGAGGACCATTCGCAACCGTCTCCATGAAGCTGGGCTACGGTCCCGCACACCGTTAGGCCGTCTTCCGCTCACGCCCTAACATCGTGCAGTCCGCCTCCAGTGGTGTCGCGACAGGCGTGAATGGAGGGACGAATGGAGACGTGTCGTCTTCAGCGATGAGAGTCGCTTCTGCCTTGGTGCCAATGATGGTCGTATGCGTGTTTGGCGCCGTGCAGGTGAGCACCACAATCAGGACTGCATACGACCGAGGCACACAGGGCCAACACACGGCATCATGGTGTGGGGAGCGATCTCCTACACTGGCCGTACACCACTGGTGATCGTCGAGGGGACACTGAATAGTGCACGGTACATCCAAACCGTCATCGAACCCATCGTTCTACCATTCCTAGACCGGCAAGGGAACTTGCTGTTCCAACAGGACAATGCACGTCCGCATGTATCCCGTGCCACCCAACGTGCTCTAGAAGGTGTAAGTCAACTACCCTGGCCAGCAAGATCTCCGGATCTGTCCCCCACTGAGCATGTTTGGGACTGGATGAAGCGTCGTCTCACGCGGTCTGCACGTCCAGCACGAACGCTGGTCCAACTGAGGCGCCAGGTGGAAATGGCATGGCAAGCCGTTCCACAGGACTACATCCAGCATCTCTACGATCGTCTCCATGGGAGAATAGCAGCCTGCATTGCTGCGAAAGGTGGGTATACACTGTACTAGTGCCGACATTGTGCATGCTCTGTTGCCTGTGTCTATGTGCCTGTGGTTCTGTGAGTGTGATCATGTGATGTATCTGACCCCAGGAATGTGTCAATAAAGTTCCCCCTTCCTGGGACAATGAATTCACGGTGTTCTTATTTCAATTTCCAGGACTGTATTTCGAACATGTACTAACACATTCTTGAGCAAAACTGTTGCGCTTTTTGCTAGAGGCACATGCTTGTTCGTTATTGCCAATATTAAAAGAACGAATTGAAGTATGTAGATGGACGTTAAACACAAAAAGGCAAAAATGAAGTAAAATATTAAAAATGACATCATCCTTGAAAAATTAACCCTTTAACTGCGACGTATATAGAGTGGTTCAGCTACTCCTACCAATGTCGTTTTATGCAACTCTCAATGTTATATCAGATCTTCAAAAACCACGCACGAAATTTTCTTATTCTCTCAGTCATCTACGTGCAAACTATTACCCTAGAGAAAAAATGAAAAAGGCTCTGTTCAGGAAATTTAATGCGTAAGATTTTGTACTGGGATGCGGTTCTGCTAGAGGCCGTAGTTATCGAGTTATTCAGGGAAACCGTACAAAATTGATCTTCATATACACCTCCAACAGCAGATGCATCCCTCACTAGTCAGGATTTCTAGTATGTTGTTCATGCAATTCCCTCCTACTACTGTACAAAAATTTGCTGCTGCACTAATTATTTCGCACATTAGATCTTTCTTGGTCTTCAGTGACTGGCCTCATTACGCCACTGGCTTAGTCGAACACTTAAAAGTGTAAAATTGACGTTTGTGTGATTTTACCCAACAATTTTGTTAATTTTAACAGCATAAAATAAACAATTACATCAATCTGAACTTCTGACAACGAAACAACTGTGCTTGCAAGGGAGATATATCGTAACGTTCCTTTAGATGGACCACACCCTGCCTATCTAACCCATGTTATTTTAGGCGAGTATTTGACCCGTTTGCTGAAAGGTAAGCCGAGGAAGACTTACGATGAAGCGCAGAAAAACAGGTTGCAAAATACCGACGTACCGATCTGCTGTAAGGGTGGGTGTCGCAGATGACAACCTAAGAGGACTTGCAATGAAATGAAATGAAATGGCACCCCATACTATCACACCTGTCTGTGTGCTGGTGGCAGTAAGGCTGGCGTCCCACCGTTGTCCGAAACGACCTCAAATACATTTTCGGCCTGGAATCTCATTGACCGGACTAGAATTGTCTTCAGTAATGAGTCCCGCTTCGAACTGAACGCCGAATACCAGCAAATATGTGTCTGGAGACGCCGAAGATAGCGGCGGCATGCCAGCGTGACTGCGACGCACCGTAGGGCCCGACAACCAGGACTGATAGTCTGAGGTGCTATTTCATTTCAAAGCAGGTCCCCTTGGTTGTGATCTGCGGCAGCCTTACAGGGCAGCGGTACGTCGACGATATTCTACGCCTCGTTTTGTTGGACTTCATGGAAAGCCATCCAGCGTTTACATTTCATCAAGATAATGCCATCCCGCACAAGGCGAGGGATTCTATTGCTTGTCTTGCTGC
The DNA here is from genome assembly GCF_023864345.2 of Schistocerca serialis cubense. Lineage (NCBI taxonomy): Eukaryota > Metazoa > Arthropoda > Insecta > Orthoptera > Acrididae > Schistocerca > Schistocerca serialis. Next base: position 603,478,418 of record NC_064638.1, on the reverse strand, counting down.
ATGCCAAAACTGCGTCTTCCTGCTTGTCAAACCCTACTTTGTGCACCAAGGTAGCTGGATCTTTCCCCAACTGAGAGCGTTTCGAGCCCTACGGGCAGGGCCCTCCAACAGTTTCGGGATTTTTGACAGTCTGACGGGCCACCTGACATAATTTGTCACGGTACTTCTCAGGAGGACATTCAGCAACTCTATCGATCAGTGCCAGGCCGAATAACTGCTCTCATATGTGCCAAAGGCGCGCGCACACACACCTCACTGACTTGCTCAATTTGTGAAGCTCGTTCTGTTGAGAAAATCGGCCAATTTTTCTGAAATTGTAATCATTTGTTTGTCTGTACATGTCCGTCACGTCTACCGATCTCCGTCCTATTCTGGTAATTCCTTTTTTGTATATCATACAAAAAGCTTTCACAAAGTGCTTCTTTCTAATGTTATCCAACTTTAGGAATTTCAGTAGGTGTTACGGCGCAGTCAACAGTGATAGGATTAAGGACAGTACCTAGATATGTGACGAAAACTGCAGAATTAATTTACATTTCTACAGCAGGAATATCCGGGATTTTAGTATTTGTGAATAACGCGTAGCTCATTAGTAAAGAAAGATTTCATGTCAATAAACTCCCGGCACTACTAATACTGAAGTAAAAGTGCAGCGAAGCTGGGGAGCGACAGAATGACAAAAATACTATTTGTGTAACTGGTCCAATTAAGAAAGATATCCATGGTGTGAGGTCGATCTCGGACATGTCTTCCTGGAGAACGAAAAAGTCTCCTCCCAGTTTCCACGTCACTAGGTGCGCACAACTTCATAATCCTCAATCATGTAACAAATCAGTTGCACGGTAAAACATACTCAACAGCAGCTTATTCGAAATTCAAAATAATGGTTAACAATCGTCAGGTGCTAATTTAACATAGCATATTAGGTTACATTTCTTTTTATTTACTGAAGATATGTTCATAACGTGAAGGCTTTCACGGCGGGCGTCTTCATTAGTTAAAACTTCCGGGCTGAGAGGCCGTGGTTGACTATAAAACTACTTCTTCCTGTCGTTTCCTTACCAACTGCGGCCAACATCTTCCGTTGTGGGTCAACGACCAGCTGCCAGGCCGTGGAGGTCCCGTTTATATAGGGCGCATAGAGGGCACCAAGGGCACCACCGTACGACACGCCGGGCCGACTGTAAGTCTATCTCTGACTAACGTCATTATTGTCGATTGAAAGTAATCGATTGTCTCATCGTTAGTGCAAAGTCGACTGCCATATCTTATCTAACTTTAAGACTTCCCCTTTTCTGTTAAAATTATACTGGTGTTTTTGAATCTCTATAGCTTCTCTGCAAATGCGTGCATAATAATGCGATGTCCTGGCTAGCACGGAATAGTAATTCCTTTGACGGCAGTTATAGAACATATACAGAAAGAAAATATTGCTAATCTGTCTTTGATGTGAACAGGAAAGACTCTACCATTATCTCGATAATCTCTACCTGCTTTTTTACTCACGATAAGCAATTTTTTGTTTTTACTCGGCCCCATTTTATTGAGAATTGCTGGTGTTTTTCATTTGGATTGGGTACACTACAAGGTATTCAGAAAGTATTTCTAACTGTGCAATTCTCCTTGATCGTTACATCATCAGTAGTCTTAATTGATGGAATATATTGCTTGTGGCAGGATCAACAGGAATGCCGAAATGTAATGGAATATATTGGAATATATTGAATCTGTTAATAAAAACACAGTACGGAGCTGTTAATAGTTCACTCTGTTGTGCACAATAAAAATTTACTGAAGATTACACTTCTAAATCCTTGTTTGAATAATGCACAGAAAATAACTTTTGAAAACAGTTTGACACTTCCGGACAGTTGGGTACTGTGTGTTGGGCTGAGATTCGCACCCGAAATTCTGCCATTCACAGTGAATACGTCCGTCCTGAGGTTGCGCTCTGACATGCAATTTCACATAGCCAGTAAGTTTCCATCTAACATTAACTGCATTGTAAAGTGAAAGCAGCAATCCGTTTCTGGATTCCTTATTATGAGTGATGTGGTTGACTACATGTGTGCACTCCCATATCAGTCGTTTTGTTATGAGGGGGGTGACACATAAAGAAGTTATTGTGCATTCAAGGAATAACGTCAGCTGCCCTCACATCTCTGCCTGTTCATGTAAGCATAGCTCATGATATCGTGATATGCTCCCCCCCCCCCCCCCCCCCCCTCAGACAACCCACTCCTTCCATCAACAACCCAACACATGACATGGCTGAATGTGCAGTGCAGCATCACTGCCAAGCAATGCTTGTATTGGAGTGTGCTACTCGTATAGACTGCATTATATAACCTGAATATTATGAAAATATTAATAAATTTATAAACTGAATTAATGTTTTCTGATGTTAAAAATGGTCTTAAGGCTCCACTTTTTATTTTTATTTTTTTTTTGTTTGTTGATGTTCTTACTTTCCAAAGAAGCCTATGATCTTCCTCAATGTTCAAGCTATCTCCATGCTCGGACCATCGTTGAATGGGTGCATTTTAGCAGTAAATCAAACGCTTTCTGGAAGTCTAGGAATAACAGCCCATTAACTTAATTTTCAACGAAACTTTAAAGGACGGTATCAGCGTTACACCAAATTGTATCTCATGCAGTTATACCTGGAAATGTGGTTCAGAGCTATAAAGATTCTTTTCATTTATTCGATGTAAGGACAAATGATGCCAAGAGGGCAACGCACAATAAAGGCACATGCACGAACCTATTTTTTTCTATTTTACTTCGTCTTCCCCCGTCTGTGCGTCAAACGCTACTGTAATTCGATCCAGATGAGGAAAAACTCATAATTCGTATCACATGTGGGGACGCTCACTTTGTTAAGCGGAGCAGAAGCCATTAACGCGAAATGGTGAGTAATGAGAGACGCGGTGCGGCGGTGGCGCCACGCACCGAATTCCACTCTCCTGAATCATTAACGCAAGTACACACCATTAGCCGTTACGGCCGCCCACCTGCTAACTCAGTTTACACAATTTGGGTCACAATGATTGCAGAATCACTTGCCTCATTCCATTATCCTAGTCATTACTTGTCCCTACTAAAACGCTCCTCACCAGTTAAAGTTTCAAGTTTCACTTGAACACCACTGTTCCTATGCAACCCGTTAATGGAAATTGTTGCTATGTGGCTTCTTCGTGACTCTGAGGCCTGTTCAGTTACCCCTACGATGGTACAGAGCTATGAATCATTATGTAGATAGCTTCTAATGATTACAGCCAGTAGTTAATCACATTCTAACTCTTCTTCATTCTTTGTCTCACACTCGCTGCAGCTTTGTGCATCAGTGCCAAAGAAGCTATCTCCTGCAACACGAGGAGTAGTATAAAAAGACAGTATGGGAAGTGCAAGAAGGATGAGGAGTTAGCTACTGTATTGCAATGCATCTCCAAACATCATACAGGTACTACAGTCCAAAAAAATCTGTGTCCCTCAGTATGCATTCACGTCTGTCACCCAAAAATTCTCTCTATCATCATTATTTTGTTCCACCCAAAAGAGAATAAAAGCTACAAAATACAAAAAACTCTGCTAATGTCATCCAGTAGAGAACTCGATAAGATTTAACCATGTCCCTCGCTTCGGATATATCTATCAAAAACACATATCGTCTCTGTGCTGACATTGAGCATATGTGCTGAGCCCCATCAAATACACAGGTATTGGTCATTGAGTGATCGAAGCCACCTGCACAGATCACTGTAAAGTGTCATCGCCTGTACTGTCGGAGGACCATATCCCACAGATTATCAGTCATAGTAGAGGGTCCCTACTTTGTTGTTTGATACATTGTTTATTTCTGCTGTAACACATCCAAGCAGTGTAAGACACAGCTTTGTACATCGCTGTACAATTTGTTTTCTCCACCACGGCTTCAAAATGTATGTCTGGTTCTAAACTGCCACTAACACATTTCGATCCACTGACTCTGAGTAAAAGCTGGACATAGCACAGGGTAAATTATGCTGATGCTCCCACAACACACAGACATGATTTTAAGTAAAAGATAGTCATAACATATGGAAACCAGAAGAGTTTTGTAGCATTATGGAGATTTCCAAATAGCTGTCCAAAGGTCACTGATGACCTCTAAATTTAAACTCATCTTTCACAGTGATGGGCTGCCAGACGGCTTGGTGTTCCATTTCAATTGATTCCTCATATAGCAGTCATCTACCCGAACAATGTTTCAGTGCTAGCATTCCCCAGAAGTGGTGTTGCCCCTCTGTCAAGACTCTTTCTTCATCTGAAACAAACAATGTCAGTCAGTCACTATGTGGTAATCAACAGTGTACCAGTAGATGGGTGGGAAAGAACTGTTGAGGTTCTGTAATAAGTATAAGAGTTGATAGCACGTCCAATTTTACCGGTTTTTCTGTAATTTCGACACCGACCAATAACACTGGAGCATGCTTCCCAGTTTCAGTGTCATCTCTAAACTGCCCTTTACTACTTTGCTAGTACCATATGCTAGATTGCGCTTGTAGATAGACGACTGTGCAAAATGTCCATTCATTGTTAATTCTTGAACATATACATCAGAGCATACCAGACAACAACCTACATATTTTCTAGCACTTCGATCATAGTGCACAATCTACAGTTACGATTGCATACCTTTCTCTATGTGTATGGGAGTCACAGAGCATTCTAGAATTCTTAGGATAATCGCCAATTGCTGACCTGAAGTTGACTGCTACATTTTGCATCTTGTGAAGCAGAGCGAGCCGAGTCTATAACTGGTGTTCCGCACTAACCTACTCGTGGAACCCAACCAAGTGCACAAGATCTCTCCATATGCGCATATCGAGCAGGTTAGCATCCCTTATCGGTGTGTAATAGATATGAATGTGTTGTGAGGATATATTTTTCTACTACTACGTCTTATTTCAGGACAAAGCTTCGTTTGGCGTTGGCCTTATTCTTAATACACTGTTGGCAGAGCTACAACAACATGTTCCCATTTCTTCCAGACAGTCAAAACATGGTCCTGGTTGCATTAACTCAGATCAACCCGTTTCTACACGAGTTGAAGAAGGTGGCAGATATAGCGCTCACCGACTTCTGCTCAGTCCTGCATAAATTGGAACGATCACATGCACAAAGCTGCAAGGAGCGCTGGGAGGAGACTGAAGAACAATCACGAGATGCATAGGGGCTGCCTAAAAAACCACGTTGGAGTTTTACATTAGCAGATAGGTTGCAATAAGGTGACTCGTTTCGAGATATGATAGTTAATAAATATGATTCACTAGCGGGTGTAATCATTAAAAGACATCTCCTTAGGATACAATGCAAGTTTGTGGTTGAATGGAGAGACTTGATTCAAAATCGTAGACAACTTCCTACCAGGAAGCGTAATGTTATCAGTGGCTCTTGTGTACGGCTGTAGAACCAAGACAACATTTTATACAGGGTGACAGTAACATAGTCCTTGTGATCGTGTTTTTAATGGTGAAGTCATGCGAAATGTATGTTGTCGCCGATAGTATCCTTCTGCAGACAGTTTCAAATGTCAGTTCTGAATAGTGTTCCTCGAAAAGAACATCGTCTTCACTCCAGGGATTCCCATTTCAACTACCAGCTGAAAAAAAAATTATTCGCCGTACAAAGCGACTTTCTTGATAAATTTAAATAATTAGCCTATCAACTTGATATCAAAGACATCCCACCTGGCAGGTGGAGGTGATGGCTAGAGCACCATGGATATGATTCTTGAATTGGCTTTTTTTATTGCGGCGACATCCTTTAACAATATTTGAATCTCTCACCTACACAGGGTGAGACGACCATCGTAATAAAACCAGATGTATTACGAATTTATAAACTGATACATAGTATAAATCTTATATTGACAACTCTGTGCTGCTAACTTAAGAGAGATTCTGAAAGTGAGGAGGCATTCCATGACAGTAGTAGATCTTAGCACTCAGTCATGAGCCAAAAATGAGTTTAATATTCTAGCCGTGTGATGTTGTACAGGATTTTCACAACAGGTAACGATAGTGTAGCGATATGAATACGCGTGTTTGGTCTGATTTGCTCTATCTTCGAAAATAAGTCGTATAAAAGGGAGAAGCCTACATCTCACTTGAGAAATTCAAGGTGTGTGAACAATATCGCTGTCTCGGTTTGGGTAAAGTAGATTTTGTAAACTGGTGGGTTTGTGTCTAAGTGGAATTGTTTAGAACTACAAGCTGTAGCTGCTTGTTTTGCAGTGCACCATGGCAGGCTGCAGCAGCAGTCATGAGGAGTAGGGGACAGGAAGTAATGGAGTAGCTCAGTCTGGACCAGGTACAAAGAATACGCCGACCTGTTTCATCTTGCCTACGGCATCATGTGCTGACGAACTGACCAATGGACTGCGTGAGAGAAACATACGTGGTTGTGTGTGCTGCGTGAGAGAAGATTCAAAAAGATAGATGTTTGGCCTGGAGGCATTAACATCCGAATTCCTACCACTCCAATCGTCCCTGGATGCCCTCCATGGCAGGACATGGTGCTCCCTTGCATACATGTGCATCCACGATGGCGGCTGCAGCCAGGGCTATAGTTCCCTCTGGTCCCTAAACGTCAGCGCTGGCAGTGTATTAGTGGATGGGTACACCATGTGTGGGCATCTGGGAGGTGAGTGTGCAGTATATGCGATTGTTCCATTGATCTCCGACATCTACCCGCATCAGCTACTCCTACAGACTGGGTCGTGGGTTAAGTGTGTCATGTTTAGCGCTTCTTAATATATCACAGTGGAATCTGTCTTACAATGATATTTACCATTGTCTCTACCCTATCACGCAGTAGAACTTTACTCCTCCTCCTTCTTCCAAATGTAGCAGAGAGAAACAATTTAGGAAGTCTATTGCACTTTTAAAAACCCAATCATGATGTCAAATTCACGAGTTATCAATTTATTGTTACTGAAAGTTGTACTGTGTGCACACATGCAGTCACTATGGGGAGGGGGGGAGGGGCATGGCTGGCATGCGTGTGGATCTCTGTCTCTCTCCCAGCCAGGGCAGATGGGGTTACGCTGCAGTCGGTGGATGACGTGCTTCGTGAACACGAGTTTGTGTGATCGCTAGATTTTTTTCCCATCAGATATGTATAGTGGATACGCTGTAGTGGAGGATGCTGTTTATGCTCTCAAATGTCTGTGTGTACAAGACCTTGGATATATTTAGCATTATGACCTACTTGTGATGGAAATTTCATTACTTGATTTGCATAATGTTTGCATGATATACTGAACCGTTTATTATGAAGAAGGATCATTGTAATGTGGAAGTCAGTGTTTTAAGCGATCTCTTTGACTCCTTTAAACTGTTAAAAATTAATTTGACAGGACAGTGCAAATGGATTGTTTCACTCCATTTCTGATATCTAAATTGCGTCAGTTTTCGCTGTGTCTCCAGCATTGGCCACTAGGAATGCAATATTATGAGGAGAGATGAAAATCTCCATCTTCATGTTTGGAGACGTTGGTTCACACAGACAAGCAGGGAGTGGCCTCTTCAGAGATATAGAGACAGGAAGTGAGTCTGGAATTTGTCGATCAGCAGAATGCTGCTACTTGATGCTTTTTTGGGGGGCCGCTAGATCAAAGGAGGCTGATATACGGTCCATGGTCAGCATTATTTAGTAACGTGATCCGTAATTAGTCTATTGCGCTAGCCGGCCGCGGTGGCCGAGCGGTTATAGGCACATCAGTCCGGGACCGCGCGACTGCTACTGTCACAGGTTCAAATCCTGCCTCTGGCATGGATGTGTGTGATGTCCTTAGGTTAGTTAGGTTTAAGTAGTTCTAAGTTCTAGGGGACTGATGAGCTCAGTTGTTAAGTCCCATAGTGCTCAGAGCCATTTGGACCATTTTTAGCTGTTGCGCTGTTTTGATCTTCGTGGCGGCACCCTGACTATAGACACACATGCGGTAGACCCCAACGGTCCCTGCTGATTAGAATTATTATATCGGGGAGAGCAAGAGAGGGAGCCCGGGAGCGGAGGGGGGGGGGGGGGGATGCACTCATGAGATTTACCCAAGTGTGGGAACCCTGTCTCTCGCTGCAGTGGCACTGTGCAGTAGGTCAGTCGATCCCTGCCTGTCAAGGTGAGTGCACACATGAGAATTTCCTTGCAAGATGGCACCTACAATCTGCAGCAGTGTAATTACATATTTCTGACACATAGTTGGTGGATATGAGTTGTTCCCAGCAAACAACAGTGAAGTGTAGCTCCTACGAATTTGATACAAGTGGTTCAAATGGCTCTGAGCACTATGAGACTTAACATCTGAGGTCATCAGTCCCCTAGAACTTAGAACTACTTAAACCTAACTAACCTAAGGACATCACACACATCCATGCCCGAGGCAGGATTCGAACCTGCGATGGTAGCGGTCGCGCGGTTCCAGACTGAAGCGCCTAGAACCGCTCGGCCACCCCGGTCGGCTATGAATTTGATAAATGAACACTATATCCTTTACATCCTACACTAAATATAATTGTATTTCCTGTCTTGGGATGCTTCCTCTCGAGCACCGATGGCAGTTGGAGCCCATAGCGGAATCTATTCTCAGTAAGGCATTTGGATTGGAAGAAGTATTCGCGTGTGTCAGTATTACACAGAGGTTTACTGGATAAACACTGCTTTGTTTGTGGTTTGGTTCAACCATGACTGACGGTGCATGCATGCCGACAGTGCGACACTACAGGAGGAGAAAGAGAGAGAGAGAGAGAGCACATAGTTTGACAGGAATTTTTTTGGTATCAAGGTCAAAGGGTTGTCGCAGCCGGATGCTTTCGTTCAGGGATTAGAATGAGATCCTGTCTGTCGGTTGTGGGCTCTGTGTGGACACCTCTTGCAAACCGGACTATGGCGATGCCACCGATGGACAAATTCAAATATGGATTTTAAACATTTCTTAATGAGTCAGCCGACATGGAACGATGCGTGTTGGGAGGAGTGATGGAATGTGCTCCACTATTCACCACGTTTGAATAGCGGTGCATTTTCTTAATGGTCGGCTGGTTTCATTGGAGCGTGGTATGATGTGAGGGTACACACATTGCCTGACACAAAAAGTGAAGCACCCAGATGACACGGTCAGACGGCTGTGTAGCTTCGTACATGTATACATCATCAGAAAACGTTTAAATGATTAAAGACGCAATTCTTTGTGACAGGTAGAACAGCTACCACTGTGCATTAGTGTTGAGTATTGTTACCAGTTCTGCTATGCTATACTGGATAGCCAGAAACAGTCTGAAAAGCTTGTAGCGGTGTGTGCAGGTTAGGTTGTGGCGAGAAATAATGGTTAAGAAAAACTTCGATACGTTGCGCCCTTTGCCAGTTAATTAACACTGAAGTTAGCCAGTCAGGCTGTTGCGCGCCCAAATTCAAGTGGCCCGCTAAAGACGGTGTTGCCAAACGTGTTCTTCGTTTGGTTTCCTAAAACCGAACAAAAGAGTGATACAAAAATTGGACATGGGACAGCAGTAAGGATCGAACCCTAGCCGAAATTGGAGCTGTCTCGTGTGGTGTCATCTAAGCTTTGAGAACAACTGGCACTAACTGAATCTCGACGGTCGCTCGAATTTGCGCGCATAACGGCCTTTTTTTTCTTAACAATTATTTATCATCACATACCACCCTTTACAAGCCTTTCAGACTGTTTATGAGTACCTTTCAAATAAGGAACATGAATAGCATCAAGTAGTCAGTGATCACTATGCATGACATGGAGATACCGAATACTGGCGTAACTCAACCTTATCAGCAACTGACAGAGTTTGAAAGAGGTCTCATTTTTAGTCTGCATTTGGCTGGCTGGTCGAATCGTGCAATATAGAGGGACGTGGGCGATTCAATTGTGACAGTGGCCCGAAGTTGGACTCCACTGGGGCGTGAGAGCAGGCATGCTCAGCGCCAGTGTCCGGTCTGACACGTCTGACCGTCACAAGGAACTTCGCAACCTTTGCACATCTGCACCCGCTATCCAGTCTCCAGTAGCGGACTCCCACCGACATTCTGTGTCGATTGGTCGGAGACTAGCAGCAAAGGTACTAGGGAATTATCGTCCGACCCGTAGACTGCCGTTGTGTTGTTGTTGTTGTTGTGATCTTCAGTCCTGAGACTGGTTTGATGCAGCTCTCCATGCTACTCTATCCTGTGCAAGCTTCTTCATCTCCCAGTACCTACTGCAACCTACATCCTTCTGAATCTGCTTAGTGTATTCATCTCTTGGTCTCCCTCTACGATTGTTACCCTCCACACTGCCCTCCAATGCTAAATTTGTGATCCCTTGATGCCTCAAAACATGTCCTACCAACCGATCCCTTCTTCTAGTCAAGTTGTGCCACAAACTTCTCTTCTCCCCAATCCTATTCAATACCTCATCATTAGTTACGTGATCTACCCACCTTATCTTCAGAATTCTTCTGTAGCACCACATTTCGAAAGCTTCTATTCTCTTCTTGTCCAAACTAGTTATCGTCCACGTTTCACTTCCATACATGGCTACTCTCCATACAAATACTTCCAGAAACGACTTCCTGACACTTAAATCTATACTCGATGTTAACAAATTTCTCTTCTTGAGAAACGCTTTCCTTGCCATTGCCAGTCTACTTTTTATATCCTCTCTACTTCGACCATCATCGGTTATTTTGCTCCCCAAGTAGCAAAACTCCTTTACTACTTTAAGTGTCTCATTTCCTAATCTGATTCCCTCAGCATCACCCGACTTAATTTGACTACATTCCATTATCCTCGTTTTGCTTTTGTTGATGTTCATCTTATATCTTCCTTTCAAGACACTGTCCATTCCGTTCAACTGCTCTTCCAAGTCCTTTGCTGTCTCTGACAGAATTACAATGTCATCGGCGAACCTCAAAGTTTTTACTTCTTGTCCATGAATTTTAATACCTACTCCGAATTTTTCTTTTGTTTCCTTTACTGCTTGCTCAATATACAGATTGAATAACATCGGAGAGAGGCTACAACCCTGTCTCAATCCTTTCCCAACCACTGCTTCCCTTTCATGCCCCTCGACTCTTATAACTGCCATCTGGTTTCTGTAGAAACTGTAAATAGCCTTTCGCTCCCTGTATTTTACCCCTGCCACCTTCAGAATTTGAAAGAGAGTATTCCAGTCAACATTGTCAAAAGCTTTCTCTAAGTCTACAAATGCTAGAAACGTAGGATTGCCTTTTCTTAATCTTTCTTCTAAGATAAGTATTGCCTCACGTGTTCCAACATTTCTACGGAATCCGAACTGATCTTCCCCGAGGTCGGCTTCTACCAGTTTTTCCATTCGTCTGTAAAGAATTAGCGTTAGTATTTTGCAGCTGTGACTTATTAAACTGATAGTTCGGTAATTTTCACATCTGTCAACACCTGCTTTCTTTGGGATTGGAATTATTATATTCTTCTTGAAGTCTGAGGGTATTTCGCCTGTCTCATACATCGTGCTCACCAGATGGTAGAGTTTTGTCATGACTGGCTCTCCCGAGGCCATCAGTAGTTCTAATGGAATGTTGTCTACTCCCGGTGCCTTGTTTCGACTCAGGTCTTTCAGTGTTCTGTCAAACTCTTCACGCAGTATCTTTTCTCCCATTTCGTCTTCATCTACATCCTCTTCCATTTCCATAATATTGTCCTCAAGTATATCGCCCTTGTATAAACCCTCTATATACTCCTTCCACCTTTCTGCCTTCCCTTCTTTGCTTAGAACTGGGTTGCCATCTGAGCTCTTGATATTCATACAAGTGGTTCTCTTCCCTCCAAAGGTCGTTAACACAACACAAACGACTCTGTTTGGAGTGATGATGTGACTGGGAACTATGGAATGCATCGCACTGTGTTAAGCAATGAATGGCGATTCTGCAGTACCTCGGATGCTAATAGTCGGCTAGTATGACGGAGAATTTGGGAGATCTCCCATTCACTCAATATCAGTGTTTTGGAGAGACATAGTGGTCGTATTCCTGACGTCGTGATGTGGGGAGAAGTTTTGTGTGACTTCAGGTCACGGCAGGTATTGACTGAAGGACCTCTGGAGTCACAAAGGCACCACATTGACATCCTGGTTTCTCATGTGCTACCTATCAGGAGACAGTATCGTTGTGTCGTTTTTCTAAAGGACAATGCTCGTCTGCACATGTGTCTCTACGAACTCTATATGCGATGTTGAGGTACTCCTATGGCCAGCAAGCTCCGGACATCTGTCCGAGGTGGAACATGTATGGGACAAGCTGGGTCGTAAACTGCTTACCAGAGACAGTAACCACGCTTTTAAGGACCAGTTACAACAGTCGTGAATCAGTTTCCTTCTGGTGAGGACATAATAGTGAGATGTTAGTGTATTCTTTTCACAGCTGATACTAAGATTCAGCACACTCGGCTATGGAGTAGGGTGTCCGACCCAAGATGAAAACGACAACAGCATCACTCAAAGTTCAAGAACAATCATAACAATTCATTTAATACAACAATACATAAACTCCTTTTTGAATTAAGAAATACAGCAATTAACTTATAGAGACAGTTAAAACAACAGAAGAAATCATTACCACAACGTTCAATACTTTTACACCATAACGTTCAATACTTTTACTTGATACTAATTCTCCGGCCGCTGTGGACGAGCGGTTCTAAGCGCTTCAGTCTGGAACTGCGAGCCTGCTACGGTCGCAGGTTCGAATCCTGCGTCGGGCATCGGTGTGTGTGATGTCGTTAGGTTTAAGTAGTTCTATGTCTAGCGGACTGATCACATCAGATGTTAAGTCCCATAGTGCTTGAAGCCATTTCAACCATTGCACGCTAATTGAGGCAGACGGGCTTGTCTTAATTTCGAGATCAGCATGTTATTTCAAAACCGTTAAGTTAATTGATAACACAAAATTAAAAAACTAATATAAAAACCTCGGAATAAATAACTTGGTAGAAGCATCGACAAATTAAAAATTTAACATCTTAAAACACTGGAATTAAATGAATTGGTAAAGGAATTACTCAAACACAAAACTCCAGAATCGGAGATGAATAGACTCATGCAACGTTTTAATCAGCGGGCTAAATTGTACCAAGTTCAGCAGTAACTTTGCCGCCAGGCCTGACGCCGACACAATGGCTCGAGGAGCAATGGCCGGGGCCGCCCGGCAAAGCGAGCTGACATCCGCCCTTGCCACACAGGGTATTACAGAAATCTGTAACAAACTAAAACTAAAATTAGATTACACAATTACTGGCGGAATAACGCACAAACCAAAAAAACAACCAGAAAGAAACGCCAAGCAAGAGGTGCTAAGTAGTAAAAAAATCAGGCTCGATTGAGCAAGGGCCAATTCTAACAGTGAATTTGCTTGGCACTTCTCAATACCAAATGCGCACAAGTTCCTTAAGTATTACTGAAAATAAAAAAATCTTCAGTTCACATTTAATTCATTATGCAAAACTCATGCAGTACTTTATAACAGGCCAGGCTATCGTAAGCTTAAATAGACATTTGAAACGCTTTACACATAGCGCCAAAACTATAATTAAGGCTTAGGCGAAATTTCAGGAAGCCGCTACTACTAAGGGAAATAGTTTAGAATAATCCGGCCTTCTAAGTAATGGTCGTTACGGCAATAGACATAGCAGAGAGCAAGAACTTCAACTCCCGATCATGCTTTCAATTAAGGTGCCAATGCCCTGACACCCATAAGCTCACGATGTAACAAACGTACATAGAGCTTAATCACTATGACTACTTAAGGCAACTTGCACAATTAGCCATATAAGAAGCTATAAAAATAATTTCAAGATACTCGAAATTACGCTACGGGCCATTAAAATTGCTACACCACGAAGATGACGTGATACAGACGCGATATTTAACCGACTGGAAGAAGATGCTGTGATATGCAAATGATTAGCTTTTTACACCATTCACACAAGGTTGGCGCCGATGGCGACACCTACAACGTGCTGACATGAGGAAAGTTTCCAACCAATTTCTCATACACAAACAGCAGTTGACCGGCGTTGCCTGGTGAAACGTTGTTGTGATGCCTCGTGTAAGGAGGAGAAATGCGTACCATCACGTTTCCGACTTTGATAAAGGTCGGATTGTAGCCTATCGCGATTGCGGTTTATCGTATCGCGATATTGCTGCTCGCGTTGGTCGAGATCCAATGACTGTTAGCAGAATATGGAATCGGTGGTTTCAGGAGGGTAATACGGAACGCCGTGCTGGATCCTAACGGTCTCGCAGCATTAGCAGTCGAGATGACAGGCATCTTATCCTCATGGCTGTAACGGATCGTGCAGCCACGTCTCGATCCCTGAGTAAACAGATGGGGACGTTTGCAAGACAACAACATCTGCACGAACAGTTCGACGACGTTTGCAGCAGCATGGACTATCAGCTCGGAGACCATGGCTGCAGTTGCCCTTGACGCTGCATCACAGACAGGAGCGCCTGCGATGGTGTACTCAACGACGAACCCGGGTGCACGAATGGCAAAACGTCATTTTTTCGGATGAATCCAGGTTCTCTTTACAGCATCATGATGGTCGCACCCGTGTTTGGCGACATCGCGGTGAACGCACATTGGAAGCGTGTATTCGTCATCGCCATACTGGCGTATCACCCGGCGTGATGGGATGGGGTGCCATTGGTTACACGTCTCGATCACCTCTTGTTTACACTGACGGCACTTTGAACAGTGGACGTTACATTTCAGATGTGTTACAACCCGTAGCTCTACCCTTCATTCGATCCCTGCGAAACCCTACATTTCAGCAGGATAATGCACGACCGCATGTTTCAGGCCCTGTACAGGCCTTTCTGGATACAGAGAATGTTCGACTGCTTCCCTGGCCCGCACATTCTCCAGATCTCTCACTAATTGAAAATATCTGGTCAATGGTGACCGAGCAACTGGCTCATCACACTACGCCGGTCACTACTGTTGATGAACTGTTGTATCGTGTTGAAGCTGCATGGGCAGGTGTACCTGTACACGCCATCCAAGCTCTGTTTGACCCAATGCCTAGCCGTATCAAGGCTGTTATTACGGCCAGAGGTGGTTGTTCTGGGTACTGATTTCTCAGGATCTATGCACCTAAATTGCGTGAAAATATAATCACATGTCAGTTCTAGTATAATACATTTGTCCTATGAATACACGTTTATCATCTGTATTTCTTCTTGGTGTAGCAGTTTTAATGGCCAGTAGTGTATTAAGGACAGCTAACTATAATACGGTAACCATGGCCATTATCGGTGTACCGACCCAAATAGAAAACAATAGTAATTTAAGCTCACGATCTCATTCGGTGATTTCATTACTAGTTGGTTTTAGTCTTAAGCTTTATCTAACGTTCGCCTTTTTTAAAAATATGAGTAACAGTTCAAACACCTTCTGGCAAAGCCGGTGGTAAACCTTTCGGGATGTGAGGTCGTGGTCCAAGAAACTGTCCTGTTCCTGACGTTTCGTCCAGAACTGCGCTGGGCTTCTTCAGAGGCACTCCTCCACTGAGTCGGCAAGACAGGACGAAACGTCAGGAAAAGAACAGTTTCTTGGACAACGACCTCACATCCCGAACGGTTTACCGGCAGCTATGTCATTCGGTCGTGAAAGCCTTCATTCTATGAACTTCTTGTAACAGAACGTAAGATCGTGTATGTCAGTAATTTTCGTGTATGTCAGTAATTTCTTTACGTGTAATGTTTTATGTAAATATAGCCTTTGACTGCGAGTTTAACGACTAAGAGACAGTTATCTTTGGACATGCGGAAAGGAGGTCGATCTTTGGGAGAGGTGGTTAAAGGACTTTGGAGAGAAACCGTTGGCTAGAGGAGGTGGGAATACAGATGTGGTGTAAAACAATGTCTTATTGCATATTATTGTAGAAGTGTTAAATGTGAATAAATGAATTAAATAGTGATTTGCAAAACTAATGTAACGTTTGCTCTCTAAAAATCAAAATACCACATCGCCCTACAAACCAGTTAGTCTCATCCAAACACAAAGAAAACCGCGGGAACATCGCAGTGGAATCACCTCTAGACTTCACGAAGACAACAACGCAGCCATCGATATGAGTTAAGTACCAAACTGTTCGTACTTGTTAACGACCTCGGACTATAAATTTGAATCTCCTGTAGTACCTGAAGTCACCATGTGGACAAAGGAGTAGGACAACTTATATACAGTGGAAATCATAGGAAGAGGTCTGTTAAACTTGGGGGCTCGTCCGGGATATTACAGTTAAATGTGATGGGACTAATTGCGCTTCGTTTGCGGAACATTACAAACTTTATAATTCGTAAAACGTGAATAACATTGTACACGTTTCCTGGACCAGAAAAAGTAGTGTGAGAACCAACAAAGTGCTGGCTAATCGGAGAGGTGGACCTGTGATCGTCGTCGTGGTGTGAAAAGATAAGTACAATTCTGCTTTGTTTTAAACTTTTCGTCAAAACTGTATCCAAACACGCGGTGTCATCATGACGCTATCAGAAGAAATTAAAAAGGAAGTTGGAGAAATGTCAGACTCGAACGTGTGTGGTGTAAGTGACGATCCAGATGACTCACAAACCGAAAGAAAACCGGATCAACAGGACTGGGTAAGTTTACTCTGTGCCAGAATGGGACAAATGCAGTCCGAATTAACAAGGGCAATGAACTCAAATAGTGAATTCCTAGAATCGAAAATAAATGCATCCAGTGAATCGCTGGAAGCAAAAATGAAAAGCAACGGGGATGTACTGAAAGAAGAGATCTCAAATTTAAAACTTCAATTAGGAGAAAGTTTGAAGGGTGTGAACTCCAAAATTGAAGCTATAGAGAATAAGTTTGTGACCTTAGAAAATAAGTTAGCCACAGTTAGCTCAAGTCAAGGGAAAGAGATTGAAAGGTTAACTGCAGCTCAAAGAACTGTGGAGGAGAAGGTAGACAAATTAAGTCTAGATACAGAATCAAAAGTTAACTCCTTAGATGCTGAATTAAATAAGATACAAGAGTCTGTAACATGTAATTTAAGTGTAATAGACAAGAGATTCACTGAAATGCAAGATAATTTTGTGTCTAGAAATTTATGTATGAATGGTGGAAGTGTGTGGAGTAATTCACCTGTAAAAAGTTTTCCTTGTGATAATTTACACCCTGTAGATTTTTTGCAACACTGCTCTGACAACCTTGTTACTGGCATGTCTGATAATCTAAAGATTAAATTTGTTAAAAAATTTCTTGAGGGAAAGATTAAATTTGTTAAAAAATTTCTTGAGGGAGAAGCTTTGTCTTGGGCAAACCAACATTTTGATGAGTGGAAAACGTTTGATGATTTTAAGAAGAGTTTCTTAAATAAGTTTTGGTCTGAGACTGAACAGGGTAGAATAAAAAGTGAATTTTTAAATGGGCCTATCTTCAGGGGCAGAAACCACTCAATGAAAGACTTTTGCAGGGATCAACTTAGGAAATTGGTGCATCTAGATAAACCCTTCGACGAAATGACGCAAATTGATGCCCTTAAATCGTCGTCGTGGTGTGAAAAGATAAGTACAATTCTGCTTTGTTTTAAACTTTTCGTCAAAACTGTATCCAAACACGCGGTGTCATCATGACGCTATCAGAAGAAATTAAAAAGGAAGTTGGAGAAATGTTAGACTCGAACGTGTGTGGTGTAAGTGACGATCCAGATGACTCACAAACCGAAAGAAAACCGGATCAACAGGACTGGGTAAGTTTACTCTTTGCCAGAATGGGACAAATGCAGTCCGAATTAACAAGGGCAATGAACTCAAATAGTGAATTCCTAGAATCGAAAATAAATGCATCCAGTGAATCGCTGGAAGCAAAAATGAAAAGCAACGGGGATGTACTGAAAGAAGAGATCTCAAATTTAAAACTTCAATTAGGAGAAAGTTTGAAGGGTGTGAACTCCAAAATTGAAGCTATAGAGAATAAGTTTGTGACCTTAGAAAATAAGTTAGCCACAGTTAGCTCAAGTCAAGGGAAAGAGATTGAAAGGTTAACTGCAGCTCAAAGAACTGTGGAGGAGAAGGTAGACAAATTAAGTCTAGATACAGAATCAAAAGTTAACTCCTTAGATGCTGAATTAAATAAGATACAAGAGTCTGTAACATGTAATTTAAGTGTAATAGACAAGAGATTCACTGAAATGCAAGATAATTTTGTGTCTAGAAATTTATGTATGAATGGTGGAAGTGTGTGGAGTAATTCACCTGTAAAAAGTTTTCCTTGTGATAATTTACACCCTGTAGATTTTTTGCAACACTGCTCTGACAACCTTGTTACTGGCATGTCTGATAATCTAAAGATTAAATTTGTTAAAAAATTTCTTGAGGGAAAGATTAAATTTGTTAAAAAATTTCTTGAGGGAGAAGCTTTGTCTTGGGCAAACCAACATTTTGATGAGTGGAAAACGTTTGATGATTTTAAGAAGAGTTTCTTAAATAAGTTTTGGTCTGAGACTGAACAGGGTAGAATAAAAAGTGAATTTTTAAATGGGCCTATCTTCAGGGGCAGAAACCACTCAATGAAAGACTTTTGCAGGGATCAACTTAGGAAATTGGTGCATCTAGATAAACCCTTCGACGAAATGACGCAAATTGATGCCCTTAAATCGTCGTCGTGGTGTGAAAAGATAAGTACAATTCTGCTTTGTTTTAAACTTTTCGTCAAAACTGTATCCAAACACGCGGTGTCATCATGACGCTATCAGAAGAAATTAAAAAGGAAGTTGGAGAAATGTTAGACTCGAACGTGTGTGGTGTAAGTGACGATCCAGATGACTCACAAACCGAAAGAAAACCGGATCAACAGGACTGGGTAAGTTTACTCTTTGCCAGAATGGGACAAATGCAGTCCGAATTAACAAGGGCAATGAACTCAAATAGTGAATTCCTAGAATCGAAAATAAATGCATCCAGTGAATCGCTGGAAGCAAAAATGAAAAGCAACGGGGATGTACTGAAAGAAGAGATCTCAAATTTAAAACTTCAATTAGGAGAAAGTTTGAAGGGTGTGAACTCCAAAATTGAAGCTATAGAGAATAAGTTTGTGACCTTAGAAAATAAGTTAGCCACAGTTAGCTCAAGTCAAGGGAAAGAGATTGAAAGGTTAACTGCAGCTCAAAGAACTGTGGAGGAGAAGGTAGACAAATTAAGTCTAGATACAGAATCAAAAGTTAACTCCTTAGATGCTGAATTAAATAAGATACAAGAGTCTGTAACATGTAATTTAAGTGTAATAGACAAGAGATTCACTGAAATGCAAGATAATTTTGTGTCTAGAAATTTATGTATGAATGGTGGAAGTGTGTGGAGTAATTCACCTGTAAAAAGTTTTCCTTGTGATAATTTACACCCTGTAGATTTTTTGCAACACTGCTCTGACAACCTTGTTACTGGCATGTCTGATAATCTAAAGATTAAATTTGTTAAAAAATTTCTTGAGGGAAAGATTAAATTTGTTAAAAAATTTCTTGAGGGAGAAGCTTTGTCTTGGGCAAACCAACATTTTGATGAGTGGAAAACGTTTGATGATTTTAAGAAGAGTTTCTTAAATAAGTTTTGGTCTGAGACTGAGCAGGGTAGAATAAAAAGTGAATTTTTAAATGGGCCTATCTTCAGGGGCAGAAACCACTCAATGAAAGACTTTTGCAGGGATCAACTTAGGAAATTGGTGCATCTAGATAAACCCTTCGACGAAATGACGCAAATTGATGCCCTTAAAAGGAGGTTACCTGAAAGAATACAGTGGAAATTAGTGCATGGACCTGACGACTGTTTAGACCAGTTTCTAAAATATATAGACAAATTAGACAGGGCAATGGAGAGAAATGTGCAACAGTTTAGTAACGGAAACCATTACAGTGGGAGGTGGAATTCTGATTACCGTGGAGAGAACCCTAGAAGGGACGATAGAGATTTTCGGAATGAACACCAATATGATAGAACAAGAGAGTACAATGCTAATTGGAGAGGGAGTAACTGGGAAAGCAATGGTGTAACTAGGAACAACAGATGGGAAGGTAACAACAGAATGAATACAAATTGGAGGAGTGACAATAGAGGTAGACATCCGGAAAACTCCGGACCGCCTCAATGAGGGTCCACAGCTTTGGGACGAACAGATTTAAACATAATAGGACCACTAACTTTCACACAAAACCCAATACTGTAAATAACTGTACCATTAACAAACAGGTTAAAAACCAGGAATACCAAGTGAATTATATAAATTTTGATAAAAAATTTTGGGATGCTATGTGGCACAGTAGACCACCACAAAATAAACGTAGGAGAACCAAAGTTCTGACTCAGTTCTGGATGAGGGGATGTTAAATGCAAGCTAATAATGAAGAGAGTAACAAATGTTTTAGTTCAGAATTGGGGGGGTTGTTCACACAAGAGGGTAATAGTGAATCAGCTGATGATAAACCTAAGCAACAGGAAAAAGAATCAACTATAGAAAGTGAAAAACAGAGAGAAATAGATGAAACTGGCAGTAAAGTATACCATAGTAGTGATGATGTTAGTATTTTTGATGTGAAAAGTATGGTAAGCAAACCAGTAAGTGAGTACAATGTTTTTATTGAAATAAATAATGAAGTGTTGGAACTTGATGATAGTTGTGGTGATGAAGCACAGGAATATGATAGGAATAATGAAGTGACAGCTGAAAATCAGTTGCTACATGTCTTTCCTGATGAGCTCATGGTTAATCAAAGTGGTGATAACAAAAGTGAAAATATTGTGAAAGAACTAGATTTGCATGATATTATTGAAAGTAAAGGAAGCCAATTCTTAGAATTCCTGTGGAACCAGTATAATGAGAGTTGTAGTAGTAAAGTGTTTTGGTATCGTCTAAGTATTATTAGTGGAGTTTTATGCCCATGCTGGTGGGAGAGTAAAAGAAAGAGTCTGAGTGAAAGGTACATAAACAGTAGGGAGATATTTTGTGTGCAGCCAAAGTGTAAACTTGACACTAGTAACTTAGAATCTGAAAATCAGGTAAACCTGATGAAGACTGAAAGGGAGGAAGTAGATGGAAATTATAAAGAAATTGAAAAAGATTTATTATATGAAGTCCCTGAGGGGAAGGCAGATGAAAAGGAATTAGGCTGTCCATACATTAAAATAAGAGTAAATCAGTGGGAAGGGCACTGTCTTATTGATACAGGAAGCCCCATATGCGCAATTTAAGAAAAATTTAGAGATAAAATTAGAGATGGTAAGAACTTTGTAGAAATACCGGTTGTAGGGGTAAAAATCAGAGGTGCCACTGGTAGGCAAAGTAAGGTAGTTAAGAGTCAAGTATTGTTAACGTTTCAAATTGAAAATGTGGAGTTTGAGCAGGGTTGCCTTGTGGTCCTAAGGTTAGAAGAAAATATCATTTTTGGCATGGATTGGGTCTTAAAAGTGGGTGTAAGCTTCTCTTGGGAAGATAAGACTGTTATAATTACTGAACCTGAGAAAAATAGTATTCTGAAAACAGAAATGTACATCCTTAACTGTAGTAATTCTTGCAACCATATCAAAGCTGTTGTAAGCAAGGTAGATAATCAAGCCATAAGTGATAACACATCCTTTGATCTTATAAATGAACAAAATTTCGAAGAATTAGTCGAAGTAAAATTGAAGGAAGCTGTAAATCTAAGTGAAAGTCAGAAAAATCAGTTAAGAGAAGTGTTATGGGAATTTCAGGATACATTCAGTGAGAGACCAGGGAAGGTAAAAGACTATCAGTGCAGACTTCAACTCAGAGATCATCATCCTTTCTTCCTAAAACCATATGGCATTCCATTCTCCAGGAAAAAAGATGTAGAAAGGGAAATCCAAAAAATGGAAACTTGGGGGATTATAGAAAGGAGTAGAAGTGCTTACAACAACCCATTAGTAGTTGTGTCTAAGAGAAATGGTGGGGTTAGACTTGTACTTGACTCTAGGCACCTTAATAAGTTTTTGATTAGAGAAAATGACCATCCTGACAATATGGATGAACTCCTGCACAAATTTGATAATGTAAAATTTATTAGTAGCCTAGACTTGACATCTGGTTTTCACCAAATACCACTTGAACTTGATTCTAGGAAGTATACTGCCTTTTTGTATGGTGGCAAAAGTTATCAATATTGTGTTGTCCCTTTTGGATTGAATGTATCGGTGGCTGAATTTATCAGAGCACTGGATTTTGTATTAGGTGATGAATTGTCTTCAAAATTAATAGTATATGTAGATGACATTCTTGTAACTGGAAAAACCTGGGAAGATCATCTAAACCTTCTGAGACAAGTCTGTTCAAAATTGAGGGAAGGGAGAATGACCATAAAATTGGAAAAATGTTGTTTTGGAGTTAATGAACTGAAATTTTTGGGGCATAATATTTCAGAAAAGGGAATCTTACCTGATAAGGATAAACTTGAGGCCATTGTAAACTTCCCTACTCCCAAGAACAAAAAACAACTCAAGTCCTTTTTTGGTCTCACTGGATTCTATAGAAAATTTCTTAGTACTCAAGCTTTAAATGCAAACTGCTTATGTAACTTACTAAAAAAGAATACTGTTTGGGATTGGACACAAGAATGTCAGGATGCGTTCGTGGAAATAAAACAACAACTGTCCCAAAGTCAAATGTTGTATAGACCTGTTATGTCGATACCATTCTGTATAATGACAGATAGTAGTGAGACAGGTTTAGGGGCACACTTGTTTCAAAACATAGAAGTAGAAGGAAAATTAGAACACCATTCTATTGCTTTTGCTAGCCGGGTTTTACAAAAGTATGAAAAATCATATACAGTCACAGAGAAGGAACTACTTGCCATCCACTGGGCATTTAATAAGTTTAAAAGTTATCTTTTAGGGCACAAGGTAATTGTTTTCTCTGACCATAAAGCTCTATCGTACATTCAGGAGTGCAGACTCTATCATGACCGTATAACAAGGTGGGTTTTCTTCCTTCAACAGTTTGACTACGAGATCAAATTTATTCAGGGTAAACATAATGTCATTGCAGATGCCCTTTCCAGACTACCAGTAGGTGCAGATGTTGAAAATACTTATGGAAAAGAGGAGAAAGAGTTCAAACTAATGTACTTAAAGGGTGTAAAAGATGAAGCTGAAATACTGAAAATCTGTAATGATATTCGTAGAAACCAAAACCATGATGAAAATTGGAAGTTGGTTAAAAGTTATATAGGGAAAAAGGGAGGAGAAAAGGTAGATCAGTATTATAAAGTACAAAAAGGGATTTTGTTTAGGAGACCTAGACCTGACTTAGACAATTGGAAACTATGTTGGCCTGAGCAATGTACTGACACGTTAATCAGTTACATACACGAAAGCTTCGGACACTGCGGGGCAACAAAATGTATACAGAAGATACAGGAAAATGTATACTTCTATAATATCAGTAGGAGAGTGAAGAAAAAACTTGAAACCTGTGATCGTTGTCAGAGAGTAAATGTGAGCAACCAAACATCTAAAGGATTGATGCAAAACATTTTACCAAATAAAAACCTTGAATTAACAGCTATTGATCTATATGGACCACTACCAAGGTCAAGGGGAGGGTATAGTTACATCTTCGTTATAGTTGACGTTTTCTCTAAATTTATAAAATTGTATACATTAAAGAGAGCAACCAGTAAACAAATTATCATCAAGCTGACGAATCATTATTTCACAAATGTTGGTATTCCCCAGGCCATCATGTCTGATAATGGGTCACAGTTTACATCTAAATTATGGAAAAATTTTATTGAAGATACAGGAATAAAACATATCTTGATTTCGGTTTGTCACCCATCAAGTAACCCAGCAGAAAGGTACATGAGGGAAATTGGAAGGCTCTACAGAACATACTGTAGTAAAAATCATGTTAATTGGATTGAAAATGTTACTGACTTTGAGGATATAATGAACAGCCTACAGCATTCATCCACTGGTTTTTCACCTTACAAAGTAATGTTTAATAGACGACATGCAAATTTGATTTCTGAGAATGTTGCTTTCCCACCTTGTCAAACTATGACACCCCAGGAAAGAGAGACAGCTGTTAGGAACACTATGAAAAGACAAGGAGAGGTAAGAAAGCAGAGACATGATGCAAGAAGTAAAGGAGTACAGTTCAGGACAGGAGATCTGGTTTTAGTAAAAACACAGGAAAAATCTAGATTGATGAGTTCTGAAATAAAGAAATTTTTGACATCTATATAGGCCCCTTTGAAATCAAGGAAAACCCACACCCTAATGCCTATAGGCTAATCTACCCAAAATCCAAGAAGTTATTTGGACTGCGCAATGTTACAGAGTTAAAACTCTACAAACATGACCCATAAAATAGTCTTTAATAAGTAAAATGCTGCTCGGAAAGAACTAGTTGACTGGCCCAACTACATCCCTTTATTGTTTTTTCATTCAAGGAAAACTTCATATCAATGTGTGAGACTATGTCAGCTAAAAGTATGAAGTAGATTTTGTGTTAATGTGAATTATGTCTGTACTAATTTCTCTTTGTTCTCTAGTATACCCATTCATTAAATTTGGTACGAGATCAGTGTGTCGGGCTACGAACCATTCTACATTGTCATAGTAATGTCTCTTAACAGAAACCAAAGTTAATGATGTGGACACTTTTAAAGTAATAAGATATGAATAGTGATTGTGTGTAAGAAGACAAAACCTTGTCATTTGTAAGCTATGTCAGATGGAACGTTATTTAATGGATAAAGCACACTGGAGGTACTTGTCAGATTATGAGAGTGTACTTTGAAAGACCAGGTATGTTATAGTGTGTTAAAAATATAGTGGGTAGTCATGAAATTTAATCATGCAAATTAAGAATGTATTGAGGTTTAGAGCATTATGGAAACAGATGTTGGTGTATTACTTTTGAAACACTTGTGGTGGATTGAAGGTTATGTGACACTAATTTTGAAGTTTATATTGTGGGAGAATATTTTGTAATAGTTTAGATAATTTAATGTTAAAGTGAATGAAGAGCTGTTAGGAATTTATCCCATACCCTGTTACACAATTTGGAATAATTTCTATTCATGGCAATATGCTATTTGAGCACAGGAGAGTAAATAAAAATGAAACACTGCTTAATAATGATGTAAAGTTAAGGTATAAATACTAACAATCTTACACAATTTAAGTGTAGAGTTTGTCATAATTTGACCTATAAAGCTGAAGTAGATGTACAATGTGAGGATACTGCAATTATAGTCGCAATCATATGGAACGTCTCAGCTATCTCATTATAAAGGAAACATTAAATCATAAATATGTAAACCAATATGACTTTGAAAATACAGTGCTGTTCGCACATAATTGAATTTGCACTGGATTCACCATGTGATTCCATTCATCACGTATACATGAATTTTCCCTAAGAGACAACCATTTAACATTGTGTATAAGTATTACAATATTTTGAATTATGTATATTTTATGTATGTGGTTAAAAGAACCTGTGTATTTTAGAATAATGATTTCTTTAGATTTAATGGTTGTTTTGGGCACAATCCATGCCATAAGGTATTTTATTGAAGCACTTATATTAAAAGATTGTGAGAGATGCCTGCATTCCACAGTTCACTTGATATACACTCCTGGAAATGGAAAAAAGAACACATTGACACCGGTGTGTCAGACCCACCATACTTGCTCCGGACACTGCGAGAGGGCTGTACAAGCAATGATCACACGCACGGCACAGCGGACACACCAGGAACCGCGGTGTTGGCCGTCGAATGGCGCTAGCTGCGCAGCATTTGTGCACCGCCGCCGTCAGTGTCAGCCAGTTTGCCGTGGCATACGGAGCTCCATCGCAGTCTTTAACACTGGTAGCATGCTGCGACAGCGTGGACGTGAACCGTATGTGCAGTTGACGGACTTTGAGCGTTGGCGTATAGTGGGCATGCGGGAGGCCGGGTGGACGCACCGCCGAATTGCTCAACACGTGGGGCGTGAGGTCTCCACAGTACATCGATGTTGTCGCCAGTGGTCGGCGGAAGGTGCACGTGCCCGTCGACCTGGGACCGGACCGCAGCGACGCACGGATGCACGCCAAGACTGTAGGATCCTACGCAGTGCCGTAGGGGACCGCACCGCCACTTCCCAGCAAATTAGGGACACTGTTGCTCCTGGGGTATCGGCGAGGACCATTCGCAACCGTCTCCATGAAGCTGGGCTACGGTCCCGCACGCCGTTAGGCCGTCTTCCGCTCACGCCCCAACATCGTGCAGCCCGCCTCCAGTGGTGTCGCGACAGGCGTGAATGGAGGGACGAATGGAGACGTGTCGTCTTCAGCGATGAGAGTCGCTTCTGCCTTGGTGCCAATGATGGTCGTATGCGTGTTTGGCGCCGTGCAGGTGAGCGCCACAATCATGACTGCATACGACCGAGGCACACAGGGCCAACACCCGGCATCATGGTGTGGGGAGCGATCTCCTACACTGGCCGTACACCACTGGTGATCGTCGAGGGGACACTGAATAGTGCACGGTACATCCAAACCGTCATCGAACCCGTCGTTCTACCATTCCTAGACCGGCAAGGGAACTTGCTGTTCCAACAGGACAATGCACGTCCGCATGTATCCCGTGCCACCCAACGTGCTCTAGAAGGTGTAAGTCAACTACCCTGGCCAGCAAGATCTCCGGATCTGTCTCCCATTGAGCATGTTTGGGACTGGATGAAGCGTCGTCTCACGCGGTCTGCACGTCCAGCACGAACGCTGGTCCAACTGAGGCGCCAGGTGGAAATGGCATGGCAAGCCGTTCCACAGGACTACATCCGGCATCTCTACGATCGCCTCCATGGGAGAATAGCAGCCTGCATTGCTGCGAAAGGTGGATATACACTGTACTAGTGCCGACATTGTGCATGCTCTGTTGCCTGTGTCTATGTGCCTGTGGTTCTGTCAGTGTGATCATGTGATGTATCTGACCCCAGGAATGTGTCAATAAAGTTTCCCCTTCCTGGGACAATGAATTCACAGTGTTCTTATTTCAATTTCCAGGAGTGTATTCTAAAGAAACCACTGACAATCAGAAGAATGAGGTTAACTAAGAAGCATTAAGTCAGTATTGAAGTAAACTTGAGTTTATGCATATACTATATAATTATGTACCCATCTTAACACGGCTGTTCAGCTACCATGATCAATTAAATATAAGGTGCCATATTTTATTGTTAGTTATAAGCTCATTACACTTATTGCTCAATACAGCCAATGTAACTTTCAAATTGTATATCATGGAAAGTGTATATATATATATAACTAAGATCACTTGGGAACCAATTTTATTACTAACTTTCGGAACTGGAAATTTTATTGTGATGTGTCTATTAGACATATTTTATTCCATAGTGACACACAATCCCATGCATGCCATGCACGGACTTGTGTGTGGGGGGGGGATATTGTAACAGAACGTAAGATCGTGCATGTCAGTAATTTTCGTGTATGTCAGTAATTTCTTTACGTGTAATGTTTTATGTAAATATAGCCTTTGACTGCGAGTTTAACGACTAAGAGACAGTTATCTTTGGACATGCGGAAAGGAGGTCGATCTTTGGGAGAGGTGGTTAAAGGACTTTGGAGAGAAAGCGTGGGCTAGAGGAGGTGGGAATACAGATGTGGTGTAAAACAATGTCTTATTGCATATTATTGTAGAAATGTTAAATGTGAATAAATGAATTAAATAGTGATTTGCAAAACTAATGTAACGTTTGCTCTCTAAAAATCAAAATACCACATCGCCCTACAAACCAGTTAGTCTCATCCAAACACAAAGAAAACCGCGGGAACATCGCAGTGGAATCACCTCTAGACTTCACGAAGACAACAACGCAGCCATCGATATGAGTTAAGTACCAAACTGTTCGTACTTGTTAACGACCTCGGACTATAAATTTGAATCTCCTGTAGTACCTGAAGTCACCATGTGGACAAAGGAGTAGGACAACTTATATACAGTGGAAATCATAGGAGGAGGTCTGTTAAATTCTGACAAATTCTGGAAGGACGCGTTGCGGCCATAAACACAATAATTGTGCACAAATTAACGGCAGTAAGTTCTCATGTAACATACAAAAGTATTAAAAGCACTGCAGGAAAGTTCCCTCCTCATACCGCGCCTCCCGCCAGCCCTTGCTGCTTGGAACGCTCTCCCCCGACTGCTATCGTCCCGCCGCCGAGCCGCACTCCAGCAAAGACGCAAGCACGACCGTGCAATCGTGAGGACGAAGCGAGCCGCACAGCTCAAACGGCTTTATGACCCCCTTCCCATCCGAGTCAGGGAATGTATCCAGGTCAGAGAGATGCAACGTCATACTGAAAAGCGGACTCACTGTGCCAAATTCCTTGTAAATTTGGCTCAAATTTGCAATGGCTGAAAGACCATGACATAGACCGCTACCTGTGGGGTTTCCATTTAGTTTCTTCGCCCCTTTCCGGATGATGGACTTCTTTTGTCAGGGGCTGTAAGGGCGAGCAACGGGTCTCACGTGATCTGTTGCAGCTCATCAATCGGCCGGGTGGGATCCCTATCTGTTCGTGTAGATTAATGCCGAAATACATTTTCTGTGGCTCTCGTATCGGCTGCACTGAATTGAACGTTAAACTATATTACGAGAGATAATCTCTCAACACGAGGCTGGAACTAAGAAACATTTCCTGTGATAGATTTTCTCCGTGGGTACTTTGCGTGAGTAGGCTGCAAGGTACAGCTATGAGACAGTGAACAGCGTAGGGTGTTAGGGGTATAAGTTCAGGTAAGTTGATCACTGGCACCTTAATACGTACGCACTTCAGGGTGTTAATTAATTTTTGTCTACATCGAACAGTCTTCCCACAACAAGTCACATAATTTGCTGCCAGATGTTTTTGCACTGTTGTAACTGCACCACTAAGTGGACTCACCTGACAGTATAAATTAACCGTCTTGCATCCTCATTAATTAAATATTCCGGGCTCTGCGGCCGTAGTCGAACAGTAGAAATTCTTCCTCCTGACGTTTTGTTGCCAACCGCTATATCTTATTTAACTTTAAGCCTTCTTCTTTGATGCTAAAATTATTGTGTTGCTCATAAATCTCTATGGCTTCCCTGTATATACGTGGATAATAAAGTGATGTCTTAGTTAGCACGCTAGCCTTACTAAATTTTATTTCATGATCACCGTCTTCAAAAACATGTTCCGCTACAGTCGATTTGCCGGTGCGATCCAGACGGCAGTTCCTTTTCTGTTAACGCTTTTTTTTCTTGTTCCAATACAAACTTTCCCACAACTGCACGGAATTTAATACACCCAGGGGTTGGAAAAGGATGTAGTGCATGCTGCCAACATTAAACATTCGCTAATCTTCTTAGTGGGTCTAAAGATTGTTTCAACTCGAAACTTGGCCAGCAGGTGCTGCAGTCAGCCAATAAAAGGCCTTTGAAGTTGTACTGGTATGTGGATGACACTTTTGTGATATGGAATCAAGTTGAATGGTTTTTTTGACTCATTTAAATAGTATTAGTCCAAAGGTACAATTCACTGTGGAGACAGAGAGTAATTGACAGCTTAGTTCTTTCGATGTTTCAGTAACTAAACTGACAAAGGGGACTTTAAGTGATAAGGTATAGGCGTATACGAAAGATACACATACCGATCGTTGCCTCCGCAAGAATTCGAACCATCATTGCAGGCAGAAGAGAGGTGTCATTAAAATATGGGTAGACGGAGCTACTAAATCTGTCAGCCAGTTAGTTTGCAAGAGGAACTAAATCATTTGCGAACAGCTTTTAAGAAAATCGGATATGCTGGTAATGAGATAGCTCGAGCACTCCATCCCGGAAGAAAAGTATCCGAAAACATGCAACAACAGCAGCCGTCTGCTGGGAAAGTTTTTCTTGCATTTATCCACAATATTACGGCTCGTATTGGAAATAATCTGGCCAAGTTTCGAGCTGAAACAATCTTTAGATCCACCAACAAGATTAGCGAACGTTTAAGATCGGCGAAAGATGAACAACACCCTTTTGCAACACCTGGGGTGTATACAATTAGTTGTAGTTGTGGGAAGGTTCAAATTGGAACAACGAAAAGAAGTGTTAACACCGGTCTAATCGAACACTAAATGTACTGCCGTCTGGGTCACTCCAACAAATTGGCTGTAGCGGTGATCATGGAATAAAATTTAGTGAAACGGGCTTGCTAAGACACCTCATTATGTAGTTTGAGAACGCATGAACCTGTGTTCAGTGTATGCCGCCTTTAGAATCTGAAGATGGTCATTGTATGACCGAAATCGGTTATGACTGTGTCATAAACATGTGATTGCGTCCATAAATAAACAAAAAAATTTACAAAAGACTCAGTCACGCACTCCCTAGACAAAAGTCGGTTTTTCCAACATCTCATTATTATACAAGTATATACAGAGAAGCCATAGAGATTTATAAACTCCACAACAACTTTAAAAGGAAGGAAGAAGGCTTAAAGTTACATAAGGTATGGCGATCGACTTTGTACGAACTCTTGTGACAGTCGATTGCCTTTGACAGATAGTAATGACGTTAGTCAGAGATGCCATGATAATTAAATCAAGACCCTAAGCTGTCGACAGGCATTGGTATACATCAACGGGGACAGTTGAAAATGTTTGCCCAGATCGTGACTCGAACCCGGGATCTCCTGCATTTTCAACTGTCCCCGTTGATGTATATCAACGCCTGTCGACAGCTTAGGGTTTTGATTTAATTATCACTTCATTGTAAGAGAGCTGCATGGTCACTGATGGGTCCGAAAGAACAGATACCACTTCATATATTCATTTAGACAAGTGGTGTAGCCCTCTGTGCGCTTTATATTAATGGGACCTCCACGGCCTAGCAGCCGGTCATTGGCTCACCTCGGAAGATGTTGCCCGCAGTTGGGAACGAAACGTCAGGAGTAAGAATTTGCACGGAAGTTTTAATTGATGATGACACCTGCCGTGAAAGCCTATATGTTATGATATTTTGCGTCCATGCCCCCTCACTTCAACACCTCACTGCTGTCGAGGGAATGGCTCTGAGCACTATGGGACTTAACGTCTGTGGTCATCAGTTCCCTAGAACTTAGAACTACTTAAACCTAAATAACCTAAGGACATCACACACATCCATACCCGAGGCAGGATTCGAACCTGCGACCGTAGCGGTCACGCGGATCCAGACTGAAGCGCCTAGAACCGCACGACCACACTGTCGAGGGAATAACGAGCATTAATGGCTTGCTCTGGCCACATGTACTTGGCTGTTACTTGCCAGCCTATAAACATATTACTCCTGATCGCTATAGTTATTAGTCTGAAAATGCAGTGGATACTGATATAATATTGTCCAGTAGATTGTCTGCAGTCACCAGTAAAAGTATTTGCTTTATGCCCTTAACACTCAGTATTTTAGTGTATTAAATTGTTTCTTGTAGTGAAAGTGAGATGGAACGGGAATATATATTTGTGCCCAGTTACTTGAATCTGCCAGCATTTATATATTAAGCTTCCACTGGTGGCTACGGCCGAAATCTACGCACTCTTGGCGATATGCGGCACGAGAGAGGAAATACGGGACACACCGATCCGAAGATTAATTACTAGCGGACACACTATTCTGATACAACTGTAAAATTAATGTAAATAAAGATTTCCAGCCTCGCTTTAAACCACACGACAGGAGTAAACTTCTCACTATTGCAAAGTCAGTTATTAAAAGTCCTACAGCTATCTTTCAGGGAGATTAAGAGCTCCGACCTTTGGAATGGAGTATGTGCGTCGCTAACAGTTCACACGCTACCTAATTTCGGTTCCTAACAGCTTCCACAAAAAAAGAACAACTCAAATTTCCGGAGAAATGAATATAATTTGCTGGCTTCAGTGAAAAAAACACTCGAGCTACGTGCGTGCAAGACCTATTGGAAAACGCTTTAAAAGTTGGGATACATGATTTATTGTTGAAAATCTAGGACTGTCGCTGCCAGAACGAATTTATAAGAAGGCCATTAGCACGTAAAAGCATTTTTTCCAATGTATCCTGCATACTGTATCATCCCACATATCGCCAGTAATTCATTCATTAAAAAGAGCAGATATGAGAGTGACGTAGGAGATGTCAGTTTGCTGCGATTTCAGATTTGTTGTCGATTATAGGACGTGGATCCACTTCACTGAGTGCAATCTGCTCTTTCGTCAACCCAACCAGATTATTAGGATCCATTACTTACCAAACGCTGAGCGGTCGTCAGCCAGGGAACCGATGGGTGAGCTGCTGCCTCGGTACAAATCGGCAATTTTCCGGCCGCAGATTACGGACATTAGCGCCAGCTCAGCGCGTACGACCGCGACTCTTCCGTGACAGAGGTTTCGTAAGGCGGGCAAGCGGCTCAGCCTCCGTCGATGCTCCTCTCCGCTTGCTGGGTTGCTGGGAGGGCTTCCACACTTCCGCTGCCTCTTCCGCTTACGTAACCACTTTCATTCTGTTTTGTTAAGGGGTTCCCCGGGCTGTGTAAAGTCTGTAACGTACTCAGCGATATAATCCTAGCAATCACTGCTGGCCGTGGGATCAGCACTTACTCCTTGTGCTCCAATTGTCCGTGTGGAAACTGCAGAAGCTCATCAGGCTGAAAGTTGGCTGTTTTATTTACACATTTGCTAACTTCCATAGACACAGTTTGTACAGTATCGATTATCCGCGAGCAACATTTGTGGTAATATCTGAACCCACTGTTCGACTTCCGCTTCGGTTTCTGCCACGGCAGTGTATGTAATAAGGTTCCTTGGCGCATAAGTGGCCTGGCCAATTAGGTAGCTAGGCGCTCAGTAGTCGCCCAAGATATGTAAATTTCTAAGAAGATCAATAACTGTTTCTTCTACCTTACCCGTCTGTAGCTGCGGTGGAGGTACATTCTACTGTCTCCTGCTGGGAAATGGTGTGCTATTGAAAGTGACTGCATTTATACATGCTCTGTGTGTGTGTGTGTGTGTGTGTGTGTGTGTGTGTGTGTGCGTGTGTGCGCGCGCGCGTTTTGTGTGTGTGTGTGTGTGTGTGTGTGTGTGTGTGTGTGTGTGTGTGTGTGTGTGTAAGCAGCAATGATCTGTATGTGTGCGATATTTTACAGAAACAAAGCTCCTCTTATATGATGACTCTTCACAAAAAAGGTAACATTTTCGCATTACTAAACACATGATGACCCATGTTGGTTTGCGGAGATTTATCTGTAAAAAATAGTTAATGGTGTGGAAGAGTGGCTCTCTCGAACACAACTCAGTGGGGAGTTTCCATTCTGCTTACGAACAGCAATTATCTCGCGATCGGATTTAGTCTGTCGGTATTTCACTCAACAAATGGGTTGTGTGTCTTACATGATTTTCGTGTGTACGTTGAAACACTGAACTTTGTATTGGTTTGATAAAGACGTCACATCTTTCATGTAATCGTAATCAATGTGTGCTGTGTGAGCTTTTAATTGCTTCAGGGACAACAGTATGCCAAAATTAACGCAAATCATACACTTTTATTTCAAATTCATACCATTCACATATTGTGTTAAATGTAATGCGGTTTATCTGAGATAATACATGTGAGCAACTGTAACGCCTTGCATGAATGCCTGATGTGGAAATAACTAAACTACACATTTTCGTGGCTAATTCAATTAATGTTTCACTCAATATTACTTTTGCTCTTAACGAACAGTCAAAAGTAAGTCACTCACTGCACTATTAAGTTACTTTCGAGCCACAGAATGTAAGAGCTTTGAGAGGGCTACTGCTTCACATTATGATCACATGTTTTGTGATACAATGCAATTACGAGATCGCGAAGGCTAAGTATAGTCGCTTTATGTATGAATGATGAAGTATGGGTCTATACCTTGTAAATTAGAGAAAAACTGAATGTCGATTTCTGAAGAACCACAAATGAGAGTAGTCAGATTGTGTCGTATTAGTGGGTGGGGGTCTATTCAGTTTTGCAGAAAGGGGAACCTTTATTTTGCAATTAATCACAACCACTGGTGCAATTTAAAATGCAATCAAAAAATTCACTGTAGACACCGTACAAGATGTAGTACGTATAGAATATGGTATATGTAGGTTGTTTCGCTATTACCCTTAGAAACTGCTTGGGCATGTAGATAAAGAACACTACTGTCCTTAAGAATTGCAACACCGTGAACGATAATTAATAATAACACTTTATGTATTGTCTCTCTCGAGGAGATAGCGCCTTAACGCAGCGCTCTCTGTGTGGGCGAGAGGATTTGCGTGTTTCGATGTAGCAAAGGCACATACCGGCGGTAGCGTAGCTCCCACACTGGGCAGATGTCATGCAGAGCAGCCAGACAGAGAGTAGCAACGTCCTGTATCTCCATTTAAATGATCCTGATATTTTTTCATCACATGCCAACACCCCTCTAGGAAGCTCCTATTTTGGGAGTATGTAGTGGGAAGCACGTACACCGTTAACTACCTAATATTCTCACACCGCTTCCACTTCTGTCAGCCGGTATTAGGTTTCGAGGCCTGAGCTTGTCTTTCATTCTTTTATTTTTACTCTAAACGGACTGAGAAGGTTCGCTAGCTCAGTGGAGGGAACTTATCTAGGGAAGGAAAGTTCGATTAAAAATTCTTCAAGTCTGGAGGCAGTAAGGCGGCAGCCTCGTGCTTGCATAGTACTCGTTATTCTATCAAGCAAGATTTATTTACTAAAAAGCTTCATAAAAATACGCCAATTGATAACAAATAAGGCGACAAGGCAAGAAAAAGGATAAAGACTTTGGAATATTGGACAAACCACTCTTGGGAACATAGGCTGTACGTGGTTTGGCTAATAAGGAAATAGAACTTATTAAAGGATTAAAGGAAATCAGACGTAATATAGTTCTTAAAAAAAACGAAAAAGCAACTAAAAGGTGTTCAATATATAGGATAATACACCTTGACTTACAGTCGAGTTAGTAAGCAACGAAGAACAGCTGTTGGAGTTGCACTGATTATTGATAAGAAGTGGGGTAATCGGTGAGAAACTTACGTTTTCGTTAATGACAAAATAATAACCGTTATATTTAAAATATCTAGAGGTCACTTTGTCGTAAATGGATTGTATACCCCTAAAGAAGGCTGGCCACCAAACTCCCCAAACATGAACATTACTTAACGTAACTGGGATGCCTTGCAACGTGCTGTTCAGAAGAGATCTCCACCCCTTCGTACTCTTACGGTTTTATCGGCATCTCTGGAGGATTAATGGTGTCAATTGCCTCCAGCACTACTTCAGACATTAGTCGAGCCCATGCTAGGTCATATTGCGGCACTTCTGCCTGCTCGCTGAGTCCCTACACGATATTATGCAGGTTTAGAAGTTTCTTTGGATCTTCAGTGTAGTATATAGGGAAGGATATTAAATAAAAGAATAAGAACCGTCACAGAACTAGAAGAGCTAAAAGGCTTTAGAAAGCGAAAATCGTATAAAGATGACAATTTAGATGGAAATATAATGTTGAAACTCATATAGCTAGTACTGGTTACGAAAAAGCATTCGACTAAGAAGGTAGGAAAATTATGGGGAAGTATGAGTCAAATATGTTATACAAATCTACTAATTAATGTACTAATATGTATACGTAAAGATACACTAATGGGCGTACATGTTGGAGACGGAAGAGGTACATATAAACCAAAGTGTGAGTCTGGGTTGTAGCTTGTCTCTTATTTTGTTTAGAAATTATATAGGCGAGATGATTAGAGAATGAATATATAAAATTAACGGAGACGTATGTCTTGTACAAAATTTTACGCTTAAGACGTTAATATTTCCTGACGATCAGATTATTATACATAAAACTGAAGACAAGCTGAAAATAGCAGTATATATGTTACAAAATTTGTGTGAGAATTATAATTTTAAAATTTTCATAAATAAGACGAATCAATGGCCTTCAAAGATAAACGTATTGTTAGTATCAAAACTGTGATCAGTGATAATATATTATTACAAATAATGAATGTGTTTTAATTGCTTAGAAACAAACGAAAAGGATTTTAAAAACAAATTAATCATTTTCCAGTAAACATGTGGTGTAATAAATAGAAGCCTAAAATCCAAAATCAGAAAAGAAACACAAATGAAGTTGTACTAAATAATGACTGCATGCTTTTCTCTATGGATCTGAAACATGGACGTTGACAAAAGGTAATAAAAACAAGATAGACGTTGCCGGAATGAGATTCTTAAGAACCATTGAAAATTTGGTGAATTGATAAGGTAAGGAATGAGGAAGTTCTCTGCAAAACCGACAAGGAAAATGCCGTGCGGGATTAGCCGAGCGGTCTAGGGCGCTGCAGTCACGGACTGAGCGG
The DNA here is from genome assembly GCF_023864345.2 of Schistocerca serialis cubense. Classification (NCBI taxonomy): domain Eukaryota; kingdom Metazoa; phylum Arthropoda; class Insecta; order Orthoptera; family Acrididae; genus Schistocerca; species Schistocerca serialis. The sequence goes on along the minus strand of NC_064638.1, from coordinate 603,441,950 downwards.
TTGGTCCCGGCGGAAGTTCGAGTCCTCCCTCGAGCATAGGTGTGTGTGTTTGTCCTTAGGATAATTTAGGTTCAGTAGTGTGTAAGCTTAGGGACTGATGACCTTAGCAGTTAAGTCCCATAAGATTTCGCACACATTTGAACATTTTTCGACAAGGAAAGGAATATATTGGAAAGACTGACAACAAGAAGGGACAGGATGATACGACAGTTGTTAATAGATTAGGGAATAATCACCATGGTACTAGAGGGAGCTGTAGAGAGTGAAAAGTATCGAGGAAGGCAGAGATTGGAATACATCCAACAAATAACTGATGACATAAGTTACAGTTGCTTCTCTGAGATGAAACAGTTGTCACAAGAGAGGAATTCGTGGCGGGCCGCATCAAATCAGTCGGAAGACTGTTGGCTCAAAGAAAAAAAGTGAAAGGAAGTACTCTTTCAGATAAAATACTATATGAAAAATAAGACAAGAACTAGGGACAAATTCTTTGGAAGAAAAAGTTATAGAATCTCGAAATGATTGGAGAAAGCATGGTGATAGAAAGCTGAAGTAGGGTGTTGTGTCATAGGTCTGAGGGAACAAGAAATCCAAGAAGAACAAGCATAGGACGGTCAGATATGTTTTGAACCCGGAACAGGCAACATTGCCTAATCTATGGAGTAGAGAAGAAGAGGAAGATTTTATGTATTGTGCGTTTATAGTATTGTAGGAAAAGTACAGTATTACATTTGTTTATGATTTAAGTCTGTACAAGGCGCGAAATTTATGACATAGAGGTGTCAACTCTGACAGCAGCAAAGCGTGCAACTCAACTGGACATCGAGTCGATTTGAACTTGCATGATGCATACGGATATGGTTATTCCACAATCGAGATAGGTTACGATTCTACCACTGTCGAATACTGATATAATCTCCTTCTTACAAGAGGTACAACACGGTCTTCTCACATGGTATCAGCTCTACGGAACAGTTCGCCAGCTGTAGTGGCTGGCGAGCAGTGGCGTGAAACTCATGGCCAGATGTTTTCAATGACTGAGGCCAGGACAACGTACTGTCCAGGGCAACTGTCGAACACTCTTTATATCGATAGTAGGCAGAATAATATGGACAACATGTGATCTTGTGTTATCTTGTTGAAAGAAAGTGCCACGGAAACTTTGGGGAACAGCTACCGGCCTAAACATGCCGTAATTATAACGCATACGCAGCAAATTAAGGGTTATGCTAACCAGAGATAATTGTGTCGTATATCCAGTGACACTCCATACAATCACGTCAGTTGCGGGGACACGATGACGAATGCAACTTACCAACGTGCGTCCTCCTGGGAGTCCCATAACACGGATACACCCATTGGGAGGCTCTGTGCAGAGCGGAACTCGTATGAATAAAAGACATGGCGCCACTTGCGTGTCGAGAGCTGTCGTTGGGCGTACCACTGTCAGGGCGCCTCTCTCTCCGCTGCTGCCCACTGTGAGGTCAGTTAGGGGTGCTTCAGACGCCGTGACTCACCGTACAGCAAACAGGCCCATTCACTGACTAAAGGCACGCAACGCGGCTGTACGGTCCTGCAAGGTCGAGCGAACAATGTGTCTGTACTCTCGGGTGCTAGTCGCATGAGGCCTTTTAAATGCTGTAAGGCGTTAGGTTTGTTTCTTCTGGAAGCATCGATTCCCTATTCATATAACAGTCTTCTGATTTCGACAACCCGAGCAGCAATAAAACAGAATGACAAACCACAATCTGGATAGGTTACGCATCTGCCGCTCTCGAATATTGGCGTGTCGTCCTTCTTACACGAGACGTAAAACAGTCTTCTCACAAACATTGTTCAACATTCAACAGGGGTTTCAGGAGAAAAAGCTAGTTTCGTAATCTGTTCGTATATGCAGTATTCTTATGGCGTTACTCCTTGTGTAGCCGTACGGAAGTGCTAGTCATTTGCATATCCAAGCATGTACGACACTTGATGACAATTTGACGTTTGTTGTACATCGTCCCCATGATATTGCACTCTTAATGGCCATTAGAGCTACTAATAGTTTTAACAGGATGTCCGGAGACAAAAATTTTTGGAACGAATGAAACACTTGTGAAAGAATTTCTTCCGTTCTCGTATGTCTGCTTGTTAAGTGAGCGAAAGTACTAGGTTGGTGTGTAAGTTCGTATCGTTTATGTTTTACATGTTGGTATTCCGGTTGCTATGGATTCAATTATCGATTGTCATTTTTTATTTGTACTTCACCTTTGGTGTTTGAGTTTACATATTGTCATGTGGAGATAATGATTGGAGCTGTGGACGCTAGAAAATGGAGTGCCAAGTAGAGAAATCGGAACAGTACCGACATAATCTTCTGTTTGAGTTAGATAGAGGGATGACAACAGTGGAGGCAGCCAGAAACATATCCACCGTCTAAGGGGGTAAGTCCACTGGACAGAGCGCGGCTTTTCTCGATTTAAGGAGGATCGTTTTAACATTAGTGACTTTCCACGTTCAGGTGCACCTTCGAGGTATCATGAGGATCGTTTAAACGCATTAATCCAAAATGGTCCACGTCAGTCTACTCTAGAACTGGCAAATTTGATGAACTGGGATCATTCCACCATCGAGCTACATTTGCATTCAGTGGGGAACGTACGAAAAACGGATATCACAAGCTCTAAGCCAAAACCCCAAAAATAAATGGGTGTCCATATGTACATCTCTGCTTGCTCGTTATAAATTGACACGTAAACAACACCGACCATTCCTATTTTTTATCGTCACAGGTCGCAAGAAAAAGAGTCTTTATGCTAACACAAAGATAAAAAAAAAAAATGCCTGAGCCAAAACGAAGCAGTAACTCCCCGTACAAAAACTTGCACGCATGCGCAAAAGATAGGTGGAACAGCGACCGTGTGGTGTACTACGAAGTGCTCTCCAAGGTGTAACCATCACTGCTGACATTTATTGGGAACAACTGAGACATCGTGCAGGCGCAATTCAATAACAGCGATCAGGAAGACTGCGTGAAGTGATGCAACTCCACGATAATGCTGTCCCGCATTCTTCTGGACTGACAAGAAACGCTATACCAGAGTGGGACTGGCCAACGGCCTTGCCGCAGTGGTAACACCGATTCCCGTCAGATCACAGAAGTTAAGCGCTGTTGGGCTGGGCTAGCACTTGGATGGGTGACCATCCGGTCTGCCGAGCGCTGTTGGCAAGCGGGGTGCACTCAGCCCTTGTGAGGCAAAATGAGGAGCTACTTGATTGAAAAGTAGCGGCTCTGGTCTCGGAAACTGAAATACGGCCGGGTGAGCGATGTGCTGACCACATGCCCCTCCGTATCCTCATCCAGTGACGCCTATGAGCGGAGGATGACACTGCGGCCGGTCAGTACTGTTGGGACTTCTTGGCCTCTTCTGGAGGAGACGAGAGTTGGACTGGGAAGTCATTTCGCAACCACCTTATTCGCCTGATCTTGTACCTTCAGATTTTCAACGTTTCCACTGTCTAACGAACAACTTTCAAGGAAATTACTTTCCTGATGAAAATGCTCTCCGAACAAGACTCGACGAGTTCTTCGTCTCAAAACCACGTGATTTTTACAGTAGTAGAATCAAAAAGTCAGCACTGACAGACTGTCGTAAATAGTGAAGGAGAATATATTATTGACGATTAGAGTCTCTGTTATGTGTATATGTTCTGTTTGTTATACTTACGAGAAAAACGCTACGAACTTACGCAAAAACCCAATAACTGACTGTGTCTCTGTTAATTAAAACTTATGTGATGTAGCAACTGGTGTGGTAACAGTCCCAATTGCTTAGATAAATAAGAAACGTAAAGTAAATCGGTGTCACGCTACAATGTCACTTTCTTTTTATCCTCCTGATGATATGCATTCTGTTTAACTACCACAACAGAGATTATCATTGATGACTACAGCCGCTTTTGTTTGTTGGTTACAGATATAATAATTAACTGAGTTACAGTAGAATACTATGAATCTTTGACGTAGTAAACGCACGAGAGCGGAAAACTTGGTATTGTATTTTTGGTTCTGAAGCAAAGAACCCGTTCCTGTCCACACATGTTATTTATAGTTCCTTTGAAATTCGTAGTGATCTTTAAGCCGAATTTACAATATAAATATCCTGTGCATGGATACCGATATATTAGCATATTGCAAGGAAAAGCTTCTCCCTACTAGTTAACTAAGATAAAGAAATTATCATCTCTACAAAACAGAGCGTGCTCTCTGAAGCCTCCCCATAAGACATTCTGTTTCAGTGATGCGTAAAATGCATTTTTTAAAGTACAGTCAAGTCGTGATTAAATACGTATTTATACAACACGTCTTCCGTGACATGTCTGTACTCGTATTCTAGAGAAATAAATTCAGAACTCCAACCGACTATCCAGTTTTAGTTTCTTTCTGTGCTTTCTGTCAGCAACATTTTAAGTATGAATGCTGACATGCTTCCTTGAAAAGGGAGGAGAAGTAACATCTAGTATACAATAGGTAAATACAGTATTGCTGAATCGTATATAAATTTATCACGTGCTGAGAACTAATGAGACATTCTAAATAGCACTTCCAACTAGTTCGTTAGCTATGCGTTGCTCAAACAAAATTTTTGTCTCAAGTATGACGTTATAATGGTGATTACGATCTTTGAAGACTCTGTAGCCGTAATTGCAATTTCCGAACAATATCGTGTAAAATGTATCAGAAATGATCAGCTTGTTTCGGAGATTTCTTCCCGCCTTCGCTCGAAGCGTTAACGGTACCTCATATGTTGACATGTAGTGACGTAATGGCAATATACATCATCACACCTTCCGGTTGCGAGGTTAATTCTGTGTAATCCTGTGATTTGTAGCGGCACAGTCTTCGATACAAAAACCAAAAATTCTAGCGTTCCGCATTCTATACCAGACACTGCTTCGATTTTGAATTAAAATATTTAGCTACGTCGGTCAGAGAAGTACGCCTATCATTCTGTCGATGGTCTTGTCCAAAGAATATGCACTACATGACAAATGTTCATGCTACCCTCTTAGCCTCTACAATGGAAACTCCCCGTTAGCCAGAACAGTCGACAATTATGACTGGCAGGGAGATACAGAAGGAAATGAAAAATAGTGCGTTAGAGACACATGACAATATCTACAAGAAACGTGGTATGTAATTTGGAAAAGTGTCATTATACCTCACTGGAGAAAGGTCTCAGATTAGGCAACCGTTCTGATTTCCGGGAGGGGACTACAATGGAGGTGATGACCGTGACAAAAGATTGAAAAACTAACGAAAATGTAACATTCGAAGTGTTGCAGCGTGGAATGTCAGAAGTCTGAAATGCGGTATGGAAAAGAGAAGTAAAAGATGTGAAACTAATTGTAATGAGGGTGAGTGACGTGAAATGGGAAGAAGATAAAGACAGCAGGTCAGACGAATGTAGGGCAACATCACAAAATAATAAAATGAGCGTTAAAATAGGGGAGAGATAGTACGTAAAGAGTTCAGAGACAATATCATTGGAGTCCAAACCAACAAGAACTATGGTTCAGCACAAGCAGAAGTGTACCAAAGGGGGAGAGCATATGCAGGATTCTAACCAGAAATTTAAAATGTAAATTGCGGCTGAGAATCTAAAAATCATGGGGAATGGAAGATCATAGAAGGGTAAGGATTGGAAGGGAGAGATATGAGAAAATATTGTTTGGCGATAGATATAATGAAAGGTGAAAGACACCTTGAGCTCTGGAGTAAATTTCAAGTTACAGCAGAAACGCACTCTTCAAGAATAGTAAGAGGAGAAGTTATAATTTGTAGAGACGTGGAGACACAGGAAAATACCAATCGCATTATTTTATGGTGAGGCAGAGATTATAAAATTAGATAATGGGTTTCGAGCTTAGCCCTGAAGCGAATATAGTTTCAGATCAATAGTACTCATGAACAATATGCTGCAGATTAAGGTAATCGTCACAAAGGATCAACGTGCAAAGAAGGCTGCAGTGTGTACTGCAGAACAATGAGATCTGTTTTAACTTACCTGAGAACGCAGATACAACAACACAGGATTGAGCAGTAATTAGTCAGTCTGAGGAGTAATGGACATTTTTGAAAAGTGCAATGACAGAAGTGAGACTGACAGACTGCGAAGAGATTGTGAGTAACAGTAGACGTCAGTTTATCGTTGGAAGAAGGACGTACAAAACCGTTCATTAAAAAAAAAAGGATTTACGGCTATACAGAACCTAAAAATAAAATCAATAAGAAATGCAAGAGAAGTCTGATGAAAGAAATCGAAAAAGAAGTGAGTATAGGAAGGACAGAATCAAAATTCAGAAAAGTCAAAATATCTTTGCGAGTATTTAAAAAAAAGTTTTCAACATCAAACTTGCAAAATGAATTCCACTGTGAAACGCAGACGAGAGGGCGGATGGGTGACAAGAGTAGCTGCACTGTACTCCTCTGTTATGGGAAGGAACTTTTTGATATTGTGATAAAAGATTTGGAGGATCTAGAGTATTCGTTGTTAGAGTCAGAGTTCAAGTTAGTTTTGGAAGATTATTACCAAAGAAGGCAGAAGGGAAAGATAACACTGCACTGGGATTTGTAAAATCGTTGGGGGAAGAGGCAAACGAACGGTTGTTTAATTTAGTGTGTAGAATTTATGGGGTTTTCGGTAAAATATCATCCACACAATCCAGTAGAGGGCAAGAGCAGATAAATCAGATAATCCCACAACTGGCTGGACAGCTCATGAATTCAAATTATTAACAAGAGCAAAATATGGAAGAATTGGAAAGAACTGAGAATCTGCTAGGTGACAATCAGTTTGGCTTTAGGAAAGGTAACGGCGCCAGAGGCATGCATTATGTTGGAAGCGATTTTTAGAAATATGAAGGCAATTTCATAGGATTTTCCAACCTAGAAAAAGTATTCCATAATGTAAAACGATGTAAAATGTTCGGCCGGCCGCTGTGGCCGAGCGGTTCTAGGCGCTTCAGTCCGGAACCGTGCAACTGCTGCGGTCGCAGGTTCGAATCCTGCCTCGGGCATGGATGTGTATGATGTCCTTAGGTTAGTTAGGTTTAAGTAGTTCTAAGTTCTAAGGGACTGATGACATCAGATGTTAAGTCCCATAGTGCTCAGAGCCATTTGAACCATTTTTTAAGTCCCATAGTGCTCAGAGCCATTCGAACCATGTTTTTGTAAAATGTTCCACTCTTTGGAAAAAAATTAATAGTTTAACTACAAAAATTATACCCAGCGATTATAGTTAAGGATAAATTGTTTGTATGATCCCTCTGCCGAATTCGTAAGTGTGAATTGCATTGTAGTCACGTACACTGAGGTGACAAAAGTCATGAGATAACTCCCAATATTGTGTCGAACCGTCTTTTACCCGGGGTGGTTCAGCATGGACTCACCAAGTCGTTGGAAGATTCCTGCAAAATATTGAGAAATGCTGCTTCTATAGCCGTCCATAATTGTGAAAGTGTTGCCAGGACAGGATTTTGTGCGGGAATTCAATCGTTGTTTGGCAACATGAAGTCCATGGCTGGAGGCAAATGGTCTCCAAGTAGCCGAAAACTTCCATTTCCCGTCAATGATCGGTTCAATTGAACCAGAGGACCCAGCCTAACCCATGTATACAAAGCCCACACGATTATGGAGCTATCACCATCTCGCACAGTGCCTTGTTGACAACTGACAATTAATGTCCACGGCTCCGTGGCGTCTGCACCACAGTAGAACCCTATCATCAGTTATTACCAAGTGAAATCGAGGCTCATCTGACCAGGTCACGATTTCCCAGTCATCGAGGGTCACGAGCCCAGAAGCGGCGCTGCAGGCGATGTCGTGCTGTTAGCCAGTCAGTCGTCTGCTTACACAGCCCTCCAAAGCCAAATTTCACTACACTATCCCTGAGATATGCTCTTCGTACGTCCCATATTTGATTTTTGCCATTATTTGGCGAAGTGTTGCTTGTCTGTTAGCACTGACAGCTCTAAGCAAAAGCTGCTGCTCTTGGTCGTTAAGTGAAGGCAGTCGCAAATGCGTTGTCCGTGATGAGAGGTAATGCGTAAATGTGGTAGGCTCGGCATGCCCTTGACACTGTGGACCTCGGAGTATTGAATTCCCTACTGATTTCCTCCACAGAATGTCCCATGCATCTAGAAGCAACTGCCATTCCGCATTCAAAGTCTGTTAAGTCCCATTGGAAAACTTTCCACATGAAACATCTGAGTACAAATGACAGCTGCGCAAATGTACTGCCCTTTTATACTTGTGTATGCGATACTATCACCATCTGTATACATGCACATCGCTATCCCACGATCTTTGTCACTTCAGCATAGGTTAAACCTACGACAGACCAAAGTAATGATGAGCGGTAAAAATGAGAGTAATAACTAGTATGAAATATGCCGCGAATCGATCTACCACAGCAGGCTTTGGAAATTGTAAATTTTTGGTAAAGACTATGGGACCAAACTGCTGTGGTCATCAGTCCCTAGGCTTACGCACTACTTAATCTAATTTAAACTAACTTACTCTAAGGACAACGCACACACCCATGTCTGAGAGAGGACTCGAACCTTCGACGGGGGCGCCGGTCTGTGTGGCCGAGCGGTTCTAGGCGTTTCAGTCTGGAACCGCGCGACCGCTACGGTCGCAGGTTCGAATCCTACCTCGGCCATGGATGTGTGTGATGTCCTTAGGTTAGTTAGGTTTAAGTGGTTCTAAGTTCAAGGGGTCGGATGACCTCAGATGTTAAGTCCCATAGTGCTCAGAGCCATTTGAACAATTTTCGACGGGGGGGAACCGCGTGAACCGCCACAAGACGTCGCAGACTGCACGGCTATCACGCGCGGTGCTCCAGGCTTTCGTGGACGTCCACGAGCGGCGTCTAAGAGATCTCTGGCGAGCTCTAGCTCTCGCAGATTGTCCGCCGAGAAGGCGGGTGTGGCCTAGTGGGAATGCTCATGGAGTGTGCGGGGCACCTGAAGTCCCGGGTTCGCGGCTGTGCTTTTGACGACGGGCGTGCGGGCCGTGCTCTGCCGTAGCTGGTGGGCGGGGGGGAGAGGGGGGGGGGGTCCTTTTCCGGCGCCATCTAGCGACTGCTGCTGGAAACTGCCGTCTTTCCCTAGAGTTCTACTCTATGTGCCGCCATGAGACAGCAAGTTGCACCTTTACGTCTCTCCACTAATATCTGGTGAGAAGCTTTTGAAGTGGTTACTTGCATTTAGCAGTGGAGCAGCGCTCTTCTAACTGTGATTACGGCACAGTATACCGGCCGAGTGTGTTGCTCGCTATTTGAATTACTTGAGTTGTTTGACAAAGCTCTTCCTCCGGTGGTAAAGCTTCCTTCTGATTACATGCTTGCTGTTTACTGCGTTGATCCCTTGGTGACAGAAGTTAATAAGGACATATGACCATATATTTAGCAAATTTTGCTGTTGTGAACAGTGAGAAGTTTTGGTGTGAGTTTTAATGCTCCATCTGCCTTACTTTGCGGCCGCTCCTTTTGGAATTGGCCCAGCCTGGCCTCTTTGAGCTATTAATGGGATTATTTTATTAATCCCGGTAGTGCGGGTTTTGCGACAGTAAATTTCCTGAACTTATTGTAGATTTCTGTTATGTCATTTAGTACCAGGAATTTTTACTTTTCCTTTCTTATACTGTAAAACAGAATGGTATTGAAGGAAGGGAACCAGTTAATCTCTAAATATAATTCCCAGAATTTGAGATTCACGTATTATTTGTTGTCAGGCTATAATTCGTGTGTTAATTTTAATGTGTTTGTAATAATACTCTTGTGTACGTTCTAGAACCAGTAATTTGGCGAACGTGGCCGTTTTGTTGTGGACTGTCACAGGTTCTATCGCCGGCGCCAACCGTTTGAAAAATCAGGAGATTGCTCAAAGTATTTTGTAAACGTTTCACCTTCAAATTTCTTATCACAGTTGTATATATCTTTTTTCAAAAAATTCTTAGGTTGATTTAAATGTTAGTGGATGCGCCCAGTTAAAGTTCAGGTGGGTATTAGTGTGAGACTATGTAAGGTATTTTACTCACTGCTGAAAGCTTTTAAATGTTGTCTGGTTTTATTTGAAGGTGTACATGTAATTCTACACTCAAATGCTCAGTGATGTGAAAAATATTTGGTAAATTTCATCATATCTAAGTCTTTCTCATCAAGTTATCTCAACTTGGAAATTGTTAACTATAACCTTTGGTTTTTCGGGCCAGTCTTTCAAGTTTGCTGATTTGGTGAATTATGTGAGTTTTTATAATTTTAATAAACTTTAACTAAAATGTGCGTTAACGAAAGATGTTCAGTCCCCATTGGACCAGGCATTCCTTATCGTTCCTCTTAGAAGCGTACTGAATCGTCTCACAACTGCCACCTTGGAAGCAAGGTAATGCGTGGTGGCTAATCAGATATAAGACGAAGACTGACACGGGTAAAAGAGAATATATTAATAAAAACAGGCCTATTAGTATCAAACATAGGTCTTTATTTGACAAAGAAATTTCTGAGAATGTATGGACTGTGAGAAAGCCGGAAGAGAAGAGAGATACAGAAGGATGCCGTAAATTATGAGGACTGATAAGGTACGAAATGAGGAGCTTCTTACAATATCGCTGAAGAAAGGAATGTGTTGAAAACATGGGCTGTAATAATGGACAGGATTATTGGACATGTGTTGCGATATCAGGGAAAGACTTCCTATGACTAGAGGGAACCATGGAGGGAAAAAGTTGTGGGAGAATACAGTTTAGGAAATATTCACAGAACAAATGATTGAGGACGTTGGGTTCAGCTGCCACTCGAAGAGACTGGCATAGAGCAGGAAATCTTGGTGTCCTGAATGAACCTATCAGAATACTGATGGCTCAAAGAAGAAAAAAATAAATGACTAAGAAATGAAAACATTAAAAATGTATTGTTTTCCACGATTTCATGATGGATTACTTTCTGACGGTCCGCAATGATCGCATTAAGAATGACACAGTACAGAACCCCAACCCCCATTATTCACTTTATTACTTAACTATTTACACTGGAGAGCCAAAGAAACTGGTACACCTGCCTAATGTGGTGTAGGGCCACCGCGAGCACGCAGAAGTACCGCAACACGAAGTGACATGGACTCGACAATGTCTGAAGCAATGCTGGAGGGAACTGATACCATGAATCTTGCAGGGCTGTTCATAGATCCGTAAGAATACGACAGGGTGGAGATCTCTTCTGGACGGCACGTTAAAGGCCTCCCCGATATGCTCAATAATGTCCATGTCTGGGGAGTTTGGTGGTCAGCGGAAGTGTTTAAACTCGAAGAGATTTTCTGGAGCCTCTCTGTTGCAATTCTGGACGTGTGGGATGTCGCATAGTCCTGTTGGAATTGCCCAAGTCCTTTGGAGTGCTTACGTACGTGTCACCTGCTGAAGTCGTAACTAGACTTATAAGGGGTCCCATATCACTCCAACTGCACACGCCCCCCCCCCCCCCCCCTCTCCACCACTACAGAGCCCTCACGGCCTGAACAGTCCCTGCCTGCTGACATGCAGGACCCATGAATTCATGAGGTTGTCTGTATACCCGTACGCGTCCATCTGCTCGATACAATTTGAAACGAGACTTGTCCGACCAGGCAACGTGTCTCCAGTCATCAACATCAAATGTCGGTATTGAGGGGTCCAGGCGAGACGTAAGACTTTGTGTCGTGCAGTCATCAAGGGTACACAAATGAGCCCTCGGCTCCGAAAGCCCATATCGATGATGTTTCGTTAAATGGTTCGCACGCTCACACTTGTTGATGGCCCAGCATTGAAATCTGCTGCAATTTACGGAAGGGTTGCAGTTCTGTCCCGTTTAACGATTCTCTTCAGTCGCCATTGGTTCCGTTCTTACAGCATCTTTTTCCGGCCCTAGCGATGTCGAAGATATCAAGTTTTACCGGATTCCTGATATTCACGATACACTAGTGAAATGGTCGTACGGGAAAATCTCAGCTTCTTCGCTACCTCGGAGATGCTGTGTCCCACTGCTCGTGCGGCGACTATAACACCAGGTTCAAACTCGTTTAAATCTTGATAACCTGCCATTGTCGCAGCAGTAACCAGTCTGACAACTGCGCCCGACGCTCGTTTTCTTAAATAGGCGTTGCCGACTGCAGCGCCGTATCCTGCCTATTTTCATATCTCTATATTTCAATACGCATGCCTATACCAGTTTCTTGGGCACTTCAGTCTACGTAGTCGTTACTGCCGTAAAAAGTCTACGTAGTGATATGAATCTTAACTATCTCCTACTCCTGCAATTGACGAATTGCTTGTTAGTTTTAGAGCTTTCTATTGTCAGTCACTGCATATCTGTGCAGAATGAGAATAATGCTGGATAATATCTGCTGCAATAAAAGTCTGTAGTTTGAACTGGCAGTTGCTTCCGGAGGGCTGAAATATTATGGGTTTATGACCGTTTAGGGGGCGATTCGAAGTACAGAGAAAGTGCGATGCTGCTGCCTCACGTATACAAGGTTAGGCGAAAGTCGTGTCTGGATGTAGCGGAAACGCTAGCTCACTGTGGGAATTGAACGAAGACTTTCTCTCCGAAATCAAATACTACGTCATTTGACCGCCGGGCACGAGGTTCAGCAAATAGAAGTAACATCTCCTGCCTTTAAATGGTATGACCACTGTAAGTACCCTGTTGAATGTGTGGTGCGATACAGTATTTGGAATATGCTTCTTAACTGCCATCACATACTATGTCAAGTTGCCTGCGAAGGTTGATGCCGACTGCAAAGCTTCATTCCTCCGTTGTATCAAGGGAAACAGAGCGTATGACCTGAAATTGCCAAGAGGTTGGTTGGTTGGTTGGTTGTTTTGGGGAAGGAGACCAGACTGCGAGGTCATCGGTCTCATCGGATTGGGGAAGGAAGTCGGCCGTGCCCTTTGAAAGGAACCATCCCGGCATTTGCCTGGAGCGATTTAGGGAAATCACGGAAAACCAAAATCAGGATGGCCGGACGCGCGATTGAACCGTCGTCCTCCCGAATGCGAATCCAGTGTCTAACCAATGCGCCACCTCGCTCGGTTTGCCAAGAGGTTCTCATCTAAAAGCGTCGAAGGGTTCATTATAGAGATTTGAAGTTTATCACTCTACAAAAAACTAAAGAGTGAAGTAAAACGATGTAACATTTAATTTCTTATGGTAATGCTTCATACTTGTGTGGAATTTTTAAAGGACGTTACATTCGCCGTTAACTATAGAGATCGTTTATGTTATAATTGATTTTTCAGCCTCAAGGTCATTATCAAGTGTTACCACAAAAGATATTGCTTCCACATGTCAAATTCTTGAATTTCTCATACCGAATATTAATAAAACCGACAAACTGCAGGGACAGATTCCTGACTAGAAATGGAGGAAAAAAGTCCTGTGAACACGTGTCCGGAAATACATCGTTGTTACTGTACATGGCACTGACGAATAAAAGTTCCTCGGGCCACGTGCCGGGTGCTTCTTGTGTGTTGTAGGGAATGTAACCGACGAAGCAATGCAACAGAATGATCTGGTATTCATATCGGGAACAACCCGAGATTGTGTTTGTGTACAGCCAAATGGTTATACTGTAAAAGTAACCTTACAGACTTCAACTACATCACACAACATTTCAAGCTGTTTTCGGACATTTGTGTGGTAACGATTCCTTTCAGACAGACGCCCGAAAAGGTCTTGAAATGGTGTGTGATGTGGTTGGTGTCTGTGAGGGTACTTGTTTTAGTACAGCAGTGCTGTCTCTCGACATTTCCATCTGCTTGGCCGTACACGAACAACATCTAGCTTGTTCCCAACATGATTACCCGACCAGTCTGCTACTTACAGTAGACTACGCTGAACATACAACCTGCAACACACAAGAAAAATATTGCGCGTGGTCAGGGGGACTTGAATTTGTCAGCGCCATCTACCGTGCCAACGATGCGATTACGGACATACGTTCATAGAACCTTTTTTTCCTCCATTTGCAGTCAGGAATCCGTCTCTGAAGTTTGTCGGTTTTATTAATATTCATCCTGCATACATTTCTTTATCAGAGTTGAACCTGTCCACTGTAAACATACAGCAGCATTGAACGAGCCGCGAAGCTCAGCACATCGTGAAATGATGTAAATTGCATGAACTATTGCCAATGTTATCATTCTCAACACAAATCGTACTAAACTGATGTTCTTACACATTGTTTACATGTAATTAAAGTGCTTAATTGGAACATATTTAAATGTAAACAGGGACAGCAGTCAGTCGCAGAAGCAGTAAGTTATTGCAGATCTAGATTTCGAATATTACATGGCCATCATCGGTGAATTACCAGAAGAGTCGGATAGACATAACCGTTTCACAGCATAAAAATGTGAGAATTGACGCTACTTGCTGTGACAGTGCTAGCGTCAGGTGTCTGATGTGGTTAGACTTATTTGAGTATTCCGGTAATTCATCGATGAGACTATGTCGAAATCTAGATATGTAATAAATTACTGATTGACAGCTCTCCTATACATTTGAATGTTCAAACGTCACCGTGCACCGCCGATGCCTGATGGATTCCAGTTCAGCGAAATATGTGGTAACTTGTCTACGTTATTAACCTCAGCTACTTTCGTTGTCCGTAGGTATAACGAAACGAAGTGATTGACTGTCAGTAAGCTTAAGTCGAGACTTTGATTACAGGGGGAATGCTCACAACATATTTTCTGAGTCATATTAAAAAAAATTACTTTCTTTTAACCTCTTACAATTAGTCGCAATTAATTTAATATCGATCTATACTTTTCAAGCTGTCAGTTACCGCACTTAAGGTAGTAGAAAAAAGGCAACTATTATGCGGAGCTGTAGATTATTATGTTATCTGATGATATTGTACTGTTACACAACCATGTTTAGATTTATTGTAGATGATTCTGGTTACGCACAGAATCAGAAGTCAGATTCCAAAAAATTAACAACAACAAGAACACCAACTAAAAAATTACATTTAGTAGTCATGACCTGTTTCGCAGACGTAAGGCACCTTTAAATATGTTCTCCAAATGGATCGTCACCAATAAATGTAACAATTCATTGACTAGTAAAGGAGTTTTACTTTTTTTAAAGTTTTAACAGTTTGACTGACAGTCAGGTACTCAATCTATACAGAAACGTTTGCGTGCATAATTTTTCTCACTCTGTGTTTTCTCTCGAATATCGTTAAAAATGCCCACAGATCTATTCTTAAAATACTAGTAAGTAATAGCGGCTTTTCTCGTTGGATAAAGATGTTGTGATCATTGTCAGTACAACAAAGTACTTGTCTCTTTTTGTTCAATTAATCTCTAAAAACTGTGTGGTTGTCTTCAGTAGCTCCGGAAATATTAGACTTGAACTGATTGAACATGTATAATGGCGGCTATCATTAATTCAAAGAGATAACGTTTGAATACTTAGCACGTATTAATTCTTTTCGATAGGCGTCTGTTAGCTTGGTGTTCCTCTGCGATTAGCGCAGATTCTGTACGGAAGGTGATTAGGTATCTGAGTCAGTATGCGGCAAAGTTGGCATTTGGCAAAATGTTTCTTCTTTCTGCGGGCATCATCCGGATTATTACTTGCAAAATCACCTCAGCTTACAATATCGTTGCTACTGCACATGTACTGAATTATCTGCACTGATACTCTTTGTCGTTTCGAATTAAACGCAGAACTTATTATTTACACATACCATTCAGCCCGTATTGTGTTGCAGTCACAGTCACTTGCTTGAGACGTTTTTCTGTAGCTGGTCACTGCAAAGCACTTGTACTAGAAATATTTCGACATTTCTCGAGCTCTTTGGGGAGTCTTATAGCTCATTTTTATGCCACACATAAATGTGCAGGGTCATTTCCGTTTACCACGTTAAATTGTGAAAATCCAGTCAACCTCGCTAAAACCAATGTGTCGCACTGCTTCGATAAAGCGAACATATCTAGTTAACAGTATTTTAGTTTTCAAATCGAACTGCTGCAAAATGGCGTAGCGATCAGCTTGTAAGACATCAAGCATGGTTAGTGACTGTCGACTGCGGCAGTTCGAATTAGCTTGGAAGTTGAATGTCGCCTGTTTCATCACAGCAGTGGTAACGATTGAAGAAGGGAGGAAACAGTTAATGGCATAATGGGCGACGTCGTGCGAGAGCTACAACCCAGTGCGATGGTTATCTTGTTCTAAGTGTTCTAAGACATCCAACTGGTACAGCACATTTCATGATTAAAGACTGCACAGCATCACCAGGCGATCATCTCATGTCAATCTATCGTCGGCGTCGAGAGGTTGCTTCGAGTGATGGGTAGCACACCTTTTCGCTCCCAAAGGCGCCGAGAGGCTCCGTGAATGTGTCGCGAGATGTCGTAAAGGAAGGGGGGAATAATTGTCGTAGTTGTTCATCTTATATATTTCAAGACTGGCACCGTCTGCATCGCTTTTATGTTTATTCCAACCTCTTTCATTTTTATATCCAAATGAAATGAAATAGCAAAAGTGGAACGATAGCGCAAAGCTAATCCAAGTAGAAGATAGAAATGCATAGAGAGGCATTTTACAAACAAAAGTGAAACATTAAAGCAAATTATACATAATTACTGACAATCTTAGTTCATCGTCAGAGTGAAGCTCCAATTGGAACAGCAAAAGTTGTGCAAACAGAACTGCAAGGGAAGTTATAGCCATTCTACATAGCGGACAACATTCTTCTATGTTCTTATGCAATAAAGAACCAGACAAAAACAAAAGGGTACTAACTCATTAAAGAACAGCATCATGAAACGATCAGAATCTGCTATAATAAGTAGTTTTTTTTTTTTTTTTTTTTTTTGTCTCGAGAGCCAGTTTCACTCATGCTACCCATCATCAGGTCACTAAGACCACTACAGAAGATTAAAAGAAGATGCCTTGGCGTCGAGTACGTAATTATTATCAGTTGTAGAATCTATCACTGATATGTGCATCCACTCTCTGATATATTTGTATTAGACAATAAAAAAGTATTAAAATATATAAGAAACTGGAGGCACGTACGAATCACATGCTGCAATTGGTAATAATTATGTACTTGACGTCAAGGAACGTCCCTTCACCTGATGCAATGATGTCCGTGACATGAATATCATAGCTTTGTCGAAACGTTGTCGATAAAAGAATGCTCATTGTAGCAGTTTTTCGTGGTTTCGTGACACTGTTCTTCAAGTACACTGAAGTTGTGCTCCACTGGTTATAGAAAACATACTTCCCGAAAAAAATTACAAAATCGAAACCGATTTACATAGAACTTAGCAGTATGAGCTCACTTATCAGCAGGACGTTGCACCCTCTATGGCCTGTATGCATACATTGATTCGACTGGGAAAGGTGTCATGAAGCCGTAGGAACCTCCCGTGACGCAAGATGGTCCACAAACTGTTGTAACTGGGACTTGGTACCCTGAGTACCGGCACTGAAACAAAGGTCACGCTCGAGCAGATCCCAGACATATTCCAGTCGTGATAAATCTTGGAATGTTGCTTATCGCCCGAGTAGTTCAAGCTCGCGCAGATATATCATAGAGGAACGTTTATCGTCAACGTCGTTTCGACTACGCTACAGAAGTTTCGCTGGGAAGCCCTTACACTTCCTGCGTGCAGTCCCGATCTCTCCCCATGCGATTAAAATATTTTTGGAGCAGTGGGGGAAGACATTCATAGCCGTTGACTTGCTTCAGATGAAGACGTGTTTGCCTCCGCACAATCATGTTTCCATAGGCAAACACAACATTTTTCCATGAAGGCATTGACCGACTTGTCTCACAGTGGGATTAATCTATCGACAGATATCACAATCACTTTTGAAATAATAAGGAGCTGAGCTTATTTAATTTTCTTCCATGTGTCTCGTTTTCAGTTGACTGCCGCTAACAATTACCCTGATTTAGGAAAGTACACTTACACCTGTGTGCCGTTTTCTGTTTTAATCATAGAGAATGCATTTTGACTAGCTGTACAGACGACTGGACGCTAAAACAAAAATGGTATTTGCAATATTCCTCATTGGAGGGCTGTCAGATCTTAAGCTCTCTCTCTGCTGGGGCAATCAAGAATTCATCGAGTATTGCATGGCATATACAGGGAGTGTCACAATTCATGTTACACACTCTGAAGGTTGTAGAAAGGACTTAGTAGATCAAGTTTTACATTGGAAGACATGTCCGGAAACGTCATCCAACAACGTTACAGAGCGTTAAAGTTGTGGGCGCGAGCACCTGTAAATGTATTCCGTGATGATGTTACAGACTTCCAAGGATGATGGAGACGGGTAAATGTTTGGGTGAGAGTCCCTGGTTCGGGAACGAACGAGTCGAAAGTTGAAAGCGAAAATCATTCTGATAACTTTGACAGACGAATACATTTACCGGTACTGTTCTTACTAGGAGTGTAGGATATGCAACTTTCAGGTGTAGTATTATGGATAAAGACAAGAAAAAATGTCTGGTAAACATGGGATTTAAAATGCGTACTCGAGGAGCTAGGAGCACTTGTTCATGTTCCCTAGTGTGAAATCTATCTCCTCTAATGAACAGGGGGTCATAGCTCTTAAAGTATTCTTAAAGTATTCGTTTTAGAGCCCACGTTTACCTTACATCTTTTTTTGTTTTTTCCAAACTATCATCTCTGAAATTTGCCTACCCTATAATCTTAGCAATAACAGTACCGGTACGTGTATCCCACTGTCAAAGGTATAAGAACGATTTTCACCTGTAACTTTCAACTCGTTCGTTACCAGCACAGGGAGTCTCACCTCAAACTGATACATTTATCCATCTCCAGCATCCTAGAAACATTAACACGATATCACCCTGTATATACAAACATTTATATACACCGACGTCTATAACTTTGGCGCTCTGTAGCTTTCTTTGATGACGTTTCCGCAGATGGGTTCCTATGTAAAACTTAATCAACTAAATCCCCTCTACAACCTCTAGAAGTGTGTAACATGAATTTGAAACGCCCATTATATTACACCCTCCTAGTGTTCGCCATTTTATAAGAGATAATTTCTCTTTGATTATACCAAGCAAAATATTTTTGGTCATTCTGATGCAGCGGTGCTCTGTCTGAGTATGTCGGTACCTGTGTTTTAGGTGACGAGTTGTGTTTACGTAATTAGCAGGTAAGTTTCTTTCCTGAAAGTATGTTCTGGATGCTGTGTAGTCGCGACTTTTATTTCTGCTGGCAACCTTCGAGTATATTCAGGAACTCCAGAAAAACAGATTTATTTTCTTTTGCACCTCGACCGAGCGTAACAGCAGGCTCACTGGGAGAGTGGTTATTACAAGTCGTTTCGGCGGGTGCTGGAGGCGCTCCTGGGCAATCAGGGCTACAGGCGAAGCCATTTGGTGCCGTAGGGGAGGTATTTGGGACTGTGTCTTGGAAAGCTACTCAGTGAATGATTTCTTCCGTGTCTTGACTTATACGTGTAGTATGGTCAACTGAAATGTTTTAATTTTTATTAAATACGTATGTCTATTTTCTAAGCCTACTCGGATGTTTGTTATTCAGCTCGGAGGCAATTCTGTTGCTACACATACCTGATTTTCCGACCTGATATTAATTGCTATCTGCGGCTACTGACAATTACTCTACATGGGTCGCCTATGCCATTTGAGTAGAACAGCTTTTCGACAAGCGCTCCGTCATACAAAATATTCTTAATTAAATACCTTTTTGTTTACACTAAATCACGGAGTTTCAAGTAAAATTACCCTATCGGTCTGAGGGAGAGGGGCAGGGAGAGTCATATGCGAAGAATATCTTTCGTAACGACATTCCATAAAATATTCTCTGTATTCTTACTTGTTCATATCCTGTCATCCCTTGTTGTTGGGAAGAAGTGAAGCATCCATGATGTAGCCAGCAGCAAGAACTTCAGTTTCAATAAATACATTCGTTGCAAATGCAAAATTTACCGACAAATGAATCTTTCCATGGTAGAGAGCTTGTGGCTCTATTTGCTCTTCTTCACAATGTCAATGGTGTGGTACACTATGAGACACTGAACGGATACTTGGTATCTACACCGGAAGGACAGTCGAGGAATGAGAATTTTATGAACCTGGGAAATACCTCGGGTACACTGCATGGCTCGATGGAGTTTTCATGCAGGACAAGAAGAAAGGGAAGTTCTGCTAACTGTGGAATAGCTTGCTGATATTTCCTAGTGAATACTCGTGGGAAGCATGACGACACACTGCAGACGTTCACCCTCACTGGCGGTGTCTTCTTTTCATTTACACGTTTTCTTACTCACTAGATTCACGTGTCAATCGAAGAGGAGTTCTTATTCTTTCTCTGGGGTTGACTTTCCAATTTTGATATCAGGTTGAGGGTCGGGTTTCGGTTATGTGGTTTCTCATGTGGCAGGAATGGACCAGTGATGTCTAGAATGAAGAGACACAAGAATAAAAAAATATTTCTGAAAGGTTATAATTGTGTATCAAATTAATTTATATTTTCCACAAATCATAACTAATGGAATTGAGTCTTGTTATATGGCTGCAGACTTTTGCATTAAAAAGTTCTGAAAGTCTTATCTTCTCTTTTTCTTCTTCTAAACAGACTTGCTGGTAGTGGCACAGAGAGGTTTCCAATTGGGAATAAACTGGGGCGAACATTTTTCATTTTTTCTTTTGCAACTTTCATTTCCCTCTCATGTGTGGTGGGTAGGCTGTTGTACAGCATTGTCCTCAGACAAATATCCCATTAGATGGGAAGTAGGGCAGAGTGTTTTCCAACTGGAAATATTTTGGAGAGGCTCCAGTTATGGCATCCGCCTTATAACCAAGCGTAACCTTCGGAAACTCGGGTCTGGTGCAGAGAGTTGAAATTATTTTAATGTATTACCATTTGCAATATGATACCTCTGTCATCTAACTACTGCTTTAGAACCATGTTGCTTGCAAGAAGCATTACATCATTCCATTTCAAAAGCATATCGAAGTGACATGACTTAAGGCCGGAACTGTATGATGAAGACGCCGTAAGAGCAGACACAACTGAATGTAACTATTCCTGTTTAGAAAGTACATCATGAAGTTGGGCACTGTCATGTAGTAAACATATTATTCGAGATTGTTTTCCTGGCACGTCTTATAAGATATACTAAACTAGAAGAGACTTCGTCCTAAAAACATGGTTACTATAATTCTTCACCATGATGCTGAAGTCCTGAAAATTTTCTTTGGAGATCGGCGTTTTTCGCAGTCTGACGGTTTGAAAGCTACTCTAACATAGATGAGTAGTGAGCTAGCGAAGTTTTCTTGCCCGTAATGGCGCTATCCAGAATTTTTTCTTCATAACCCCCTAGAAATACCCACGTCACAACCAGCCCATTTGGTTTGTCATCACTCTCGACATCACACACTCGCACGGTAAGTAAAGTCGAAATAGGTCAGCAACCATTTACTGAAAAACATTTCTTGATAGTTCAGAGAAGTAATCGTGGGACTGAAAGTTCTTAGGATTATAAAACTGTGTACCAGAATGGGCCATGGACCCGGAAACATTCCCTTTCGTGGGCATGTGCTCTACCGACTGAGTCATTTATACACAATTTACAACTCAGTCTCACTGCTTTGCTTCCTTCAATATCCCTTCCAAATCTTCACAGTTCTGCTACAAATCTAGTAAGACTAGCATTCCTGCAAGAAAGGGTAATGCGCATCATTGGGTTAGCCACAGCCTAGCGGATTGTATCAAGAATGAACATTGTGCCTCTGACGGCTCACCAGCTCGTTGGGCAGAGCATTTGTCTGGGAAAAGTCAGAATTTTAATCTGCCATGAAATTTCATAGCAGCCTACATACCACTACAGACTGGAATTTAGTTCTGGAATCGTGATTGTTGATTTTCAATTGCTTATCAGGTAGAATATTCTCTGTTTTTGGGAGAGACACTGTCAACATCGGTCCTCCGCTGTGCAATAATAAGTTTTTCGTATTGACATTCATAAAACTGTTTTTACAGGTCTTACAAATATCGGCTGCGTTATTATTCACATCTTAAACATAAGTTAATGGGATTAAAAACGGAGGAGCTGTTCCCTTTCTTGAGAACAGTAAACGAATCAAAGAATGAATTTTGAACTTGGCGGATTTTCGTATTATCCTGTCGTCTATATAGCATATCCGAACGCACTGCCTGCAGTTGAAAGACAAGAGAATACTTTAGAGCAAGTCTACCTTTCTATATTCAAAAGTAAGAACAGAAAGGTCCTTAAAACCAGCAAAGAGATCGCGAAGTGGAAAACTATAGAGTTTTGAAATATGATAAATTCCCTCTCACATATATGATATTATCAGGAAGCAGTTGTCGTCGAAATGGTAAGAGGAATAGTCGACGACATCTCAAATTAAAGGTAATCACTACACACTAATTCATCCCACGATTCCATGAGCGTCATGGTATGATAGGATTCTATATCGAGGAGCTTCACGGGAGTTGTCCCACGGATGAAATCTCATCGTTGGAAGTTCAAAAAACACCCCTATTGGCTCAACCTCTGCGCCACCCCTCCATTTGCTTGCGGAGAGGAAGAATGTCCAAGCCATACATTCCTACAGTTATCACGTAAACGTCCTTGCAAGTAACCTGTGGGCGCTTGATCATTAATTCTCAGGCAGCCTCCAAACCTTGTAAGTATCCAACGACGTAGCAAAATGTAAACTTCTGTACGAGGTCGTCAACAGTGCCAACATCAAGATATATCTCCATGAGCTTATAATCGATTGTTCTTGGTGACTGGAATGCCAGGGGAAGACCACATCTCAGTTAACCAAATCTGGTTCTTGTATACTCTTGTTATATTCTCTCTACACGGTAACAGGATACTTGTAGACCAACACATACATTCAAGTCTCTATCCGCAGCTTTTGAAACAGTTCTTACCGCACATTAGAAAGAGCATTTTATTATTAATTTAGATGCATAGTCATTAACGTGGATTGTTTTGGGAATATCCCTAATTTCTGCCAACGGCGATTTATCATTTCTTATTTTGTTATTAGTAGCATAGTGCCTCTGTGTAACCTGTGTTATATTTTCGTCTTGGTTTTCTCGTTTCGGTATACTGTCGCTATAAGACTTGTTTTACGTCGGACTCATTCCTTTGTTAAGCCGATGTAACTTCGTACCAGGGTACGACTTAGACTAACGTCTTCTCTGAATTTTCACAATAGATTGTAATATACCATTTCCAGTGTCGAGATGGCTGCACGGGAATTTCCCGAAAGCCGATAAATTCAAAAGAAGTGGAACACTGCTCTCCTGACAATAACTCTTCTCTCTTCTGAATGGGATGAAAAAGAAGAGTACGCTACTGAAGCTGAATTGTGCCTCTTATTTTATGCCTGACATTGTGGTTATTGGGATTGAACTTAAGAAAGAAAGGCATATGAGATGGTGACTGTAACTCGAATACAGTGACTCTTGCAAATTGTCCGCTAAATTGTGCTTTGAGGGACTCATCGACATTCCGTTTTATAAGTATGGCTGACTACATTAAACACCAATTCTCGTAAGCGAAAATAGGGCTATTTATTTCTAACACTACGTGATGCGCACTCTTACATGTTTTAGACCCAAGAAATACGTAAGAAGTGATGAAGACAGCACCTTCGGATGCAATGGGAAAGTTGTGAAATTAAAACTAGTGCTGGAGAAAGAGATTTGTGTAAAATGGTTCAAAACGTCTTCGCTGAAAATTAATTCGAGCAGATGGATGAAAAACCATCCTTGTACAGACAGACATGAACTTTTCCAATCAGTTAACGTCGTAAAGGGTATCTATGAACATTAGGCCGAGATGGCATCAATGACTACAAGTACTCCAAGGAATGCTAGAGAAGATAGCAAACTATTTTTGCTTAGCAGGCGTGATAGAAAACAAATTACAAAATAGTCAATATCAAATACCCACCTCTGAGCGTGAAGATGTGGAGCATAAATGGATTATATACAAAAGTATTGACCAATATACCTCAGACAAGTATGTGCCGAACAAGGTTCTGAGAGATGGAACGTACCCACCGTGGTTCAATGGTGGTGTTTGAAAGCTACAGCGAAAGTAGAGATAGATTTAAGCGGAGAGAAAACCTAGTAGACAAACGTAAACCGAACGAAGAGAAAATGACCGTGAGAGGAGCAATACGAGAACTGTTTAACGAATTTGAAAATAAACTTTTGCCGAACTATGTCACTGAAAATACAGGGAAATTTTGGTCTTACGTAAAGTCAGCAGGGGGATAAAAAATCGTCTATTCATTCGTTCAGTGACCATAATTGCAACGAAACAGAAGATATCAGAGAGCAGGTCACAACATGGTTCCTTTTTTCAATACTCACACGAATACCGAAATAGTAAATATTTAGAGAAGCGATCGCGGAACAGAAAATGAGCTAAGTCTACTCCACAGTGGAAAGGCAGCTGGACCAGATGAAATAGCAGGTCTACAAAGGTTATGTGAAAGGACTTTCTCCCCTTCTAGCGGTAGTTTATCGTAGATCGCTGAAGAAACGAAGGGTACCTAGCAAATGCAAAAAGTGTGGTTCAATCCCGGTTTCAAGAAGGTCATACGACAGAAGTACACAATAATAGGCCCATATCGTTGACGATAATCTGTTTTAGAATTATGGAACATATTTTAAGTTCAATAATTATGACGTTTTTGGAGAACGACAATCTCCGTTCGCAAACAAAGATCTTGAGAAACTCAGCTTGCTTTTTTCCTCCGTGCGATAAAAAGCGCTGTAGACAATGGCGCTCAGGTTGAAACTGCATTCCTTGACTTCAGGAAGGAATTTCCCGCGCTACCGTTTAGTGAAAAAATACGAGCTTACCAAGTATTGGACCAGATTTGCAACTGGATTCAGAACTTCCTTCCAGATAGAACTCAACATGCCGCTCTTGAAGGAACTAAATCCACAAATGTAATTTCCGAAGTACCCGTAGGAAGTGTGACACGACCGTTACTGTTTACAGCAAGTATAAATGATCTAGCAGAAAGCGTGGGAAGCTCTTTAAGACTGTTCGTAGATGACTCAGTTTTCTATAAAAAACTAACAACACCAGAAGACAGTATCAATTAGCAAAATGACCCACAGAAGATCGATGAATAGTGCAGGGGCTGAAAGTTGACCCATAACCTAAATAAGTTAACATACTGGACATACACAGGAAAAGAAGTCCGTTACTGTAGAAGTACAACTATTGGTGAGTTTGTAAACAGCATCTAATGTAAAATATCTACGAGTAACTATCGAGGGCAACCTTAAGTGGAATGACCACATAAAACAAATAGTAGGAAAATCAGAAGGAAGAATCTTGCGGGCTTGTCATCCACGAAAGAAATTGCTTACAAGCCGCTTGTTCGATCGCTTCTTTAGTTCAAATGGTTCAAATGGCTCTGAGCACTATGGGACTTAACATCCGAGGTCATCAGTCCCCTAGAATTT
This sequence comes from Schistocerca serialis cubense, assembly GCF_023864345.2. NCBI lineage: Eukaryota > Metazoa > Arthropoda > Insecta > Orthoptera > Acrididae > Schistocerca > Schistocerca serialis. Next base: position 603,416,374 of record NC_064638.1, on the reverse strand, counting down.
AGAACTACTTAAACCTAACTAACCTAAGGACATCACACACATCCATGCCCGAGGCAGGATTCGAACCTGCGACCGTAGCGGTCGCGCGTTTCCAGACTGAAGCTTCTTTAGTCCTTCTCGATCTGGGAAGTTTACCGAGCAGGATTACAGAAGAGATGGACAACATCTGACAAAGATCGACGTCTTTCGTCACGGGTCGTTTAATCTGCGTGAGAGCATTACGGAGATGTTCAACAAACTCCAGCAGCAGACGTTACAAGAGAAACGTTGTGCATCAGTAAGAGGTTTACTATATTTATTCCGAGAATACGTCCCGGGAAGAGTCAGGTAGCATTACTTTCTCCCACAAACGTCTCGCGAAATGACCAAGACGAGGACGATAGAGAAATAAGAGCTTATATGGAGCTTTAACGACAGACATTCCGCCCGTACGTCACTGGTGAATGAAACAAGAAATAGAAGACTGCTAGAAGTATCCTCCGCCACACGCCTCAAGGTGGCTTGCAGTGTGGTAGGAGTATAATGACTACCGTCCCTGGCGTCTGTTGCAAGTAGTTAGCAAGTCGTCTCGTGTAAGTACGAAGAATAAAATCAACTCAATGAAACGAAGAGGACGGCAGAAGTGCATACATCTCTCTAAAGTCTTCTCCATTTGATGCGTCGTTAACTGTGGCCGCAAACAAGAATAAGTAAGCGTAAGGCTGCATTCACAGTGGCACTGACCACAATACAAAAAAAAAAAATTGACAAATATTAATTTCCCAAAAGTTTCAAAACTGACTGTGACGTCACACAACTGGCATCGACGATGCATAACCGGATGACTACCCTTAAAATACCGGACGCTCAGAGTAAACGGCACCGATATGTCTTGGGAATTGGGCAGTAAAAATAACTGACAACTATAAATGACTGTAAGAAGTAACTAGCACAAAAAATAACCGTAACTACCATAACTGTTACTCCAAAATAACCTTTTAGTCCATCTCTCTCCAACACTGATGCAGGTTTGTAGTTCTTCAAAGGCAGAAAGAGGAACCGGCAGATTCGCCAACTGTGGAAAAGCAACTTCTCGTCCATTTTTATGAAAATCACCACGTCAATACTAACAGAATAGCCGACTAATCTGTAGTGTCGCCCCCCCCCCCCCATCCAGCTCCAGTACTAAATGTTGAGAATCTAGTAATGAAATGACACAGGTGGTTAGCTTCCTCCTGCCGAGAAAGTTTGACCGGAAGAAAGATGCGAATAGTTGCCGCAAGCAGGGCAGGACGTGCCGCGGGTAGCTCCCGTGTCCTCACAAAAAGGTTCCTCAGCCCGGCACCGGTGAGTGGCGAATGGCGACTGCCGTGGGAAGTCGCTCGCGGCTCCCTGTATTTCGGGAAGGCCGGGGCGAGGTTCCTGCGGAAGCCCAGAGCGAGGCCATTGTGTTGCAGCGAGATGAAATTTCGGGCGTCGTGCAACTTCAGCGTACAGGCGGCAAGCCGAAGCAGCGCCGCAGCTGAATGTAACCAGCTTAGGTCGCGTGCAGTGTAATTTCGCCTGAACTGTGCCACAAGACGCTTTCCTACATACAGGGTTTTTCCGTAAGAACGTACAAAAAATTAACAGGACGTAGGGAATGCGTCACTGAACAATATGAGGTTTGGAACTTGAGATCGGAGAAACCACCTTAGGGAGATAATAAGAATAAAATCATATTATTGTGTACTTTTTTATTTACATTAGTTAACTGTAAATACCATCATTGACACATGAACATACCACTTGTTCAGTATTTTACGAAATGTGCCGAAACTGACGACCGTCAACCTCAATGCAAAAATGACATCGGCGAACAAGATTCTGATGCATCCAGACAAGTATCTCCGACTAGTTTCGAATCACATCACAGGTAGATAGAATTCATGCCCCTCGACTCTTATAACTGCCATCTGGTTTCTGTACAAATTGTAAATAGCCTTTCGCTCCCTGTATTTCATCCCTGCCACCTTCAGAATTTGAAAGAGAGTATTCCAATCAACATTGTCAAAAGCTTTCTCTAATTCTACAAATGCTAGAAACGTAGGTTTGCCTTTCCTTAATCTACACTCCTGGAAATGGAAAAAAGAACACATTGACACCGGTGTGTCAGACCCACCATACTTGCTCCGGACACTGCGAGAGGGCTGTACAAGCAATGATCACACGCACGGCACAGCGGACACACCAGGAACCGCGGTGTTGGCCGTCGAATGGCGCTAGCTGCGCAGCATTTGTGCACCGCCGCCGTCAGTGTCAGCCAGTTTGCCGTGGCATACGGAGCTCCATCGCAGTCTTTAACACTGGCAGCATGCCGCGACAGCGTGGACGTGAACCGTATGTGCAGTTGACGGACTTTGAGCGAGGGCGTATAGTGGGCATGCGGGAGGCCGGGTGGACGTACTGCCGAATTGCTCAACACGTGGGGCGCGAGGTCTCCACAGTACATCGATGTTGTCGCCAGTGGTCGGCGGAAGGTGCACGTGCCCGTCGACCTGGGACCGGACCGCAGCGACGCACGGATGCACGCCAAGACCGTAGGATCCTACGCAGTGCCGTAGGGGACCGCACCGCCACTTCCCAGCAAATTAGGGACACTGTTGCTCCTGGGGTATCGGCGAGGACCATTCGCAACCGTCTCCATGAAGCTGGGATACGGTCCCGCACACCGTTAGGCCGTCTTCCGCTCACGCCCCAACATCGTGCAGCCCGCCTCCAGTGGTGTCGCGACAGGCGTGAATGGAGGGACGAATGGAGACGTGTCGTCTTCAGCGATAAGAGTCGCTTCTGCCTTGGTGCCAATGATGGTCGTATGCGTGTTTGGCGCCGTGCAGGTGAGCGCCACAATCAGGACTGCATACGACCGAGGCACACAGGGCCAACACCCGGCATCATGGTGTGGGGAGCGATCTCCTACACTGGCCGTACACCACTGGTGATCGTCGAGGGGACACTGAATAGTGCACGGTACATCCAAACCGTCATCGAACCCATCGTTCTACCATTCCTAGACCGGCAAGGGAACTTGCTGTTTCAACAGGACAATGCACGTCCGCATGTATCCCGTGCCACCCAACGTGCTCTAGAAGGTGTAAGTCAACTACCCTGGCCAGCAAGATCTCCGGATCTGTCCCCCATTGAGCATGTTTGGGACTGGATGAAGCGTCGTCTCACGCGGTCTGCACGTCCAGCACGAACACTGGTCCAACTGAGGCGCCAGGTGGAAATGTCATGGCAAGCCGTTCCACAGGACTACATCCAGCATCTCTACGATCGTCTCCATGGGAGAATAGCAGCCTGCATTGCTGCGAAAGGTGGATATACACTGTACTAGTGCCGACATTGTGCGTGCTCTGTTGCCTGTGTCTATGTGCCTGTGGTTCTGTCAGTGTGATCATGTGATGTATCGGACCCCAGGAATGTGTCAATAAAGTTTCCCCTTCCTGGGACAATGAATTCATGGTGTTCTTATTTCAATTTCCAGGAGTGTATTTTCTACGATTAGTCGTAAGGTCAGTATTGCATTGCCTCACGTGTTCCAATATTTCTACGGAATCCAAACTGATCTTCCCCGACGTCGGCTTCTACCAGTTTTTCCATTCGTCTGTAAAGAATTCGTGTCAGCATTTTGCAGCTGTGACTTAAACTGATAGTTCGGTGATTTTCACGTCTGTCAACACCTGCTTTCTTTGGGATTGGAATTATTATATTCTTCTTGAAGTCTGAAGGTATTTCGCCTGTTTCATACATCTTGCTCACCAGATGGTAGAGTTTTGTCAGGACTGGCCCTCCCAAGGCCGTCAGTAGTTCTAATGGAATGTTGTCTACTCCCGGGGCCTTGTTTCGATTCAGATCTTTCAGCGCTCTGTCAAACTCTTCACGCAGTATTGTATCTCCCATTTCATCTTCATCTACATCCTCTTCCATTTTCATTCCATTTCCATTTCCATTTTAGCCATCCATAATTATGTGAATGTCTTTTAATTCACTTGATAGCTCCCGGCCACAGAAATCTTTTTTGTTTTCATTTGACGTAAGAGCAGTAAACGAAGAGGAAATTGCAAAGTCACTAAACGTAAACACGTGTCACGCGGAGACTACCCACTTCCTCACTTTAAGTCAGACTACACTGCGCATCAGCCACGGGTCTACGATATTTCCGAACAGGGGCAATACCCCGCCACTCCCTCGAGCGTATGAGATAAGACGTCAAAGATTTAAAAAAAAGAATTTTCAAAATTATGTTCATTTTGTAGAGCACAGCTTTCTGAAGAGTGTGATGCTTAAAAAATACGTGTTCGAGGAAATGTAAGACATGTTATTTTGTCGTAAGTGTGCCAAAGTGCAGTGCCTCGGCTCCTCACACAGCATTCTTCTATCGCACGTCACTGTATTTCGCTATGTGGAATTGAAACGCGTATATTATGTAATGGATGCCATCAAACCATATTCAGGACAGTGGAAATAAAAATGTTCTGTACTGCCTCTCCTGCTTACAAAAAAATGGCTCTGAACACTATGGGACTCAACTGCTGAGGTCATTAGTCCCCTAGAACTTAGAACTAGTTAAACCTAACTAACCTAAGGACATCACAAACATCCACGCCCGAGGCAGGATTCGAACCTGCGACCGTAGCGGTCTTGCGGTTCCAGACTGCAGCGCCTTTAACCGCACGGCCACTTCGGCCGGCTCTCCTGCTTACAGTCAGCCGGTTTCACATCCTGTCCCTATTTTTTATTAAAAAAAAAGAACTCGTCAGATAATTTGCAGTCTTTATTCCCTATCAGCTAACAACTTGGTGCTTTGAGTGAGATAAAATTAAATAAAGGATACATAGACCCAGTAAAGTCATGAGACAAGCAAGACAATACGCATTTCTTCAATCCTTAGCTCCTAGAACTTTTTTCTTTTTAATCTTGCTACAGCTTTACATGGCGTGCTTTCCTTTCTGCGAAAGAATCTATTACCTCATCAAAGTTCGTCAAACGTTTTGTTACATGAAAAATCGAAAAGTCGCTGTGTAATACTGAAAAAGCTATTAATGCAAATAGGGCATAAGACTGGCGTGGTTTCCCGATCTGATTAGGCCTATTTTGTCAGTGTCTGCTAGATAAAAAAAAGCTAGGACTTTCTAATACTGCAACAATTGTAACACACAGTAAACAAACGAGTCTGTTTTGGCACAAACGGTCTTTTTTGTAACGACAGAATATAATTCACAAAGTACCAATATCAAATGCCTGTTAGGCCTACCACAAGCAAAAAGCTTTACGTTAGGGAGTAGTTTCACACTTCATTCATACGCTCCAGTTTCTCAAGCATGAGATCGAAAAGTAGTAGTACGAAATTTTTATACAAACTTGGAATCGTCATTTTGATCCACAATTTGTCTGATGTTCCCATTTCTTCTCGTTCTTCGTTCTAGTGATGACTGGGTGTTGTGTGATGTCCTTAGGTTAGTTAGGTTTAAGTAGTTCAAAGTTCTAGGGCACTGATGGCGATAGATGTTGAGTCCCATAGTGCTCCGAGCCATTTGAACCATTTTTTGAACCTTCTTCGTTCTAACAAACAGTCTTGTTATCACTAATTCTGTAACTATTCGTGCCAATGCAAAACTTATTCATAGGCTAACTTCACTAACTCTGCCAGAATCACTGACTTAGTTATCCCGCGATTGTTCCCCGGTTAGGCGTTGTTACATGTTCGTACAACGCGTTTTCCGCTTAGTAGACGTAATAGGCCTATATAACTGAAAGCGGCTGCTAGCTGGGGACTGTACAAACTGGCCCTTACACAATAGCGATCTGGCTAAAAATTTCCCGTCAAAATTTCATTTTCTTCGATACACCGAGAAGGAAATATGTAATCTTTCTTACCTCTTGTTCGTTGATTTCCACTCCTGTAGTCTGAATCTATGGACTTCGCTAGTAATCATAACAATGCTCATCATTCGCAAATCCCAAACCACCACACAGTCAGACAGCGGTTGGCCTTCAGCCGTTCGGCTTTACTCCGGTCAGCTCGTATAGCCGCCTCTGGCTGTTGGAAAGTTTGTTTCTACATGCGACGAGGATTCCCCTCACAGAGACATCAGTTACACTATGCACGCATTCACAAATCAACCAAATCAGCTTACGATTCATTCAGAAATCAACTCAGAATGAGTTCCGAAATGTTCAAAAACCGACAGGGATGCGTTTCAAAGTCATGTGAATAATCGATAGGCTAACGTGCTCTGGATGCTAGTCACTTTGTGAAACAAGATTTTTCCCCCTCAAGAATATGAATTTGCCTCCACCCCCTCCTAGATCTGGACCTGCTGCGCATGCATGAATGTGGCAGCTTGGGCGCTCCAGTAAAATTTTTCCCGGTAGCATATTGCTGCTTGCTGCGACTGCTTACACAGCCAACAGCCACATTTCTGTAGCCAGAAGCGGGAGAAGGTACTACTCAACTGCCCATGCGCTTAATCCCGCTCGTAACAGTTAAAACGAATCTAATGTAAACTGTTGTGACGTCACGCTCATTGGATGCAATTTGTTGTTACGAAGCATTGCATAGTCTTCCAAAAGCCTTTGACACATTTTTCTGTTGGTAGACGCTTGTAAGAGGACTGTGTTTTGTTGCTGTATCTGGCTCATTTCCTTCGCAATTTAAGTTTTATTTTCGTTTTTTCTCTCGTTCATGTATTATTGCTGCAGTATTATCTGCAGTAGCGGGATACAGTAATATCCTTTGTTAGAGTATCGGTTCTTACCAGTCAAAATTACAAAAATTTAACTGACAACAAAAACACTGAAAAATTACCGGAATTCTAAAAAATTCCCGGGTTTTTCCCGGTTTTCTCCCGGATGAAAAAATTCCCGTGTTTTTCCCGGATCTCCCGGTTGTCCCGGGTCGTATAAACTCTGACTAAGGAATGAACAGATAGCGTGAAGTTCTCTGAAGATACATTTTGATACCAAACAGCACAGTAGACAGTTCAGTTGAGGAGTAATGAACAACTCTAAAAAGGGTAATCACAGAAGTTGGAAAGAGAAACACTACTAACAAACCATGGGTGACAAAAGAAATACTTCAGTTGATCGACGAGGAAAGGAAGTACAAAAATATTCAGGGAAAGTAAGGAATACAGAAATACAAGACACTTAGGAATGAAATACTCTGAAGAGCCAAAGAAACTGGTACGACTGCCTAATATCGTCTAGAGCCCGAAACACGACGTGGCATGGACTCAACTAATGTCTGAAGTAGTGCTGGAGGGTACTGACATCATGAATCCTGCAGGGCTCTCCATAAATTCGTACGAGTACGAGGCGGTGGAGATCTCTTCTCAACAGCACGTTGCAAGACATCCCAGATACGCTCAATAAGGTTCATATCTGGGGAGTTTGGTGGCCAGCGGAAGTGTTTAAACTTAGAAGAGTGGTCCTGGAGCCACTCTGTAGCAATTCTGAACGCGTGGCGTGTCGCATTGTCCTGCTGCCAATGCCCAACTTCATCGGAATGCACAATGGACATCAATAGATGCTGGTCATCAGACAGGATGCTTACATACGTGTCACCTGTCGAAGTCGTAGCTAGACATAGCAGGGGGCATATATCACTCCAACTGCACGCCATTGCAGAGCCTCCACCAGTTTGAACAGTCCCCTACTGACATGCAGGGTCAATGGTTCATGAGGTTGTCTCCGTACCCGTACATGTCCATCCGGTCAATACAATGTGAAACGAGACTCGTCCGAACAGGCAACATGTTTCCAGTCATCAACAATCCAATGTCGGTGTTGACGGGCCTAGGCGAGATGTAAAGCTTTCCGTCGTGCAGTAATTAAGGGTATAGGAGTGGGCCTTCGGCTCCGAAAGCCCATATCGATGATGTTTCACTGAATGACTCGCACGCTGACACTCGTTGATTGTCCAGCACTGAAATCTGCAGCAATTTGCGGGAGGGTTGCACTTTTGTCACGTTCAACGAGTCTCTTCAGTCATCGTTGGCCCCGTTCTTGCAGGATCTTTCTCCGGCCGCAGCAGTATCTGAAATTTGATGTTTTACCAGAATGCTGATATTCACTGTACATTCGTGTAATTGTCGTACGGGAAAATCCTCACTTCATCGGTATCTGGGAGATGCTGTGTACCATAGGTCTTGCGCCGACTATAACACCACGTTCAAACTCACTTAAATCTTGATAACCTGCCATTGTAGCAGCAGTAATCAATCTAACAACTGTACCAGACACGTGTTGTCTTATATAGGCGTTGCCGACCGCAGCGCCGTATTCTGTCTGTTTGCCGGCTGCTGTGGCCAAGTGGCTTTGGGCGCTTCAGTCCCGAACCGCTCGATTGCTACGGTCGCAGGTTAGAAACCTGCCTCGGCCATGGATGTGTGTGATGTCCTTAGGTTAGTTAGGTTTAAGTAGTTCTAAGTTCTAGGGGACTGATGACCTCAGATGTGAAGTCCCATAGAGCTCAGAGCCATTTGAACCGTATTTGAATACACATGCCTATACCAGTTTCTTTGGCGCTTCCGTGTAAATACGAAGTGCAGGGAAGCTTAAACTAAATGACTGCATCAAAAATGTGAAGAAATTGAAAAAGAAGTGATTGTCGGAAGGACTAACTCATCACAGAGAATAGGGGAAAGTAAAAGCAATGGCAGTAACATTAAGAATGCAATGATAATTCGACTATTAAATGCAGAGGAGAGGGCGAATAGGTGAAAGCGTACACTGGATACCTCATGAGGGAGAGGAGATGACGTGTTAGATAAAAGAACAGGAGCCTATAGGTAAGAGAAAGGGTACCCAGTACTTGAATCTGAATTAAAACAGCTTTGGTAGATACAAGATCAAATAAGGCAGATAAAGTATGTGACTGGCGATATACACTCCTGGAAATTGAAATAAGAACACCATGAATTCATTGTCCCAGGAAGGGGAAACTTTATTGACACATTCCTGGGGTGAGATACATCACATGATCACACTGACAGAACCCCAGGCACATAGACACAGGCAACAGAGCATGCACAATGTCGGCACTAGTACAGTGTGTATCCACCTTTCGCAGCAATGCAGGCTGCTATTCTCCCATGGAGACGATCGTAGAGATGCTGGATGTAGTCCTGTGGAACGGCTTGCCATGCCATTTCCACCTGGCGCCTCAGTTGGACCAGCGTTCGTGCTGGACGTGCAGACCGCGTGAGACGACGCTTCATCCAGTCCCAAACATGCTCAATGGGGGACAGATCCGGAGATCTTGCTGGCCAGGGTAGTTGACTTACACCTTCTAGAGCACGTTGGGTGGCACGGGATACATGCGGACGTGCATTGTCCTGTTGGAACAGCAAGTTCCCTTGCCGGTCTGGGAATGGTAGAACGATGGGTTCGATGACGGTTTGGATGTACCGTGCACTATTCAGTGTCCCCTCGACGATCACCAGTGGTGTACGGCCAGTGTAGGAGATCGCTCTCCACACCATGATGCCGTGTGTTGGCCGCGTGTGCCTCGGTCGTATGCAGTCCTGATTGTGGCGCTCACCTGCACGGCGCCAAACACGCATACGACCATCATTGGCACCAAGGCAGAAGCGACTCTCATCGCTGAAGACGACACGTCTCCATTCGTCCCTCCATTCACGCCTGTCGCGACACCACTGGAGGCGGGCTGCAAGATGTTGGGGCGTGAGCGGAAGACGGCCTAACGGTGTGCGGGACCGTAGCCCAGCTTCATGGAGACGGTTGCGAATGGTCCTCGCCGATACCCCAGGAGCAACAGTGTCCCTAATTTGCTGGGAAGTGGTGGTGCGGTCCCCTACGGCACTGCGTAGGATCCTACGGTCTTGGCGTGCATCCGTGCGTCGCTGCGGTCCGGTCCCAGGTCGACGGGCACGTGCACCTTCCGCCGACCACTGGCGACAACATCGATGTACTGTGGAGACCTCGCGCCCCACGTGTTGAGCAATTCGGCAGTACGTCCACCCGGCCTCCCGCATGCCCACTATACGCCCTCGCTCAAAGTCCGTCAACTGCACATACGGTTCACGTCCACGCTGTCGCGGCATGCTACCAGTGTTAAAGACTGCGATGGAGCTCCGTATGCCACGGCAAACTGGCTGACACTGACGGCGGCGGTGCACAAATGCTGCGCAGCTAGCTCCATTCGACGGCCAACAGCGCGGTTCCTGGTGTGTCCGCTGTGCCGTGCGTGTGATCATTGCTTGTACAGCCCTCTCGCAGTGTCCGGAGCAAGTATGGTGGGTCTGACACACCGGTGTCAATGTGTTCTTTTTTCCATTTCCAGGAGTGTAGCTTCAAGCTTTCGGAAAAATATCATCTACAAAATTACGAGGAAAGCAAGAGCCACCAGTGCGAGAATTATCGCAGAATCAGCTTAACAGATCAAGCATCAAAGTTACTAAGAAGAATGATATACCAACGAATGTAAAAGAGAATTGAGGATGTGTCAGGTGATGAACAGTTCGGATTTAGGAAAGGTAAAGGCTTCAGAGAGGCAGTTCTGACGTTGCAGCTGGTAATGGAAGCAAGACTGAAGATAAATCAGGACTTGTTCATACGATATGTCGATCTGGAAATAGCGTTCGACAATGTAAAATGGCACAATAAGTTCGAAATTCTGGGAATTACTGGGATAAGCTGTAGAGAAAGACGTGTACAATGTAATATGTGTAGGAACCAAGAGGGAACAGTAAGACTGGAAGACCAAGAACGTGCTCGGATTAAAAAGAGTATATAACAGGGAAGTAATCTTTCGCCCCTATTGTACAGTCCATACATAGGAAAAGTAATGACGGAAATAAAAGAATTGTTCAGGAGTCGGATTAAAATTCAAGGTGAAAGGATACCAATCATAAGATTTTATGGCTATATTACTATCCTAGTGAAAGGGTAGACAAATTCAGGATCTGTTGAATGGAATGTCCAGTCTAATGAGTACAGAACATGAGTTGAAAGTAAATTGAAAAAAGACGAAGCTAATAAAAGTCAGTAGAAATGAGAACAGCCAGAAACTTAGCATCAGAATTGGTGGTCATGAATTAGGTGAAGTTAAGGAATTCTGCAACCTCGGCAGCAATGTAACCCAAGACGGACGGCGCGAGGACATAGAAATCAGACGAGCGCTGGCAAAAAGGACATTCCTGACCAGAGAGAGGTCTTCTTTATGAGTCATTAATCTTCTGATTGGTGTAGTGCTACCTGCCACGAATTTAGCACCATGGAAGTGATTTCCTGATGTCTTGATAGATGTCCTATCACCCTGTCCCTTATTTTGTCAGTGTTTTCCTTATATTTCTTTCATCGCCGATTCTGAAGAGAATATCCTCATTTCTTGTCTCATCAGAGTCGTTCTTCTGTAGCACCACATCTGAAATGCTTCGATTGTCTCATGCTGCGGTTTTCCCACAGTCCATGTACCTCCACCATACTACGCTATGCTCAAAACGTACAAATTTCTTCCTTATATTAAGGCCTACGATTGATACTAGCAGACTTCCTTGGACCAGGAATGCCCTCATAGTCAATGCTAGTCTGCTTTCTATGTTCCCATTGTTACGTCAACCATGGTTTATTTTGTTGCCTGAGTAGCAGAATTTCTTAACTTCATTTACTTGGACTTCGTCTAGTTCGTGATGCCTAGTTCCACTTTTGTTATGACGGGAGCCGGCAGCCGCTGTGTTCTGGGGAACCAAATGTTATGTCCTCTATTCGAATGCACGGTGTCTGTTCTTTCAGACATGTCCGAAAGAGCAGAGACTACGCAGAATCAGCAAAACATTATTTGTAAAATGAACAGGATCACTGCTGTCAGTTGCAGTGTGACATTGCACGGAATCAGCGGCGGCGAGTGAAATTATGTATTGGACCTGGATTGGAACTAAGGTTGTCAAGCTTACTAGCCAGTTGCGTTAACCACAGCGCCAGCAGTTACTCAACTTTATCAAAACTGCGCTGACTATCTGGGAATGCCTCACGGCCGATCCACGCTCCCACCGAACGCCACCTATCCGCAGTCCCTGTCCATTTTACTCACTGTTCGCTCGTCTGAGATTCGTGCAGGAGGTCGGACGTATTTGTGCATTCGCGTTGAAGAATGTGGATCCACTGCCCACCTAGGCGTATCAATTATATGAGTGCGTTGTGTCTGTTCTTTTGGGCATGTCTGAAAGAACAGACACCACGCCTTCATATAACTGATACGATCTTTCGGACATGTCGGCAACAACAGTGTGACTGAGTAAGACGGGATGAGGGATACACTTAGCATGGAAGGTCAAGGTCCCTATAATGTCACTCCTTAAACACAACAACTACCAAATCAATAAATTAACGATTTATTCAAAGACAATATTTATAAAACATCTAAGACATAATCAACACGTTGCCATCTTTAAGACAACACCAAAATATTACAGATAGCTTGCTTCTCGAGCAAGGCACCAAATTACAATCACAAACTGACTTAAAGACATGAGCCACAGAGAGATCAATAATTAGAGGAGCAATAAATTACAATCAGAAGGTGATTTTAAGAAACGTGGCACAGATAATTTATTTAAAAAGGGCAATAATTTGAAATATGAAAGTGATTCATGGAACGCACACCATTTCATTAAGAACCCAAACAAAACAAGCAGGACGAAGTTACAATTTAATACTATTCATTCCCAAGCAAATTAAAAAAAAAACTAAATTTTTTTAAATATACATAAAACACGTTAAATGTTTACCAAACTGCCAGTGACGCCAGGCTACCCTAGGCAAAAGGTGGCTTAACTCAAAATGCCGGAAGCAGCAGACCAGCCGTCCAAAACAACACCTAAACCTCGGGGGCCAACCGGGAGTCACTTCCCATTAGACGGCACGTCACAGCTTCTGTGCTCCGAAGCAGAACGTGGCGCCGCTCCCACACCCCCAACTCGCAGAAAACTGGAACACAAACAGACCACAGAAGACACGGCAAATACCAATCAAACATCAATTAATTAAAGTTAAGAGATCAATAAACAACACCGATAAATGAAGAATCAATTGCACTTTACTAATACTGAAGAAGTGCACTCAATTAAATGCACGCGTATTAAGTTCTGCGTACAAATGATTGCCTTTTACAGAATACGGGCCATTACAAATAACTGAGTAAGTGCTTTCAAATAAATGCACGTATATAAAGTACCTACGTACAAATGACTCGCTTTACAGGATACGAGTCTTTGCTAATAACTGAATAAGTCCTTTCAATAGAAGAGACCCAAATTTTGCAGCAATATACAAGGGACTTCGATTTGATGGCAATCAAAATACACTGAAAATCTTCTACAGACAATAGGTAAACTTCTGGATACTGTCCCCCCCCCCCCCCCCCAAAAAAAAAAAAAAATAACACTCACACCTTCGAGCTAATCAGCTTCCTAATAGTAATCCAACCAGCGGATTTTTAAATAGAAATAGTAACTCCTGGTCTCCATGCGGTTACACACTCTGCCGGCTGCTCTTACTTCAACAACATGTACATTAAAGCAACCAAGCAACAAGTACACTCGCTGCAACGCAAATCGTTCAACGAAACGAAGGCACCAAAATCGCTTACACCTTCGATGGAGAGCGTTGTTCGAGATGGTCTTCAGGGATGGGTCTCTCCGAGAAAACGGGCTCCGAAGCAATGCGACGAACAGCGCTAGGTTGACATCAGGCAGGTCCACCACAAACTCGCGACCGGCTTACGAGGTCGACCCGCCGTGCCGCTTCTGGCCGAGTACACGTGGTTTCCTCTTTCGTCCACGCAAGCACGTTCTTGCGCCTCGTAGCGAGTCCAACACCGACTGCCCCGAGCCCGAGAACGAAGAAGGTCCAGAACGTCAAAGCCGTGTACGCGGATGACAAATCTTTCTCGCAATAGCTACTAGCGAACCAATCGAGCAGCCATGGGCCGCAATAAGGGTGCCAGAAGTGGCACAAACAACGACATAGATAGAGCGCTCCCCTGCAGGCCACTGGTGACGCTTCTATTGGGTGGGCAGGGTTAAGACGACTATTCAAGTCAGTGGACGCCTCAGTACCAGTGATTAAAGAGGTAAACATCAGTCGTGCAGCATGATTAATACAAACAGCCGTCAACACTCGCAACAGATAATCGTAACAAACTCGGCCAAACGAATGACGAAATCAGTAAAAAGTAAAGCTCTCGACACAGGAACTGTGGAAGAATCGAGGTGGGATCACGCTATTCAGCAATGGGGGCCGGGAGAATAGGACCCGGGAGACAACTTCGATAACGCACGACTGTCAGCACTTAAAATCGACAAACTGCTGTTTATCCCCCACACTATGATTTTGTAACCAAAATTGAGTAGCGTCATAGGTTCGACTTGAACCATGGGCAGACGTCCGATCTTTTGGTGAATTAAAACAATTTTTCCGACCGTAAAGGAAAGCGTGATGTGTACCCCTGCCTCACTTCATTTACAATAGATGTTATCATATCTCCTCTCAGAGTCCAAAACCTAACACAAAATTCTTTGGGAAGACCATCTAAACCAGGTGATTTTCGGGGAGGAGAGCGAACCACAGTGTTAAATATCTCATCAGGGTAAATAGCTGCCAAAAGCTCTTCACGGAGAGTTGGTTTAACAACACTACCAAGGAAGGAAGTAAATTCAACCGACGGTACATCGCCTAATTCCATTCCAGTGGAATGATCGGAAAAATACCGGGAAAGTTCATGTGTTGTATCACGTTGAGGTGACCACTCATGCCCGTCTACGGTATTGACAAACTTCCTTTGAGATTTCGTTCGAAGACGAATTAGATGAGTGCAGCGCAGTGCGAATCCGAGGTTTGGCAGTGGTAAGCCACCATTCCACAACTGAGGGATAACGGTCTTGGGAACAACTTACCAGCTCTCATATCTCAGCGATGAATCAACCAGAGAGGGGTCCACCAGACGTAAAATATTTAGCTTCCAAACAGGGCGAGAGAGGTGTGGGACGTGATTAAGAGTCATTGAAACAGCGCAGAGAAGCTGGCAGGCATAATATCAACTGACGAAATCTGGCCACGTAGGGAAGTAGACCAATCAAAGCTGTCTAGTCAGTTACCACAAGTAGCTGTAAAATACGTAAGTCGCACTAATGTGGGATATCTGCAGATCTAAGCATCCTCTAGAAGGAACGACGCCGTTATCATTAGGTTCGTGGATACACCTATAATTGGGAATCTGGTCCACAGGACGTCTAAGAGACAATAGAAATCTCCTCCGACTCCTCCCACCCCCCCAAAATCAAAATTGTTCGCGGATTTTGACGAAGTAACTAAAAGGCATCTTCATTATAAAAACGTGAGCGGCCATATGTACAGATGGAGCAATTAGAAAATTAAGGCGAGATCGTAAAAACGACCATTTTGCACCGTTTCAGAGTCTGTCAGTGGATGTCGTTCCTGTAAATCACTACCATGACAGCAGAACTTTCTTGTGCAACATTAAAAAGCAAGGAGTACGTAGGCACACAAAACATATCAAATAACACTTGTCGCAAGCAGACATCAGCTTGGGAATCATAAATAAACACAATATTCCATTGCCTGTGTTATTCCGAATTACGATGCTTCTTTTTTTTTTGTGCATGACGCTGCACGCTCAGATCAAAATAACTTCTTGACGCGAAATGGTGTGGGGCTCATAAAGTTCCGCTGCAGGGTGGGAGGCGTCCCCATTCCACTCTATGGAATGCGAGAAACACAACCAGGTGTGATGAACATCATCATCAAATAAAGAGGAAGCGGGCAACGCAGCGTCTGAAGCTGTCTGCGTCAGCTGGCTATGCGGAAGAGAACCCGCAATAAGCTGTTGCGTTGTGCCACGCTGGCACTCCAACCAGCTCACCTGCACGGACTACCCTAATCTGTCTCCCTCCTCAATACAAATTTCAGTTCACGCCTCAGCCGTATCAACGTTGTCGTGCAGCGCTGTCCGTCGCACTGCGAGCGTGGGGCAGTGGATAGCGCGTCTGTTTAGTAAGGAGCAGACCTCCATTCCAAACCTCGCAGTGGTAGAAATTTTAATTCATTGCTTCATCCAGCATCATTACCGTAAATGGTACACTGTTGACAAACTGTGGCAACTGTGGATAACTATAAGCACAGCCCAGTCAGAGGCAAGCATCTAATTGTGCTAAGTTTTTGCCCGTTGTGTTGACTACTACGATGTTCCTTTTGAATTTCTTGCTTTTATGTTTTCGTTTTCTTCAAAGGCAAAGAGAAAAGGTGAAGCTGTATCCCAGCGTAGAGACTGCGCCTACCGTAATATATTTTTGATTTTCAGCTGTTAAAAAACATGTTTTCCCTGTTCTTCGGTAAGAGGAAGGACCCGCTCTCTCTTAATAACAGAAGGTTGACCCACGTTATTTTAAAGCGAAATCGGCTGTAATTTTTATGTGTATGGAAGAAATAATATAGTAGTATGTCACCAGTGAAAACTTGAGTTATTATTCCAAGTAGTACTGTAATATATAAATATTCAAGAAGGCCATCTTTGTACTTCGGAGTTATTACGATGATCCGATTACAAATGGAATGATTGACATCGTCAGGATTTTGTAGGTGGATACGGCCATTGGGCATAGTATTATTAATCGGTAAGCATAAATCTACAATAAGAGAATGACAATTTCACTAATGTTGAACTAATACGAAAAGATGTACAGGCATAGCTCAGCTTATTGTGCTTGTCCGACATGCTGAAAAATTAATCTCATTATTTCCACACCTCTAAACATTTATTATTGTAATTTTTATTGTATTATAAAGTGGCAACCATGACAGGACAAATTGTCAGGTCGGAAATAAGTCTCTTTATTTAGGGAGACAGTACACTACCATCAACTCCACTTACCTATCGGCACCACTAGCGACAAGAAAATCATCTTTACTAGAAGCTTGGTGCCCAGGTGCCCACAGCTTATAACATCATCCTGTCGCTGCTGTCATGGACGCTGCGGCTGGTCCCGGCGGAGGTTCGAGTCCTCCCTCGGGCATGGGTGTGTGTGTTTGTCCTTAGGATAATTTAGGTTAAGTAGTGTGTAAGCTTAGCGACTGATGACCTTAGCAGTTAAGTCCCATAGGATTTCACACAAATTTGAACATCATCCTGGCGATCTTCATTGGTGGCGATGCTCAAAAAGCGCCACTCGCGGCCTCTGCTGGTATCTTTGAGGCACCGATTCCTGCAGTAACGGTAAGGTAGGATTCTACAGATGTTAAGTTTCTCGCCGGTCACATTTCTGCTACTTCTCATTACGTTCGTCTTTCTTTGAGTTACTCTCAGTATCATTTCCCCTTTAATGTTAATCCCACTCTTGAAACTTTTTTTTATTTCCATCATTGCTTCTTCGGTGAATGGATTGAGCAGTAGGGGCGAAGTGCTACATCCCTGCCTACACCATTTTTAATCCGAGCACAAAGTTTTCTGTCTTGGAGTGTTATTCTGCCTTCTTGGTTCTTGTGAGTATGGTATATTATCCGTCTTTCCCTATAGATTACCATTATCTATCTCAGAATTTCGAATGTCTTGCACCATTTTATAATGTCGAATGCTTTTTCCATGTCGACCAATACAATGAACTTTTATTGAGTTTTCTTCAGTCTTGTTTGCATTATCTACCGCAACGTCAGAACTGCATTTCTGGCGACGTTACCTTTCCGAAAACCAAACTACTCGTCATCCAACAGATAATCAGTTTCCTTTTACATTCTTCTATACACAATTCTTGTCAGCAACTTGGATGCATAAGCTGTGAAGCCGATCCTGTGATAATTCTCGCACTTGTCGGCTGGTATAGATGATGTTTTTTCCTAAAGTCTGAAGGCATATCACCAGTCTCATACATTCTACGCACCAACGTGAACAGTCGTTTCCTGTCATTTCCACCAATGATTTTAGCAATTCTGATGGACAGTTATCAGTCCATTCTGCCTTATTTGATCTTACCTCATCCAAAGATCTTCTAAATTCTGACTCTAATACTGGAGCCACTATCTCTTCCCTGTCCACTCCTGTTACTTTTTCTATCACATCTTGAGAGAAGACCTACCCTTCACAGAGACCTTCAACGAATTCTTTCCACGTATCCGCTCTCTCCTCCGCATTTTACAGTGGAATTCCCATTGTACTCCTAATGTTACCTTCCCTTGCTGTTAACTTCACTGAAGGTTGTTTTGCCATTCTATATGCTGAGTCTGTACTTCCAACAATCATTTCTTTTTCGATTTCTTCAGATTTTTCATGCAGCCATTTCACCTAAGCTTCCCTGTACTTCTCGTTTATTTCGTTTGAAAGTGACTTGTATTTATGCATCCCTCAGCTGTGGCACTTCCTTCTTTCGTCGATCAGCTGAAGTATTTCTTCTCTTACCTGTGGTTTCCTCACAGTTACCTTCCTTGTGCCTACATTTTTCTTCCCATCTTCTGTGATTGCCCTTTTTAGGGATGTCCGTTCCTCTTCAACTGATATGCCCACTGAGCTACTAATTATCGCAGTATCTGTAGCCTCAGAGAACTTCAAGCGTATCGCTTCATTCCGTAGAACTTCCGTATCACTTCTTTGCGCACTGATTCTTCCTAAACAATCTCTTAAACTTTAACCGACTTTTCACCATAACTAAATGTTGGTCTGAGACTGTGTCTGCTCATGGATACGCCTTAAAATCCAATACGGAGTTCGGAATCTCTACCTGACCATGACGCAATCTAACTGGAATCTGCCCGTTCCTCCTATCCTCTTCCAAGTATACCTCTTCCTCTAGTGATTCTTGAACAGAGTATTCGTTATTACTAGCTGGAATTTATTGCACTACTCTACTAATCTTTCTCCTCCCTCATTCCTATTACCAAGTCCTTGGTCTCCTACAACTGTTTCTTCTATTCCTTCCCACAGAGCCGCGGTTCCTACCTCCATGACTATTAGATGTTCAGCTTCCTTTACGTACTGTACTACCCTTTCAGTATCCTCATAAACTTTCTCTCTTCATCTTCTGCTTGCGACATCGGCATGTATAACTGAACTATTGTTGTCGGTGTTGGTTTGCCGTCGATTTCGATAAGAACAAGTCTATCCCTTAACTGTTTGCAGTAATTGACTCTCTGCCCTACCTTCCCGTTGACAATGAATCCTATGCCAGCTACACGATTTTCTACTACTGCTGATATTACCCTATACTCGTCTGCTCAGAAGTCCATTTAGTGTGAAACATAAGCCTTAATTTGAGGAAGAAAGTTCTGAGAATGTATATTTGGAGCTCAGCAATGTGTGGTAGTGAAACACGAAGAATAGGAAAATCGGAACAGAAGAGAATCAAAGCATTTGATGTGTGATGCTACAGAAGAATGTTGAAAATTGGGTGGACTGATAAGGTAATGAATGAGGAAGTTCTCCGCAGAATCGTCTAGGAAAGGAATGTATGGATAACACTCACAAGGAAAAGTAACAGTATGGTAGGAAATCTGTTAAGATACGAGGGAATCACTTCGATCGTACTAGAGGGACGATAAAAAACCTGTAGAGGAAGACAGATATTGGATACCTACAGCAAATAATTGAAGACGTAGGTTTCCAGTGCTACTCTGAGTTGAACAGGTTGGCACTGGAGAGGAATTTGTGACCGACCGCATGAGAGGGCTCTGGATACTGATGACTCAAATAATATACTGGTATTACGGCTCATTGTATGTAACAAATACGAAACAGATCACATGCAAAAAGTTCTCATTATTTTTCGTTAAGAATTCATATAACTTTATAAGGAAATGTCGCAGTTGATTGAAAGGATTACGTTTAGACTCTCCATATCACCAAGATCCTGAGAAACTGGAGAACTTTCGTCTTGGCTTATGGACGGTTGTCATTCCATATTCATTGTTTTAGGACATTAGCTGTGATCTCGGATAACTGGTTTCAAAAGCTTTGACAACTTTAAATACGAGTAGATCAGGGAATCTTACAGGAGAAAACGAGGGTGCTATCTGTTCTAAGTCGTGACTTAGCAGTTCTGCTGGAATCGGGCGCGATGCGGGAGATGATTTATTAAGTCATTCCTCCCAGACTGAAGTAATATATCGAGTAATGACGTGATTTTCACATTTTAGAGATTTATATCATTAGTCCCACTCGGCAGCTATCACACACTTTATGCGGACGTTATTTCATCACTGAAGATTCAGGCAGAGAAGAGTAGCTTGCGTTAAATGAGGAAGTAGCACAGTATTGAGAACTGTTGCTTTTTCAAAATAATGTCCGTAGCTAGAAGCGATCGTAAGAATTAAATTGAAATTATGTCAGATTTAAAACACAAGTGCTCCGTTGGGCGCTGGTGTAGCGAGTGTACGCCAGGCTTTGGCCACCAACCATCCAAAGCCAGCCAGTGGTAAGAAATATGATCGCCGGTTACAAGTTCTACTTCCCCTTGCAACTCAGTGTTTCGGCGACGACAATTTGTGGTTAATAGTTTGATTTTACAGCCACTTGGTTCAGTTAACCATATAACTAGCAGTTTTACCAGGACTAACACATATTCAGGAATGATGTCGACTGTAATATGCATAACTGTCAAATATTCTTAGAAATTCCTAAATACTGTTACACCACAGGATAATATCCCCGGGGGACTCTAAAAATTCGTTCAAGTTCTATCTTGGCAACACCCGGAAGCCAAACCATCCTCGTCAATGACCAGTAGCCTGCCAGGTAGGGGGAAACTCTGAGCGATTGCAACGATCACGGAAGCTTCGCAGCACCAGGGAATGACCGAGCCACAAAGTCTGCAAGCGAAGCGTTAATGATATCATGAAAGCTGACAGATACGGTCATACTAGTGACAAAGAAGAGCTGGGAGCTTCCGAAAAGTGAAGTTGCGAAAGTCTGAAATCACTAGGAGAGCTGACAGCGAGGGAAAACCAGGACACACGATGTCATAGCCATCCCAACGCCGCAGAGCGCACTGAAAACTCCAACATGAATATCCCTCCATTCTTACCAAATGTCTCAATGCTGAGTGCTGATTGTCTACTACCCACTGCATAGTGTCAGCCCATGTGCAGCTATCGACTGAAAGGGGAGGCTATGGAGATCGACCCTCGGCTTGCCTAGCTGTCTTCGATCGTTCTAGATCTGCGGGAGGTTTGACATGCGTTTGTCATCCATCTTAAGGACTGGTCACGGGGGTCGCTGATGCTGCTCATCCCGTTCCTACTGCAGACACTGACGCTGCTGGCAACTGTCCGCTAAACTGGGACTGAGTGCCAACCCATGTGTGCCAGCGAGAGCTTCAGGTGGATCTGGAGCCCCACTCCTGGGTGCGAATCTTAGGCGTCAGTGAATGCACTTTGCAGATCGATGCATAGAACTGCAGGCTGCCAGAGTCCATTGGCTGATAGCCACCTCATGACGTAGCAGCTGCCACCCAGATCTTTGCTGGCCTGATGGTATTGCAAGACGAGCATACGCTGGTCCTGCGCTGCTGACAAGACTCAGCTCCGCCAACCCAACTGTGACGTGGCTTTTTGAAACAATCCTGCATTGCTGCCTAATAAATTTATTATTTTCAATTAATTTTTCTTGGCTCTCTCAATCGAAACTAGGTCCTCATCAACTCATCTTGTCCGGTTCTCACCTGATGATTGTAGGAGTCTGGGACCAGCCTCCTGTATCTGGTGTCAGCAAGTGGTTGCTAGAGGTAGGAACGTCTACGTCTGGTAACACATCCACACATGTAGGACAACAGCAGCCGACCGTCTACACCGATCTAGCGTGAGGTCAACAGCCCTGAGTCGAAGTTCGTAAGAATAAGGTGTGGTGAGTGTCTGATATTTATTTGATTTGTTCTTCTGTACTTTCTTATGCCCATGTTGAACTGTAGGGACCTTCACAGTAGGTTAAAAGTGCAGAAACTTACATACTTGTTTCAGCTAGTAGGATTACTAGAGAAGTCCACTTACAACCAGTGAGGAGTCTGTAGGGTAATTTTTCTGTACGTTGCTTGACATCTATTCAAGACGTGTCAGCTACCTACAGTACATGTAGGGTTGGTCACGTATCACACCAGAGCACGGAGTATGGCGTAAAGACTGAAGTCCTTTTTTTTCTGCCTACCGTGAGTGCAGTTTTCTCCTTTTCTAGTATAATGGCAGATGCGGTTTATGCAAATGCCAAAGTCATGAACAGCGACTCTAAATGAAATTGTGGAAGCTTTGAAGGGCCAAATAGCAGCGTTGTTACAAACTATAACACATCAGGGTTAAGACAATGAAGCATTGCTTAAGAGAATAGAGAAATGGGATGCCGTTGGAGGCCAAGAGCTCCTTGATTCAGGAGAAAATAGAGCTGTGTTGGGTGTACTCATCCATTGCATCGATCCCACTGCAGCTGACCTCGTAGTGCCATTTCCGGAGAAATCGACCGAGGATGTATCTGTTTTTATTAGTGATGTAAAGCCTACCGCCAAATTGGGAAATGGTCGGAAGGAGCGTCCTTAACATGGCTCAATTAAGATTAGCGGATGATGGGAAAACGTAAGTTACGTGTCACAAGACCCTCACATAGGTCCAAACATTTGATGAACTTGCTAACGGTCTAATACAGCGCTTTCGGAGACAGAGCAGCGTGAGATTCTTTAGGAAAAACTCAATGGACTATCACAGAAACAAGGAAAAACAGAATAATCTTTCTGTCACAGGATTAGGAAACTGAACACCTAAATGTATGAACTAATGCAGAATGTGGAAGCTGATGGAACGATTACGCGTGAGGGACAGAATCGGAGTCTAGATGTGTTTCTAAGGGATATTTCTGTGATACGTCAAGGAGAGTCAGAATGAACAACCCAATTGACTTATCTACTGCCATTAGGATTGTTTCGGAGTTGGAGGAGACCGACATCGCTGCACGCACACCGATCGCAGTGTTTCTTCTTCTGAAGTGGCGTGTTTTAGATATGGGTGCACGGACCACACCAGTTACCGAAGTCATCCGCCTGATTATTATGAATGTGGGGAGGTGGGCCATAAAGCGCGTGACTGTCGGAAGAAAGCATGAGACAAGCAATGTACTAATAATCGGTGGCTCAAAAGGAACGGCGGTGCCTCATCCTTCAAAAGGCAACCCTAGCACAACATGAGACTGCAGAAACGTATGCCGAGAGGGAGTGTCCTTTGTTAGGCAAAGTAAATGGTATGGAACGTAAATTTGTGGTGGACATAGGGGCTCGCATGTCAGCAGTCAGTTTGGATCTCTTGGGCCGTAAAAGACTGCAGTCATCACGATATACCTTACGCGAAGCACGTAATTATCACGTGAAGTCATTAAGAACAACGCCGTTCAGTTTTGATGTGGGAAATAAGTGTTTTCGAGAATATGTATAAGTAATGCCACGTGTTGGTGAGCGGTATTGTGCACCGCTAGCACTCGACTTTCTGGCTAAACACCACGCAACACTTGGCCCTTTGCAGTATAAATTTGAACATGGTGGGACATTGTTTCCGCAAGTGGCAACAGCTTCAAGTATCATAAAGGTCGTATCCAGTGAACTGCAAACAGAGGCACTAAAGATTAGTTCATGTGATACGATAGCACAAGGTACAAGGAAGTTGATGTAGCGCAGCATAGATATGGACCAACCCAAGGATATATTATGTGTTGTAGAGCCATTGGTAAGCAACGAAGGATTGGAGAAGTCACACTTTTTTGTGCAGAAGTATAGCATGTGTGAGTGACATGGACAGAGATTTTATGGTTTTCGTCAGGCTTGATAATTTTGGCAGGATGAGGTGACTTTGCCAGGGGTTGTTAATTTGAATGTTTTGGAGCACGATGACATGGGTAAGTCTAGTGATGATCTCTGCTGCAAGCAGACCATCAAACCATCTGCATTATGTGTGAAAGTGAAACATTCACAGGGAAATGATAGAGTACCAATTTAAGCTTTGTTACTGCAATTCGTGGTCTGTTACCAGCAGCACCAATCACGAAACAGAGAATACCATCAGGGTACAAAGCTCCAGTGTACAGGAACCCACGTATTCCTAAGTGTATGCAAGCGAGAAAGAATTTATCAACCAGTAGCAAGCTGACAATATTATTGAGTATAATGATAGTTGCGGCCACCCGTAATTTTGATCACAAAAAAGTCGCCAGATGGAAACAAAAATAGATTTTGAAAAGACTAGAGATACCTAAATGCACAAGCGATCAGAATGTCCAGAATGTTCTTCAAACCAATCGCGAATATTTGTGGCCAAGTGACATGGCGCATTATCATCCACAAAAGTTTCACCATCTTTTGGGAACATTAAGTCCATAAATGGCTTTATATGGTCTCCAAGTGACAGAACATAAACATTTCCAATCAATGATCGGTTCCGTTGGATCAGAGGACCCAGTCCAATGTAAACACAACCCACGCCATTTTGGAGCCAACGCCAGCTTTCACAGTGCCTTCCTTGTTGCTAACTTGGATCCATGGCTTCGTGGGGTCGCCACCACACTCTAACCCCACCAACAGCTCTTACCAACTGAAATCGAGACTCATATGACCAGGCTATGGTTTTCCAGTCGTGTAGGGTCCAAGCGATATGGTCGTGAACCCAGGAGGGGCCCTGCAGACGATGACGTGCAGTTAGCAAAGCAAATAGAACAGATGCACTATATAAACACTTCAGCTTCAAAGAAACCAGAAAAAGAAAAGCAATTTATAAATAGGCCTGGAAATTATCAAAACAGACACATATTCTGACATGAAATATTAATCAGCAGTGGTAACTGCTAATACTAAACATCTGATTGTGCCTCCAATTGAAAATTACATGACCAGTCATTTACTTAAAAAAATCAGAAGAAATAAGGGGAGGCGGACAAGAACAGGCAACGCACGCACTAATCTCTTCTGAAACGCAGCGCTTTGCACTGGCTAAAGATACACAAGCACCATAGACAATTAAGGATAACACATAAAACAAATTATAATGAGATATCGCCAATGAATCAGTCTAAAATGTCTATCAGAACTTGCAATCACATTGCCCTTCGAATACTATGAAGACACTGGTGTCCAAACACGACAAACAGAAGAAAGACGGATCAAAATGACAGTGAATACTGTCCTGACAGCTCAGCGCCATTTTAATAAATCACAAGTCACGTCGGTACTCAATACGTGACCCAAATGTTGGTCGCCTGCCAGCAGCTAACATCACAGAGAACAGACCTCAAGGTAAGCTTATTACAGCTTCGTCCCTGAGCTCATACTACCCGCCAAACCGACCACCATTCCCCGAGACGCCACACCAGAGGGCACTGCGCTCCAACGGCACCATGTTAGTAAAAGATTATAAGAACAGTGATATCGATACATTAAGAAAAATCCGCCACAGCTTCGTGATTACATGATGTTCTCACGACTAGTGTGTGTAGTCAGTCATTGGTTTTATTTTGTTTATTTTCAATTGCCAGTAATTACACGTAAACTTATCCTTGGAGCAAAGGAACTTGATTTTAAGGCGTTACGGGAAATATGAAACCATGAAAGTTGTGCAGTGACGATGACCGGTAGAGTTTGATACTGGTCCACCATAGCACGTGACAGTAACAAAAATACGTGACAAATTTGAGGGGGAATGAAGTATGGGTGACATAGCCCACCTGGCTAGCCGCGCGGTCTAACGCTACTTACCGAGCGAGAAGGAGTGCCGAATTAGTGTCGAGGTCCGGTGTGTCAGCCAGCCTGTGGATGGTTTTTAAAGAGGTTTTCCATCTGCCTCGGCGAATGCTGGCTGGTTCCCCTTATTCCACCTCAGTTACACTGTGACGGGGATTGCTGCGCAAACACTATCTCCATGTACGGTACACTATAATTCCTCTACAACGCAAACATTTGGGGCTACACTCGTCTGGTATGAGACGTTCCCGGGTGGGGGGGTCCACTGGAGGCCGAACCGCAGAATAACCCTGGGTTCGGTGCGGGATGGCTGTGGGGTGAGTGGACTCCTGTAGCCTGTTGTGGGGTTGTGAACCACTGAGGGCTACGGCGAGGACGAAGCCTCTCCGTCGTTTCTAGTCTCCAGTTCAATACAAAATACAATGGATGATACGAAGAAGAGATGGTGTGGCACGATGAAATCAGCCAGGGACAGAAGGAGGGTGGGAACAGTGGTACAGGCTTTCACAAAACCCCCACAGAAGACCACACGCAAGCAGCGCGTGAATTAGATGTAAGCAAATGAACTGTTAACCGCATTTTAAGTAAGCGAAGTGGAAACTCTACACTCCCAGCTTGCTTCACCCGATGAATGTAGAATGCCGGATAGGCGCCTCGAATTTTGTTAGTAGATTGGCGATGATGAACAGTTAATTGATGTCGTTACTTTTTTTTTTCGACAAGGCAACTCACTGTCACGTTACCATCGTCACTTGTTGCAATTCCTGGGTGAAACATTTGTTGAGAGGTCAACACGCCAACGATTAAATGTTTAAAGTCACTCAGATCTCCCGATCTACCTCCGTTAAACTTCTTTTTCTTGGGAACTTTGAAGGAAACCGTCTACGCCACAGAGACATGAACGCTAAATGATACGAGATGGGCAACTGTGACTGCCTGTGAATCCATTCGAATTGCGGTCATAACAATTGTGTGTCGATATGTTCCGCAGCGTTGCAGGTGCTATATTGCTGCCGATGGACAACATTTAGAACATCAGTAATTTTCTTCAAAAATCTTAATTTTTGTTCGAGTTATTAAAGTTCAAACAAAAAGAAAAACTTCAGACGTAAGATGTATCTGCCTTTTAGAGCTGTATTGAAATATATACCAATTTTGTATCATTTTCCTACTTGAAATTATATATTG
Source organism: Schistocerca serialis cubense (assembly GCF_023864345.2). Taxonomy (NCBI): domain Eukaryota; kingdom Metazoa; phylum Arthropoda; class Insecta; order Orthoptera; family Acrididae; genus Schistocerca; species Schistocerca serialis. Next base: position 603,389,444 of record NC_064638.1, on the reverse strand, counting down.
GACTTTATTTTCATCAGTTTTTAGTAGACTACAGTCCAAATGAATTTTTCCATCAATTCTGTCCTTTAAGGTCTGCCAAAAACCCATTCCGCTCGAAACGTCAAGAAGAAATGTTTTCAAAATAAATAGCTGACACAGTGGGTCTAACTTTAAAAGCACTTCATATCTCCATATGTTCGACGATTGTCTATCGGCGCGGTTTCTTCAGCTGCAGAATTGAAGAAGACGTCGAAATAAGAATATCGACGACACTTTTCTGCCAGTCGTTTTTGAAGTATCCTTTTTCTCTGTGACAACAAATGTGAAAAAGCTGTAGGGTCATCAGCGCTTTTTGTCGTCTACTTCCATTGTAACTTGGTGACTGTAGTAATTCTTAAGTGTTCTCATAGCCGTGGACGGAAAACTTTTTCAAAGTGTGTAACTAGTGACAAATAAAAGTGTGGGAGAACGTGAAGCTTTGTTCTGTGGCAATCACACTCACTTTGCTGACTGGCAGCCAATCCAGCCGCCGTGGGAGGAAGAGCAGAGTGAGGCTAGAGGACCCTACAGGGCCCTCTGCCGGGAGCAGCTGTGTTTGTCATTAGGTTTTGTCACCGCCGGAGCGGACCGCCAGGCGGAAATGTCAACAATGTTCGCTGTCGTAACCCCACCGCTCCTTGCCCATGGTGGCTCAGTGGACCTCAGATCAAATAAACATACATTGTTTGTGATGTAACTGGCGATAAATTCGTACCGTTGTACATACAGGGTGTCCCACGAGGAATGTACAGTATTCAGGGATATGACAGGAGCGATTATTCGAAGCAGAATGTCTACTAATAATGCACATTGAAATGCATACCTCACGAGTATGAGCACTTCCTCATCTTCCATATTGTGAATCACATCTCTTCTACCGCAAGTCTTCTGATTTTCATATTTTGAAAGGAGGAAGTACAGGACAAAACAAGAAAAAATTGTCGGGTAAACCTAGGCTCTAAAATGCATATATTGAGTATTTAGGAGATGATTAATAGAAATACAGTTTGTAAACGTTTCAGAGAGCCTTGGTACCACAGTTCCGGTCGATAAATACTGCAGAATTAGTTAAAAGTTCTGTTTTTTGTGTGATGTCTAGTGAGCTTAGTTCAAATTAAAATAAAACACCATATTAGCCTCCTCATAAAATCAATTTCGTTTTCGTTGTGTAGAACTTGTTACAATATTATCTTCACCCCCAAAATGGTGCTTGATAAGGTGAAATATTACTGAGAAACACTTAAAAACGTCAGTTGATGACCTTCCTTTCTACGAAACGACAGTAAGATAGCCTCAGATTGAAATATCAACACCCTTTACGTGCTGTATTTCAAATTTGGAGATACTATTGTGACGCTTAATAGCATCACGTAACAATTTGGATGCGGACACATTTAGTTGGTGTTTCCATTGCGCATTATACCATGTGCAGGCCTAAAAAGGAATTAATTACATTTTGCTAGCTGACAGGAATTCAGACTGCCTATTTACACTGAAGAGCTAAAGAAACTAGTACACTTGTCTCATGTCGTGTAGGGCTCCGCGAACGCTCAGAAGTGCCGCAACACGACGTGGCATGGAGTCGACTAATGTCTGAAATAGTGCTGGAGGGAATTGATACCAAGAATCCTGCAGGGCTGTTCATAAATACGTATGTGTAGGAGGGGGTGGAGATCTCTTCTAAACAGCACATTTCAAGTTATCCTGGATACGCTCAATAATGTTCATGTCTGGGGGGTTTGGTGTCCATCTGAAGTGTTTAAACTCAGAAGAGTGTTCCTGGAGTAAGCTTGTAGCAATTCTGGACGTGTGAGGTGTCGCACTGTCCTGCTGAAATTGCCCAAATCCGTCGGAATGCACAATGAACATGAATGGTAGGATGCTAACGTACATGTCACCTGTCAGGGTCGAATCTAGACGGGAGTCCCATATCACTCCGACTCCACACGCCCCACACCATTACAGAGCCTCCAGCAAGCTGAGCAGTCCCCTGCTGACATGCAGGGTCCATGGATTCATGAGCTGGTCTTCATAACCATACACGTCCATCCACTCGATACAATTTGAAGCGAGACTCGTCCGACCAGGCAACATGTTTCGAGTCATCAATGTCTTTGTCGACGGGACCAGGCGAGGCGGAAACCTTTGTGTGGTGCGGTCATCAAGGGTACACGAGTGGGTCTTCCGCTCCGAAAGCCCATATCGATTACGTTTCTTTGAATGGCTCGGACGCTGACACTAGTTGACAGCACAGCACTGAAATTTGCAACAATTTGCGGAAGGGTTGCACTTCTGTCATGTTGAACTATTCTCTTCAGTCGTCGTTGGTCTCGTTGTTGCGGGATCTTTTTTCCGGCCGTAACGATGTCGGAGATTTGATGTTTTACCGGATTTCTGATATTCACGGTACACTCGCGAAACTGTCGTACTATAAAATCCCCATTTCATCGCCATCTAGGAGGTGGTGTGTCCAATGGATCGTGCGTCGACTCTAACACCACGTTCAAACTCATTTAAATCTTGACAACATGCCAATGTAGCAGCAGTAACGGGTCTAACTGCGCCAGACACGTGTTGTCTTATACAGGCGTTGACGACCGCAGCGCCGTATTCTGCCTGTTTAAATATCTCTTCATTTGAATACGCTTGTCTATACCACTTTCTTTGGCGCTTCATTGTTTGTGTGTGTGCTTACTCTGTGTAATGGGTCGTCGACAGGAAGATGTGGGCCAGTGGCTCCTTGCCAAAGGTGGGTGGAGGTGCAGGTAGCCAACTAGTTTCTAAAACTCTTTATTAACCTTTTAAAAAATGTTCAGCAGTGTGTCTGCAGCAGCCACACAGCAGGCGCAGCCATGGATGCCCTGACACTGCTGCTGTTACCTCTCCAATCTGGTGGTGATAAATGGCTACGACAGAACAGCGTGGCTGCGCAGTGGCGACTGATGGCCAGCAACAGGCAGGGTCAAACAGCAGGTGTGTCGAATATGGACCTCACAGGCAGGGGGCAGCAGCGCTTGGCTGGCTGCATCTCACTACTTCAGATTATGGATCAGCAGTGGAGGGCTGGCTGTGAGGAGCCCAGGCATCAGCGGTTGGTGGTTCGCATCCCGCAGTCGGCAAAGGCAGCCACCTTTGCCAGCTGCGGGGTTACAAGTACAATGTCGACTGGTACTAGGTGAGCATTATTACGTGACCCACCCATACCAAATGATAACAGGCGGGGCTTAAACCACTGTCCGGCGCAGACCAGTGCGGAAGAAGCTGGGTATCTGTGTCACGTCAAATGTCTTGAGCGGGCAAGTGTTATTGTGTGGGTGTCGCTCCTGAGGAAGTAGCTCACCAACAAGGGGTTGCTACATTGACAGATCTTCGTCCATGGCTGCTGATGATGACCACGACCTTGGAACATCTGTGGACTGTGGTTGGGGTTTACAATATGTCACCCTTGTGTTGCTCGCACATTAATTCCTGGACCCCCATTTTCTTATTTCTCACAAATTTACTTCATTGACTGAGGATGAGTCGATTCTTGAGTGGTGTCGACAAAACTGCTATAGACCACCAGGTCAAAATAAGGTAAGGGTGATATTTGGGTAATTCCGTGTCGGAGTTGACAGTACACAATACAAATTACTTTAAGAATTGTGCAGGTAGCTGGTAGGGAATTCCGATGGTGATGAGTCAGTGGCGATGTTCGGTTCGACTGAGCGATAGAACAGGGATTCCATCCGCATGCAACTATTTTGTGCGATTATCATCTGATCCAGGAAAGTAAGAAGGGGCCGAGCGGTTCTAGGCGCTTCAGTCCGGAACCGCACTGCTACTACGGTCGCAGGTTCGAATCCTGCCTCGGGTATGGATGTGTGTGATGTCCTTAGGTTAGTTAGGTTTAAATAGTTCTAAGTCTAGGGGGCTGATGACCTCAGATGTTAAGTCCCATAGTGGTTAGAGCCATTTGAACCCACTCCTCTTACCGCCACAGCGATTATTTCCATGCAGCAAGCGATATGTGTACCAAGTTTGGTAGAAATCGGTCCAGTGGTTTAGGAGCAGATGAGAAACGTGCATACACACACACACACACACACACACACATACACACACACACACACATATATATATACGAACATCCATTTTTATAATATGTATGGATTCTGCACCATTTAGTTTTCACTAATAACTGCAGTGGTTTTGGAGTGCCTACCGTTTTATTACAGAATTTAGAAGAGAGACCTACGGCCCTCTGAGCCAAAGGCCTTTTTAAGATCTATGAAGACACCACCTACTCTCGTACTGCAAATTTTTCGATGTTTATAGTTTAGTTTCGAGATAACATTTGTTCTGGGCGAGATTTATGTGGTGAGAAACATATTGAAACTCTCCAGTTCTGCATTCAATTTTGAATGGGATAAGAGGAAAATAAATCTCTCTATAATTATGAACATCCTTTTTTTCACTCTTTTTATGTACTGGATGTAACAATGCAGTTTCCATTCAGAATTTTTTAAAGTCTGGCATATGTTTTGCATTATTAGATTAATTTCTTTTAAGGGTTTTGGGCGAGTTGATTTCAGGAATTCTGCAACGTTCCGTCTTTTTTAACTTTTAATTTGCATAGGGATCTCTCCATGCCACAATTCCGTACTACTCTCCTACGGTATACCGCATCCTATGTCTAATTTCTCAACAAACCACACCATTTTCATTTGACGCCTCTAGTGATGTGCTACGCCAGTATGGCGCAAGAATGTCGAGTGTTTATCAGGACTGCAATCATATATCTACAAACAAACAAAAATAATGTAGCTTTATTTTTTCGATATGATCATGACTATGTGATGGGCCAAACTGAGAATAGTATGTCGCATAAGAAAGATATCGTAAATGCACGGGCTTGTGTCATCACACAAGTAATATAAAAAATCACATCGAGAATACGCGAAGGTAACACAGAGCAACAAAATACGAGGGCGCAACCAAGCACGCCCAGGTTCGTCCAACAACCAAATGCTCAACAAGACCATGACAAATTACAAAATTCAAATACTTACATTTAACACTCTGTGGAACACGGCTGTCGCGAACCGCGTGTCATCAGACAACACCAAAGAGTGATCATCTAACGCCCAGTACTGCCCCAGTCTTAATGTTGTTGTTCAAGTTGCCACATGGTACACTCGTGAGGCTTTATGGTCGTTCCTCTCGAATGACATGCAACGTATTTCCTCGTCAATAAACCTTTTTCTCGTATCACACCCCTGAGATACGGAATTACATCTCAAACGGATTCCACAAGGATCTCAAGACACATCAGCTAATATAAAGCACCAGGCAACAAACATCAAGTCATTAACCTTTCGCGTTGCTGGATTACCAAAACGCGCACAGCACATATTTGCCTAGTCACCCACCACACGGCACAGTGGAACTAGTTACAATGGCGCTACAACCGATTCACCGCCGGCCGCGGTGGTCTCGTGGTTCTAGGCGCGCAGTCCGGAACCGCGGGACTGCTACGGTCGCAGGTTCGAATCCTGCCTCGGTCGTGGATGTGTGTGATGTCCTTAGGTTAGTTAGGTTTAAGTAGTTGTAAGTTCTAGGGGACTGATGACCACAGAAGTTAAGTCCCATAGTGCTCAGAGCCATTTGAACCAACCGATTCACCAATATGTGAACCGTGATAGATCACGTACACATACGCCAACTGGACTCACTACGAACCCCCTCTGACTACAGCTTGTCGGCACTCCCACAGGAATCAGATCCTAACGAAGTGTTCAAGATGCATGGCGGAGGTTAGCCAGTACTTTAACATTTCAATATACGCTACCGAAAAAGCAATTCAAAAATACTTTCACTTCCAGACGCATACTGCATAAAATTTAAGACTGTGCCAATTTCGTTGCACATAACCGAACTCACTGCCCGAACGCAGAAACCACTGTTATGGAAATCGACATCAGGATTTCAAACGGACTGCGCAACTTAGATCTCTATTTACAGCTGACAGTACCGAGCACAGGGAATTAGCTTCCAAGGACTAAACCTCCAAAGATTCCACACACATGGTAAACGTAAATATCACAATATGAATGGCTGTCACGCTGGATAATTCGCAAAGCGATTAAAACGATTTCGCAAGACGTGGTGTCAAAACTTGCCGGCAAAACACACTTGCAGGCTCACTGGTGCCAAATAAAAGACCGACACAAAACCCACGGTGAGGGTCGCACGATAAACAAGAGCAACACGTACTGCTAACCACTAACCACGTTTGCTAGAAAACTCCCAGTGGAGCCAATGCATTTCAGAACACGTAATTCGTGACAGATTAGGAAAACAAACACACGCTACATTCACCGCTAACCACGGTGATGTCGGCTTGCTAATCCCTGCAAGAAACAAATCTTGCTATAGACAGCAAAAGGTACGGTTGCAATACTATACTTCCAATATTCAACGGGTGAATAACCACAGTCAAACCATTCATAAACACTTCCACTTCCAGGCGCATGCTGCATAGGATTTAACAGTGTGCCGATTTCGTCGCACATGACCGAATTTACTACGCGAATGCTGCAACCATTGTTACGGAAATCGAATTCAGGATTTATTTAAGCACTTCAGTTACACAGAAGAATACTAAACAGTAAGCAGCTACACTGTACTGGCCGCGGCGCCACTACAGAAGCAATCGCAACATCAACATACATGAATGTGTACAAATGTGAGAGAAATATTTTCAGTGTATGTGCATAATATGTGAAAAGTTCTTACCTGGGCCAAGTCGACAGCAAAAAGTTCCTCCTTAAACCCCAGGATCGATTTAAACCAAACTTGGTACACATATTACTACACTCCTGGAAATTGAAATAAGAACACCGTGAATTCATTGTCCCAGGAAGGGGAAACTTTATTGACACATTCCTGGGGTGAGATACATCACATGATCACACTGACAGAACCACAGGCACATAGACACAGGCAACAGAGCATGCGCAATGTCGGCACTAGTACAGTGTATATCCACCTTTCGCAGCCTTGCAGGCTGCTATTCTCCCATGGAGACGATCGTAGAGATGCTGGATGTAGTCCTGTGGAACGGCTTGCCATGCCATTTCCACCTGGCGCCTCAGTTGGACCAGCGTTTGTGCTGGACGTGCAGACCGCGTGAGACGACGCTTCATCCAGTCCCAAACATGCTCAATGGGGGACAGATCCGGAGATCTTGCTGGCCAGGGTAGTTGACTTACACCTTCTAGAGCACGTTGGGTGGCACGGGATACATGCGGACGGGCATTGTCCTGTTGGAACAGCAAGTTCCCTTGCCGGTCTAGGAATGGTAGAACGATGGGTTCGATGACGGTTTGGATGTACCGTGCACTATTCAGTGTCCCCTCGACGATCACCAGTGGTGTACGGCCAGTGTAGGAGATCGCTCCCCACACCATGATGCCGGGTGTTGGCCCTGTGTGCCTCGGTCGTATGCAGTCCTGATTGTGGCGCTCACCTGCACGGCGCCAAACACGCATACGACCATCATTGGCACCAAGGCAGAAGCGACTCTCATTGCTGAAGACGACACGTCTCCATTCGTCCCTCATTCACGCCTGTCGCGACACCACTGGAGGCGGGCTGCACGATGTTGGGGCGTGAGCGGAAGACTGCCTAACGGTGTGCGGGACCGTAGCCCAGCTTCATGGAGACGGTTGCGAATGGTCCTCGCCGATACCCCGGGGAGCAACAGTGTCCCTAATTTGCTGGGAAGTGGCGGTGCGGTCCCCTACGGCACTGCGTAGGATCCTACGGTCTTGGCGTGCATCCGTGCGTCGCTGCGGTCCGGTCCCAGGTCGACGGGCACGTACACCTTCCGCCGACCACTGGCGACAACATCGATGTACTGTGGAGACCTCACGCCCCACGTGTTGAGCAATTCGGCGGTACGTCCACCCGGCCTCCCGCATGCCCACTATACGCCCTCGCTCAAAGTCCGTCAACTGCACATACGGTTCACGTCCACGCTGTCGCGGCATGCTACCAGTGTTAAAGACTGCGATGGAGCTCCGTATGCCACGGCAAACTGGCTGACACTGACGGCGGCGGTGCACAAATGCTGCGCAGCTAGCGCCATTCGACGGCCAACACCGCGGTTCCTGGTGTGTCCGCTGTGCCGTGCGTGTGATCATTGCTTGTACAGCCCTCTCGCAGTGTCCGGAGCAAGTATGGTGGGTCTGACACACCGGTGTCAATGTGTTCTTTTTTCCATTTCCAGGAGTGTATATGGAAATACTGTGGGCGCTAAAACGAGAAACCTCCGACTTGGACGGGTGTGATAACGAGGACAGAGAAGCAGGAGGAGGAGATGGACAGAGAGGGAGAAGGAAGAGATGGTAATGGATGGGGAAAGAGGCGAAGTACACAGAGAGGGGGAGGCAGAAACGGACAGAGGAAGGTTAGCAGAGGAAATAGACAGAGAGAGGGGGACGAAAAGACAGACAGAGAAAGGAAACATGAATAGGGTGTAGGAGATAGAGTGAGGCGACAGGAAGAAAAGGGACTTTGAAGGGTGAGGAGGAGATGAGAAGGACGGAGGGTGTAGAGGGGATGAGAAGGAGAAGGAGCAGATAAAAAGAGAGGGAGAGCAGAGGGACAGAGAAGGAGTCTGTAGGCGACGGAGAGTGGGAGGAGATGTACAAAGGGAAGAGGATATGGATAGGGACAGTGGTAGGAGGAGGTAGGCGTAGAGTGTGGGTTGCAGGAGGTGGACTGGCCAAGAGGGGAGGAGATGGATGAAGGGAGGGAGAGGAGGAGATCGACAGGGAGAGGAGGGTGGAAGAGATGGACAGAGAGGCGGGAGGAGGATGGAGGAGGAGGTATAGGGGAGGGGGAGGATGAGACACACAGTTGGGGAAGGAGCAGATAGAGATGGAGGGAGGAATAGGTCGAACGAGGGAGGGAGAGGAGAAAATGGACTGAGAAAAGGAGGAGGAACAGATGAATAGAAAAAGGGCAGCAGACGATGGACACCGAATAAGGGGAGGGTGGAGGGGGTTGACAGTGTGAGGGGGAGAAGGAGATGGTCAGGGAGAGGGAGAGGGAGGAGATGGACTACTGCAAGCTTGGAATAAGGAGCTACGTCAACTACTTGGTACAGAAGTTTGTGGAGGAGGTAGAAGCTACCAAATTGTGTGAACTGAGAAACGCTGTGGTACTTCCCATACATACTATAGGTTAATCACAGCATTATTCAAAAGTGCAAAAGCGTTTTTTTTTAGTTTATCTGTAGTTCGTACTGAGGATCAGAATTGTTATTGGTATTGTTCAAAAAGGGTTCAAATGGCTCTGAGCACTATGGGACTTAACTTCTGAGGTCATCAGTCCCATAGAACTTAGAACTACTTAAACCTAACTAACCTAAGGACATCACACACATCCAAGCCCGAGGCAGGATTCGAACCTGCGACCGTAGCGGTCGCACTGTTCCAGACTGTAGCGCCTAGAACCGCTCGGCTACTCCGGCCGGCTATTGGTATTGTTGTTTTTGGTTAAGACAATTAAGTTTCGGAGTTGATAGGACTGTATTGGTCGGTGGAGTACCTATGTCATTAAGCAACTACCCTATTACCCGGTACTAGTTTCAAATTACCTGTCTAACGGTTTCCACGTGCAACAAATTTTTAATTTCAATATTTGACGTTATTATTGGTGGAATTTAAATCTTTAAAATACTATAATACGACAAGTATTACAATTAGTACCTGCGGCTTTATCTTGAGGCAGTGTAATTGACGGCGCGCAAATTCCCGGAATTCATTCGTCCAGTATTTGTGAATGTGAGCAATTAGCAACTTCCAACAAACCTTACACATAATTTCAAACTTTCACGATACATTTTTTCGCAGCCATCCCCTGCAAAATGATGAAAGGAAAAAAGTTATAGCTTACTACCTTTGCCCGCATCTCGTGGTCGTGCGGTAGCGTTCTCGCTTCCCACGCCCGGGTTCCCGGGTTCGATTCCCGGCGGGGTCAGGGATTTTCTCTGCCTCGTGATGGCTGGGTGTTGTGTGATGTCCTTAGGTTAGTTAGGTTTAAGTAGTTCTAAGTTCTAGGGGACTGATGACCATAGATGTTAAGTCCCATAGTGCTCAGAGCCGTTTGAACCGTTTGAGCCTTCCTACCTTTCCCCTTTTCAGGACGTAAAACTTCGGCATCAGATATGACGTTTCAATTTATTACTTCTTTATTACTAAGACTATTCGCAATACGCCGTGCACGCAGTATCTACTTGTACCAACAAAATTGTATCACCATACGGCAGACAGGTGAGGTGATATGACGTCATAAACAATGAGACGCGTGAAATATTTGCTTCTTCTTAGATGGAACCCAAATTACCTAGAATAAATCCGGTGTTTCATAATGAGAGCACTTAGCAAATTCCACCAAACGTAAAGCATAATTTCAAACTTTTTCTAAAGTTTTTCTCGCTTACATGCTTAATGTTGACATATTGTAATCAGAAGTTTCAAGCCGTTTTATGTATGTGGGTTACGTCCCTTAAAGAATGAAAATAGATGATTTACTCGTAGTATTCTAATTGGTAACAGGAATAACTCTCTTTGGGATAAATCTGCTATCTTCTCCTGCTTTCTGTAGTTGAGTTCCTAGTTTCTCCAAGTTTGGGAGATATGAAACTAAACTATGATTTACAGTATAAAAATTTAATGAGAGAAAGAAAGTGTGTTGAGGAACAATAGTTATCATTAGTTGGTCGCAAAGTAAATTACATCTCGAACAGGTTTGGAAATATGATTACAGTATAGTTTCCTGATAGGTAGTTGTGTCGATCGTTATTCGAAATTTGTAGCTAACCGATAGGCAGCACCGTGTCTAGTGAGAACGGTGGCTGCCTTTCTCATTTAGTATTGTGGCAGTAGCTTATACTGGGCGCGCAAACAGGCTCAGTGGTATTTGGTTTGTGAAATGGATGCTTCTGTTGTTCCCCCGTATGATTCGGTATGTTGAAAGATGTGTATGACGCTGAACCTCACACAGAAAATGTCTGCTTATTGACGTTCGTTTTGAAAGTAGCTATTTTGGAACAGTAGGAAGTAAGTAACACCGGTGTTTACTACCAAAAGAATGGCCTGCTTCGAGTATACAGGTATTTCAATGTTTATAACCTGCTGTTTCGGATTACTGAGACGCCATCGCCTGAAGTGAATCAGTGTGTTTTTGTTTCAGCGTTTAGAAATAGGATAAAAGTAGTGATGGCAACTAGATTTATTTTTTACTTTTACAAAAGGCCTATAACAGTTTAAGGTGGGGGATTCAGTGGTACTCGAAGACAGTGTGTATATAAGCTACAGAAGGAGAACAGCATTACAGCACAAAATAATATTTACTGTTTATCCAAGAGTAGGTCTGATTTAGATTATTATGAGAAAATAGCTGAAAAAACTGAAACATGTGCCTGGTGTCCTACTTACAATATCCAAAGATAGAAGCGTGACAAGCGGGTAAAGAAACTTTTTAACTTAGCGAAGAATGAAATGTTAGTTAATTAACTTATTATTTTGAAAATACTGAGGCCGGCCGGAGTGGTCGAGCGGTTCTAGGCGCTACAGTCTGGAACGGCGCGACCGCTACGGTCGGAGGTTCGAATCCTGCCTCGGGCATGGACATGTGTGATGTCCTTAGGTTAGTTAGGTTTAAGTAGTTCTAAGTTCTAGGGGACTGCTGACCTTAGAAGTTAAGTCCCTTAGTGCTCAGAGCCATTTGAAATACCGAGTAGAAGATGTTTGTCAATGGTACATATAAAATGATGGGACAAAGTCGCAACACAAAAAAACAGTTAATGTAGAGTAATGAAATTTCGCAAATACATTTCTCAAGGTAACATATTTCAGTGATGAACATTGCAAGATCACAAGTTAATGCAAGCACGAAATATGACATTGCATATGTGAAATGCTGGCACGTTGATGAATTCAAGCATACAGATGAGCATGCGTTGTGTCGTACAGTAGCCGGATGTCAGTTTGTAGGATGGAGTTTCATGCCTGTTGGACTTGGTCGGTCACTACCAGGACGGTTAATGCTGTTTGTGTACGTAGCTGGTGATGTCGTCCGATCATGTCCCGTATGTGCTCGATTGTAGACAGATATGGTGATCGAGAAAGCCAAGACAATATGTCGACACTCTATAGACCATGCTGGGATGCAACAGCGCTGTGTGGACGAGTGTTATCCTGTCTGGAAACACCCCTGAAATGCTGCTCATGAATGGCAGCAAAACAGGTAGAATCACCAGACTGACGGGCAAATTTGCAGTCAGGATGGGTGGAATGATCTCGGGAGTGTTCCTGCTGCCATACGAAATCGCAAGTTAGACCATAACTCCAAATTTAGGTCCAGTGTGACTAGCGCGCAGACAGATTGGTTGCAGGCCTTCAGATGTCCTCCTTCTAACCAACACACAGCGACCACTGGCACTGAGACAGAACCTGCTTCCATCAGAAAACACAATAGACCTCCACCCTACCCTCCAATGAGCTCTCGCTTGACAACACTCAAGTTTCACACGACGGTGGTTTCGAGTCAGCAAAAAAACCGATTTATGACAGTTATTTGCGTCACTGTCGTATTAACTACTGCTCAAACTGTGGCTGCAGAAGTAGTACGAGCCATTCGTCGAACACAATGGTCTCCCTCTCTGCAGTGCCACATGGCCGTCCGGTTCGCGGTCTTCTAGCGACAGTACATTCTCGTGACGACCGCTGCCAGCAATCACGTACAGTGGGTGTATACCTGTGGTGTCTTTCTGCAATATAGCAGAAGAAACATCCAGCTTCTCGTAGCCCTGTTACAGGACTTCGTTCAAACTCAGTTAGATGTTGATAAAAGTGCTTTTGTCGTCTTAAACGCATACTTGACTGAAATCAGCTCAGTACGCCCAATCTCAAGGTACCTAACTCTCGCAACCGCTACAGTTCACATTTAAAACAAACGTTATTTGCATCCTCATAGTGGAGCTACTACCGCCACTAATATGCAACAGGAGCGAAATCTGAATAGACATATCTTCTCAGGTGTAGAAACACTTCTACCAGCTTTCATTTATGTCACACAACTTCTCCTTGGTGTTGCAATTTTTTTTCGTCAGTGTATGATTCAGAGAAGTAGAAAAATTTGATTTTTCGTAGGCATCATGAAATATGCTAAAGGTATTAACACATCCACATAATAGTGTTAGATTGATCTTTGTGTGTGTGGACGAAATGTAATATCCTCTTTTTTGTTGAACGTTAGAGGACGCAGGTTCATAACCTGTTCCGGGCATCGAAACTTAGGCTTTCCGCGGTATTCCAGTACTACTGAAGGCAAATGGTGGGACGGCTCCCTTAAAGGCGCACGTTAGATCTCCTTCCAACGTCTCCCTTAACTCGAGTTTGTGTCCCGTCTTTAATGACCTCTCCTCCACGGAATGTTTAACTATAAACGTTAGTTCTTTTGTATGCGGTAAGGCAGTTCATCAAACTTTTTACAACTCCTTTGCATGAAAAATTCTTGAATGCGGCATCCTGCGTAGAGACTGTTAAAGATATGCCTAGGCGTCTAATCTTCCTTTCATAAAACCACAGCTTTTAGTCGTCATTAATCGCAGCCGCGCCGTGCCCGCCCCTCTGCAGTAAAGAGGCAGCGCGCGCCACTAATGAGCAAACAAAACGGGGCTGACCTTTGAGTTTACGAGCCCTCAGCCTGACGTCAGCACCCGCGACCTCTGGGAGGCGCTACCGTGCCGCGGGCAACGCACAGCGACGTTTCCGGTGCCATGGAGTTGTACTTCTCCTTAATGACATTATGGGAACGAAGGAACAAGGGATAACATGACGAAGTTCTCTTCATAGGTGAACCGGAAGTCGAGGAAATTGGGAATCATGTCAGAAATCAGTAATTTAGACAACAGATTTAACGCTATATGGAATGCAGTGAAATGAGAGACATGAAAACTAGTTACAGAACAGTACAAAGTGAGTGTGGAATATAATGAAAGGGCTATAAATGATGAGTCACAGGTAGCTAATATGTTTAATAATCATTTCTCACACATCGTAAACAATATAGGGACAAATAGTTCAAAGAGAAGTCACAGCAGTATGTTGAAAAAACAACTCTTAAAATTCAACCATATGATCGTATCACTAACTTCTCCTTCTGAAATTAAGAAAATTATATATTCTCTCAAAAATAAAAGTTCATCTGGTTTTAATGATGTTTCCAATAGAGTACTGAAGATTTGATTCCATATAATAAGCACCATCTTATCTCAAGTGTGTAACGCATCACTATGTATGTACGTATGTTTATACTGAATTGGTGACCTGAAAACGACGGAGAGGCTTTGTCCCCGCCGTAGCCCTCAGAGGTACACAACCCTACAATAGGATACAGCAGTCCACTCACCCCACCGCCGCCCACACCGAACCTAGGGTTATTGTGCAGTTCGGCACCCATTGGACCCCCCCCCCCCCCCCACCCCTCAGGAACATCTCATACCAGACGAGTGTAGCCCCAAATGTCTGCGTGATGGAGTAATTGTGGTGTACGCATATGTGGAGACAGTCTTTGCGCAGCAATCGCCGACATAGTGTAACTGAGGTGGAATATGGGGAACGAGCCAGCATTCGCCGAGGCAGATGGAAAATCGTCTTAAAAACCATCCACAGGCTGGCCGGCATACCAATCCTCGACACTAATCCACCGGGCGGATTCGTGCTGGGGACCAGTATGTCTTCACGCTTGGGAAGCAGTGCATTAGATCACAAGGCTAGCTGGATGGGTAACGGCTCACTGACTTAAACCATTTTTCCAGATATATCTATAAGAAAGGCGATGGGGGAGATTTCGATAACTACCAACCTGTTTCTCTGCTAACATCATTTTCTATAATTTTTGAAGATGTGATGTGTTCTAGAATAGTATCTCATCTGAGCATCAGCAATGTCTTCAAAAAAGCCCAGACTGTATCTCAGAAGAATTGCTTTCCTGAGAAAGCCATTCATATGTTCACTTGCCCAATTTTACAGGCATGTAATAATGAAATAGCGCCGGTTGGTATTTTCTGCAACCTATGTAGGGCATTTGACTGTGTGAATTACATATTCTCCTAGATATACTCAAGTCTATGGGACTGATAGTGTAGCCAACCAATGGATAATATGTCTAACGTAATGAATGCAGACAGTTGTTTTTAGTAGTCCAGGTAGTGTAGTTCGGAGACGTTATTTTAAGTGAGGTGCCCCAAGGCTCAGTCTTAGGTCAGCATTTGTTCCATATGTATGTAAATGATCTTTTGTCTAATATATAATAAGCATACAGACAGCAACAAAAGAAATGATAAACAATGTTCACTGGTTTTCTGCCAATAGTCTCATTCTCAATTTCAAAAAGACACAACATATTTAGTTCTGCGTATGTAGAGGTACTACATCAGCGATAAGAGCAACACACAGTGATGAAATAATAAGTAGTGCAGAAACTTCAAAATACTTAGATTCCCATGCTGATGACAAGTTAAACTGGGAAAAGCACATTTGGGAACTCCCAGTCAGTTCAGCCGCACTTGCATTTCGAATCACTGGAAATCATGTGGACACACAAATCAGTAGGTTGACATAGTCTGCATACTTTTATTCAATAATGTCATCTAGAATAAATCATCTTGAAGGAAGAAACTCTTCATTGCTCAAAACATCCAGTAAGAATAATATGTGGTACTCACCAATGATCATCTTGTAGACATCTGTTTTAGGAATTAATGTATTTTGACTACTTTTCACTGTATGTTTACTACCTCATCAGTTTGTTGTAAATAATCCACTGCAGTCCAAAAGGAACTATGCAAAATTGCAATATCAGAGGAGAAAATGACATTCGTTATGGTACATTAAGGTTATCTTTAGCGCGGAAAAGGCTGTACAGTTTTGAAAGCAAAATTTTTGAACACTTACCCAGTAATATAAAATGTGTGACACCAAAATAAAATTTTAAAATAAACTGAAAAAAGTTTCTCGTTGACAACATTTTCTATTCAGTAGAGGAATATTACTGTAATACGAAATGGTAGTAGGTAGGAATTACTAACTCACATTTTATGTCCTAATTGGTCAGTATGTAGACATATTTACAAGATAATTTGTGATGAGAATACGAAATGACTCGTTCCACATCGACACTAAACAGTCATTGGTCCATGGAAATATAATGGTTTTCAAGCAACTTTGTTTTTCATTCTCCTCTAGTATCCTGATGTGGCGACAGTGCAGATCATTTGTGGGATATCAGTAGAATTCTTTGTGTATTTTCGGCTTCATCTTAGAAATAGTTCAGATTCCTATAAAATCTTTAAGTTTTACATATGTTTTTACATATGGTTTTACATATGTTTGCGTCCACTGAAACAGTGGAAGAAGAAAACAAAACTGATGTCAGAAGGCATGTGTTTAAATTCCAGTGTTTTATTTGCTGCGTCACTCTTAACTTTAACACAACATTCCATAAACGTCAACGTTCGGTGTTATATGTGGCATACTACGTCCTAGGATTTAAATCGTCATGGTGCAAGGATATTTATAACACTGCAGATGCATCACAATACATGCAAGTGTATTTAATTCTTATCCTTCTATGTAAGTATGTTATTTGTCAATAAGTTTTTATATAAACTACAAATTTACTTCTCAGTTTTTTAGATTATATAAGGGGCGATCAAAAAGTTTACATTCTAAGGCCATGAGATCCCGAATGGGTATGCCAGTCACACTAAATCGCCGTGCGCATTGGGACAATCATTCCAACATGGCTGCAGGTTGAAGACTGTTTGATAAAAGATCGTGATGACCAAAGTCGCGACAATCGCATCATTAGGGATAAGGACTACAGTGCGGAGCTCGAGTGTCTACCATTATTATAAATATAATATGGTTAAACACGAATATTTGGATTTTTCGAATCAATAAATTTTTCAAAATTTCTAAAACAATGTTGACCTTCAGGAATTTCTATCATTTCTCCATCACAATATAATTTATTATTTTTCGATGTAATATTTACGACGTTTGCGATATGGAGACGCGCTTTGCCACGTCTCTGTCGGTCCTTTATGGCCAGGGGACATCGACTGGTACGTACTTCTCAGTTCAATAAACTTTACCAACAGCCGTATACTTTAGGTTATTTCATTTCTAACGCAACCAGTTTCGGCAATACATTTTGGCATCTTCAGACCCCAAGTGCATGTGGCCTGAAGATAGCAAAATGAAATGCCGAAACTGGTTGCTTTCGAAACAAAACAAAATAACCTAAAGCATAAGGCTGTTGGTAAAGTTTATTGAACTGAAAAATGCTTTATCATGTGTCGAACTGTGACCATCACGGAACTTGACGCATCGTTCGAGAACGGTGATTTCCGACAGACATGCTGTCCCATACACAATTCTGGTTGGTTGATTTGGGGGAAGGGATCACACATAGAGGTCATCGGCATAGAACTTTCATTCTCCAATGGATGTCTACCGGTGTTTGTCCTTCGGCAGCCAGGAAAAGAACAACAGCGCAATAGTTCTGTTTGGACTCATTTGGTTTAGCGTTGACACGCTTCCCATTTCCGCATTGACCACATCCAAGTTCGGGAAGACACGAATGCCACACTAGTCCCTTGCCTTCATGTCAGTCCTTACATACCAACATCGAAGTCGCACTATGTAGCGTATGCGCTGCAGCAAAGTCCTCAAACTGAAACTATTTGATCGTTCCTTGTGTATTACAAGAGGTATAATACTAAAATGTAAAAGGAGAATGTCTCGTAGTGAAAGAGACTAGACGAGGAAGAAATGAATTCAGCCTCTTTGTAAAGGTTACTGGATAATTCACCAACTGGAGGCGATGAGCACATGGGAAGAGTTAGCTTTGAGTACATCTCTGAAAACTACAGACGCTGTTGTATGCATGCTAACACCTTAGCGGCTGATGCTCATGCGAATACCTCCTACGATTGTACCGAACGAAGCGTGATGGGATGGCTTAACATTCTTTCAAATATGAACTACCGCGGGTGTAGGTCAGTCGTGATGAACAACCAGAAGATGATGAATCACCATTCTGAAACAGTTTACTACTGAGGTTTCCTACGACATCTTTGTTTCTTACAAATTGGTATATCTTCACTGCAAAGGAGATTAATACGTATTTTAAAAGCTGTTGTTGCTGCCCGCTTTCCCATTTTGCTGAGTATCCCAAAAGTTGTCCCTTATCACTTCGAAGTACAACATGGTGCAGTACTGCTGACAAAAACTATTAGTTGTCACCAATTAACGTGGCCGTTGAAGGGCCGAATTTCAAAATTTTAGATTACTAGCCTAGAAACTGGTGTCACAAGTACTGATTAAAGTTAGTTTCTATTTGAACTATCTAGATGACATCAAACTTCCTCTATTATTCACGAGGGTCTGCAAAAGAATACTGTATCGCAAGAATCGGAAGACGTCTGTAAAGCTGGCCTGACTTCTTTCTGTCGACCTTGGCCTATTGAGAGTAATGAGAATCGCGAAACGTGATTAATCGTTGATCGTGACCGCCAGACTAGGTCTCGCTCTCAAGGATAATTTATCGACTCTCTGAGACTCCTCTCAGTGTTTAGCGAGTTCGCACGACGGCTGTATCTTGCTGTGGTCGTTCGTGACAGTAATTTGAATCACTGCTTGCTAGTCGTACAATATTCGTAATGTTTGTTGTTGTTGTGGTCTTCAGTCCTGAGACTGGTTTGATGCAGCTCTCCATGCTACTCTATCCTGTGCAAGATTCCTCATCTCCCAGTACCTACTGCAGCCTACATCCTTCTGAATCTGCTTGTGTATTCATCTCTTGGTCTCCCTCTTCGATTTTTACCCTCCACGCTGCCCTCGAATACTAATTTGGTGATCCCACGATGTCTCAGAACATGTCCTACCAACCGATCCCTTCTTCTAGTCAAGTTGTGCCACAAGCTCCTCTTCTCCCCAATTATATTCAATACCTCCTCATTTGTTATGTGATCTAGCCATCTAATCTTCAGCATTCTTCTGTAGCACCACATTTCGAAAGCTTCTACTCTCTTCTTGTCTAAACTATTTATCGTCCACGTTTCACTTCCATACATGGCTACACTCCATAAAAATACTTTCAGAAACGACTTCCTGACATTTAAATCTATACTTGATGTTAACAAATTTTTCTTCTTCAGAAACGCTTTCCTTGGCATTGCCAGTCTACATTTTATATCCTCTCCACTTCGACCATCATCAGTTATATTGTTCCCCAAATAGCAAAACTCCTTTACTACTTTAAGTGTCTCATTCGTAATGTTACGTAAATAATAATGCAACATTGGAAATGGTGATATAATACAGGCCTAATTCTTCTTATTTACTTCGACTGATTCCGATTTACCAATGCTGTTCGGTTAAGATTTTCTACGAAAAGCTGAAGAGACCGTTTTTCGGCCACGTATTTCCACAATATGCTACAATTACGCAGCTGATACGTTCCCCCCTCCACCTTGTCAGTTAGCTTGTAACATCAGAAAGCTCCTTACTGCACATAACCTGTACAGGTTCTGTATCAAATCTTTCACCAAAATAACTCACAAAGCGTTACCTTTGAAGCGCCATGTACTTGCCCACTTCATTCAACCGTCAGCAGACTAGTTTTATCATGGGCTAATAAGTCTCTGACGTTTCTAGTAGATGGGGTCTGTCTCTAAGGGAAACTGAAAGAGATGGCTAATTCAGTTCACAAGCACGCTTCCAATCACATACAAAACAAGTACATGTAAGAGAGACACATAAAGCCGGCCGGAGTGGCCGAAAGTTCTAGGCGCTACAGTCTGGAACCGCGCGACCGCTACGGTCGCAGTTTCGATTCCTGCCTTGGGCATGGATGTGTGTGATGTCCTTAGGTTAGTTAGGTTTAAGTAGTTCTAAGTTCGAGGGGACTGATGACCTCAGAAGTTAAGTCCCATAGTGCTCGGAGCCATTTGAACCATTTTTTGAGAGACACATAAACAGATAAAACGTAACTAATATTATTTGTGTAAGTGCTGCTGTAACAATAAATGACTCTGGCTTACTATTTGCTAATTAGGGTGGATGTGCAGGTAGACAGAACAACTTTGTTGTATAAAAACGTCTTTTGCTTATTACTGTTAGCAACTTAGATCTACTAGTATTCAGAATGTCCATAGTACGAAGCTTTAATTATTAAGCAGTGCAATCAACAAACAATTAAATGATCCTAGACTGAAATAAAATTAAATTCAGTGCTAAGGAATGAGTTACGACCTGGCTTGAAATGACGCAGCTGTAAATAGCTAGGCTTCAAGTTGTTGTTAACAGAATTATAAATGCTTCTATTGCTTCACGACCGCTATGTTTAATGAAGTGAGCTCACAGCCTCATTACAAGAAAGTTGTACAATCTTCACCCTCAGTGTTTTCAAAATATCGTTAGGTAAAATATGGGTTTAATATTACCACGAATTACCAATGTAATATAGAACTAGTGTCCTCACCATAACCATTCTGTCAACACACTTTATTATGTGACAGCTTCATAAAGTTCTGACCTGAAATAGACCTTAACAGAACAAATGTTTTTAATTTGATGTGTTACTGGAGGTCAGTTGCTGAAAGGTAAATCAAAAACTGACTTCAACCTATGTTACACACTTTAATAATATTTGTCTATAGGAGTTTATTTGTATTGATACCCAGCAGCAATGAACTATTGCTTGACAATTGGCAGTGCAGTTGCAGAGATATGCATCTTCCTACCTACAGAAATTGAAAGAAGAAGGGGCTTATCATTAGATCACAAACCAATGTCCGCCATCAAATGTAAACCAAAACCAATAGGTTCAACACAACTATATCGCCACAGTTCACCATGGTGATACTTCCCTGTGATGTCACTCAGATGTGCCCATGCCAAGTTTCGACAGTTGGGGTATCTGTTGATGTTTGTGGTCATATCTCAAAGAGCATCTGATTCTTTGATTGTGTGGAGAAGTAGCTGTTTCATTCAAAACACCAGCCTGCATCACTTATGGGTGAAATAATCGATCCAATAGTAATCTAAAGTTTAAAGTATTAAGTTAAATATTTCTTACCATACATTGTTACATACACTAAAGTATCTGTAGGAATACTTTCTTTAAAAGATGCAAAAAGTTTTCTGTGAACTTACAATATTCTTTCTATGAACCATGCCAATCACATACCAAGGGTAGTTTGTTATTAAATTATATGGAGTTATGTCAGTGTACATAACTCCATATAATTTCATAACAAACTACCCTAGGTATGTGTCCTCCCCCCATGAACCATGGACCTTGCCGTTGGTGGGGAGGCTTGCGTGCCTCAGTGATACAGATAGCTGTACCGTAGGTGCAACCACAACGGAGGGGTATCTGTTGAGAGGCCAGACAAATGTGTGGTTCATGAAGAGGGGCAGCAGCCTTTTCAGTAGTTGCAGGGGCAACAGTCTGGATGATTGACTGATCTGGCCTTGTAACAATAACCAAAACGGCCTTGCTGTGCTGGTACTGCGAACGGCTTAAAGCAAGGAGAAAATACGGCCGTAATTTTTCCCGAGGGCATGCAGCTTTACTGTATGATTAAATGATGATGGCGTCTTCTTGGGTAAAATATTCCGGAGGTAAAATAGTCCCCCATTCGGATCTCTGGGCGGGGACTACTCAAGAGGATGTCGTTATCAGGAGAAAGAAAACTGGCGTTCTACAGGTCGGAGTGTGGAATGTCAGATCCCTTAATTGGGCAGGTAGGTTAGAAAATTTAAAAAGGGAAATGGATAGGTTAAAGTTAGATATAGTGGGAATTAGTGAAGTTCGGTGGCAGGAGGAACAAAACTTCTGGTCAGGTGACTACAGGGTTATAAACACAAAATCAAATAGGGGAATGCAGGAGTAGGTTTAATAATGAATAGGAAAATAGGAATGCGGGTAAGCTACTACAAACAGCATAGTGAACGCATTATTGTGGCCAAGATAGATACGAAGCCCACATCTACTACAGTAGTACAAATTTATATGCCAACTAGCTCTGCAGATGACGAAGAAATTGAAGAAATGTATGATGAAATAAAAGAAATTATTCAGATAGTGAAGGGTGACGAAAATTTAATAGTCATGGGTGACTGGAATTCGGTAGTAGGAAAAGGGAGAAAAGGAAACGTAGTAGGTGAATATGGATTGGGGCTAAGAATGAAAGAGGAAGCCGCCTGGTAGAATTTTGCACAGAGCTAACACTTGGTTCAAGAATCATAAAAGAAGGCTGTATACATGGAAGAAGCCTGGAGATACTGACAGGGTTCAGATAGATTATATAATGGTAAGACAGAGATTTAGGAACCAGGTTTTAAATTGTAAGACATTTCCAGGGGCAGGTGTGGCCTCTGACCACAATCTATTGGTTATGACCTGTAGATTAAAACTGAAGAAACAACAAAAAGGTGGGAATTTAAAGAGATGGGACCTGGATAAACTGAAAGAACCAGAGGTTGTACAGAGTTTCAGGGAGAGCATAAGGGAACAGTTGACAGGAATGGGGGAAAGAAATACAGTAGAAGAAGAATGGGTAGCTTTGAGGGATGAAGTGGTGAAGGCAGCAGAGGATCAAGTAGGTAAAAAGACGAGGGCCAGTAGAAATCCTTGGGAAACAGAAGAAATATTGAATTTAATTGATGAAAGGAGAAAATATAAAAATGACGTAAATAAAGCAGGCAAAAAGGAATACAAACGTCTCAAAAATGAGATCGACAGGAAGTGCAAAATGGCTAAGCAGGGATGACTAGAAGACAAATGTAAGGATGTAGAGGCTTATCTCACTAGGGGTAAGATAGATACTGCCTACAGGAAAATTAAAGAGACCTTTGGAGATAAGAGAACCACTTGTATGAACATCAAGAGCTCAGATGGAAACCCAGTTCTAACCAAAGAAGGGAAAGCAGAAAGGTGGAAGGAATAAGTAGAGGGTCTATACAAGGGCGATGTACTTGAGTACAATATTATGGAAATGGAAGAGGATGTAGATGAAGATGAAATGGGAGATACGATACTGTGTGAAGAGTTTGACAGAGCACTGAAAGACCTGAGTCGAAACAAGGCCCCCAGAGTAGACAACATACCATTGGAACTACTGATGGCTTTGGGAGAGTCAGTCCTGACAAAACTCTACCATCTGGTGAGCAAGATGTATGAAACAGACGAAATACCATCAGACTTCAAGAAGAATATAATAATTCCAATCCCAAAGAAAGCAGGTGTTGACAGATGTGGAAATTACCGAACTATCAGTGTAATAAGTCACAGCTGCAAAATACTAACGCGAATTCTTTACATACGAATGGAAAAACTAGTAGAAGCCGACCTCGGGGAAGATTCTTTAGAAATGTTGGAACACGTAAGGCGATACTGACCCTACGACTTCTTAGATGCTAGATTAAGGAAGGACAAACCTACGTTTCTAGCATTTGTAGACTTAGAGGAGGCTTTTGACAATGTTGACTGGAATACTCTCTTTCAAATTCTGAAGGTGGCAGGGGTAAAATACAGGGAGCGAAAGGCTATTTACAATTTGTACAGAAACCAGATGGCAGTTATAAGAGTCGAAGGACATGAAGGGGAAGCAGTGGTTGGAAAGGGAGTGAGACAGGGTTGTGTCTCTCCCCGATGTTATTAAATCTGTATATTGAGCAAGCAGTAAAGGAAACAAAAGAAAAGTTCGGAGTAGGCATTAAAATCCATGGAGAAGAAATAAAAACTTTGAGGTTCGCTGATGACATTGTAATTCTGTCAGAGACAGCAAAGGACTTGGAAGAGCAATTGAACAGAATGGATAGTGCCTTGAAAGGAGGATATAAGATGAACATCAACAAAAGCAAAACGAGGATAATGGAATGTAGTCAATTAAGTCGGGTGATGCTTAGGGAATTAGATTAGGAAATGAGACACTTAAAGTAGTAAAGGAGTTTTGCTATTTGGGGAGCAAAATAATTGATGATGGTCGAAGTAGAGAGGATATAAAATGTAGACTGGCAATGGCAAGAAAAGCGCTACTGAAGAAGAAAAATTTTTTAACATCGAATATAGATTTAAGTGTCAGGAAGTCATTTCTGAAAGTATTTGTATAGAGTGTAGCCATGTATGGAAGTGAAACATGGACGATAAATAGTTTGGACAAGAAGAGAATAGAAGCTTTCGAAATGTGGTGCTACAGAAGAATGCTGAAGATTAGATGGGTAGATCACATAACTAATGAGGAAGTATTGAATAGGATTGGGGAGAAGAGACGTTTGTGGCACAACTTGACCAGAAGAAGGGATCGGTTGGTAGGACATGTTCTGAGGCATCAAGGGATCACCAATTTAGTATTGGAGGGCAGCGTGGAGGGTAAAAATCGTAGAGGGAGACCAAGAGGTGAATACACTAAGCAGATTCAGAAGGATGTAGGTTGCAGTAGGTACTGGGAGATGAAGAGGCTTGCACAGGATAGAGTAGCATGGAGAGCTGCATCAAACCAGTCTTAGGACTGAAGACCACAACAACAACATGTCAGTGTCTGACTGAGTAATGTAACTCATTTAAAATCGAGAAATACATTGTGTGCTTTGAGAAAATTATTTGAAAGATTAATATTCCATATAACAATATATATTCTGTAGATTAACTTGGTAGAATAATGAAGAGTCAAGTAATTGATTATTTTTAGGATTTGTCAGAAATGTAACAATACAAAATCTGAAATATTATATTCTGCAGAGATACAGTAATTTTTAGTATCTAGTTCTCAGTATTTCTTACCACTCAATCCCGCAACTTCTACAGTTTGTAGCTTATAAAAGGATATTGGAACTTTTGGATTTTTTAGAATATTTTCTCACTGTTCTAATTGGTACGTTGGTTCATATTTAACAACTGATACACGAATTTCCACTGATTCTATTAGAGTTTTTCCTTTCTGTGGAGGTGTACCTTTAATTTGAACTCCAACACCATTATAATCAGGCCATTTAAGAATCCAATCTCCATAACTAGAAGACCTAGTAAAAATTACTGTTTTATCTCTTTTGCACATTACTTCTTTATAATCCTTAAAAAATCAACCAAGCATTGATAATGGAAAAAGTAGTTCATCTTTTTTACTTTTTATTTTTGCATTATTATGTCCTACCAAACTTATTTTATGGGTAACAGATGAAGTCAAATGTAACATGGCTGTTGACATAATAAAAGAATGTTCCATTCTAGATAAATTATTATTTACTTTCACAAAATCAAAGAGATTTCCATATAATTATCGATTAATTTTTATTGTATTTTCTGTCATATGTTGACTAATCTGATTCTGATCTGGATTAGCTATAACAATTCCAAAGTTCATATATAATTGTGACTGATTGGGATGAAGCCATCCACACGAATATTTATTCCAATCTCTGTATCTTTGTTGGGTGCATTTAAATTACTTTTTGCTTTCTCAGTCACAGGAAATAAGTAAAGCCGAAAGCTCTTGATTTTGTTCATGATTTATTAAGGATAAAATTTATTAAGATATTTGAAAAACAACTGTTACACAAACACCATTGAAGTCAATCAGATTGTCATTTTCAACAGTTATAGTAATTTCTAAATCTTGAAAAGGATAAAAAATAGTAACATTTTCAGAATAATGTGGTTTATAAATTATAAGTCTTCCAAATTTAGCATTTGGTTTAAATGAAGCTATAATATTAGTTTCTCTATGAAAATGATGAGTATATTTAATAATGTATAATAATTAATTCACAAAGAATTATTTTATGAACATTTTTAGCAACAGTATTTTATTAGCTTCAATCATTTGATTATTAAGTCCTAGCACAGTTGCAATATTATCTTCTTTTATGTCTTTAAACAACTCAACATCATTCTCAGTAATAACTCTTTTTACAAATATAATATGGTTTAATATGAATATTTGGATTTTTCGAATCAATAAATTTTTCAAAATTTCTAAAACAATGTTGACCTTCAGGAATTTCTATCATTTCTCCATCACAATATAATTTATTATTTTTCGATGTAATATTTAGAGTTAAAAAAGTTGAGTAAAGGCCAAGTAGCGAAATTTTTTAAAAGTCTCTCTTATTGAAACGGTTAATCTTTTTTTAAGAACCAGTTACATACTACTCAATTGAGACAGGTGTTCCAATTATATTAATAAAAATTCATTTAAATAAATGACAGATTGGTAACAAAATTAAGGGTTTCAGCAAAGAAATAAAAAAATAAACATAGTAGGCAGTTGACACTTCCTGGCAGATTAAAACTGTGTGCTGGACCGAGACTAATATAATTCTTTACCATCTTCTTTTCTATGTGCTTTAAAAGCTGATTTATACCTTTCTTCAGTTATGTCATAATTTATACATTCTCTTGAATAGTAATATTAAAATTTATTATCTGGATGTTCACCAATATTGTATGTAGCTAATCTAGATTTGATTAATTTGATTGTTGTTTCACCAACTTTATAGAAATGAGCTTTCTGTTGTTGTTTTGTAGTCTCTACAGAGATTATATCATTCTTTCCTATTTCTGATGTTATACTATTTATTTGTTTTAGCTTATTATTTTTAGATTATTCTTCTTCTAACTGAATAGCAAGTTGTTGTTCTTGTTCTTTTTCTACTTTTAATTTGTTTTGGAAATATGTAGCAAGTAGTTTAGATGTAACTTTTTCAACAGATGCTGTATATTTTAGATAATCAAATAATGTTTTTCTGAAGTAATGTAATTATCTCTAATTTAATCAGCCACATTAATTCTTAAACTCACCACTAATTTTTTAAAATTGTGAACAGGTAATGAAAGCCATGCCTTTTTAACACAATTATCAGATGTTAATTGTTTGACCTCTTTTTTAATATATTCATATTGAAAAGCTGGAGGATCATCATATTTCTATATACTCAAGATTATATACTCAAGACTATAATTATTTACAAGTTGTATGATAATATATTTTACTTGTCTTAAATTTGCAGAGTCTGTGGCACCAGTATCATCAATAATCAACATATTTTTCTCTTCAAATAAAGCAATCCAAATAGTTTAAACCAACTTCCTAAATTTAATTGATAAACTTTCTTTTCAATAAATTGAAATATATTCTGAAATAGCGTCAGCTAAACCAGACTTAGTACTGTGACAAGATGTTGCTGCAATAGCTGTCATCTATTAAAAATACGTTTTATTGCATTTTTTAATTTTCAATAAAAACCCTTTTTCTTGTGGTTGTAATGTTCTACCATTGCTTTTTATGTAAATTATTCAGTGTTATGTTTTTATTTATATCTATAATCTAAAGTCAATGGATTATCGTGTCTTATTTCAATTCATTGTACTTATTTGGTAATTTAATAAATTTTGATATACTTTTATAATTTATTTCATGGCCTCCAAGCATAGGGCTTGTATTATTAGTTAATTTTTCAGGGGTTCTCATCAGAAACCCTGGGTTATTGGTAAAATTGATCATTCATTAATAAAAACTGTACAGAGATGTAAGGTGA
The DNA here is from genome assembly GCF_023864345.2 of Schistocerca serialis cubense. NCBI lineage: Eukaryota > Metazoa > Arthropoda > Insecta > Orthoptera > Acrididae > Schistocerca > Schistocerca serialis. Next base: position 603,361,758 of record NC_064638.1, on the reverse strand, counting down.
GCAATTCACTCACCTTCAGGACACTGTATATTTTACAATGTTTCTCTCTAGTATGCTCACGAACTGCTTCCTGAGGATTCTTGCATCCTAAAATTTCAGCAACTTTTTTTTATTGTGACAGTGGATTATTCTCTTCATCAATTGACAGAACAACTTCCTTATTGTTATATCCTTTTGCATTGCTGAATTAATTGTAACGAATTCATCATAGACGATTTAGCTTTAGATGTACTTGGGATAGTTGGCCTTTATTAAAAAGTAGTTTTTCTAAGCTTTTTAATTTTTTGTATAAAAGTTAGGGGTGGTGTTTCACCACATCAAGGATTTAATAAAAACAGTATGTGGAAGGATATTTTCTAACATCAGTGACTGACAAATAAAAGTAGTATTTGAAGATGGCGATTTTAAATCACCTAATGAATTTATTAAATATGACATTTATCCTGATAGCATCTCTTGTCACTGATAGTCTAAAATTTCTGCAGTATCATTCCCTTTAAACCATACATTATTCTCCTTATCAGTTATCACAAAAACTTCCTTACTGTTATAAACAGTCCTCTTCTTATGCTGAATAAATTAAAAAACATTATTCATAGGTGTTTTGGACTAGCAACAACTGCATTAGATCGAACATCTGTCATTTATTAAAATATTTTTATTGTATTTCACATTTTTAATAAAAAATATGGTTTTCTCAATCGTATTTCAGTGACAGTAAACTATTTATGTAAATTATTTGGTATTATTTTTGTTGATTGCCAATTTTTGACACCCTGAAACTGTATTATTCCAGGTCTGTAAATCTTTACATATCTGAAAACCTTCATAAATAAAGTATAAAATATCATTTGTTTAACATTTTCAGTTATCTGATCTTTGGTGCCTGAAATTCCACACATACAAGTTAAAATATCATTTGTAATTAATATATTTTGCTTTTCTTTAAAGGTGCCTCATTCAAATAATTGACCACAGGAATATCATATGCAAAAGACAAGATATCATTGCCTTAAAGAAACTGACTATAATTAATTTTCTTTCATTTAAGATCTGCAGGTGATAAATTTGTCCACACTTGAAATTCCGTACAGAAAATATAAAATATAAGTTGTAATCAACCTATTTTGTATAACATTAAATAGGTCAGTAATTTAACTTTTGAAAATTAAAAAAAAATTTGTTAATCATTATATTAAATTTACACATGGGGGATTATTCCACACCTGAAATATTATAAATCTGTTTCATTGTAGATGACTAAGAACTTATATTTCTTGCAAATCTAGAAAAAGCTTATTTCTACGAAATAGTGAGCCTCAGTAGTCGAATAGTAAATGAATTGAAAGATACAGAAAAACAATGAGGCCTTAAAGGTTATTCAAAACTGAAAAATCTACAAGTTATTGAACTTCTTAATAGTATACTTACAAGCCAAGTGTGAGCTTTACTGGTGCTATCATATTTCAGTGACAGTAAACTATTTATGTGAATTATTTGGTATTATTTTTGTTGATTGCCAATTTTTGACACCCTGAAACTGTATTATTCCAGGTCTGTAAATCTTTACATACCTGAAAACCTTCATAAATAAAGTATAAAGTATCATTTGTTTAACATTTTCAGTTATCAGATCTTTGGTGCCTGAAATTCCACACATACAAGTTAAAATATCATTTGTAATTAATATATTTTGCTTTTCTTTAAAGGTGCCTCATTCAAATATTTGACCACAGGAATATCATATACAAAAGACAAGATATCATTGCCTTAAAGAAACTGACTATAATTAATTTTCTTTCGTTTAAGATGTGCAGGTGATAAATTTGTCCACACTTGAAATTCCATACAGAAAATATAAAATATAAGTTGTAATCAACGTATTTTGTATAACATTAAATAGGTCACGTAATTTAACTTCTGGAAATTAAAAAAAATTTGTTAATCATTATATTAAATTTACACATGGGGGATTATTCCACACCTGAAATATTATAAATCTGTGTCATTGTAGATGACAAAAAATTTATATTTCTTGCAAATCTAGAAAAAGCTTATTTCTACGAAATAGTGAGCCTCAGTAGTCGAATAGTAAATGAATTGAAAGATACAGAAAAACAATGAGGCCTTAAAGGTTATTCAAAACTGAAAAAACTACAAGATATTGAACTTCTTAATAGTAATACTTACAAGCCAAGTGTGAGCTTTACTGGTGCAATGAGCTGAATGAATTAAAAGCTAGAGAACACCTTGTTCAGATGATTCATATTATTTGAAAAAATAAAAATTTTCAACAATTATACAAATTTTATTTACAAGTGAAACATACAGATACATAATTGTTGATTCTATTAAAAAGGAAATCCAACGCATGAATTTGAAAGGAATGGATTACATGTGAGATTTTACAATATACCAGAAAAATTTGGTAGAGAATGCAATTTAAGGTTAAGTTAATTGGGAAATTATTTTAAAGTATGAAGAACTGTCTGAATCTTTTATACAAAGGATAATTAAACCTTATAAATTACTGATGGAACAATCTAAAAAAATATGAATGTCTTATATACTTGTGTAATGAAAATCATCTTTTATTGTATGGCATTCCACATGTTAACATGAAAGTTTGAGTAAAAATGAAAGACTAATGTAATGGAAAAATAATGGAAGAATTCTGTGGCTTGAGAGTAAAAACATATGCTAATAAATTTTGAGATAGAATAGAGGAAAAAAGTAAAGGAGTTAAGAAATGTTTAGTCAAAAATAAAATAAGCTTAGAAGATTATAAAGATTGTTTGTTTAACAGTAGAGAACAGTACAGAAGAATTAATATGGTTTGAGGTGAAAAACACCAAAGAAAAACAGTTGACATAAACAAGGAAACATTGTGCCCTCATGATAAAAAAAGATATGTTTTGGAAAATAAAACTGATACTTACCATATGGACATTACAAATTACAAAAAATATAACAAAACAGTTCATTACAAATTGAGACTCTAATCAAGAAGCTCAACAATGCAAGTGCATCAAAAGAGATTAAAAAACTAACTGCATTAGACTAAATGTATTCTATAATGTTACTGGATGCGAATATCTACATACCAGATGTGGAGAAAAAATTTGTATTCAGCTTAATAATGAGCTTAAAATTATTTTACTAAACACATATTCTGAATTAATTACTGATTGGTTACTTCAAATAACTGGAAATGAACAAATGAAAATCAATTGTGCAGGAATGAAGAAACTTAAAAATAGAAATGATGAATTTTATGATATTGAATTTACACTGTGAAAATTTACATTTTGATAGTGAATTTACTTATTTATTTGCTTCTGTAACTTTCGTCATAATTCATTTTATTTATTTTCTGATGTTCACCTTCTATAATACAGTACTAAATTTTATTTTCTGACATTATGTAATTATTTTGAAAACTGGTGAAAGTGATACAAAAAATATTCTTTTTTACTAATTTTTCCAAGAATTTTAAATAAAATTATGTGAAACTTTCTAGAAGATTAAACAGTGTGTTGGACCAAGACTCGAACTCGGGACCTTTGCCTTTTGCTAGAGCACTTGCCTGCGAAAGGCAAAGGTGCCAAGTTCGAGTCTTGGTAAGGCAGACAGTTTTAATCTGCCAGGAAGTTTCATATCAGCACACACTCCGCTGCAGAGTGAAAATCTTATTCTGGAAATTATGGAGTTAGACCAGCAGTGGATTATAGTAGATAAAAAGTGTAGTTTCTAGGTAAGTTATTGTTTTCTACTGAAGGAGTGAATGAAATGAGTGAGTGAGCTAGAAAACGGAAACTGAGCTGTAACCTACCTTTTTTTATCTACTTGAAAAAAAAAATAATAAGAGCCAATGGAATAGAGTAGAATATGCAAAGTAGCAAGAGCTTCATTCAAAGAGTTTCCAAGTAATGTCCCTTTTCTTTCACGACTACTATATAAACACAATGTAAGCATTGTTAACGTCTTTAGCATCTGGGAGTTTCTGGCGTGTGGGAATCTCTGGCATTTGGTATTTTCTAGCATCTGGGTGTCTTTGTGTTCGAGATTTTAGTGCCTGAGCTTTTAGCCTTTGAATCCTGAGTACACCTGTCTATGAAGTTCATGGTCCACTGCATGAAATAGTTAACTTCATTTGGAGCTGGGCTAGTTAAAAGTACGTTTCAGTTAGTTTAATTTATTGTTAAAAGGGATGGAACTGAGATAATGCTCACATTTGGTGCCCATATCAATCGATAAAATATTGATACCATTAATTCCAATTCCAGAATTTTACTTATTGCTGAAGTTACTACTCAAACACCACGTTGCAACTTGACTTTCTATTATAGACCATGTTCGGAAATTTATCATTTAAATGAGACCATTTAGAGTACTGAATAATATCAATGAATTGTGTTAATAAAAATGGAGTTAAGGAAAAATTATAGTGTCCTATGATTTCGAAGAGAGTATTACGAAAAGTGAACTGTGTTGGATTACCTCTGGAAAATAATAATAATAATAATAATAATTATTATTATTATTATAGTTTATTCCATTATTATATTAAAGGGGGTAATTTTGAATGGCCAAAACATCATGGTGAGTTAAATGGACCCATGACCTTTGAAAGAAATAATTCGATGCACATGTGTTACACAAATCAAAGGTATCAGTTCATTTTTAAAAGCGAATCGACCGCCTAGTAACTTTTTAATGAGCATCTTTGATGGCAACCGGTAAACAAGACATCTAGTTGATGGTAATAATAACAAATATTGACATCAACAACAGACAGTGTTGCGTAGCCTCGCTTTCACATATCTCGATGAGATGAGGATTACTGTCTGGGACTAGAAACAGGACATTACACTTTCACTTATAGAGTAGGTGTCAGTTGACAGCGCCCGCATCTCGTGGTCGTGCGGTAGCGTTCTCGCTTCCCACGCCCGGGTTCCCGGGTTCGATTCCCGGTGGGGTCAGGGATTTTCTCTGCCTCGTGATGGCTGGGTGTTGTGTGCTGTCCTTAGGTTAGGTAGGTTTAAGTAGTTCTAAGTTCTAGGGGACTGATGACCATAGCTGTTAAGTCCCATAGTGCTCAGAGCCATTTGAACCATCAGTTGACAGCAATAGGACGCTTCACAGCTGACATCACGAGGAGGCTGAGTGCACTAATATCCAGTCCTCCCACCAAGGAAAAAATCCCTGGCGCTGGCGGTACCGGATATAAAACTCAGGTCTCTCACATGAGGGGTCTGTCGCGTTGCCATTCGATCGGACAAGTTGACTGTTAGTGACGTTATTGTGAAGTGGAAACGGATAGGAGAAACCACAGCTAAGCCAAGACGAAGCAGTCATAAAATGCATTTAGGCAAGTACGTCGAACACTGCTGAGCGCAGTTTAAAGAATTTCATGAAATCAGCGGAAAGGATCACTCTTGTGTTCTCAAGTGCTACCAGAAGTCCACTTAACAAAATTACTGTGCGGAATGGGTTCGAAAGATTCGGGTACAATGGCTACGAACCACAGTTCTAAGCAAAGCTTCAGGTGGTGTAAAGAGCGCGATGCCGCTGGACAGTGGATGATTAGAAACGAATGATTTGTAGTGATTAATTATGCTATACATTGCGGTAATCCTGTAGAAGTGTAGTGTCGTCTCAAAACCGAGGTACTAAGGCAAGGTTGGTGCCTCGAGAGGAAACCACAAGCAATCACAGTCGTTGCCAGAAGCAACGACGAATAAGAGACGGTAGCATAGACACGCCCAGGGCAGTCTCTGCATCAGGTTACTTACGCCTGGGCGCAGAGCTGTTCAGCTTAGTCAGCAACCGTCGCCGAAGACGACAACATTATGACAATTGTATTAAACAGAATTCTGCATGAAAGTTTATAGTCAGTCGTACTTTATGGGAAGTGACTAGTTCTGTATCAAATGGTACGTTAATGTACAGTGGAAGTAATAAATACTCGTGCTGTTCCAGTGGACATTGCGTATTTCGTCTTGTTCACGTTATAATAAACTGATCCAATATTTTGTGTGTTGTAGTTTGGTCTCGGTGCACCCAGCAGTAAGGCTAAGAACCCAGGAAGCTGAGAACCCACTACTGTATCCACTGGCGTTATTTCGTCCACTACAAGGGTCTGATGACTGGTTGCAGAACGCTGGTTGCCATCACGTGCGGTGCCAAATGTGACGTGCCGAGGAGGTGTTTTTACGGTATGAGGGTGTTTCTCGTGGTTATAGTGTAATCCCTTTATAGCGCTTAGGAAAACGCAAATTATGGGAGAATATAAAAACATTTTACTGCGTTGTGTACGGCATACAGTAGAGGAACAGTTCAGGGATTATGTTTGTTTTGTATTAGTATCATAATACTACGGGTCATAACGCAGCATCTGTGTGACAATAATTTGTGGACAATAACATTACTGAAATCTACTTTGCCCCAGACCTCAGGATCCTGCAACACTACCGTCTTTGGTTCAGTTCTTGCGGGAGATTGGGCTGCCATTCCTCCACAGACATACAGTGCTCACAGCAGAGTGCAAGACGTCATAGAGGAGAAGAATGGTCCGCACACCATATGTCGCCTAGTACATTTAGGTGGATAATGGAAAGCGCATCACATATGAGCGACAAATCACTGGCCATAGCACCAGGATTATCACCTGCAACCGGCTGCTTGCTTCGAACCCCCTGTAAATAAAGTTAATATTTTTTCTAATTGATAAATCTATAGATAATTATTATACTCTCATACCAAAGATTCATTTGAAAAGTATTTAACACTGATTGACAAAAGAAGCTTTATGCTCTTCGTTCATTAGTTTTATTAATAGTTACCTTTCGTTGTTCTCATGTCCTAGTGATAAGACATATAAACGAAGTGCTCCGTAATTTTCAAGTGAAATTGTGCTAAATAATGAAAGCAACTTCTAAAACAATACTATTTTCTTATTTGCGATATCATGGATCCCAGCTCCTCTAACTCTGGAATTATATTAATTTTTTATGAAGAATTTAGATGGAGGCGACGACTTTCATGACGGCGCTGTTCAACAACACAGGTACGTGAATGTGATGATCTCTTCATGGCCGCCATTGTCAATTTCAATATTGAGGTCATATCTGCTGCGACCTTCAGAACCTGCAATCTTTCTTTTCATTTAAGTATGAAGTCCGATTATTTTCTTTCTCAGGTGAATAAATGTATTTTAACCACATTTCTTTTTTACCCAGACCATGGGGAACGATAGTACTTAGAATGTATGTGCCCCTATCCCAATCATACGTTCGCATACAACTGAGTGAGTACTAATGTAACTATACTTATAACCCATTTCCCTATTCGTACTAATTCTTATTTTGAACCACACACTCACCAATGTAGATGACTTCTTATTTTGTGTATTCAGCTGGGTGTATACCTTAACAAAGTTGCTTTTAATAGTCAGTGGCTTGTATTGTATTATATTAAACTGGCGACCTAGAAACTATCGAGAAGCTTCGTCCGGCCGGAGCCCTCAGTGGTTCACAACCCCACAACAAACCACAGCAGTCCACCCACCCCACCGCCGCCCACGGCCCCAGGAACATCTCATACCAGACGAGTGTAGCCCCAAATGTTTGGCTGGTAGAGTAATTATGGCGCATGTGTATGTGGAGACAGTGTTTACATAGCAATCGCCGACATAGTGTAACTGAGGCGGAAATAGGGGAACCAGCCCGCATTTGCCGAGGCAATTGTAAAACCGCCTTAAGAACCACCCACAGGCTGGCCGGCACAACGGACCTCGACATTAATCCGCCATCGGATTCGTGCCGGGGACCGGCACGCTTTCCGGCTCGGGAAGCAGTGCGTTAGACCGCGCGGCTAGCCAGGCGGGGTTCAGTAGCTAGTTTCCACAATTATCCTTTGCCTGTGTTGCAACGGTGTTTCACTCGAAATATTTACTACGCTACGTTCATACTAACTCTCATTTCAAAAGTACGACACTGGCTGACTAAGTTTTTAACAATTTAACAGGACAGTTACAGCCTCCATACAAGGGCTGTTTGTCGAGTGATTTCAGCCAGTATTTCGAACGCCCCTATGAAGTGAAAGTCTGCTATGAAAAATGCTACGTTTAGTAGCAGTGGTAGTTGATCTCCGTATACTGACTGGCTAACGATAGGAGAAATAGAAAAAGAAAGAGATTACTTTGAAAATATGAAATGAGTTTTATGAAACCTGTTGTGGAGCACTTTTCATTGGAAATATAAGCCATGTTATAGTGTACATTTTTCATTGACCCCAAGAGTGATGAGTACTGCTTTCCAGTCCGTATTTCGCTAATACGTCTTAAACTTCTCAGTACCTTTTTTCATTTATTAGTCTTGTAGTTTAACTGCAAGGCTTTGAAATCTCTTGGAGTCTATAGAAATGTTATTAGTTAACGATCTACTAACAGATCGTGAGACCTGGTCATGAACCGCTGGCATCCGTCGTTTTTGTGGGTCCCTTAAGGCTTTTACCAAGAGTTTGCTTCTCCTTTCCATCCTAAGAGATTCCTCCCAATGTTTGAGACATCAGTATCTGAAGCCCATTGCAGAGGTAGCGGTATGAATACATCTTTAGTGCTGGTATACTTTTCCATTCCAGCTATGGGCATAAAGCACATTCATAGAAAATTTAGTATCGGGATAAAGAGCTGTTTTTCTGATCTACCTGTAACCCTCAACAAAGTAACAGGGGAACAAAGTATTTTATCAAGTATGTCGTAAGTGCATGAAATTGGCTACATACTTTTTTGTTTGTTGCCAACGGTGCCGGAAAACGCCATCGTGATGTATTTCGTAGAGTTACACACGATAGCGTCGTTCTGACAGCTAGGCATAGTGTGCTGTGGTTGTCTCGTTGTAAACCAACGTGTTAAATGCTCACTCTGCGGCATTTTCATGGGCAGTAACAAATGGAGCGTTTTGTGTGTTAGTAGATATAAACATGATTCTACACAGACTTGACACCACGCAATCCACTCATGCACTTTTATTTGGTGATTTCAGCGAGGCGTCTGTAGTAGTGCCTCGTAGAGCAAGATGTGACGATTTTAAGCTCTGATAGGGAAATTTTCCTCTCTGGAGCAGGACCAAACGAGTACGTTTACGTGTGAGCATGTCGGTGCAAATAGGAAATGACAGAACTTCACTAAAGATAACAGTTCATTGTTAAACATGTGTGGAGACATACTCAAGAGCAATTGCAGAACTTGTCCCGTGATACTTTTTGGGAAGTTAGTGGTCACTTTCTGCAAATAGTAAATCGTGACAATATTTGAATTTGTGAGAGATCTACATTAATACTACCAACGACTAAGCTGTCGCCATAAACATAGATATTATGCCATCTGACCCTACAGTATATGTGGATAGTACTGGGTTGGGTAGCAAGTAAAGTGGAGCAGTGGTTAGCACACTGGAGTCGCATTCGAGAGGACGACGGTTCAAGTCGGGCCATCCAGATTTAAATGTTCCCTGATTTCCGTAAATCGCTCCAGGTAAATCCTGGGATGGTTCCTTTAAAAGGGCACTGCCAATTTTCTCAATCAGTGAAACTTTTAAGATCGTGCTCTCTCTCTCTCTCTCTAATGTTCTCGATATCGACGCGACGTTAAATTTTAATCTTCCTTTCTTTTTACATTGGGTTCTAGGCTAAGAGAGGCTACCACTTAAATTACAATTGTGAAAATATTTTCAGAAGTTTCATCTAGGAAATTAATTCCGCCAGACACGTTTCCTTTTCTTCTCTTTCTGAATCATCACCAGTCCTAAGTTATCATAGCCATTTTTACACGTGAGCATCTGTGAATGGGTCGATCTCTGTACAGTTGAACGAACATTTGATTCTTTTTATGGCTCACATTTTAATAAAATGTTTCACCAGTTGTTTTCCTGTATCTCTCGTAAGTGCGAACATTAGGTCTGTGATGACTTTCACGACAATACAATTAACCTTACAGATGAAAGTAGCATACGTGATTTCATCAAAGCTATAGAGCTAGCTTGTAGCTAATGCAAATTGTTTGACAACTGGGGTCTTTGGAGAACGTTAATTGCATTTCCATGTATTCATGAAGCCTGATGGCGGCAGCAACTGTTCAGTAGCTGCTTTCTATTGAATACAAAGTTCTCGTGCTAATTCACGTCCCTTGAATTTGCAGGATTATCGAATTTCCATACGAATTGTGACTTGAGGGTTTACGAAAACACACAACCTCAATATGCTTGGTCGTTGCTGAGAAACTAATATTAATTTAAGACTTGTAGCAAACTGAAGCGTATGTACAACCAAGTTAACATTCTTGCATCTGAGAGTGCCAGTACTTTTTCAGTTCTACATATACAGGTCCGTGTGCTAGGGGCAGCGACCGTGACGCGGCGTTTTGTTTCAGTCTCTCTCTTGCTGTGAGTTATCCCTACTCATTTTAGATTCCATACCACTAACTGTCATTTCGTAAAAACAGCCTTGCTGTGCTGGAACTGCGAACGGCTGAAAGCAAGGGGAAACTACGGTCGTAATTTTTCCCGAGGGCATGCAGCTTTACTGATTAAATGATGATGGCGTCCTCTTGGGTAACATATTCCGGAGGTAAAATAGTCCCCCATTCGGATCTCCGGGCGGGGACTACTCAAGAGGATGTCGTTATCAGGAGAAAGAAAACTGGCATTCTACGGATCGGAGCGTGGAATGTCAGATCCCTTAATCGGGCAGGTAGGTTAGACAATTTAAAAAGGGAAATGGATAGGTTAAAGTTAGATATAGTGGGAATTAGTGAAGTTCGGTGGCAGGAGGAACAAGACTTCTGGTCAGGTGACTACAGGGTTATAAACACAAAGTCAAATAGGGGTAATGCAGCAGTAGGTTTAATAATGAATAGGAAAATAGGAATACGGGTAAGCTACTACAAACAGCATAGTGAACGCATTATTGTGGCCAAGATAGATACGAAACCCACACCTACTACAGTAGTACAAGTTTATATGCCAACTAGCTCTGCAGGTGACGAAGAAATTGAAGAAATGTATGATGAGATAAAAGAAATTATTCAGATAGTGAAGGGAGACGAAAATTTAATAGTCATGGGTGACTGGAATTCGAGTGTAGGAAAAGGGAGAGAAGGAAACGAAGTAGGTGAATATGGATTGGGGCTAAGAAATGAAAGAGGAAGCCGCCTGGTAGAATTTTGCACAGAGCACAACTTAATCATAGCTAACACTTGGTTTAAGAATCATGATAGAAAGTTGTATACATGGAAGAACCCTGGAGATTCTAAAAGGTATCAGATAGATTATATAATGGTATGACAGAGATTTAGGAACCAGGTTTTAAATTGTAAGACATTTCCAGGGGCAGATGTGGACTCTGACCACAATCTATTGGTTATGACCTGTAGATTAAAACTGAAGAAACTGCAAAAAGGTGGGAATTTAAGGAGATGGGACCTGGATAAACTGAAAGAACCAGAGGTTGTACAGAGTTTCAGGGAGAGCATAAGGGAACAATTGACAGGAATGGGGGAAATAAATACAGTAGAAGAAGAATGGGTAGCTTTGAGGGATGAAGTAGTGAAGGCAGCAGAGGATCAAGTAGGTAAAAAGACGAGGACTAGTAGAAATCCTTGGGTAACAGAAGAAATATTGAATTTAATTGATGAAAGGAGAAAATATAAAAATGCAGTAAATGAAGCAGGCAAAAAGGAATACAAACGTCTCGAAAATGAGATCGACAGGAAGTGCAAAATGGCTAAGCAGGGATGGCTAGAGGACAAATGTAGGGATGTAGAGGCTTATCTCACTAGGGGTAAGATAGATACTGCCTACAGGAAAATTAAAGAGACCTTTGGAGATAAGAGAACCACTTGTATGAACATCAAGAGCTCAGATGGAAACCCATTGTAAGCAAAGAAGGGAAAGCAGAAAGGTGGAAGGAGTATATCGAGGGTCTATACAAGGGCGATGCACTTGAGGACAATATTATGGAAATGGAAGAGGATGTAGAAGAAGATGAAATGGGAGATACGATACTGCGTGAAGAGTTTGACAGAGCACTGAAAGACCTGAGTCGAAACAAGGCCCCCGGAGTAGACAACATACCATTGGAACTACTGACAGCCTTGGGAGAGCCAGTCCTGACAAAACTCTACCATCTGGTGAGCAAGATGTATGAAACAGGCGAAATACCATCAGACTTCAAGAAGAATATAATAATTCCAATCCCAAAGAAAGGAGGTGTTGACAGATGTGAAAATTATCGAACAATCAGTTTAATAAGCCACAGCTGCAAAATACTAACACGAATTCTTTACAGACGAATGGAAAAACTAGTAGAAGCCGACCTCGGGGATGATCAGTTTGGATTCCGTAGAAATACTGGAACACGTGAGGCAATACTGACCTTACGCCTTATCTTGGACGGAAGATTAAGGAAAGGCAAACCTACGTTTCTAGCATTTGTAGACTTAGAGAAAGCATTTGACAATGTTGACTGGAATACTCTCTTTCAAATTCTAAAGGTGGCAGGGGTAAAATACAGGTAGCGAAAGGCTATTTACAATTTGTACAGAAACCAGATGGCAGTTATAAGAGTCGAGGGACATGAACGGGGAGCAGTGGTTGGGAAGGGAGTAAGACAGGGTTGTAGCCTCTCCCCGATGTTATTCAATCTGTATATTGAGCAAGCAGTAAAGGAAACAAAAGAAAAATTGGGAGTAGGTATTAAAATCCATGGAGAAGAAATAAAAACGTTGAGGTTAGCCGATGACATTGTAATTCTGTCAGAGACAGCAAAGGACTTGGAAGAGCAGATGAACGGAATGGATGGTGTCTTGAAGGGAGGATATAAGATGAACATCAACAAAAGCAAAACGAGGATAATGGAATGTAGTCGAATTAAGTCAGGTGATGTTGAGGGAATTAGGTTAGGAAATGAGACGCTTAAAGTAGTAAAGGAGTTTTGCTATTTGGGGAGCAAAATAACTGATGATGGTCGAAGTAGAGAGGATATAAAATGTAGACTGGCAATGGTAAGGACAGCGTTTCTGAAGAAGAGAAATTTGTTAACATCGAGTATAGATTTAAGTGTCAGGAAGTCATTTCTGAAAGTATTTGTATGGAGTGTAGCCATGTATGGAAGTGAAACATGGACAGTAAATAGTTTGGACAATAAGAGAATAGAAGCTTTCGAAATGTGGTGCTACAGAAGAATGCTGAAGATGAGATGGGTAGATCACATAATTAATGAGGAAGTATTGAATAGGATTGGGGAGAAGAGAAGTTTGTGGCACAACTTGACCAGAAGAAGGGATCGGTTGGTAGGACATGTTCTGAGGCATCAAGGGATCACCAATTTAGTATTGGAGGGCAGCGTGGAGGGTAAAAATCGTAGGGGGAGACCAAGAGATGAATACACTAAGCAGATTCAGAAGGATTTAGGTTGCAGTAGGTACTGGGAGATGAAGAAGCTTGCACAGGATAGAGTAGCATGGAGAGCTGCATCAAACCAGTCTCAGGACTGAAGACCACAACAACAGCAACAACAACACACACACATATATATATATATATATATATATATATATATATATATATATATATATATACACTCCTGGAAATTGAAATAAGAACACCGTGAATTCATTGTCCCAGGAAGGGGAAACTTTATTGACACATTCCTGGGGTCAGATACATCACATGATCACACTGACAGAACCACAGGCACATAGACACAGGCAACAGAGCATGCACAATGTCGGCACTATTACAGTGTATATCCACCTTTCGCAGCAATGCAGGCTGCTATTCTCCCATGGAGACGATCGTAGAGATGCTGGATGTAGTCCTGTGGAACGGCTTGCCATGCCATTTCCACCTGGCGCCTCAGTTGGACCAGCGTTCGTGCTGGACGTGCAGACCGCGTGAGACGACGCTTCATCCAGTCCCAAACATGCTCAATGGGGGACAGATCCGGAGATCTTGCTGGCCAGGGTAGTTGGCTTACACCTTCTAGAGCACGTTGGGTGGCACGGGATACATGCGGACGTGCATTGTCCTGTTGGAACAGCAAGTTCCCTTGCCGGTCTAGGAATGGTAGAACGATGGGTTCGATGACGGTTTGGATCTACCGTGCACTATTCAGTGTCCCCTCGACGATCACCAGTGGTGTACGGCCAGTGTAGGAGATCGCTCCCCACACCATGATGCCGGTTGTTGGCCCTGTGTGCCTCGGTCGTATGCAGTCCTGATTGTGGCGCTCACCTGCACGGCGCCAAACACGCATACGACCATCATTGGCACCAAGGCAGAAGCGACTCTCATCGCTGAAGACGACACGTCTCCATTCGTCCCTCCATTCACGCCTGTCGCGACACCACTGGAGGCGGGCTGCATGATATTGGGGCGTGAGCGGAAGACGGCCTAACGGTGTGCGGGACCGTAGCCCAGCTTCATGGAGACGGTTGCGAATGGTCCTCGCCGATACCCCGGGGAGCAACAGTGTCCCTAATTTGCTGCGAAGTGGCGGTGCGGTCCCCTACGGCACTGCGTAGGATCCTACGGTCTTGGCGTGCATCCGTGCGTCGCTGCGGTCCGGTCCCAGGTCGACGGGCACGTGCACCTTCCGCCGACCACTGGCGACAACATCGATGTACTGTGGAGACCTCACGCCCCACGTGTTGAGCAATTCGGCGGTACGTCCAGCCGGCCTCCCGCATGCCCACTATACGCCCTCGCTCAAAGTCCGTCAGCTGCACATACGGTTCACGTCCACGCTGTCGCGGCATGCTACCAGTGTTAAAGACTGCGATGGAGCTCCGTATGCCACGGCAAACTGGCTGACACTGACGGCGGCGGTGCACAAATGCTGCGCAGCTAGCGCCATTCGACGGAGAACACCGCGGTTCCTGGTGTGTCCGCTGTGCCGTGCGTGTGATCATTGCTTGTACAGCCCTCTCGGAGTGTCCGGAGCAAGTATGGTGGGTCTGACACACCGGTGTCAATGTGTTCTTTTTTCCATTTCCAGGAGTGTATATATATATATATATATATATATGACTACCCAATAGGGGCCACACAATCGCTTTTCTTCTGTAACCTTAACAGTATTTACCGAACCCTTTACATTTTCGTAAGCTTTGTACATGAACATAGAAGTTGCTATTCCCCGATGAATTCATCTCCAAATGACTTCATTCCATTCTTTGATTTTTGGAATGTCGCATATTAGCTACCATTTCAGTACACACGGTTAAACCAAAATAGCAGGGTATTCTGTAATTTGTTTTGACACTTCAATTATGGTGATAAAGTATTATGATGATAAAGCTTTCCTTGTTTTCATCTTATGCCCTATCGTCAGAATCTACGCTACATTGAAATAAAAAAAATCGGCGTTACGCTAGAAGTAGCTAATGAAACTCGCAAGTTAACTGATCAGAATGAATATGACATAATTTGAATGTCAGTGAAACATATATAAAAGACATTTCAACAGATTTTTTTCAGAAATGAAACAGTTTTGTTCTTACATTTGCGGAGACCTGCATCAAGCCATTCATCAGGCTGAATAATGTAACAACAGCAGCATATGATACTTGCAGGTCCGAAAGAGGCCACTTTATAATTCTTCATGACTAAAGTGATACGTTCAGTTGGTCGTTTGTCCTGCCAAAATCTGCGATTCCGATTACCTCAAACTAACGCATTTCCTGAGACGAGGTACTTTGTAATATCTCTTTATATTCGATGAATTATTCTGATACAATTCTACCCTTGAATGACGTTTACTAATTTTCTATCTTCATACTCGCAGAATCCATGTGCAAAATGGTTTCATACAATAGCTATGCCATGAGCGCATAATTATTCTTTGTAGGACTCTCTCTGGTGTTTGTTAGGAAAAAAAGCTTCCGAGATTGTCTTCGTGCCGATTAGCTTGAGCTTTGTTTTGAATAACTGTAATCTGATTATTGAGATTTATCACAGAAGATAACTGATACGAACTGTACGATTAAAAAGGAAATATATATAGATTGCTCCTTCTTACAAAAGGTGTGTATTTGACATTTGAGAATTAATGATATTTATCGATATTTTGCGTAGTTGTTAATCAGAAGGGAACTTCCGAAAGACTGGATACGAACCTGCATTTAGTAATCCAAGAGCTCCATTACTTCTTCGGAAGGTTAAACTTCATCAAAGCCAAATATCCGCTTGATCTGAGGTTTCCCGACTGGTTATACAACGCTCCCAAAATTACGAGGCATTTTATTTGTACAGATTAGCAGACTGCCGCAAAGCACGAGCCTGCAGAGAAGAAGAATCATCGCCTGATTTCATTCTAACAAATAAAATTTCAGAATCATTTTGAGTGACTGAGCTATGACTGTGTTTCCTATAATGAATGATTGATTGCTCGAACGAATTGAGAGCTACAGAATTACGTAAATAGGAGGAAAAATTACAACTTGATGGGACGCTTCTTAGTCCTGCAGTCAGCCAGTTGCACAGGACGACATCCCGACGGCAGCGCCATCGGCACGATGAGGACATAAGCGCCGCGCCGCCTGTTCGCGGCCCAGTTGAAGACCAGCCAGTTCTGCGGTTCTACAGCAGAGACTTCAAGAATAGCATCAAGACTAGTGTCTACTGTGTGGCATTGTCTATACTGAGGAGATTTATTATGTTGTGTGTCCCCCTTTGATTGCGAAAAATCTGTTTAACACAAAGTTAAGTATTGTAATCATTTCCTTTTGTAATAAATTTTACTAATACGATTTGCTCAAATTGTGGTCTAGCGATCCGAGAAAGCAGGTTTCCTAGGCACCCCATATTTGATGAGCAGGCAGAATACAACATTGCGGATGTCTGCTACCTGATGCATTGCAAAGTTGCTGTCATAGATACTTAGCCCATATAGCTGCAAATTTTTTGCTATAGTTCTTTAGGTTTCTGCTTCAGAAGTAAGAAAGCATTTTTTTTAACTGTCCGACCATGTTGTTGGCCAAAGCTCTGAATCTTTGTTCGACATTTATGAAATACCTATTAAGATTATGTGACTTCCCATGCGTAGGCTTTGTAGACGAAGTCACTAACGTACGCTGATGTGGTGTGTTCGAACTGAAGGTAACCGGTTCGAATAATGGCTGTAGAAAAGATGTTAGTCAAGAGCATTTGGTCGACAAAGTGGAGAGGAGTCGAGTCTTGAAGTTACTGATCACCAGTCTTTGAGAGAAATCCGGAATTAAATACTAAAGCTATCCGTAGTGCCTCGTGGAGTAAAAGATGGTCAATGAAAACCCGTCCTTCGGAGGGGAATGACTGATTTTCTTCGAGAGTATTGATCTACACACATCAAACAATGTCTTGCATCATCCCTGTTCCCAGAACTCCTGAAGAGAGCCGTTGCCTGTGGATTTTGTATCACAGACACAGTGCCTTTGACTGTTCAGAGATGTTACTAAAGCATGCATGAGCAGCGCCTATTAGACGGTCGGAGTCCGAGAGCCGATCAGTTCCAGTCATTCCACTAGGAAGGAGGTACACGGCTCGTGTTATCTGTAGTTCAACCATGCCTAGGCGGTCAATAGCGCGGTTCGATCGCGTCCGCATTGCTACATTGTGCCAGGAATGTTGTAAGGTGTCAGGCAAATCCAACACCTTCCATGAAAATCCTGACATGATAGCAAATCCGACAGTATGTCACATAGTTCCGAATAAATCCTGACATTAAATTAACCAAAGTAATACAACTAAGGAGTGAGCAAATGGAATACCACAGACTAACACAAGAACGCCTAAATGCGTGTCATACCTTCCCACCGTGAAACAGACGCAGTTCTCAGGGGAGAAACGAGAACAGAAGCCGAGAGCAGAATCGTGTAGGCTAGGAGGCCCTACGATAAGGGACGGACACCCACGTCTCCAGCTGACCGCCAGGACCACCCCCCAGCCCATGTTAAAAGTTAGAGCCCTCCAGAAGAACAGTATAGATCTTACGATAACACTAAAAGAGTCACACCAGCTGCAAGTTTTAGCGTGAGACTTTTTCGCGTCTCTGTTACGTAGCAAACATTAAAAACATTGCCCCATCACGAAAAGTATAGCGTTTCTCGTTGGATAGACAGAATTTTTGTAGGCGGAGCTTAAGGTTAACATTGAGACCCCGATTGGTCAGTTGAAAACACAGCCAGATAGCTTTTTTTAAACCAACTTCGGTAAATTGTAGTAAGGAGAAGTTAGAGAGAGTTGCTACCGAGACGGCGAGATGCGTGGAGTTGCGCTGCCCGCCATCCCCTAACGCTGCCTAAACACCGACAAGGTAATGAATACACGCGATGCCGCATTTTTGAGCGCATAAGGCTTCACTCAGAACAGCAGAAGTCTCATCTGTTTCATCCCCTTTTAATGTAATACTAGTGTCGATCGTCAATTAAAGCTCATGGTATTCACATTTGCTACTAGAAGTTAAAATCTGAAACGCGATGATTTTTATGTTATATAATTATTGAGAAGCCACACCAGCCACTGTAATTTACGACAAGTTAAATAAGTAATTAAAGATAATTGAGGATCACTGTAGACCATTTTGATAGTTTTCTCTTTTTATGAAACTTAACTTAAACCTAGATTATAGATGTGATATGGCATAGGTCATCCTTCGATCCATTGTAGAACTTGGAAACCCATTCAGGGAATATTCGTTCACATTTTTGTTGAACGCAGTTAATTTTTATCATCCTGTATTAAAATATTTCCTTTTATGAATATTGCAATTTATAAACAATGTTTTGTGTGTAGAATAAAATTTCCAATGGTAAATTTAACTGCTTTTTCGACGTTATTTTACCAGCTAACTAAAAAAATGAAAGCCTTGAACCCCTTCCACTAAATTTAGTTAGTATTAAGATTCTTTTACAGGGAGTGCAGTGGAGCTGACGCTGAAATCATTAAGTATTTAGTTATATCATCGCTAGTCTCACTGAACTCTTCTGAACTCTACATGTCATGTGTGGTCTGGCGTCTCCTTACCAGCAACAGGTCCCAGGTTCAAACTAGTCAATTCCCTAAAAAACACGCTCAGAGCGTCGTTGCGCGAAAGTGGTAGGGAGACACGACTTAGAACAAACAGACACCACGCAGAATGTTAGAAGGTCTCTCAGCAAGGGAAGTATCCAGGCGTTTTGGAGTGAACCAAAGCGATGTTGTTCGGACATGGAGGAGAAACAGAGATACAGGAACTGTCGATGGCATGCCTCACTCAGGCCGTTAAAGGGCTACGACTGCAGGGGATGACTACTACCTAAGGATTATGACTCGGAGGAACCCTGACAGCAACGCCACCATGTTCAATAATACTTGTCGTGCAGGAACTGGACGTCGTGTTACTACTCAAACTATGCGCAGTTAGCTGCATTATGTGCAACTTCTCTCCCGACGTCCATGGCGAGGCCCATCTATGCAACCACGACACCATGCAGCGCTGTACAGATGGGCCCAACAACATACTGAATGGACCGCTCCGGATTGACATCACGTTCTCTTCACCGATGAGTGTCGCATATGCCTTTAACAGACAATGGTCGGAGACGTGTCTGGAGGCAACCCAGTTAGGCTGAACGCCTTAGACACACCGTCCAGTGAGTGGAGCAGGTGTAGGTTCCCTACTGTTGTGGGGTGGTATCATGTGGGGCCGACGTACGCCACTGGTGGTCATGGAAGGCCCCGTAACGGCTGTGCGATACGTGAATGCCATCCTCCCACCGATAGTGCAATCATATCGGCAGCATATAGGCGAGGCATTCGTCTTCATGGACGATAATTCGCGCCACCATCGTGCACATCTTGTGAATGACTTCCTTCAGGATAACGACATCACTCGACTAGAGTGGCCAGCATGTTCTCCAGATATGAACCCTATCGAACATGCCTGGGATAGATAGAAAAGGGCTGTTTACGGACGACGTGACCCAGCAACCTCTCTGAGGAATCTACTCCGAATCGTCATTGAGGAGTGGGACAATCAGGACCAACAGTGTCTTGATGAACTTGTGTATAGTATGTCACGATGAATACAGACATGCATAATGCAAGAGGACGTGCTACTGGGTATTAGAGATATCGGTGTGTACGGCAATCTGGACCACCACCTCCGAAGGTCTCGCTGTACGGTGGTACAACATGCAATGTGTGGTGTCCATGAACAATAAAAAGGGCGGTAGAGATGTTTATATTGATCTCTATCCCAATTTTCTGTGCAGGTTCCGGAACTCACGGAACCGAGATGATGCAAAACTGTTTCTGATGTGTGTGTATTCGTTCGCTAGTTTCATCCTCTCCCTTTCTATTACCTGCAACAGCATAAACGCAGCGCTATGCTGGACACGCGGGATTGATAGCCACACCCAGGATACTGTCACAGACTTGAACTTCACGTGTATAAGCATAGCGCATCACATCTAACAGGAAGCGACTCAAAGCAAGCAGAGACGAAGTTACGGCAGAAATAAAAAGAGGAATCATGCTTCCTAGAAGGATGACACGAACGTAAATGGGAATCCGCAGAAAGACGAAATATAATATATTATTCCCTGTACTTGTACGTGAGAAGACTGCCTTAGGGAACACTACCATGTGTCAACTTGACTCAGTGTTGTCATGAACAAGTCCAAACCCGATACCTCCATTATGCGAATCTGTCACACATCGACCCCGAACCATCTTGCAGAACTGAAACAATACAATCAACTGGCCTCTATATTGCCATAACTGACATCGGAAGATGAGGTTCGTATGGCTCCCTTCTACCCGTACCACCTACAGTGCTTCAAAGCGACCAGCCCGCTGTTTTAATGAGGGTAGTGTTATCTTGAACTTTCATTTAGTTACTGTATTACTTGAGGAAACAGAATTGCACGAGTTTCTAATAAAATTGGTGAACCGGTAACAGTCTGAGTAATAAATACACGGTGTCCACTGAAGTAGGCCTTGATTTCTAACTTAAAATTCTCGAAAACTAAGATCGACAGACGAGTGCACGAGAAGGTATGTTTATTTTAGAAGCTTTAAGAATTTTATACAGAAGTTTCGAAATAGTTCGAAAAGCTGCTAATAGACGGCGCTGTACGCGGTGCAAGTTGTATGCTAGCAGCGTCATAATTAAACTCTTCTTCTGCCACATGTCTTCACAATGTTTAGCCGTTCGGGGAAGCTGTTCGGTCTTAGGCGCCTTGCCATGGTTCGTGCAGCTCCACCCATCGGAGGTTCGAGTCCTCCCTCGAGCATGTGAGTGTGTTGTCCTTAGCGTAAGTTAGTTTAAGTTACATTAAGTAGTGTGTAGGCCTAGGTACCGATGACCTCAGCAGTTTGATCCCATAGGAACTTTCCACGAATTTTCCAGAATGTCGACCACTCACAATACGGAGGTGCGGGAAAGTTTAATGAAGTTTGCCGTCAGATGCTACAGCGTCTCAACGGAAATGGATTCAGGTGCCACGCAAATCGCTGATTCAAACTCATCCAGGGTGGTGGGATGGTTCCGGTAGACACTGTCTTTCAAGGAGTGGCCGAGCGGTCCTAGGCGATTCAATCTGGAACCGCGCGACTGTTAGGGTCGCAGGTTCGAATCCTGCCTCGGGCATGGACGCGTGTGATGTCCTTAGGTTAGTTAGGTTTAAGTAGTTCTAGGGGTCTGATGACCTCTGATGTTAAGTCCCATAGTGCTCAGAGCCATTTGAACCATTTGACGTGTCTTTCAATGTAACCCACACACAGATATCACAATGAGTCAGATAAGGCGGATATAGAGAGGGATCAATCCCTGCGCCCGTAAATTTGCAGTATTCCAACGCAATAGCTCCATTCCCGAAGTATTAATGCAGAAAGCGGAGCCCTTATTCGTTGCGATGTGATCCGACTCCTCATACTGCATCAAGCACTCGGTGTGACGATGATTTGTTCGAAAGTTGCTACGTAATGTTCACTGGTGACCGTTTCTCACTTGAAAAAATGACCAATAATGCGTGTTATGCATACCGCAGCCTAAACAGAAAATTTGGGAAAATACAGTAGTTTCTCTTCACGCAAAATGAGGGTTTTCAGAACCCCAAAATCGTCAGTTTTGTTTGTTCACCACTCCATTCAGGAAGTAATGTGCTTCATCTGTCAACCTGACGAAATGAACATCAAATTCTTCATTGTCAGTCTTCGTGTGAATCTAGTTCGTGAAGTGAGCACTCGAATGGCTGGTCGCTTTCGTTCCTTTTGGTGCATTAAATCATATTTCAAAACAACGCTTTGTTGCCTTAGGACTGTGTTCTAACTTTTGGTGTTGCAGCACAAGAAAAACATTTTGTTCAACTGGAATATATGATTTGAACCTCTTCCTCCGTTACGCTAAGCTTTCATATTTCAGCGGTGGAACTGCTGTATAAAACTCTTACTGTTTTAGGAATAAACATACCGTTTGTTGCACTCGCATCCCTAGATCTTAATTTTAGTGCTATTTAATTTTGAAATCAGGGTCTCCTTCCTGGTCACCCTGAACGTAAAACGCCCATATCACTTCGCAGATCAGTGCAGTTATTTCTAATATAATTACACAAAAAGTAGATGCACTGCAACAATATCCTTACAGTGACCACTGAAGACGAGAGTGAAATGGAACGACCGTCGGCAGCCTTTAAGAGCGGCGCCTACAGCCCAGTACTCTAATGTATTTTAGTTTTCCACCAACTGTCTTTGAGACTCCAGCAAAACCGTGCTCATTACGGTGAAAATTGAAATGCTTTGAAATGAGGCACACGGAAAGTAAAACACGGCGGCTGGTACTTGAGACATCCGGCTCCTGTTAGGTGTGCCTATTCAAGATCGTCGACGGCGGGAAAGCTGCACAGTGGGAGGTGGAAAAGGCGCAGGTTTTGTAACGTAGCTCGGTACTCGTCCCTGACTTGCCCTGCCGCAGCGCCGGCTGTTGCGTCGTCCTGTTTCGTTTCGTCACACGCACAGCTGAGGAGACGCACTGCGCTCTGCCCCCTCCGGCGGTCAGGTTAATGTGTCGCTCCAGGGAGAGGCCTTGAGCTGGAGGTGACCAAACCAGGATTTTGCACGCTGATGAGAGAACGGCCATTTGCTTTCATCGAGCGTCCCCTCAGGGAGCATTTACCACTCGGCGAGACTAAAACAGGGCGTAATAACTCGCGGTCCAAAAGTTGACGCTGTTGCGTAAACAGTTCCAAATGGCACAAATGAAATAATGAAATGCTAAATGGCGTTTCTGACGCTGCGTATTTTGTTGACACAATAAACTTGCTTGTGACAGGTCTATCAATGTTAACTGTTAAATAAATATTCTGCAAGTACAATGAGACGATCCGTCTCCTAAAGAAAGTAGCTACTGCTAAAATCTCCATTGCGTAACAGGGGATGAATTTGCAGCGTGAAGTTCACGAACGTGTTACTGATTCCTCATACGTTAACTGCAGTAGCTGCATAGATGAATAATTTTTTCTTATCTTCTAAGTGCCTTTGACTGAGATAAGATGCTTATCTGGACATCATGGATGTAAAAAGTTTATAGTGACATCAAAACAAGTTGAACAGGAGCACTGCGGACGAAAAAAATAGAAAGATGAGTTTCCAAAACGAATAACTTTGGAAAACTTCTTACGATGATTCTATACCTCACAGCATATTCTATCCTAACTAGAGTTTTATGGGTTCCGCGAATCATTCTTCAATCATACTTCATACAAGACCACAAGGAACTGTTTCCTCTGGTTGCCAGACATGATACTTCAGTCCCTGGTTATTGCACTGGGCTTGCACACGTGAAAAGGACTACAGCTATGCTCTGGTGGCAGTGTCGGGAAGTTTCGGAAACAATAGATGATCAGATTTTGATAAGTGTATGTCTTTCATTGAACACTTAGTATAGTGTTTTACTAGGCGTCAAAAATGTGGAAGACAGCGCCACTCCTAGCCATTCCTAGCACCGAGTTATCCTACTTTCTTGCACAGTAAAATGATTTGTGGTTAATGTTGTATGTCCTTATACTGCCTTCTTGCATTGTAATTTTCAGAATGTATACCTTACATAAGCCAACGGCCTTGCCGCAGTGTTAACACCGGTTCCCGTCTGATCAAGGAAGTTAAGCGTTGTCGGACTGGGCTAGTACTTGGATGGGTGACCATCCGGTCTGCCGAGTGCCGTTGGCAAGCGTGGTGCACTCAGCCCTTATGAGGGAAACTGAGGAGCTACTAGATTGAGAAGTGGCTGCTCAGGTCTCGTAAACTGACATACGGCCGAGAAAGCAGTGTGCTGACCACATGCCCCTCCATATCCGCATCCAGTGACGCCTGTGGTCTGAGGATGACACGGCGGCCGGTCGGTACCATTTGGCCTTCCAAGGTCTGTTCGGACGACGTATAGTTTTCTATGCGTTACTCGATGATAACAGAAGCCATTTACAGAAAAACTAACTTCACGCTTTTTAGGTTCTGTAAAATAATTATAACAGGAAATCGTTAGCGCGTTCTCCCTTGACCTATGCTCTAATCTTAAATGAAAATTCTACACCCTGAGATTACGGAAAACTTTATGTTTGTTTACCATTAACTTGCGGCTGGGATACTGTCTTATACAGTGCTTACTACAAAGCCATGTTAGAAGCAATGGGTGCTATGTATATCGGTCTCCCGTTACATTTAGGATGCTAAGAAGCAGTCTGGAAAGCTTAGAAGAGTTTTGCTGGTAGACTGTGCTGAGCAATAACTTTTAAGAAAAAACTTCGATAAGTTCCACCGTTTCTGAGATAATTAGCATTCAAATCAGGCCGTTGGGTCCACCAGATACGCCGGCGCGGTAGCTCAGTGCGTTGGGTCAAAGGATTAGCTGCCGTCTGCAATAAAAAAAATTGAGTCAATGGATCAACGACGAATTTGAACGACCGTCGTGGGACATCCGATCCGAACAAGTACAACGACCAGTAACGAACAAAATGAGTTCAATTTAAAAAATACAATTAGCGTCAGCAGTTCCCGTAATGTAGAAGATGACAGCGTACGAGACCGTTCAGACACTGCCTAAGGTTCGATTCGTATTACCGTACCGTGACCAGGTCACCCTCTCTTGTTCGGTTTTAGGAAGCCAAACGAAAGACACGACCGGCGACACAGTCTCTGGTGGGTCGCTTGAATTTGCACGCACAGCGGCATGATTGACTATTTTCAGTGATAATTAAGTCGGAAACTGCAACGTATAGAATTTTTTTCTTCACAATTATTTTTCAGTACAACCTACCATGCAACACGCCTGCAGGCTTTTCAGACTGTTTCTCATCACCATGTACAATGATTATTTTCATGTGTTTTACAACTTTAACGTACTGTGCACTTCGAGTAGTGTTAACAAACAAATCGCTGTCATAGAACAAACGACCCATATCCCAACAAGTATTTGTTTGTCGTCATGTATTTATATGAATTATTTTCCTAGTTTTCACCAGTGAGACCTCCTGTAAGAAAATGGGGCAGTTTGAAAGATTCTGTATTATGAGACCTATAAGGTTTATGACTTATTAAGCAGGATTTTATCTCTTTACAGTGAGCTCAACGGCGTGTTTCATAATATAATGGTGGCAGGTCTTCTCTTATAAGACTGACTGGAGGTATACATTGGCTGAAATGTCAGTATATCGCAAGCCGCCAGCACCAATGTTCTATTCAATCATAAATCTTGCAATCAAACAATCTAGGCAGTCTTAAGTTCCGCAGTTGGTAAGCATTCTACTGTAAATAGTAATTATGTTCTTCCTTGCCGACCCTTGAAGAATATACGAGGGCGTGTGAAAACTTTTAAGACGTTTAAATAAAACAAATGTTGTTAACATTCTACATCATTTTTCTGTCTACTTATTTATAATCCTCTTCCGCTGTGGGACTTCCGACTGTAGTGTGTAACACAACTATGTCGGTGCGTGAGAAGCAGCGTACTATAAACGAGTTTAGAATTGGAAGAGTTCGTCCATACATGGAGCACCTTTTCCTTCGGCGTGACACTGCCAGACCACGCAAGAACACTGCAACATCTGCAAAAATCCGACTCCTTGGGATCACAGCTATCTATCGTTCTCCATACAGTCCCGACTTGGCCACATCAGATTTTCATCTGTTTGCAAAGCTTGAGGACTTCTCCTTCATAGTGATGAAGCGGTGGAAGTAGAGATGAGTTGTGGCTCCATCAACAAAATCGACCGGCATGACACAGAATGTTGCACGGAGCACATTACTTGGACTGGGACGGTAGGCGCAGATGTGAAGGGATTACGATGTTGTTGGTACAAAATATAGCGATATTCCCTTGTCGTGATCAAATGTGTTAGACTGGAATCTTGACGACGAGTAGGCCAGCTATTCCCACTTTTCCCACGGACTCCAATGTCGAGCCACTCTCACATCCGAATGCCCACAAATCTGGATATTGCACAATTCAGCAAAGGAAGATTCACAATGAGATCCCTATCTTCCAGGTGCTGATAACGTTTTCTCATACGAGTGCGCAGCATTTCTCTGTCCTTGAGTGATAATTCAACGTCTAGCGCTATTCACAAGTATTACATACCCGGTCAGGTATAGTAAAAGCACTAAACACAAACAGCACTAATGCCTTCTGGTGGTCGTTCTACTTGTCACAGAGAATTACAACTCTGACATTCACATATCTGGCGATGTTGGGTATGTGTACGAGGCTACATTGGCATCAGACAACGTCTCCTGGATGCTTCTCTTTTTGTTAGGAAGTATATTTACATTCTGGGATTTGGTGTGTAATATATGTATCGTTATTAGGCCAGCTTAATGCCGGGAGCCTGAACCGTACAGACCCTTTCCTCGCACACGACCGCCGTGCCCTGCAGACAGATGTCTGCCGGGCCGCGCAGCCAGCCGCGGACGCTGACCTGGAAACGGAGCTAATCCGCATGCAGCTGAGCACACACGCGGCCACAAAGAGCGAGACCTCCCCTAACAAAAGCGCTGTGTCGAGAGCCGTCACGCTTGTCGCGTCTAACTCGCTGACGAGTGTCCGCATCCTAAAAGAGGCGCCGGCGCGACGTCTCCACCACTCCTGTGTGCTCTCGCCTCGACTTGGAGAGAGCCACTATTCTGAAGGATTTGCTAATTTCATTTCGCGTGCAGGCTTACACCGTCTCTGCTCTCAGTCACAAGGCAGAATAGTAATACTCTCCAGTTTCTATTGGCAAGGTCTTGTGAAATGGAATTTGCAGTCATCGATTATATGTGACAGAGTTAAAACCGGTGCTATTGGTTCCGAATTAAAACCTAGACAATAGGAATGTTATTACGATGTAAGTAACCACTTTTACATTCTCGATATTTTTTTGACATCGGTGCCCCATTGCGGACGGTTAACAAAGGTACGAGCATATGGAATGGGCTCTCAGATATTTGAGTGGTTTGAAGACTTTGTAAGAGGTCCGAGCAGATGTAATTTCGATGTATTGCTCACGCGCTGCCTGCGATATGCAAGGTATAAGAGAATCTCAGACCAGAGAGCAGTGTTGACTGCAGTAGGAACTGTGTAGCTGTAGGAGTAAGTTGTTGCTAGCGAGCAGTCTGGTCTGGTCTGGTGCATCGTGTTGGCTGGGCCGGTCGTGGTGCAGCGATGCCGGAGCCTGAGCATAATTGTATAAGGTAAAAAGCAGCCTCGCGCATATGTAGTAATGTTATCTCAAGTCCCATGTAAATGTTCTTGTAAATGTTCTAAAAATCTCCTAATAATAATCTTTCTCATAAAAAGTAACTTTTAACAACCATTCATTTCCATTTAAAGAATTTACTAATTTCTCCAATCCATGATCATCCCGATTATTGCAAAAGAAAAATCAGTTATTTCCTTTCATAAATGACGAATCTATCGGCCAGCATTGCACAGGGCTGTGCCAGAAAAATTTATTGTAAGAGTAGATATATATGCGTTATCCGGCGACTTCAATGAGGTAAGAATTTTTCTTTTTTATTCAGAATGATCTTTCAGGGCCATGACGCAGCACTGCTGACGTCCAAAATTTACCAGGTTAAAGTCACAGTCAATTATTGAAAAGTTATAAGTGAGCGACAATTTAATTGAGAGGTTAGTTACATTATGTTATTACCAGGTTACTGAATTTATTTTTTGTTGGGACATTACACTGAATGTGAACGACATAATTATAATTGTTACTGTTGACAAGTTTAGGAATTTTTCTGTTTTGAGGTTACACTAAAATGTGAAAGAATTTTGTGGGGAGGTTACAACTTCTTAAGTAATAGAACCTAGTGCGTCGTGCTCGTGGGCGAGCGTTCATCAGAGACAAGGCTGCCGTCAGGAGTGCCTCAGGGAAATATACTACCGTTCTTCGTCACTATGTACGTAAATGATCTGACGGACAGGGTAAACCTCGATTTGCGGCTGTTTTCTGATGACGCTGTTGAGTGCGGAAAGGTGTCGTCGTTAAGTAACTGAAGGATACAACATGACTTGGACAATATTTCTATTTGGTATGACGAATGGCAGCTTGCTCTACTTGTACAAAAATGTAAGTTAATGCATATGAATAAGAAAAACAAAAGGTAATGTTCGAGTACAGCATTGGTAGGTGGTGCTTGACACAATCATATCGATTAAACAGCTAGGTGCTATGGTGCAAAGTGGTATGAAGTAGAACAAGCACTTAAGGACGGTAGTAGGGAAAGCGAACAGTCGAGTTAGGTTTATTGGGAGTATTTTAGGGAAGTGTAATTCATTTATAAAGAAGACCGTGTATAGAACACTAGTGCAACACATTCTTGAGTGAAGATAGAGTGTGTAAGATCCTCATTAGGTCGGATTAAAGAAACACATGGAAGCAATTCAGAGGCGTGCTGCTAGATTCATTAGGGCAGATCAACAAGTGAGTGTTACGGAGATGCTTCATCAACTGAAATAGGAATACCTGCAGGGAAGACAACATTATTTTCGGTAGGCACTGTTGAGAAGATTTAAAGAACTGATATTTAAAGAAGAATTCTGAAATATTATACTGCCACCGACGTACATTTCGAGTAAAGACCACGAAAAAAAGATAGTCGAAGCAAGCCATGTAGACAGTCGTTGTACCCTCGCTGTATTTGCAAGTGGAACAGGAAAGGAAGTGATTAGTATGGAACAAGGTACCCTCCGCGATGCCCCATACAGTGGCTTGCGGAATAGGTATGTAAGAGCAGATGCAGAAGTTCCTCTTCTTTTTGCGTTACGGTCACGTCATTGACTGAATTTTCTTCTTCTCCAGCCAGAACCTTTTCCTCCATTCTCTTCTGTTCTCCCGCTTTCCGAGAGCTGCAGTACCCTCTTCTGTCGCCCTTTCTACTAGTGACTCTCGATGCTTTTCCTGTATGCTTGTCTGTTGTTCATTTGATCCCCTATTCAGACCAGTTATTCCTTTTGTTCAATGAATCTCTTGGTTTCTACATTTCCTCACGTTTTTCCTGTTATTTCCTATACTCTTTCCTACATTCTACCTATATCTGTCCTGATCTACATGGTTGCAAATCTTGCCATTGTCAGCGTGATTTCTCCTGATACTGTCCTCATGTTGCAGTATAGATGTCTCTAGGCCTCGGCATTCCTCTCTAACCACATCTTTTCGGGCGCAATACTTTGTCAGTATTTCTCTCGCTTCTTTTTATAGTTATCCTACACCGTATCTTCCTAGTGTTGTCGTCTCAGCCGCTTGTAATACTGCATTCTTCACCGTAGCCCTGTTACGCAGGATTTTTGCGTCTGCAGACATGTTGAAATCAAATGATCGTGTGTGGTATTGCTGGCCTGGGATCCGCACCTGGGGAATTTCGTCTGTAGAGTTGCCAGTATTTTCATTTGAAGCCACATTTGGCGACATGCTTGTTGATGCTGATGAAATAATGACGAAGCCAACTCAACGCCCAGTCGCAAAGCGGAGAAGTTCTGCAACACGGTATGGAATCGAACTGGGATCCATTGGGTGGCAGGCAGATGCACTGACCATTCGGCTAAGGGGATGGATACATCTCTGGTTGGTGTTTATCTGGTAATAAATATGCAACCAGTCCCTTTTTTACGATTTATTCAACCATGAACATGTTTTCGAATCACTGCAGGCTCATCATCTGAAAAAATCGTTAAAAAAAGCGACTGGTTGCATATTTATTACCAGATAAACGCCAGTTCAAATCACAATCGCAGTTTGTCATCCACAATGGATATACTGAAAGTATCTCTGGTTGTACACAAGGTGACATATTTTTCATTCTCTCCAATGTTTCCTCATTGCTTCTATTACTTATTCTCCCAGATATGTAAATTTGTCCACCTTTTGGAGATTGACTTTTGGAATTTTGCTACTTCCAGTGGTATTAAGTGTCCTTGTCTTGTTGTAGAAGATACAGAGTCCCATCCATTTGGCTGTCTTGCTTAGGTTGTCGATTTATTTCTTTGCATCTTCATCTGTTTCACTTACTGTCTCTATGTCGTCCGCAGAGGCGATGTAGTCCACTTGCGCCCTGTTTTCCTTTTTGTTCTTTGATGTTCCCACTTTCTCTTTTATTTCTCCTGTCTGATCACTTCACCTAGTGCTATATTGAACAGAACTTGTGGCAACACATCTCCGTTTGACACCAGTCTCCACCTCAAACTCTGCCGTAGCGCTCCTCTGAATCTTACCTTTGTCTTTATATCTGTCAGACTTTCCGCTGTTAGTTCTCATGTACACCCCTCTACTCCTTTGTTCTTCTGGATCTTTTGAAAAGTCTGTCTGTCGATGGTGCCATATGCCTTCGTGAAGCCCACGAGGGTTATTCGCGCTATGTCTTTTAGGGTCCAGCGTTACATGAATTGCCGCAGGGTAAATATCTGTTCAGTGATTGCAGCCTCCAACTTTACTTTTGATCTGTTGTACTGTTGTCTTCAGGAAGTTTCGGGAGCTACTTTTAGCCAACAGTATTCCTCTATAGCAATTTGCATCTTTATTGTCCCCCTTCTTATGAACTAGCACTATGATCACATGCTTAGATCCTTCTGGTAATTTCTTTGTCCCAAAAATCTGTCAGATAAACTTGGCCATGTTGTCTACCGCTTTCTCAACCTCCTTAGTTTATCATCTCGGCAGCTGTCCCGTATTCTCCGGGTTGCTTATGGCCTGAGCGACTTCTTTTTTGTTGTAAGTCGTCAGCGACTATCTATCGTCTGAGACAACTGAAGTTTTTGTATTAAAGAGCTGAGTTTTTTGTGTAAACCGCCATAAATAAAAAGAGAAACAAATTGTAAATAGCTAGATTTTGAGTTGATATCATTAAATTGAAATTAAAAGAGAGAAAATATATCATTAAATTGAAATTAAAAGAGAGAAAATATTACTCGTAATCTACTTGAGGGCAAGAACAACTTAGTTTATGGCGTACAAAATTCTGAAATCTTTCCGAGTAGTGTGTTGTATTGCGCACATGAGAAACTTGCCGGCCGAACTGGCCGTGCGGTTAAAGGCGCTGCAGTCTGGAACCGCAAGACCGCTACGGTCGCAGGTTCGAATCCTGCCTCGGGCATGGATGTTTGTGATGTCCTTAGGTTAGTTAGGTTTAACTAGTTCTAAGTTCTAGGGGACTAATGACCTCAGCAGTTGAGTCCCATAGTGCTCAGAGCCATTTTTTTTTTAACCAATGAGAAACTCCACGTGTGGCTTGTTGGTTGTATACCAGGCGCTGCGCCTCACGTACTACCTCAGAGATCTGTCAGTTTGTTTATGGCAGCTGTAGGGCAACGGATCAAGACATTGATAAGTTTCTGGAACCCAAACTTGGCGACAGTAAGTAGTCGTCACCCGACTTTTTCTGAAGTAACGTAAGTTACTTTAACTAGGTGATGGAGTTCATCAGC
This sequence comes from Schistocerca serialis cubense, assembly GCF_023864345.2. Taxonomy (NCBI): domain Eukaryota; kingdom Metazoa; phylum Arthropoda; class Insecta; order Orthoptera; family Acrididae; genus Schistocerca; species Schistocerca serialis. Next base: position 603,329,781 of record NC_064638.1, on the reverse strand, counting down.
GAAACAGAAGGAAAACGTAAGCTTTGGTCGTCGATTTATTCGCAATCCTGATGAGTCGAATTGCATCACTCAAGAAAGCTAAGCTTATTTAGCCTAAATCGGTAGTGAAGTGGTATAATCATCTTTGGCACCTTGGCAGTACAAATTCAGCAAGCAACCGATTATTTTCTACAACGGACCTAATACATATCTTGCCAACTACATACTTTAACCTCGATGACGACATGCCAAACGTCTGATTCTTTGGCCGGTCCTCCACGAAGCGTTCGAGATTGCTGCGCTATGAACGTTGTCTCGCCATTGTACAAGATACAGTTGAATAACCAAATATCCAGCCTAGACCTGTGGCGGTCGTTCAAACTTCGATGTTAGTGGACGCTGATTCGCAGGGGATTCGCAGGCTTGGTCGTTCGATCGCAGAGCAATGCTGAAGTCCCGTTACACCAGGGATCCGTTGCAGGAGGCTGCCTTGGGCGCCCAACTCAGCGCAGACTTTTACGGCCAGTCTGTGGAGTTTGAAATCTTCCACTTTACACATAGCAATGAAGAGTCTTAGTCCCGCAGTGAAATTAATAAACGATTTGGACACTGATGACCGTCTTGTCTCTAGTACACAGTTGGTGCTCTCCCGACTCATCCTCACCACACCATCTGATTGTCTGCTCACTCCAACGTGACTCGAATTACGTGACAGAATAAGCGTCCCCTCTCAGTGTCAAGCATGGAACCACCTTCACAAAGTGATTTGCACTAGCGACAGTACACTTAAAACAGAAACTTTGTACAAATACTCGTACACTGATTGTGCCGAATAACGAACAGTTCTCTTCATCATCATGCCAATTTATTTCCTTGATCTTGCAAAAGAACATCTACTACGGGGAAAATTATACCAATGCCTCATTTATGCTGCCTGGATCTTAATCAGCACACGTTATCGATGGATTCTATTCATACACTAGCGCAGATGGAGGTATTTGTAGTGTTAGTTCCATAAAATTGTCACTTTAGACACGTAAAATGATACAAGCTCTTTGCAGTATCCTATCACTGAGACGAAGGTTATTTAGAATTATATTCAGTACAGATAACATTACAGTTTTGATATCGTACCTGTCTTTGTGTGACGAAGTTACTCATAAAATCAAGTGGAACATCTTCATGAAAAGCAGCAGTCAAAGTAACAGCTTAATTAAGACAGTTTTTTTAAATTAACTATGCTTCGAAGTCGTTAATCGGACATTGTTTAGTACGACAGAATTTGCAGATGTCTATGGAGAACGCTTTGTATATCTTATGACGTCACAACTATACGCTGGATGTATTCCAATCTGTCTTCCTCTACAGTTTTTACTCTCTGCAGGATCCTCTAGTACCATGGAAGTTAATCCCTGATGTCTTAACAAATGTCCTATCATCCTTTCATTCCCTCTTGTCAGTGTTTTCCATATATTACTTTACCCGCCAATACTGCGGAGGTCCTTGTCAGTCTACCTAATTTTCAAGATTCGTTTGTAGCACCTGTCTCAAATGCTATGATTCTTTTCTGTTCCAGTTTTCCCACAGTCCTTGTTTCACTATCATACAGTACTGCGCTTCAAACGTACATTCTCAGAAATTTATTCCTCTAGTTAAGGTTTATGTTTCTTACAAGTAGATTTCTATTGGCCAGGATCTCCCTTTTTTACATTCCTACTCTGCTTTTTATGTCCTGATTGATCCGTCCGTCGTGGTTTATTTTGCTTTCTAGTTAGCGGAATTTCTTAACTTCATCTGCTTCGTGATAATCAATCCAGATGATAAGTTTCTCGCTGTTCTCATTTCTGCTACTTCTCATTACTTACGTCTTCCTTCCATTTACACTCAAGCCATATCCCGTACTCATTAGAATGTTCATTCCATTCAGCACTAATTCTTTTGCACCTTCTCTGTGTATAGCAGTGTCATCAGCGAATGTATAGATTGAACAGTGGGAGTAAAAGACTACATCCCTGTCTTACACCATTTTTAATCCGAGCACTTCATTCTTGGTGCTTCAGTCATATTGTCTTCTCTTGGTTCTCGTTTATATTGTATATTACCCTTCTTTCGCTACAGCTAAACCGTATGTTTCTCACAATTTCGAACATCTTACTCCATTGTACATTTTCAAACGATTTTTGCAGATCGACAGATCCTATATTGATTTTTCTTCATTCTTGCTTCCGTTATCAACCGCAACGAAAGAACTGCCTCTTTGGTGCCTTTACCTTTTCTGAAGCCAAACTGATCGTCATGTAACAGATCCTCAATTTTATTTTCCATTCTTCTGCGTATTATTCTTGTGAGCAATGCTGATTATGCGATAATTATCGCACTTGTCGGCTATTGCAAAGTTGGAAATTGCGTGGATGATATTTTTCTGAAAGTCAGATGGTATATCACCACTCTCATATCTTCAACACAGCAACGTGAGTAGTCATTTTGTTGCCACTTTCCCCAAGTGATTTTCGAAATTCCGATGGATTCCTTCTGCCTTATTTGATGTTAAGTCATCTAAAGCTGTTTTAATTTTTTTTCTAAAGAGTGGATCCCCCATCTCTTCCCTATCGGCTCATGTTTGTTTTTCTATCACCTCATCCGACAAGTCGTCCCCGACATAGAGGTCTTCAATGTACTCTTTCTACCTACCTGCTTTCTCCTCAGCATTTAACAGTGAAAATCGCATTGCACTCTTAAAGTTGCCGCCCTTACTTTTCATTTAATCTTGTTTTGACGTTTCTATGAGTGAGCCAGTCCTTCCGACAGTCAGTCTTCTGGTAACAACACTAAAGACGAACAACACCAATGTACTCTGATGGCCGTCCTACGTGTCACAGTGAATTGTTTTTCTGATCATTTGCATAACCGTCGATGGTGCGTAGGTGTACCAAGTTACACTTGGCATCGGACCATATCTTCAGGATGCTAACACACAATACAGATATTCTACTAACTTTTGTGTAAAAAGTGAAAGATTTGTGTGATTGCTCGGTCAGGCTGGTTGGGAAGAGCTGTGGTGTTGGAGGTGCGGTAGGTCTCATTGTCTGCTTTAACGAGACGTAACGTACCGTTGTGGCGTAAACGTGTTGAGGTCGATTCAGTCTGGACGTCAGCGGAACGGAATGACATCGTCTATTGGTACTGTGTCCCCGCTAGACTGAACGTCAACAAGCCGTCACGTCGCTCAGCCATGTACTGAACTTTGAAACTGAGTACTTGTGCGATGATCGATATCAAACGTAGACTGGAAATAGCAAGAAAAGCGATTCTGAAAAATAAAAAGTTGTTAGCACTGAATATAGATTTAACTGTTCAGAAATATTTTCTCAAGGTATTTGCATGGAGCATAGCCTTGTGTAGAAGTGAAACGTGAGCGATAACCACTTCAGACAAAAAAAGAATACAACTTTTGAAAGGTGGTGCTGCAAGAGAATGGAATCGATGAATAGATCGAATAACGAATGAGGAAAAACTCAATCGAATTGGGGAAAAAGGAAATTACTGGCACAACTTTACTAAATGAAGCGCTCAGCTGACAGGACGCGTTGTCACACATCGAGGAATAGTCAGTTTGATAATGGAGGGAAGCGTGTGTGTTGCCTATGTGGGTATATGAATGATGGGGACGCGTAAAAATAGCGGAGGAAAACCAAGACATGAACGCAGTAAGGTAGTTAAACTGAATGTAGATTGCAGCAGTTACACAGAGATGGAGCGGCTTCTTCCTGAGAGCAGCATCAGACCATTCTTTGGACGAAAGACCAGAACGCAACAACAACAAGATAGTCCATCTAACAAAAGGTAGGGCAGGATATCGGCAACAAACAAGTGGAATCGTAGTAGTACTTATCAATGGCGAAAGCAAAAATCGTAACAAATATTCTTCAGAACGTACGTAAGGCAAATCATACAAACTACTGAGATACTGAAAGGAACAATCAGTGATAACATTTCAAAACATCAACGTTTTTTTGCTCGTAGAGTTATGTACCTACGTATAAACAAAGAAAACAATATTTATAGGGTGGTAAACATTTTATCCTTAGCAGTTTCTTTTCTATCTGACTGCCAAATAACGACCTGTTGTAAACCGTGGCGCGCTTCCATCAATCCTGCAATAACCGAAGCTATAATTATGGGAAGGAATACTCTCTTATTTCATTCCCGACACCTTTATGTAACAGTTCACAACCATACAGACCACTGAACACTAGAATACCTTCAACTAACACTTGAAAAAAGCTGATCCGACAGCTACATTTAGTAACTGTTCAGAAGATCGTCCACAATTATCTTAAAACTAGTAACTGGTGGACCCTATAAAGTTTTCGTTCACCACTTTCTCATGTATGTTAGCTTGGTTTAATTTTATTTATTTGCGTTTTCGATTCTACAAGACTGCAGTCACACATGATTACGATTTAAAATGCACTTTTGAAGCGAAAAATGAAGAAAGTTGCTCACCATTTGAATGATTGCCTTTACATACAGCACGGATTCGGGAAATATCGTTGTTGTCAAATGCAGCTGGTTCTTTAAACACATTAAGTAATGCTTGCTATTGACAGGCGATTTGGAGATGATTCTATACATCGAGAATTCTACAATTTGGAAAACATTCTTCAAAAGGATCTTCTGATCAAATGGTGTGCCTATGGCGTATCGTCTCAGCTGTGCGACTGGCTTTCTGATTTCCTGCCAAAAAGGTCACAGTTAGTAGTAACGGACCAAAAGTTTTCTAACGAAAGCGAAGTGACATCTTGAGTTCCTCAAGGAAGCGTTGCAGGGCCTCTGTTGTTGTCTTTACAATTAGTTTTTTTGTTTACATTATATTGAATCTACTTTCAACATTTTTTTTAGTTTAACTCGTGTGAAGAAGTGGACTACCTGTTTATTTAATTCATAATTATATAAATGCAATTCCTTTCCTTAATCCCTCTACGTTGCCTTGGGTTAATTAACTTTGGGGTTTGTATTAAGAGCTCGTCTGCTGGTAGTGCCAAGGCAGAGATGTGGTCACCCTGTAGGTCGGTTTAGTGCCAACCTAAGCCTGGAGTAAAGACAACGATGATGCACCTGTTTGCCAGGGGGTAGTTCGGGGTTGGTAACAGGTTCCACTCCCCTCCATGTAAGAGAACGGCCGTTGAGCGCCGCCATGATAGTCACTCTTGGGGTAGCGGCTGAACTGAGCGGACGGAATAGAGGGCGGTCTCCGTCTTTGCCGCCAATTTCTCTGTGGGATGAGGTATTATGTATTGCACTGTTATTAATCCGCTCTTTTTTACGACTGAATTAGTTAGCGTGTCGTTACGACCATTCGTTCATTTTTTGAGAAATTTTGCCTGTGCAATTAAAGTTTTCAGTTAGGGTTTCTTTTCCAGAGGTAAGCATGGGGGCTCGCGTTATCCATTTATAGTGCTGCAATCACTTGGCGCCTTCAGCACACGAGAGCAGCAATAGCTCTATAAACATCGTATAGTTTCACTTTTTGAAGCAGCGTTTTGTAATGTTAAAAGTAACCTGGGGCCTCACCCCGCCTAGTTAACTTAAACACGTGGTCGTAACGGCTGGTGAATAATTTAGATGACGATTCCGTATGAAACCTGGTAGGAGATTCGTGTGTTTCGTGTGAGTTCCTTAAGGCTCTAAGCGTGTGTCGTAATTTTTTAAGCTATCTCATAAATTTTGTTCACGGATCCTTTTAACCCCCATTTGCAAGCAGCACGTCCTAACTACTTTCATAAAGAATAGTTTGAGCATGTGAATAATTGTATAGTATTGAAAACAAGAACGAACAGAGGGGTAAGTACAAAAAAATTTGCTGTTGGTATCGGTCACCCACGTGGTGTCGAATTGCACTGCCACCGAGCTACCAGTTCGTTCTTGGAAATTAGTTAAGGTGAGGATGCTTGCGTGTGCTGTTAATTGTTTATTTGCCATATTTCACAGGATGTTTTTTTTTTTAAGAATTTGTTTTCTTTTGTGTATATGGGAGACGTTTGTGTCTGCTTTGTCCCCCGTTTTCCCGCCAAAAGAATTTTTGTTATTCGGTCCAAATAGTAATCGTGGGTGCGAATTTCGATTATTGTCCCAGCAGACGGACCACAAGGGCAGCAACGTAGTTCCACCCTCTTTCCCAGTGCTTAAGTAGCAAAGAGATGCCTGATTAAGTTTGTATAGTTTCTGGGAATACAGATAATAAATGTCTAATAAACTCAACGTCATGGATTTAGTGGTCATTACGAACAGAGTCCTGTGTAGAGAGCAATGTTATCAACAAAGTGGAGCCCTTATAGAGCGTGTTAAAGCGTGGCATTTACTTACTTGCCCACTTGGTTGCTTGAGCCCTCCCCCGCGTTATCCGTTGCGCAATTTTAACATAATAACTAGACGTCGGGCCGCCCCCTTAAATTCAATCCTTCTGAGCATTGAACCGAGCGAGTAAGCACGTGTAAATGAGGCGCCTTGGCCAGAAACACGTTCGGCACACTCTAGCATAGATGGAAGGAAAGACAGGAAGAGAGATACAAGGGTAACGATACATAACCAGACTGTAAACGTTCACTATGCAGGGGAACATTAATAAAACCGACAAACCGCAGGAACGCATTTCTGACTGGAAATGGAGGATAAAGGTCCTATGAATACGTGTCCGGAAATGCTTCGTTGCCATGTTAGATGGCACTGTGGAATGAAAGTTCCTCTGACCAAGCGCCGTGTGTTCCCTGTGTGTTGAAGGCCGTGTGACTGCCACAGCAGACTGTTAGCAGCAGAATGATCCGGTATTCATGTCGGGAACAAGGCGAGATGGTGGTTGTGTTGGGCCAACAACATTTCAAGCCATTTTTGGATGTTTTTGCTGTCATGAGTCCTTTTAGACAGACGAATGTGCAGAGAGGCGGCGAACTGTACACCACATTTGGAGGACAATATTACATAGAATATTGAGACGAATTCTAGTACAAGCTGCTTGCAAGTAGCCCGCCAACATAGTGGAAGCCAGAGTACGATTATGTGTATCTTTATGACATCTGCTTTTACCCCTGTCACCTGCAATCCCATGAGGCTACTTTGAACAGATGTTGTGACGTGGGTGCGATGCAGCTCTGTACCGCGTTCAGGGGAGATTTTCTGTCGCTGCACGCATACCATCCATTTCCAGACACATGTTCAAATGTTCAAAAATATTCAAATGTGTGTGAAATCTTATGGAACTTAACTGCTAAGGTCATCAGTCCCTAAGCTTACACACTAGTTAACCTAAATTATCCTAATGACAAACACACACACATCCATGCCCGAGGGAGGACTCGAACCTCCGCCGGGACCAGCCACACAGTCCATGACTGGAGCGCCTAAAACCGCTCGGCTAATCCCACGCGGCGACAAATGTTCAAATGTGTTTGAATTCCTGAGGGACCAAACTGCTGAGGTCATCGGTCCCTAGACTTACAGACTACTTAAACTAACTTATTCTAAGGACATCACAAACAACCATGCCCGAGCAAGGAGTCGAACCGCCTGCGGGAGGGGCCGCGCAATCCGTGCATGGCGCCTTAAACCACGCGGCCACTCCGGGCGACGACACATGTTCACAGGACCTTGTTTCCTCCGTTTCCAGTCAGGAATCCGTCTCTGCAGTTTGTCGGTTTCATTAATGTTCGCCCTATAAAAACGATTAGTTTACTGCCCGCTCCTTCGCTCGCATAGACTGTGTGATCTGTAGAGTTTTTTCAGTCGAATTTTTGTGTTGTTCACAAATAGCAAAACCTTCTAAACTTTTCACGCTACAGAAGCATGGCCTTCTACGAATGTATTTCTGACCGCAGAGCGATTCAGGTAGCTGAACTCCAAGATTTTTATTAATCACGCTCTTTGCGTTCTTGTGGTGATACATGGAAACTTTCCTCCCGTAACACATATTTCTTTATATATAGCCGAAAACTGGAATACCAGTTTTCGCTGATTTAGCTTTAAAACTTTAATATAATGAAATATTTTCTTAAATTTTTTCTTCCCCTATTTCATACCCTTAGTGGTTGAATTTCCTAGAACAGTGAAACATGCATTTTTTTTCATTTCTAACTAAGAAGCCAATACCAATTATCAAAGCTTTAGCTTTAAAAACACTTCCACAGTGAAATATTTTCATAAAACGTTTCATCTAATTTAACCTCTTAGTAATTGAATTTAAAATGAAGCGAAATATGTAATTTTTCTATTTTTAACACAGAAGCCAAATACAACTTTGGGATGAATTTAAAAAAAAACCACTGAAACATGTTTTTTTTAATTTGTAACCGAGAAGTTAAATGCCAATTTTCATACATATGGCTTCAAAAGTACGTTATTAGTTCTTTAATAATCACTTATTTTCAAGAAAAATTGCACCCACTATTGCATCCCCATGCGGCTTAAGTTTCGAGAAATTCTGAAACACATATTTCTTTATCTGACCGGGGAAACTAATACCAATTTTTGTTGGTTTAGCTTTAAAATTACATGAATAGCGTCGTATTTTCAAAAAAACTTTTCATCACCTATTTCACTCCCTTAGGGGTGGAATTTCGAAGAATCCCCTTTTTAAATAACTCCTGCTGTATAAGATCAACAGCCTCTACAAATCTGAAGTTTCTGTCCTTAGTAGTCTGGGCTGAGGTAACATGATGCAGTGAGTGAATCAGTCAGTCCGAAAATTGCCTATTATATACAGAAATTTTGTAGACATTCTGAAGAACCGTCTTACATTATTTACAGATGATACCATTGTTTGCCGGCCTTTGTGACCGTGCGGCTCTAGGCGCTTCAGTCTGGAACCACGCGACCACTACCGTCGCAGGTTCGAATCCTCCCTCGGGCATGGATGTGTGATGTCCTTAGGTTAGTTAGGTTTAAGTAGTTCTAAGTTCTAGGTGACTGATGACCTCAGATGTTAAGTTCCATAGTGCTCAGAGCCATTTGAACCACACCATTGTTTACCTCCTGGTAAAGTCATCAAAGGAAAAAAAGAATAGCTAAATGATTTAGACAAGATACCTACACGGTTCGAAAAGTAACAAATGATCCTGAAAAATAGAAACAAAGTGTGACATCCTTCACATAGGTACCAAAGAACTTCATCTAAATTTGCGTTACACGATAAACTACAAAAATTTAGAGGTTGTCGCTTCAACTAAATACCCAGGGATTACAGTTACGAATAAAATGTTTGTATGATCCCGCTGGCAAATTTTTAAGTGTAAGTTGATACTAGTGACGTGCACTGAGGTGACAAATTCACGAGATAATTCCTAATATCATATCGGACCTCCTTTTCCCCGGTGTAGTGAAGCAACTCGACGTGGCAGAGTTTCAACAAGTAGCTGGAAGTCCACTGCAGAAATACTGAGTCATGCTGTCGTCCATCATGGCGAAAGTGTTGCCGGTGCAGGTTTTTGTGCACGAACTGACTCCTCGATTGTGTCCCATTCATATAGGGCGATCTGAGCGGCCGAGTCATTCGTGCGAATTTTCCACAATCTTCTGTAAACTAGCCGCGAACAATTACGGCCCAGTGCATGACATTATTTGGGAACATGGAGTCCTTGAATGACTGGAAATGGTCTCAAAGTACCAGAACATAACCATTTCTAGTCAGTGTATAACACTACTGTATGCTACTGCTATACCATAACCTCGAAGCTGGAGACAGGTTGTGAAACAAAACTATCTTATTAAAGCAATTATGGTATAACGCAACAGAACAGTGTTACCCTCTGAGAGGAATTTTGCTAGGTTGACCGTGTTTTACCTAACGGAAATGGATTATCGGAAATGAAAGTCAGAAATAAGTAAATATTCGAACAGTAAAAAACAATATTTTTGCCTAGCTATACTGTTTAAAGAAAAAGGAAAACGGTCGTCAACCTAATTAGGCAAGAGAAAGATTAACGTTCTCGTTTAAGAAACTAGGTATGAGTAACTATAACGGACAAACACAACCTAGACTTGGCCACAAGCGAGTGCAATGAACTCTGACACATACATATGTTTACGGTAAGATTGAAGCTAACAGCTGGAACAGCGCATACTATTTGCAAAAATATTACAGATACCGAAACACACTATTACTTTCAGGGCTTGTTCAGACTGAATGCTCTATATAACATTACTATTAACATTCACTGCAGGATCATAAATTGGACATAGGTTAAGTCTCTCTCAGTTAAATACTTTACTATTTAAAATGAGAGTTAATTGGAATCCACTAACAGGTTGCTTCTCACTATCTTTTGAATAAAGAAATTATGGTTTTCATAAATAGTGGTCTTCCCATTACTTGTTACCTAGCATTAGCACAACAGACAAATTGTGGATCCTGTTATACTATTAATATACACTTCCAATACATAAGAGAGACAAACACTTAGAAATCATGAACATATAATTTTCTACTATAGCAGTTTCCACTTTTACTACAGTGAAAGACAATGTTGACAAATTTGCAAGAAAGTGACTCACCTTTTAAAATTTACTACAGCTATCACTATGATCATTAACTAAGCAAAACTTTATAAGCCTCAGTTTTATGAACTTTAAATCTTTAAAAGAAACAGCAAATTGTCTTTATTACCACAGTCTTCTACTTTCAAATAAATGATTAAATAGGTGACTTTAAAACTTTACAAAACTACATTTACTGCTTCCCATAATTTCACCAAATCCACAATAAACATGAATATTCCCTTCTCATCAAAGATAAAACAACATTATGTAATCAACTGTCTAACTTTGAGGCTTTCATTTTTTCCACAAAATAGGACACTCGGTAATCATAGTTCAAGTGGGGAGGAACCTGAGAGGTGTTGAGATAGGGAAAAAAATCAAGGTAGGTACATAAATTCGTTATAAGTTACCTTATATTTGTGCACACTAAATCACCCAATAAGCTGATCCTTCACTGTACATCATTATAGTACTCCTTTACAGTGATTGCGCAATGCGGTGGCAACTGCAAGTTGGTAGGCGGATTTGCAGACAGAATTGCTGGACTCTGGCCTTTCTTGGTGGCGATGATGAATACCAATTCTGGAATCGTTCCAGCTATTTGTCCATCCATCCGAGGCATTGGAAAGATGCAGAAAAAGCCTCTCTCGGAACCAGCACAATATGCAACTTTTACATGGCAGTGCACAGTTTGGTAGCTCGTCCCCGACTGACTCTTGTTCCAGCTTTTCTACCTAGGCCAACCACAATTTGCGCGCGCTACACAGTTCCGTTCCAGAGGGGAAGCACTACACCTTTTATATACTAAAGAACTAAGAACCCTAAGTGAGGAGCAGCAATTTACATAGCAGCAACCAAACACATTAAAGAAAACAGACATTTGCACGTATTGACATTACTACAAAAAAATATTCACACAGAAATTACAATTATGTATAGTAACTTTTGTTCCCTCCAAATGGGACAAAGAATTTAAATGACAGATATACTACATTGCACAGAATAAAACCATGACATCAAAGTTTTAACAAAGAAAGTAGTACACAATTTTGTGTTATCGATTCAAACACATTTACAGATATTCAATGTTATAACATTAAACCAAAGGAAAATAAATCAGTACAGCATTGGAGCTATGGTGTTACACATGCCCCATGTTTCGTTGAAGTTTCCTGTAAGGGATACTTCAAGGAAACATCCATAACACCTAAGTGGTGTTGGCTACAAAAAAAATATTCCATCCAACTTCAGTTGGGACAAAAACACGTATTACAAACGTACAGTATATACACCAAGACATTTCATGCATTTATTCCAAAAACATCGTCAAAATAAAGCATTTACAGTAATTTTCATCCACAGACTGGTTTAAGGAAACCAATTTTCATCATTACACAGGGCATACATTAAATTTTCTGTCTCTTCCACACAGATACTACATCACTGACAGACAATAAATATACAAAATAATCTGCACTTTAGTACAACAGGTATAGTATTCTAGAAATGAATATACATACATAACGGTGCAGTAACATGCTAACTTAACAAAACACAAATTTGACATTCAATATTTTCAAAGAAAGTAAATATTCACAGACACACAAGCATGTTAATGATCACAGCACATTTCACAAGGTTCAGCAATTGATGAGATATTGAAAATGTCCGTTTGCATCCACATATGCACAAATATTGACACAAACAGCTATGAGAACCTTTTCCTACTGACTCTTTAAATACCAAAGTAACTTCGCAAGGTTTTTTCAAAATGATTAACTTTAAGGCTGCACTTCATTAATAGCAGTCCAAAATATTTGTTGCATATAAACACACTAACCTATTCAGAACCTATCTTTAATCATCACTGGTGTGTTTTAAAACAAGGCAGCCCAAAACTTTAAGTTACACCAGAAAACCTAATATCAAAACATCTATAACTATTTGAACCAGATTTGTTATATGTTTGATAATAACTTTTCACTGACTTTAGTAAGAAGAGTCAGTCCATAACACATTGATCAAACAACCTAACTTACTTCACTGCCTGCCTCAGCATAAGCAGTCCATGTTACACATTCTGCCCATTATTGGTTTGGCAGTCTTTGTATGTAAACATTTAGGCATAAAACACAATTTAGATTAAGAACACTAAAAAAATACACATTTTTAAATTGACACGCTGCCCCATCCTCTAGGCCAGGCAGTTCATGATCACTCATCAACTCCTTGCCCCCACAATGACAAATCCTTTGACTACTGCTCACATAGCACGTTTGGTAGTCCTCAACTTCAGGACCACAGCATTTTTATTCTTTTGTCTTTTCTTGCTGCCCAACAACATATTTTTGAGCAGTTTATTGTCATCATCTTTAAGTTTTTCATCATTATGTCACATCTTTGTTGCAAATTGGATTAACAGTATAAAACATAAAACCTGCATCTTTGTAACAGTTATTCAACACTGGTAATAATAAATTTTTCTTTACACCATGACAAAATCAGGCATTATACACATCATTAATCCAGAAAAATTTTATGACATTTTTGGTATAAGGACAATGTTCAGGAGTTATTTGAGAGTCCCAGATTTGTAGTTTTTCCCTCTACTTTCTTACTCAGTAATATTTCTTTTAAAGTCAGTATTCAATTTAATAATTTTTACACATATCTATGTCATCACATATGTCAAGATCAAGACAATAATTTTACATCCTATTGTAAGTGATTTCTGCCAACCTTTTGTTTCACTAGAAACACACATACCTTTCTCATCTACTTCACATACGTTAGTCAGGTTCATCTCCTCAGTTTTAAACACACATACAGTTTTTCAACACCATATTTGCCCCTTTTTTTCAAAAACTGTACATTTAGTCATATTATAATATTCATTTACCTTGTTTTCAGTATTCTTACCTTTTATCATCCATATTTCTCTTTCCAATTACTTTTCCATTACATATTTCCTTTACAATACCCACTATACTTTTATTATTTTTGATCATTTTCTAGTGTACCCAATTTAATTAATCATTTACTTCTCGACAAACAATACACAGTATTTTAACTTATTTCCACACTTTTCAGTTTTCTCTGATAGAGAAGAAGGAAAGAAGATAGTAAAAGTTCTGAATGATGAAGAGGAAGGTTGGCAGCAGGAAAAGCAACGGAAGTAGTGCTGGCAACGACTCGGGTCCCTGGTGCTTGTCAGGCACCTGACAATGCAAAGAGTGCATGTCCCCTGAGGCTTGAACAACCCTCATCTGAGGACATGTACCTTTAAGTAAACAACATGGTGCAAACATAAGCCCTTTCTGGTCTTTAAGTGTATTAGAAATTAATTATTATCTTGTGGAGTTCTTTGCACTTTCATAAAGTTACCATAAAGTTCCCGGGTTTCTCACACTACATGGCCCTCTCTTCATAATTAGACTGGCAACAATAAGTATTCAATTGAAAACAAACAGTTCCTAAGCAAAGTCAAACAGTACACTACAATAAATAAACAACCTGTCCCAGGTCTCAAGATCAACAAAACAATAATTAACTTTCAGGTAACACTCAGATACAATAAACATAAAGTCATGCATCATTTTAACAATATATATACATATATCCTGCCCCCAGTCTCTCTATTAACAAGGCAGTCTTTTATGGTTCATAAAACAGTTACTAAGTCTGGTGGCTTTTTAGGTCTCCTATTTTCTACATCTTTCACTAAGCTATTCAGATCTTGCCAACGTTTTGTTTCATCAGGTGGCTTTTTAAGTCTTGGAATTTCAAAGTCTTTACCGAGGTACAACATCTCCTGTTCTGCTGTCATTTTATCAGGTGGTTCTTTTTGTTCCTGTAATTCACACTCATTTAAAACATTTGTTACGGCTTGCCCCAGTATAGTATCATCTGGAGGTTCCTGCAAATTATGCCCCTGTACTATATTGCTGATTAATTCCTTCAGTTTTGGCCCAGTTCTGCTTTCTGTATCTTGCTTTGGAAAAATGTCACTAATTTTCTCATACCCTCTTTCAGTAAATGTATATTCACTTTCGCTTACACCTGAAAATGCATCTTCACTGGAGTCATCACTACTCTCTTCCTCACCACCAGATTCACTTAAGTACGACGCTTTTGAACAATAGGGAAAGTTAGTATATTCATTCTTATCTGTATTCGTATACCCTTCATCACCTGAACTATCACTGATTTCGTTTTCGTCATCAGATTCGAGCAGGAAAGCAACCTTGAAACAGTGGAGCAGTAAACATTCGATGTTGCAGCAACTTCGTTTTTCGAATCATTTTATACACAATGCACATCGTTTGGACGCTCAGGTACTTCTTTTGAATTACTTTGAACGATTTCAGCGTTAACTTCTTATTTAGTATAATCGTCACATACTTCGATAACCTTCACTTCATTTTCCCCTTTGCTATCATTCTCAGGTAATCGTGCGAAATTCCTACTAGACCCTTCTGCATTAGAACCACAAAACATGTTTTTAATTAACAATAATTTCACCTGCACTGCTTATAATGTCATGTTTACTAACGTCCTCCACTGCTTTGGTGTGATGTCACGTGTGCTGCACTGCTGTTGAAATAGCTCGTTAATATTTTATAAATTTTAGACTTCATTTACTTATTTTAAAGTTTGTTTTAATATTTGCCGTAAAAGTAACTTATTAGTGGATTTTTATTAATCTCAGTCTTTCTTCCTGTGTTACTGACTCGAGTGTTCTATTATTTGTGAGTCTGCTTTCGTTGTTTGTCTAAGTCTCTTGCCTCAGTAGTGTGTTTACATTTTGCGGCGTGCACTGCAGCTGCAGCGGATATAAGCTAAGTACTGACAAACTTATTTGTGCTCTGTAATACAGTTATTAAATTTAATAGATTTCAGCGGTGTTGCGTGCCGTTTGTGGCGAAATAACGACTTAATAAACTTTTGTAATCGTTCGCTCGCTGTGTTTCATAGTTTTCAGTGTGTTGAAGTCGTTAGTAAATTTCGTGCTTTAGTTTTCAACTGACGTTTATTATTCTTTCTAGTGAAATATTTCAGTAAAATTTTCATTTAGTGTTTTAACTTCGCTTAGTGTTACAGTGGTCGTTTTAATTTTTTGGTTTTAGCTAATAATTTTGTGAAGTTTTGCTAGTATTGGTATCGGCTGTGTTGTAGTAGTATTAATTCAAGTAGCTGCTTCCTTCGTAGGCAGAGAATTTCGAGACCATTATTGTTGGTTCTTAACTAGTTCTACTGGTGTAACTGAACTTTGGTAACGTAGACGTATATTTTTTTTAAGTAACTGTAAAATTTTTACCATGTGTGAAAAGTGTGGGCTCTGTCGTAGGTTTGTGAGTAGTGGATTACGGTGTGGGATTTGTTCAAAGTATTTTCATTGGGGTGGAATGCAGTGGGGAAGCCAGTGGTCATTTTAGGGAGATCCTCTCCTGGGAATGTAGAATCTGTAGTAGAAACAAATTAATAGAGGAGCAGGAGCGCAAGATCTGTGCCCTTCAGGTGCAGTTACAATGCGCAAAGGAGGAACTAGATAGGTTGAGGAAGGTGAAGGGTGGTGGGGATTGGGAACTGGCAGTTGGCAAGAAGGTTGCTAGGAAGAGGAGGTATTCAGACAGTTTTACTTTGCATACATTCAATAGATACGACCAACTGTCAGAGTTGAGTGGAGAGGAGCCTCGTGTAGCTGTAGATGTAGGTAACTTGCAGCAGTCCTCAGCAATTAGGAGGCCTAGGTTAGTTGCAAAGTCTAGCAGAAAGAAGGTTCTGCTGCTAGAAAGTTCCTACGGTAGAGGTCTGGGCCAGCAGTTGCAGGAAATGTTGGGGAGTGAGTACCAGGTCACCAGCATTGTGAAGCCTAGTGTAGGATTGGCTCAGGTGACTGAAAGCATAGGGGACTTATATAAGAATTTTACGAAAGAGGATCAGGTAGTGATAGTGGGTGGAGCAGGAAACAGTCTCGATAGGGATGGAGAATATGATGACAGTGGTGTCTTGGTTAAGATAGCTACTCAAACTGGTGGCACTAATGTGCATTTCGTGCAACTGTTTCAGCGTCGTGATCGGCCTCACCTTAATGCGGCTGTTAGGCGTGTTAATGTGGGACTGGGGAGGACACTGATGGCAGAGGGCATGGATCACATCTCAGTGGTGCCAGTTGGGTCTATCAGTAGATGGTGTTTCACTAGGCATGGCCTGCACCTCAATAGGTATGGGAAGGGGAGGCTGGCTAAGCTTATAGGTGGCAGTGTAGTGGGTGGTGGTGGTGGTGGTGGTGTTGTCACTCATGGTGGTGGTGGTGTTGTCACTCATGGTGGTGGTGGTGTTGTCACTCATGGAAAAATTCCTGTAGTAGTTGGTGTCAGAGCTGCACCTTTTTTAGACTGAAGTCAGCTGATAGGTATACCTGCTTAAAGGAAGTGCCTCTAACTAAGGGCTCACCTCCAGAGGATGTAACGTTTCCAAATAGAGAAGGAATTAGCATATTTCATCAAAATATAAGAGGTATTAGAGATAAAGTTGGTGAACTGCTAATAGATTAGCTGGCTGTTTCTCAAGGAGTTCCTTGCGGGGTGGGGGAGTGGCTCTGTATGTAAAAAAAACAGTATTTAATTTGAGTACATAGACGTATCACGACACTGCACTGAACAGATATTTGAAAGTTGTGCAGCATTAGTTGAATTTAGTGAAACTAAACTTCTAATTGCTGTTGTTTATAGGTCCCATATCTCTGACTTCAGAGCATTTTTGCTTAAGCTAGAGAGGGTTCTTGATTCACTTTGTAGGAAGTACCAGAAAGTAGTTATATGTGGTGACTTCAATATTAATTTTGTACATGATTGTGCAAGGAAAAGGATGTTGGTAGATCTCGTAAATTCGTATGATCTGATGCAAACTGTGTTTTTTCCAACTAGGGTGCAGGGGAATAGTAGCACAGTCATAGACAATATTTTTATTCATTCTTCATTACTAGATGGGCATTCTGTTAGTAAAAGGGTCAATGGCCTTTCAGACCATGATGCACAAATTTTAGCATTAAAAGGTTTTTGTACTCAAACCAACGTCGTATTTAATTACGAACTACGTAGGAAAGTTAATCCAACAGCAATAGAGAGTTTTTCAAAACTTGTCAAGGAACAGGAGTGGCAAGATGTTTATAGTGCCGATAATATAGATGATAAATACAATGCTTTCCATAACACATTTCTCATGCTCTTTGAGAGTTGCTTTCCATTAGAACATTCCAAACGGGGTACTAGCAGTAATGGACAGCCCGGTTGGCTGACTAGTGGGATAAGGATATCATGTAGAACAAAGCGGGAATTATGTCAAAATGTTAGTAGTCACAATCAAGCTACGGAGGTCCATTACAAACAGTATTGTAAGGTGCTTAAAAATGTTATTAGCAAGGCAAAAGGTATGTGGTATGCAAATAGAATAGCTAATTCACAGGATAAAATTAAAGCCATATGGTCAGTTGTGAAGGAAGTGTCTGGTCAGCAGCACAAGGTTGATGATATAAAGTCAGTTCGCAGTAATATTATTTCTGTTACTGATAAATCAGATATATGTGCAGTATTTAACAACCATTTTCGGAGCATTACTGGTGAATTAAATAAAAATTTAGTTTCTACAAGAAATCATAAATTTCTTAGCAAATGCCTTTCCGAGATTGACATCTGAAATACTCCTCTGTGATACAGACAAGAGGGAGATTGAGTCAATAATTAAATCACTGAATACTAAGGACTCTCATGGTTGTGGTGGAGTGTCTAGTAGAATATTAAAGTACTGTGCTACACATGTTAGCCCTGTATTTAGCCATATTTGTAATTTATCCTTTAGGAATGGTCAGTTTCCTGAGCGACTAAAGTACTCAGTAGTAAAGCCCCTTTATAAAAAGGGAGAAAGGGATAATGTCGATAATTCTAGACCTATTTCTATGCCATCAGTGTTTGCAAAAGTTATCGAAAAGGCTGTGTATGTAAGGTTAATTGATCATTTTATATCACACGATTTGCTATCAAATGTACAGTTCGGCTTTAGAAGTCGTTTGACAACTGAAAATGCTATATTCTCTTTTCTCTCTGAGGTACTGGATGGGCTAAACAAAAAGTTTCGAACGCTTGGCGTATTTTTTGATTTAACAAAGGCATTTGACTGTGTTGATCTCGCAATATTGCTCCAGAAGTTGGATCATTGCGGAATACGGGGAGTAGCTCACAATTGGTTCGCCTCTTACTTTCGCAAAAGGCAGCAAAAGGTCATTATTCACACTGTTGATAATGGCTGTGATGTTGGATCTGAGTGGGGTACTGTCAAGTGGGGGGTGCCCCAGGGATCAGTGTTGGGGCCGCTCCTGTTCCTTATTTAGATAAATGATATGCCCTCTAGTATTATGGGTAACTCTAAAATATTTCTGTTTGCTGATGACACTAGCTTGGTAGTAAAGGATGTTGTGTGCAACATTGACTCGGTTTGAAGTAGTGCAGTACATGACCTCGGTTCATGGCTTGTAGAAAATAAACTAACATTAAATCACAGTGAGACTCAGTTTTTACAGTTTCTAATACACAATTCAACAAAAGCCGACGTTTTAATCTCACAGAACGGGCATGTGATTAGTGAGATATAGGTCTATAGTTTTGCGCATCTGCTCGACGAGCCTTCTTGAAGACTGGGACTACCTGTGCTCTTTTCCAATCATTTGGAACCTTCCGTTCCTCTAGAGACTTGCGGTACACGGCTGTTAGAAGGGGGGCAAATTCCTAGGTGTTCAGATAGATAGTAAGCTGTCGTGGAAAGCCCACGTTCAGGATCTTGTTCAAAGACTTAATACTGCCATTTTCACTATTCGAACGGTATCGAAAGTAAGTGATACTTCTACACGTAAATTAGTCTACTTTACATATTTTCATTCACTTGTGTCGTATGGTATTATGTTTTGGGGTAACTCTTCCCATTCTAGAAGGATATTTTTAGCTCAGAAACGGGCGGTTCGGGCAATAAGTGTTGTGAGTTCACGAACCTCTTGTCGACCTCTGTTCACGAGTCTGGGTATTTTGACATTGGCCTCTCAATATGTATATTCCTTATTGTCGTTTCTTGTTACCAATATTAGTTTATTTCTAACAATAAGCAGCTTTCAGTCGGTTAATACTCGGCAGAAATCAAACCTCCATTTCGATCAGACTTCCTTAACTCTTGTGGAAAAAGGTGTGCAGTATACTGCTGCATCCATTTTCTATAAGCTGCCACTCGAATTAAAAAGTCTTAGTAGTAATCCACGCGCTTTCAAATCGAAACTGAAGTGTTTCCTCATGGGTCACTCCTTCTACTCTGTCGAGGAGTTCTTTGAAAATTAAGCTGACGCTCATTGTAATGCTGATAGCATTTGCTTAAACTTATGGACTGATTTTCTTTCAGGTTCATGAACATTTATTTTTATCTGTTATTACTTTTATGTTGTAAGTTCATGTACTGACACGTTCCATGACATTAACAGTACAAATATTCCCTTTTCACTCGCCTTTTCTGGCTCCCTTTCATTCTTTAATAATGTATTTTCGCACGATTCCAATATTGAGTTAACTTTATCATATGACATATTAACTTTTTTCAGTTTTACATTCGTCTATTACTGAATCGGCCAACGGAAGAGTCCGATCCCGCCTCTTCTGTTTCTCTCTACGGCAGCCATCTTGGCCTGGCCTCGGCCATTTGTGTCTGTTGCTGAGTACAATGTAAGGTGCTCCCGCGAGCGCTGCCCCGAACACAAACGGTCACGTGACTTCGCACTGGGACTGCCACTATGTATCACTCCGCGCCCGTCTTCCATAGGCGCGTCCTTAACCTTATACCCTGTAGTTTACATCTTTCGTTCTCGAATCTGTTATTTGACATCTTTTCTTTGGGCCCAAAACCGGTTTCCGCGTGAATCCGGCCCGCAACGCACGCGGTTTTCAGTTTTCCATTTCGTCTCTAGTTTGGAAATTCCGCGCCATGTATCCTCTGCCGCGCGTCGTATAATTTCCCCTGCCTCTTGCGCGGCCTCTTTGAATCGTGTTTACACGAAATCTATTGTTTTCAGGTCGTTCGTTTTGGTCATTACTTTCCCGCGAATAATTGTTGTTATTGTGGGGACGGGACTCGCGATTTCTTCGCCAGTGATCTCCGTCCTCTACCCTTTCCAGAAACGCAGAAAAACCTCTATGGGTACTCCCGACAAATCGTTTAGAATCCTCAGGCAGTATTTGCCAAAGAACCAAACCGATCTCGGCTTCAGTCCTCCTAGCCTTCAGATGTATCAGCTTCCTGTACCATGATTCGCAAAACTTTCATACAACCTGGCCATTAGAAACTCACGCCACAACTGGTCTTGTTTTTGTTCTGACCAGTACTCGTCAATAAATTTTTGTTTAAACTTTTCAAAAGACATTTGGTTAGGATCCAGATTCAACCCCCACCTTTTTGCACTGATCACAACATTGATTTTTTCCTGGTCAGACAAATATTCAGGAAAGTTTCTTCCGCAATTCTTTACAAATCTACGGGGTACCATCCGTTATGCCTCTTTGTAGGGTCGAATTTTTCTTCGCCCTCTAATCTACATCTACATTTATACTCCGCAAGCCACCCAACGGTGTGTGGCGGAGGGCACCTTACGTGCCACTGTTATTACCTCCCTTTTCTGTTACAGTCGCGTATGGTTCGCGGGAAGAACGACTGTCGGAAAGCCTTCGTGCGCGCTCGAATCTATCTAATTTTACATTCGTGATCTCCTCGGGAGGTATAAGTAGGGGGAAGCAATATATTCGATACCTCATCCAGAAATGCACCCTCTCGAAACCTGGCGAGCAAGCTACATCGCGATGCAGAGCACCTCTCTTGCAGATTCTGCCAATTGAGTTTGCTAAACATCTCCGTAACGCTATCACGGTTACCAAATAACCCTGTGACGAAACGCGCCGCTCTTCTTTGGATCTTCTCTATCTCCTCCGTCAACCTGATCTGGTACGGATCCCACACTGATGAGCAATACTCAAGTATAGGTCGAACGAGTGTTTTGTAAGCCATCTCCTTTGTTGATGGACTACATTTTCTAAGGACTCTCACAATGAATCTCAACCTGGTACCCGCCTTACCAACAATTAATTTTATATGATCATTCCACTTCAAATCGTTCCGTACGCATACTCCCAGATATTTTACAGAAGTAACTGCTACCAGTGTTTGTTCCGCTATCATATAATCATACAATAAAGGATCCTTCTTTCTATGTATTCGCTATACATTACATTTGTCTATGTTAAGGGTCAGTTGCCACTCCCTGCACCAAGTGCCTATCTGCTGCAGATCTTCCTGCATTTCGCTACAATTTTCTAATGCTGCAACTTCTCTGTATGCTACAGAATCATCCGCGAAAAGCCGCATGGAACTTCAGACATTATCTACTAGGTCATTTATATATATTGTGAAAAGCAATGGTCCCATAACACTCCCCTGTGGCACTCCAGAGGTTACTTTAACGTCTGTAGACGTCTCTCAATTGAAAAAAAAAACATGCTGTGTTCTGTTTGCTAAAAGCTCTTCAATCCAGCCACACAGCTGGTCTGATATTCCGTAGGCTCTTACTTTATCAGGCGACAGTGGGGAACTGTATCGAACGCCTTCCGGAAGTCAAGGAAAATAGCATATACCTGGGAGCCAGTAGCTAATATTTTCTGGGTCTCATGAACAAATAAAGCGAGTTGGGTCTCACACGATCGCTGTTTCCGGAATCCATGTTGATTCCTACATAGTAGATTCTGGGTTTCGAAAAACGACATGATACGCTAGCAAAAAACATGTTCTAAAATTCTACAACTGATCGACGTCAGAGATATAGGTCTATAGTTTTGCGCATCTGCTCGACGAGCCTTCTTGAAGACTGGGACTACCTGTGCTCTTTTCCAATCATTTGGAACCTTCCGTTCCTCTAGAGACTTGCGGTACACGGCTGTTAGAAGGGGGGCAAATTCTTTCGCGTACTCTGTGTAGAATCGAAATATCCCGTCAGGTCCAGTGGACTTTCCTGTGTTGAGTGATTCCAGTTGCTTTTCTATTCCTTGGACACTTATTTCGATGTCAGCCATTTTTTCGTTTGTGCGAGGATTTAGAGAAGCAACTGCAGTGCGGTCATCCTCTGTGAAACAGCTTTGGAAAAACATCCTTTCAGTAAAATGTGTAGGTCCTGTTTGTATTTTTCTTTCCAAGTCATACATTTTGCCTTGGATTTGGGAAGTGTTATGGTCACACTTCTTTTCGCAAGTAACAATCTGGTTAGTTAGTTCTCTACTTGTTTCTGTTATAGATTGTTTAATCTGTGCAAATTCCGTGTTACATTCTGTTTGTATTTCGGATTTGATACCGAATACCTTTTCGTCCACTTTAGTATTGACTAAAGGTTTTATTTGGTCTTAAATTTTTATTACTTCAGTGTCAAATCTTTCGTTAATGTCATCAATCTGTCCTTTTACATTGGCAATATTGCCATTAATGACAGTAATTTAGCTTTTAAAATTTTTGATTTCATTACTCACTATTCCTACCCTTGAATTGACTTCCTCAATTTGTTTGCTAAGATTCTTGCCTTGCTCTTGCATTTGTTTACTAATATCAATACCCTGTGTCGCAATTAGCTGCCTTTGTGCTGCATTTTGTTGCCGCAGTGCTGCAATTTGCGGCTTGATATTGTCATTGTCTACTGCATTTTGTTGTCCCTGTGCTGCGATTTGTGTATTAATATCGTCGTTGAGTGTTGCAATTTGTGTTGCAAATTGCGCAGATAACATCCTGAACAAATCAGTCACATCTGGTGTCTTTTCACTTTCGGTTTCTACCCCATTTTTGCATTCGAGTCGTACTTCCCTTTCAGTTTCTGATGATTCGAACATATCCCGCTATTCATTAACATAGCCACTGTCTTCCACAATATCGCTCATATTGTCTTTCTTAGTACGAGCGACATTCATAGCTTGTATCTGTTTATTGGCATCAGCGTGGCATCGTACGTAATTGAACTCGCGCATAGTGCCATCTGTTGGTGTGCTGCCTGAACTGCTCTCGATTGCATTCTGTTCTCGCGTGTCTACATTTATTTCTAGTTACCTGTCCATTGTAGTTACTATTAAGTACTGATATCTATAATTTTCATTTTAAGTTGAACTTTCACTATCCGTTCTGTCAAATAATGTACAGTTTCGTGCCGCTGGACGTTTTATGTTCACACTGTTTGTAAAATGCTAACTACTTATAATTTTTTCCGTCTGTAGGTGCAAACTGAACAACGTCCTGTCACGCAGCGCCTCGTATGACACTACTGTATGCTACTGCTATACCATAACCTCGAAGCTCGAGGCAGGTTGTGAAACAAAACTATCTTATTAAAGCAATTATGGCATAATGCAACAGAACAGTGTTACCCTCTGAGAGGAATTTTGCTAGGTTGTCCGTGTTGTACCTAACGGAAATGGATTATCGGAAATGAAAGTCAGAAACACGTAAATATTCGAACAGTGACAAACAATATTTTTGCCTAGCTATACTTTTTAAAGAATAAGGAAAACGGTCGCGAGCCTAATTAGGCAAGAGAAAGATTAACGTTCTCGTTTAAGAAAGTAGGTATGAGTAACTATAACGGACAAACACAACCAGTCGGCCGCGGAGGCCGTGCGGTTCTAGGCGTTTCAGTCCGGAACCCCGAAACTGCTACGGTCGCAGGTTCGAATCCTGCCTCGGGCATGGATGTGTGTGATGTCCTTAGGTTAGTTAGGTTTAAGTAGTTCTAAGTTCTAGGGGACTAATGACCCATAGTGCTCAGAGCCATTTGAACCATTTTTGCCCAAACACAACCTAGACTTGGCCACAAGCGAGTGCAATGAACTCTGACACATACATATGTTTACGGTAAGATTGAAGCTAACAGCTGGAACAGCGCATACTATTTGCAAAAATATTACAGATACCGAAACACACTATTACTTTCAGGGCTTGTTAAGACTGAATGCTCTTTATAACATTACTATTAACATTCACTGCAGGATCATAAATTGGACATAGGTTAAGTCTCTCTCAGTTAAATACTTTACTATTTAAAATGAGAGTTAATTGGAATCCACTAACAGGTTACTTCTCACTATCTTTTGAATAAAGAAATTATGGTTTTCATAAATAGTGGTCTTCCCATTACTTGTTACCTAGCATTAGCACAACAGACAAATTGTGGATCCTGTTATACTATTAATATACACTTCCGATACATAAGAGAGACAAACACTTAGAAACCATGAACATATAATTTTCTACTATTGCAGTTTTCCACTTTTACTACAGTGAAAGACAATGTTGACAAATTTGCAAGAAAGTGACTCACCTTTTAAAATTTACTACAGCTATCACTATGATCATTAACTAAGCAAAACTTTATAAGCCTCAGTTTTATGAACTTTAAATCTTTAAAAGAAACAGCAAATTGTCTTTATTACCACAGTCTTCTACTTTCAAATAAATGATTAAATAGGTGACTTTAAAACTTTACAAAACTACATTTACTGCTTCCCACAATTTCACCAAATCCACAATAAACCTGAATATTCCCTTCTCATCAAAAATAAAACAACATTATGTAATCAACTGTCTAACTTTGAGGCTTTCATTTTTTCCACAAAATAGGACACTCGGTAATCATAGTTCAAGTGGAGAGGAACCTGAGAGGTGTTGAGATAGGGAAAAAATCAAGTAGGTACATAAATTCAGTTATAAGTTACCTTATATTTGTGCACACTAAATCACCCAATAAGCTGATCCTTCACTGTGCATCATTATAGTACTCCTTTACAGTGATTGCGCAATGCGGTGGCAACTGCAAGTTGGTAGGCGGATTTGCAGACAGAATTGCTGGACTCTGGCCTTTCTTGGTGGCGATGATGAATACCAATTCTGGAATCGTTCCAGCTATTTATCCATCCATCCGAGGGATTGGAAAGATGCAGAAAAAGCCTCTCTCGGAACCAGCACAATATGCAACTTTTACATGGCAGTGCACAGTTTGGTAGCTCGTCCCCGACTGACTCTTGTTCCAGCTTTTCTACCTAGGCCAACCACAATTTGCGCGCGGTACACAGTTCCGTTCCCGAGGGGAAGCACTACACCTTTTATATACTAAAGAACTAAGAACCCTAAGTGAGGTTCAGCAATTTACGTAACAGCAACCAAACACATTAAAGAAAACAGACATTTGCACGTATTGACATTACTACAAAAAATTATTCACACAGAAATTACAATTATATATAGTAAGTTTTGTTCCCTCCATATGGGATAAAGAATTTAAATGACAGATATACCACATTGCACAGAATCAAGCCATGACATCAAAGTTTTAACAAAAAAGTAGTAAACAATTTTGTGTTATCGATTCGAACACATTTACAGATACTTAATGTTATAACATTAAACCAAAACAAAAAAAGCAGATTAAATCAGTACAGCATTAGAGCTATGGTGTTACAAGTGATCGGTTCGTTTGAATCAGAGGATCCAGTCCATTCCATGCAAACACAGGCCACACCATTATGGAGCCATCACCAGCATGCGCCGTGTTGTTGACAACTTGTGTCCACGGCTTCGCAGCGTCTGCGCCTCACTCGAACCCTATCAACAGCTCTTGCCAGCCGTAATCGGGACTCATCTGATCAGGCCACTTTTTTTCAGTCGTCTAGGTTCCAATCGACATGGCCACGAGCCTACGAGAGGCACTGCAGGCGATGTCGTGCTGTTAGCAAAGGCACTCGCGCCGGTCGTCTGCTGCTAAAGCCCATTAACTCCAAATTTCGCCGCACTGTGTTATTGGATACGTACGTCGCACATCCTACATTGATTTCTGCGGTTATTTCACAAAGCGTTGCTTGTCTCTTAGCACTGACAACTCTACGCAGACGCCGCTGTTGTCAGTGAAGGCCATCGGCCACTGTGTTGTCCGTGGTGCTAGATAATGCCTTTAATTTGGTATTCTCGACACACTCATCATTCAGTGGATGTCGGAATATTGAATTCCCTGACTGTTTCCGAAATGGAATGTGCCATGTGTCTAGCTCCATCAACCATTCCGCGTTCAAGGTCTGTTAACACACGTCTTGCGGCTATAAGCACATCAGGAACCTTTTCACCCGAATCACCTGAGTACAAATGACAGCTTCTCTTTTTTTTCTCTCTTTATTGTGATTTTAAACACCTTATACAAAGGCGGGCTGTCAGCAGCACAATACGCCGCTGTTCAGCCTTGAGTTTGACAACAAGTAGTACATAAAGGTGGCACAGAGAAGACAGTCAAAACGGTGGGCAAAAAATATTGACAGCTTCTCCATCACACTGCCCTTTTATACCTTTTGTATGCGATACTAGCACCATTATGTGACCCATGACTCTTTTCACCTCACTGTTGATGTAGATTAGCATTATCACCATCGGTGCCATCATTAGTTCAAGGGGACATCTACACCTACTCCCCGCAAGCCACCTTACGGTACGTGGCGGAATATGCTTTCTGTAATACTGTCATTTCTCCATTTTCGGTCCAGTCACGAGAGGTCCGTGGGAAGAACGATTGTTATGAGCTCTTTGATTTTACCTCCAAGGTCTTCTCTTGAGATATGCGTAGTGGGAAGCAGTATATTGTCTGACTCATCTAGGAACCTGCACTGCCAGGACTCTAAAAGTGAAGCACCGCATTACGATTCACTTCCTGTAGACGCGAAGAACTTTTTAAGACTGGAGCCTCACGTGCGCCTTGGAGGTTCCGAAGCGCTGGCGCGCCCCGCTGTCACGCCCGGTGACCGCGGCGAAGCGTGCAGCGCTCATTACGTCAGAGCGGCCCGGACCGCCCCACGGCTCTGCCGTGAAGTCTGCACGGCGCGGCGTGCTGCCTCATTAATGACGAAGCGCGTTCTCCTGCGCAGTGAAAGCAGCAGCGCAGAACTCATGAATGGAAAAAGGTCACAGCGCGTGCGATCGGAATGCAGAGGGCACAGAAACTCTGACAAAGACAAGGCTGTAACGGCTAAATATAACAAAAGTACTGTGCACTTTGCACTGCAGCTCGTAGCAGCGGATGAAAGAAGATTAGTACAGTTTGAACTGAGAATGGTAGAGACAGGGAAAAATTCTTCTCGGAGAAAAGGTCTATCCCATTCTTGATATCACCTACTTCCTATGCCTAATACACCGTGGCCCTACAGCTGGCATCACCGTCTACCACATTCCGATACTGCTTTACTACTCTTTCCATCTGACGGATGGAACGACACATCCTTGCTACGTGACTGTTCATTTAAATTATTAGTTCACCTTCACAAACTCTCATATCTTAATTGCTGATCGATCGATTATGTGACGCGTCGCTATTTTAACTCAACCTAACAAAAGCGTGCCTGCATTACCTGCGTGTCTGCGGACGGGTGTGAGCTTGGAGTAAAGGTAAAGTATTACTTTTAAAATAGTTGAAAACCGCCCACGTTTTAGAAGGCATGTGCATCGTAGTGGCACATCATTCAAACCTACATCGCAATGTAGAAGCATCTTTGTGTAAACATTTTTACCGAATCGCATTAGCAATTAGTGTCTGTGAAATTTTTAAAAAGAAGTATGTATAAAATCGTGAGGGAGAATATGAATAAGAACCGTGCTTCCTATGTCTGGAGCCTACGTCGCTCACTCTCTTGCCTGGTGTTTTGTTAGATATATCTAAATTTTGTTCTGTATGTTAAATTAATTAAATGGTCTACGCTCGTAGCTGTGTCGCATATTTTGATTCTATTACTTGTCCGGTGTATTCTCATGCAAATAATTTTACTACATTCTTAGAATTTTATTTCAGGCTTCAGGTAAGAGAGAATGGTAACGAATTATTAAATGGCCAACTAGCGAAACTAATCATGTCCCTCAGACTTTCTGAGCTGGTCGTTCTCCAGCATTTTAGGTGATATTTTTCTTAAGATCTGTAGTAGGTTGATGTGTCAGCCCCACGTCTAACAAGCGCCTTAAACGCTCTTCTCACTGGTCTGATGCAAATGAGTAAGAAGAGGTAGCCTTTGAGGAAACAAATCTTAACGGAATATTAACTTCCGTTATCGCAGTGGGAGATAAGATGTAGCAACGTATATTTCTGGCCTCCATCGTCAGTGGAGTTTTCTTCTATAAATGTCAATTAACTACAATTAAATGCCAGTTTCGCTTCATTTTTTTAGAGCTAACGTCTCGTATGTTGCCCAACGTGGGGCCACGAACCAAAATTTCATCATTATCTGTGTGTAATTCATGTATTTTCTGTTTCATGGTCAAACATACAACTTTGAAGAACATTAATTACTAGTCCTAAGAACGTAATTTGTGTCTATAATCGAGTTTAGTAATGAAATGCAAGGAGACTGTTGAATGTTTTCGGAAGCTGTGAAAATCATAGCAGATGATCGGTATAGCTACCATTCTTTTACTGCTTATATATCACATATCACGATTTCCCAGGCCGTGTGTTGAATGATTCATGGTTCAAACTCAGTTATTATAAATTACTTTTTAGTTACAGGCCTTAAGATCTTCAATCTTCATTGTTATGAGAATCGTGGTTAAACTGGCCCCTTACGCGCAGCACGAATGCAAGGTAGAAAAAATGAACCACTGCCAAGAATGTGGTGTATAGACAATTGTCGCTTACTAAACACTGTGTTTGCGTAAAAAAGATTTCCCTTGTAAATTTAGAATTCAACGGCACTACAGTGACATTTCTTCACTGCTTGTGGTGAACATTTGTGTAGCTGCCAAGTGTTGCTACTGTGAACACTAGTTGTGAAACATGAGGACAGTTTAGTTGCAGCTAATGCGCTAGCTTGGAACACAGGCGGCAAAGTTGGCAACCTGAGGTTAGTGAGAAACCCGTGTTCCCAGGCAATAGGGATCGTCGAACATTAACGTATGTAGATTCAGTGTATACTATAAAACGAATGTACTGATCAGACACTATCGTACGACAGCTCAGCATTTGAAATTATTTTGAAACATTGACGCTACCCGTTCATTTTGTGATGTGAAATCTTTCATAATGTTTCACATAGTCCCGAAATGGGAGATAAGGAGACTGTTGTTCAATCACATCACATTAGTAATTAATGTATGTGAAATTTGTAAAAGGAACGACATATAATATCGCGCGGAAAATGAAGAAGAGCCACGAGCTCACCCAGTCGTGTCTGATGTTTTGTGGGAAACACGTAAGTTTCATCTGTATGTTACGTAATTCAATAATTGTTGTATTATATGATACATAGCTGTGTCGGACATTTTAGTCTCATTACCTATTCGATGTCTTCTTGTGCAAATAATTTTCACTGTGTTTTTAGAATTTTATTTCAGGCTTCAAATAAGAGGAACTTGTGACGAATTATCGCGTTCTGTCGTTGCTTCCTTAAACGAGGCTAACGCGTCCCTGAAATTTTTTGTACCGATCACTCTTCAACAGCTTGAGCCGTGGCGGGGTTGCTGGCTTGCCTTTCGAATTCCCGGCGCCACTAGCTCGATCTGTCGTTAACGTCCCTCTGGTTTGAGGCCAATAAGATCTTTGCACGATATTGTTGATGTTGAACGGGGCGTGCGACGTGGCGAGATAGGGAGCGGCAAGGGAACTAGGACGGTGTGAGAGGTCCGCCCGGCGACTAAGGCGGGCACTTGCACAGGCGTTTTGGGCACGGAGTCCGGCGAGTGGTTGCTGGTCATATTTGTGGGACGATTTGAATCCTAGGCCGACTTCAAGTGCCGTCTTCTTGCGTAGCCTGGCCAGCCAGCTCTGGGACATGGCACGCCGATGAAAGAGTTGAAGCTAGTTTCGCTGTGCTGAATTCTGGGCTCCCTTTGGAACTGGCAAGCTTCAGCTTCGATTCGTGAACTTGGGTTAAGTTTTGGATTTTGGGGTCTTAGCTGTTGTTACTGAAGGTCTGCCTGTTTTCTGTTCGGTAATTTTGCTTATCTGAAGCTGTTAATATATAAGGCGTGTCTGTTTTTTATTTGGTGATTTCATTTGACTGAAGCTGTGATTGAGAAAGGCCTGCCTGTTTTCTCTTGGGTAGTTTTACTTGAATGAAGTTGTTATTATTGAAGGCCTACTTGTTTTGTATTTGGCAGTTCTACTTAACTGAATCTGTTATTATTGAAGGAATGCCTGTTCCTTTTTAATGAAATTAAGAACTATTTCATAATTTGGGTTAGATGAAACTCTTATTAATCAAGATGTACCTGTTTTTATTGCCCTTTTATTCAGACATGAAGTCTTACGAAATATGTGTTGTAATTAACTGAGATTGTGATTGCGGAATGCCTACCTGTTTCAGAGGTATTTATGTCAATAAAGTAGTAACATGAAATGACACATGATGTTACATGGGCCCTAACCTTTCGCCTTACATCCCTTTATCCATAACTGTAGATTTCACAGCTTACTTGTGCGAGCTAACATCTCAAAGATGTTCGTGCTCATATGCGGTTCCTCTTCGTCGAAATGTCTTGGCTCAAACTCGTCTAGGGGTTGAGCCCCATGTGTCGTATTACACTCCCTAAATTAGACATTTGTGACCCCTTGTTTAAATTGTCTGGCTAATGGCAAGTTTGCGAAATTGTATGAAACATACAAAGTTAATATAACATATAATATCTGGAACTAAGTTAACGACCCATAAATGATGTAGGCCACACAGTTGCAATTTGGTTAGAATAATGTTTATTCAGAAATCAAACTAATAGGGAAAGTGATCGTATTTAGAGTAACTGTTACACTTGAGAGCCTGTCCATTTGATACAGTTCGATCATCCACAATCTCATCGCGAAATACAAGTTCAATACTCCATCTCGTTAGCGACGCGAGAAGTTAAAGAGTTCACACCAGGCTCGCGGCTGCTCACTGCACAGAGACTAAGTCACACACAATGCGAAATTTTCTAAGTCGTTTCACTTCCTAGCTACCTAAAGACCGACCGTCGTCTTTCGCGTCTTAATACGAACTGTACCCTTTGCTGTCTAGACCAGAACTGTCCACTTTGGAGTCTCCAGCCGAACTGTCCGCTTTCGTGTCTGCACCAGCACTGTCCCTCTGCCCGTCTCTAGCCGCGTCTCCTGCGTGTTGAACATGGTCGCTCAACTGACCAGTGAAGTTCCCTTCCCTGAAGCCGTCCATCTGATTGACTACAGCATATTCTACATTATTTTAAATAATCAAAGCTTGACCACTTTCGTTTTCTAAATAAAGTAACAATGTTATCCATTGCATAATAAACGTTAAATTCTTTCCATAAAACCAATACAGTTTCCGCCTTAACTTTGAATGTCACGGCCAGTAGCCTTGCACTAGTGTGCTTTCTGATAAATAAATAAAGAACAAAAGTAACTATTATGCACTAAACTTTACAACAAATATTCTATTACCTAATGATTCAATAAGATGTCATGCTGTCATCGTTAAGTGTATTTTGTGTCGAGGAAATGATGACCTGATGCGTAACTGAAAATACTGATAATTTCAATTTACTATATCTTTTAAACACATAAAGTTGCAGAGTTCATATTTACAACATTTTCCATTTCAATCATCCGCTTTTATATGAAATGTCGATCGCTAAGATCGACCAAAGCGTTTAGATTTTAGCATTCAGGTCCTTGTTACAAGACTTGTGAATATCACTTTAACATTAAATCCTAAACTAATATACATATTATCAATATTCAAGTTATATTGGGATCACCATGAAAATTTAAGAAAGATGGTAGATTAAAACTACTGTGGCTTCATTCCCTGAATTACTACAGAATTAAACAGTTTTCATAAATGTTTCCCTTTAGGGCCAATCTTAGGTCCGCCATATTTAATACTGCTACGCCTCCCTGGGCACAAACAGCTCCTACAGGGTTTCCCTATGACGTAGGTTCTCGTCTGTCTCACGCGTACACTACAGCGCTTAGGCGTGATCAGCCTGGCCTCATTCAGCACAATAGACGCCTGTAAATTTCCCCATCTCGTGGCGAATCTGCGCTCTTTGTGGCAAACGGTCTGGAACGACAGGAATCGTTTCACAATTCCTGGAAGGCCGTCTATTCCGGCCATATACTTAAATTAGAGTGAAATGCTCGTTAACGCACACTTGATATTTGTCGTAAGAATTGTAGTAGGCTCATTTGTCACCCCCCGTCTAACAAGGGCGTTAACGAATTCCTCACTGGGCTGATACAAAGGAGTAAAAAGAGGGAACCGTTGAGGAAAAAAAATCTTAACTGAATTATATCTATTCCTGTGGCACTGAGAGACAAAATGCATTAATCTACATTTCTGGCTCTCATCATCATTGAGTTTATTTTCTATATGTATCAATTAATTACAATTAGATGCAAGTTATGGTTCAATTTTTGTAGACGGTGACGCCTCAAAGGATAGCAGGGAATTAGAGTAAGCTTTATATAACTAAAAATATGTCACTGTGATATAAAAACAAAACAGGAATTAAAATAAAAGCAGTATGTTGGAAAGAGCACTTACGTGAAATCAGAATATACTGCAGAATAATATTACTCCACCACACACACTGTACCGTGATTGTATCTTCTTGTCATCGCTTCAGCATCGGTTACAGGTCAGTATAGTAATTAGAAGCAGCTAACCAGTTGCAACAGAAAGGTGGTTTTATTCATCCTATGAGGATGATTTCGACAGGTGTAACCAATCTTCTTCAGAAACACATGTAACTAAAATATCACATTGGAAAACACCAAAAATGATGCGTTGTGGCATATATCCAATGCAAATAATTGTATACGATATTAAATATGATGACACCTATGATCAGTCTTGTCAAATATCAATAGTTAATATCCAGAAATAAAGCCAATCAAATAAAATATCTGGTAATATTACGAATTGCACATAGACTCGACTTCTCGATTTTGGGTATTGTTATTGACAAGCCCCGAACGAGAATCCAGGGTGCTAACCACTCCGCCACTAGGCTCTGTAAGAGGGGATTAGGTAATGAGTGACTGGAACAATGCGAAGGAGTACAGTGAAAGACGAATGGATAGCTTTGAGAGAAGATACAGTGAAGGCAGCAGAGGATCAAATAGGTACAAAGATATAGCCTAGTAAAAATCGTTAGATATCGTGGGATA
This sequence comes from Schistocerca serialis cubense, assembly GCF_023864345.2. Classification (NCBI taxonomy): domain Eukaryota; kingdom Metazoa; phylum Arthropoda; class Insecta; order Orthoptera; family Acrididae; genus Schistocerca; species Schistocerca serialis. Next base: position 603,296,024 of record NC_064638.1, on the reverse strand, counting down.
CATAGAATTTAATGGATGATGTTGTTGTATCCGGATTGCGCTCCAGCTGTTGCCGTGTCTGAACGCTGACGAGTCCTCTCCATTTGGCTCGGTCCTCCCACCACTTGACTGATGATAGGAGAACACACAAAAATACAGAAAATAAAGCAGGTGAAAGAGAATACAGACGTCTAAAAAATGAGACTGACAGAAAATGTGAAATAGGTAAGTAAGAAAGGCTAGAAGACCAATTCAAGTATACAGAAGCATGTAAAACTAGGGGATAGATGAATGCTGTCTACAGGAAAATCAGAGAGATTTTTGTAAGGAAAGAGTTGCAGCTGTGTGAATATCAAGAGCTCAGACAGAAAACCAAGCAAAGAAGGCGAAGTTGAAAGTTGGAAGGAATATATACAGTTTCCATATATGGGCACAAACTTGTGGACACTAAAACAGAAAGAGAAGAAGAAACAAGTGAAGATACAGGGAGAGACAAGATAATGTGCGAAGACTCTGACAGGGAACTGACGGACCTAAATCGAATCAAGGCGCCTGGAGGAGACAAAATTCCCTCAGAGCTATTTGTATCCTAGGCAGATCAAAATAGACAAAACTATTCCGCTTGGTGTGCAAGGTATGTGAGACAGGTGAAACACGCTCGGACTTCAAGAGGAATGTAATAATTCCAAATCAAAAGAATGATTTTGCTGACAAGTGTATTACCGAATTACCTGCTCATAAAGACGCTTGCAAAATAGTGACACGAATAATTTTTGCGAGAATGGAAAACCTGGTAGAAGCTGACTTCATAGGAAACCGGTTTGGGTTCTGGAGAAATAGAGGAACACGCGAGGCAATAACCTATGAATTAACCTCTGCAAATTAACTTAGAAGGTAGGTGAAAGTAAAGAAAAGCTACGTTTATAAATACAGGGAGCGAAAGAAACCTTTAAAATTTATACAGAAATTAAACATCAGTTATAAGATTCGAGGGGCCTGAAGGGACTCAGTGGTTGGGTAGGGAGTAAATACGTTTGTAGCTCATCCCCGTTGTTCTTCAATCTGTACACTAAGAAAGCAGTAGGGGAAACCAAAGAAATATTTGGAGGGAGAATTAAATTTCATGGAGAAAAAACAGTCTTTCAGGGCTTGCTGACGACTTGGTAATCCATTCGGAGGCCGCAAAGGACTTAGATTAGCAGTAGACTGTCTTCAGAGGAAAATATAAGATGAACACCAACAAAAACAAAACAAGGATAATGGAATGTAATCGAATTAAATCACGGTATGCTGGGGGAATTAGAATAGGAAACGAGTCACTGGAAGTAGTAGTCGAGTTTTGCTATTTGCGCAGTAAAATAAGTGGTGGTCGATTTCTGCTATTTGCGCAGTAAAATAACTGATAATAGTCGAAGTAAAGAGCTCATAAAGTTTAGACTACCAATGGCAAGAAAAGCGCGTCTGATGAGCAGTAATTTCGTAGTTAGTTATTTAGTAACATGTTCCCTGGATCATTCCGCGCAGTAGATGGTAATAATATGGAACGAGTGATTTACACTCACATAACAAAATTAATTTATACATACGGCTACATTCTGAACATTTCTAAGGACTTTTTTCAGGAAGAGAGAACATATACAGATGTGAGCTACTAATTCCCACACACCACCTTTTATACGTTACAGTAATAGAAATGCTTCTAAGGAGTAGAAGGTGTTGTGAATGAGAAACTTTCTCAGTATGTTATCAAATTTTACTTGGTTTCTGTCAGACATTTTATGTCACTGGGTAAATGATAAAATATTTTTATGTAGCATTTCTGTTCTAAAGACAACCATAATGTTTTTGTACACAAACGTAGCCAGGATAAAATCAGTAAACCCTAGTTCTTTGAAGAGTTGAACTACGATGTATAAGACAGCCTTATTCATCTGGTTACTTTAAATAAGAGTTAATGCGTTAAATATTTGACGTGAAGCATGTAAGCGAGAAAAAGTTTAGGAAAGATCTGAAATTATGCTCAATGTTTGTTGTAAGTCGCTAAATGAACACTGAATGAATATAGTCTGGGTAATTTGCACTCTGTTTTAAGCAAGAGCTAGTTTTACACGCACTGTCAATGCTTATGACGTCATATTTACTTAACTATGTGATATAATTATACAGATACATTCAATGATATACGCAGATACTGTTGCAGAGTCTGCTGCGAATGAAGTTGGTACCTAAAAAGTAATACATACAATAAAAGGCAATATCTGACATTTTACTTCGTATTATTTTAAGGGGGAACATTCGTGGATGATACACATTATTTAAAAGATGCACCAAACCCACAATTTTGAAGATACAGGGAAGGAATTTTGTACCATGTATTACTTAAATTAACAAATTTCCTGTTGAGTTCGTTGGCTTACATATATTTAACTTTTTATGCAATTTAAAAAATTTAATTTCAAAATATATGAATATGCTCGGTTTAATCTCTTTGTATATAGTAAGCTTCTCTCATGCCGTTTTTCTGAACATATCGAATAGGAGAATTTTATATTTTTCAGTTATTGTTTTGTAAGTATAACAGAAAATTCATGCAAAATTCCAAGCACTTAGCGCTGTACCTCAGCTAACACTCAGAATTTAAAAATTGTATCTTGGAACAACATTTATATGGTTTATAGAAATAAGTGTACAAAATTTCGTAATTCTAGCCTTCATAGATTCTGAAGAAAGTACATAAACTTTAAGAAACACAATTTTCAGAAAATACAATGTAAAGTTCAGTCTCATGTTTCTTATCTCATCTCTACAGAAGGCCCCACATTTGTAATCTGGGTCGTCCTTCCCTTCAAGCCTTCTCTTCTGGTTTCTTATTTCTGCCTTCTTTCATTTTCCTGGTTTACAGACTTCAGCTGCAGAGAGCCACTGTAAATCTAATTTTCTTAAGATGTCTAAAGTGAAGTTTCGTATCTTAAAGCCCATTCTCTCCATTACCTTCATCGTCTCTACGTTCTCATAATTAAATACAGACCTTCATCATAAGTTCCAATTCTGACAATTGAAGCGGAGAAAACGTAGTTTTTGGGCGTCGTTTCCATATGACTGAATTTTCAGAGTCACATGGAGTGTGGTTTTTGTTTCTAAGATAAGGAGCAGAGTCGCAGATAATCTATACAACAAAAGAGTACATTTCACACTTTTCTAGATGTATCCGGGGCAAGTTTGCTTTAAGGTAATTCACAGAATCTTTATTTGTGGAGCTGGTTTTGAAGCATTGCTTCAAAAAGTAGGCACAGTAGAGGTCACACCACTCAGTCAATTATTTTTCAGGCACTTGCTAAATGATGTCATCATTAAAACTTTGGGAACTTATTGTACTAAAGTGCTACCAAAAAATAAAACTAAATACATAAACAACTGATATTTTAGGTCATTTTCATGAATGTTCTCCCTTAACCAAAAGCTAGATTATTATGCATCTAAATGCTTATAACTCTTGAGCTATAAGGCGCACAGTGATATAATTTTGCATGTACAGTCTGTCCTGTACTGTATATGGATACTGTTTGCAAACTGTGTTGCGAATTGTGTGTGTGTGTGTGTGTGTGTGTGTGTGTGTGTGTGTGTGTGTGTGTGTGTGTGTGAAAGGAGAGGGTATCTTTTCTTAAAGGTGTGCAATTATGTGTCAAATTTGTTGGAAGTTGGTAAGTGTTCTTATTCTCAAAAACTGGATGAATAAAATCCGGATACTTACCGGCCGTCACTTACACCGACGCCTCCGAGAGGTGTCGGTTACAGACTGTAACAATAATGCAAATCCTATTGCGTTAAACTTTTCACATAACGTTACAATTCTTTTTGAGCAAATTGACATGATTTACAATGCTTAAATTCGGTGAATAATTACCCAAAGTATTGAAAATCAATGTTTGTTGCCCCTGGATGTCATTAGATAGGCAATTTGCAATTGGTACTGGGATAGCGGATTAGTAATCTGCTTACAATATTATGTCCTGTAGGTGATTGTAATCATTTTGTCTACAGACGACACGATCCTTCACTGCATCTGGCACCACTTGTTGGGAACTAACACTACATGTTGTCGATTGCGGATTTAGAATCTGTTATTCATGGTACATCATTAACATATTTGGATTCGAAATTGTGAAAAAAATAGGGGAGAGACGGGTAGTATACATTATGTACAAGAGCCAAGAGCGAATAATCAGAGTGGATGACCACGAACGAAGTATAAAACAGGGATGTAATCTTTCGCCCCTACTAATCAATCTGTACATCGAAGAAGTAATGATAGAAATAAAAGAAAGGTTTAGGAGTGGAATTAAAATTCAAGGTGAAAGGATATCAGTGATCCGATTTGCTGATGACACTGCTATCCTAAGTGAAACTGAAAAAGAATTCGAGGATATGCTAAACGAAATGAAGAGAGTAACGAGTACAGAATATGAACTGAGGGTAAATCGAAGAAAGACGAAAGTAATGAGAAGTAGCTGAAATGAGAACAGTGAAAAATTTAACATCAGAGTTGATGGTCACTAAGTAGATGAAGTTAAGAAAGTCTACTACCTAGGCAACAAAATAACCAATGACGGAAGGAGCAAGGAGAACATCAAAAGCAGATTAGCACTAGCAGAAAGGGCATTCCGGGCCTTGAGACGTCCACTAGTATCAAACATAGGACTTAATTTGAGGAATAAATTTCTGAGAATGTACTTTTGATGGAACACAACATTGTACGGTGAAACATGGACTGTGGGAAAACGGGAACAGAGGAGACTAGAAGCATTTTGGGATGTGGTGATACAGACGAATATTGAAAATTAAATCGAGTGATAAGGTAAGGAATCAGGAGGTTCGGCGCAGAATTGGAGAGGAAAGCAATATGTTGAAAACACTGACAAAAGGAAGGGACAGGACGATAGGACATCTGTTAAGACATCAGGGAATGACTTCCATGGTACGAAAGGGAGCTGTAGAGGGCAAAAACTAAAGGGAAAGACAGAGATTGGAATATAATCAGTAAATATTTGAGGGTGTAGGTTGCAAGTACTACTCTAGAATGAAGAGGTTGGAACACGAGAGAAATTTCGTGGCGGGCAGCATCAAACCAGTCAGATGACTGATGACAAAAAAATTGTTGGATTAGAATTAAGTCGACATTAATTCAGGTTTTTGAATGAATAAGATGAGACGTGTAGTATGTCCTTTGGATGGCGGTTTACGGAATAGTGGTACAGTGACGTCAGAACGGTACGCCTCCACACTAATTGCACGTCGCTTTGTTCCGCCAGACGAGACCTTCCGCCCTTTTCCCATGCCTCATGTCAACAGAGAGGCACGTGCGGTGCTTTTTTCCCTCGCAACTTGTGCACACGCTAACGACACCCACTTTTCCTTCGTTTGCGCTTAAACGTTTACGTTCCCGTGACATAAAAACAACAATGCAGCGACGCGAGCTTGTGCAAAGAGCCTTAAGCAACACAGCAGTCGTGTCGTGTAGCATCGTCACGGCGAATTAAGACAAGTGGCTGCACCCAGTAGTTTATTTACGCACCGTGAAAAGTTCAGGTTCCGTTCCTTACCAAACAGTCAAGAGGCTTTAACTAGACAGTGTCAGTACTTTAACCTACAACAGTTAATATCTGCCAATCCCTCTCCACATTTTTTATGTCATAAAGCTCATAACAAATTTTCAGCACCCTGACATTATTTTACTAATGTGATCATTTTTTACATTTTCAATAATACCCTTTAGAATTTTCCCGTACAATTAACATTGAACTTGGTACAGAAAAGTCTGCATCATTAATTTAAAAATACAACTAAACAAATAAGAAGAAGAAGAAGAAGAAGAAGAAGAAGAAAAAGAAGAGGATACTATCTGAAGCCTTATGCACGGCAGAAAGTCTGAAGCTAGTAAGAATGGGAATACTGAACAGATTAGAATTTGTAGGATGAAAGAGTCTCAGGAGGATCCAAAATCAGAGCACTCGCACCTCTGAAAATGCGCTTCTGTGACAAAAACCAATGCTTGAACACAGGAATGACTAACAGATTCAGCGAAAGTTTCATAGACAACTTTTACTTACTCCTTTCTGTAGTAAAATAATTCTCACATATGTTCTTAAAATTAAGCAGTATTCAACAAGAAATTGATTTTTATTTACATTTTACTTTCAGATTCATTCATATGTAAAATATGTATCACGTATACAAGATTTAATTAATTGATGAAATTAATATTCGCTTAGTCCCGTCTCCTCACAGCTGGCTCTGTTCACCCACAAGATCTCTTTATCAAATAGCTGGTTATCGATTCCATGCATGAATATTGACTTTTATTTCAACTGTTGAATGATCAACCACTTGCAATCATTTGTATTATTAGTGTTCTTAAAAGCAGTTGTGAACTAGATCCTAATTTTTTCAAGGAAAAAAGCAGTTCCTTTTTTATTATGACTTTCAACGATCTACCAGTATACTTTTGTAATTGTCTCCAATACTGGTATAAAACTCCAAATTTTGATGCACATTTTCTTAGATCCCTTGTCGGAATTTGTGACTGATCCGAACAAATTATAACTTCCCGCACAGTTAGTATGGCACTTTGATGTGTAGTTCATTTAAACATTCGAAAATCGTTAAAAATGTATTAACGTTTTTTTGACAGACGTCATTTCAGCTCCAGTTATGTCTTCACCCTAGATTTTATGATTAAACCTTTTGTAAAACAACTGAAGAGAAAGACATTGCACTTGGTACAACTGCTACCTTCCCTCGAAAGTGAAAGACCGCTTGTCTGGTCTGGTTGGGTCGTTAACAACTTTGGTTCACCTCGCTCTGCCCTGCCTTTACCTGTCTTGCAGTCACTGACCCCTCATGTTTCTCGAACAGTGTGAGCTATGGAATGACAACCTGTTCAGTTAAGGAAACTGAAGTAAACAGCCTACACTTTTTAGGTTATGAATCTATAATGCAGAAGTAATGTATTGTGAGTTTGAAGTTCTTATTTATTTTCCGACTGTGAAGACCTGGGGACACTCGTCTCCCTTATCCTACTGAGTGAAAATTTCACACCACCCTTTGTACATACAATGAAGCCAAACTGTGTGGTTAGCTTAAGAAAAACTATAAAAAGAATTTCCAAATCAGGACCACCCTAGTGACATACATATCATCAGATGGTCTTTTATTGACAATATTGATTCATAAGATGACAGATGGCTCCAGCATTGAACACTGAACGGATAAACTATATGCAGTTGGAAAACACCGAAGTAAGTATTCTATATTAACGTGTGCAGTGTTCAGCACATGTCGTTTTCAATAAACTTGCAGCAGAACTACAAAATATAAGTGATAATCTTGAAAGTACTCAAATCCAAAATGAAAATTTTCTTGTAGCACACTCCGTCATTCATTCTACACAGAAAAAAAGTTCCTCGCAGTAATTAACATTTCTGTGTGATGTGTTATTTATCTGTTTACGGCCTCACAACTGTTTTTCGTGTTTCATTATTTCTTTATAATGTTTCGAATCAGCTTTCTGGAAGCTAAATACTGACTCGTTCTCTAGCCAAGTAGCTTTGGTAAGCATTGTCTCACGGAACCTGATAAACAAATAATTAGAAAGTAAATGAATAATCATCCTGTTTATGACATCACTGTTAATTGGTTCTATTTTCTTTTCCATATATTTGTTACTCATTACTGTATGTCAATCTTAATCTAATTGATTTTTAGTCTTACTGCTAACTTACTGTATTAAGGACATCCATTAAATGTTGTAATTCGTTAAAACTAGACGAAAACTGCAGAATGTTGTAAATATATGAAGTGTGGTTTAAAAATGTTCTGTAAACAGGTACTCCGTTTTCATTTCCATAATTTACGAATCTGAAAGCAGTTGGTGATAATTTTACTGAATATCTTGAAGAAACAGCGTTGTTCCATTTCTGAAGGACTGTCTTTCTTCGTAAACGTTCTACAAATAATTTTACAAGTTTCTTTCATATATCCATTCCTTCAGCTATTAACACTTCTTTTGAAATGCCATAGTCTCCCGGCGCCATTTGCTTCTTACTTCTTCGCCTATCGCTTCATACATCGAATAGTTTCATGTACTTTTTGTAACCTTACATTAACTGTGTTTGTTATACGGACCTATATAAATACCTAAAATAATTTTCGTATTTTCTATCTGTTGTTGCCACTGAACATTATGAATTGTGATGACTAACCAAAATGTTTCCTCTTTATAATATTATTGTTCTGAACTGTTTCTCCCATCAACATTTCGTTGTATTTCTGCTCGTCCAAAATATTTCCTTGCTTTTAAAATTTAATTCTCGATATTTCGTCATGTACCTGTTGTCGACCGCTTGAAACTAATGCCTTGTTTTTAATAGCTACCTCGTCCCATTTGAGGTTTTCTTCATCTACGTGACGTTTGCTATTTGTGTTGCAATTTCGTTAACTATTTGCTCCTTTTGTCTATGTCTGTATAGCCTTCATTATTTAAGATGCTCAATGTGGTGCGTAATTTCACTGAAGGAAATGGAAAGTTTTACACCAGAGACTCTTTAATCGAATGCTACCGAACTGATATCCAGTGTTTCCATGCTGTGGGTAATGTCGATTAAAATTTCATTATTATGCGAGCTTATTTTTAGTATAGAACAAAAACGTTCATATAAATGATAAGTGATGTGAGTGCACTGGTGCGTCTAATTCTAACAAAACTTTTTATACGGAGATCTCGTAGAGAAAGCGTACGTGAAACATACCACCACCACTCAGATTTTGAGAAAGGTCGAATCACTAGCGTGGGGGTACGGGGACATCACTGAGACAGATCGCAGAGACAGTTGGCTGTATGTAACCGCTGTTCTTCTGCATTTCACTTCTTTTTTATGGAATACTGGTTGTAAGGAAAAGAACAAGCATAAATGAGGAAAATCGATTATAATTTTAGTCGGAGCCTGTATTGGCGGCCGATCTTTAACACGACGATGCGTCACCATGAATCATAACTAAAAGTTTTGTTTCATAAGAGCTCCAGTAATAAAACGACGCTGCAAAGAAGGGCATCAGACTTTCTGTTAGAGGTTCTGAGTGAAGACTGCATCATCAGACTAAGACGGGCGACGTAGAATATTGGCCGGCCGGTGTGGCCGTGCGGTTCTAGGTGCTACAGTCTGGAACCGCGTGACCGCTACGGTCGCAGGTTCGAATCCTGCCTCGGGCATGGATGTGTGTGATGTCCTTAGGTTAGTTAGGTTTAAGTAGTTCTAAGTTCTAGGGGACTGATGACCTTAGAAGTTAAGTCCCATAGTGCTCAGAGCCATTTGAACAATTTTTTGAACGTAGAATATTAGTGCCAAGTAATTTATTGAAGGGCATTTAAAAATCAGATTACGACCAGGAATAAATTAAATAATGAGAAGCGATTAAAGTAAATATTCCTAACGCTGTAGTTTAACTCATGTATTACATTAGCACATGACGCAATCTTTTAATCCATCCGTTCAGGAGTAACGCTACGAAGCAAGACGATGACAATGCTGAGGCAACCGAATTTGTCCTTTCAGAACAAAGAAAGAACCAAATCAGTCAGATCGCAGACTTCTACACAATTTACTGTATCTCTGAGGCCGGAAAGCTTCGTGGATATAGTAAAATGTTGTATTACTTGTATTGCAATGACAGTATGACAGCAAACGAATGTCGACGAGATGGACTCAGAACAAAAGTGTGACAAGAAGAGTAGGTACGGTTTCTTCCAGATGATGTTCATCACGAGGAGACAGTATAATTGTTCTAGCGAATAGATGAAAATGTAATACATCAAGGGGGCTGCCAGTTTTTATATCTGCTTCCGCGGAGCACTAGAAAAAGTATCATATAATCCAGTTTTATCAAGCACTGAGACGCGCTTCGGGTTCTAAAAGAAAGCTGATGTAGTTGATGTACATCGCGTTGATTAGCCTTGCCCCCGCCACGTCTCCTCCAATTGCTGACCAGCTACCGGCAATTGTCTTCCGTCACTGGGATCGAATAATACACAACTAAATGGCACGACAACGTATATCGAGACGAAATGCGTACCGGAAGACGAGCATTGAACATCAGACGATGTATCAACACCATCTACATTTACAGTCTACAAATATCAACTTAAAAATTTAAAAGAATTACATCGTTTGCCAAAAGCCTGTGCTGAAATGATCTAACCACCCAATCGAATTAATGAAGATTCAGGTAGCACACAAATTAGTACTGGGTTAAGGAGGTAAAACGATAATTCTTTTGGGCAAAGACAGAATATAACATATTGTGGAAAAACAGTGAGCTATATTTTGTTATTAAATTAATTTTGTGCCGCCTTGTAGAAAGAACTCGTCAAAAGCAATGGCCAAACATAGGCACTTCTCTTTTCCGTGGGGAAGCTAGCCTGCCCTGTTGAGATGATTCAGAACTCTCAACTGTGAACTAATATATTCTACGTTTCTGTAGCTGTGAATGTTATCATGTGTTGAATAACAGTAAAATTCAGACCATCTGAGAGAACTGACTACACCTACAAATTACTTTGACGATTTTGTTCATGAGTAGTATTACTATTACCTTTCACGAATAAATTTAGCTGCTCAAATTACCTAACAATAAAGTCACAGTTGTCGATAAATAATGCTCTTTAACGAACTATTTCGGCATTACAATGGCATTTTGAAGTCCCAAATTTGTTACCCTTCATTGAACAGTTATCTTAATAGAAATATTTGCTGTCCAAATGAACAAATATGGATAGTACTGCAGAATCGTCAGGAGCAGAAATAAAAGCGAAGAATTTTACTGTTGTTTTCACGGAGATGAAAAACAATGTAGCTAGCGATTCGTTGTAATTCGATGAATGCCATTCCCACTACGCAAGAATAAAAAAAAAAAAAAAAAAATCAAGTCTTGTAATTTCAAGCTGATCTGGCAATTACAGTCAAAAAGCTAGCACAACTGCATTGCACATTGTAATTGCCAGCAGTAACTTTAGAGTGATATCAAGAAATTAGATACCTCTCAAGAATGTCAAAGCAGTGATAATATCCAAGCTTCAAATCTGGTAGTTTCACAGTAAGAAAATACAACAGATTCATTGCTCTGGAAACTATGTACAAAAGGATTCAGTAAACCGAGTAATTGAGAGCAAGTCTGAAAGTACGTAGCTTAACACGTAAGCAAGAACAGGAAAGGAAGGACAAAGAAGACTTATTAGATCCTATTACGAGGTAGAGTAATAATAATGAGGGAGATGCCACAATTAATGCTTAATCCTTCGGGTGATGAGTACCACATAAGTGTTATTTCTTAAACCTGAGTGGAGCGTTCAGTATATACGGCCTATGATTTAAGCTCTTTGTAGAGAGATGTTGGTAAAGATGACCATGCTGTTGTAGGTGGGGATGTAAACATCAGTTTGCATCTCAAATTCAATTTTATGCACCTGAGAATGGAATTGGGGGTGCTAACGAGAATGTTCTTCGTATAAATGCAAAGATCATTTAGGTCTTTCAGTAGCACGACAAGATTTTGCTGTCTCTTAAAGCGGGGCTTCGGGAGAGATTAGTGTTCACACTTTTTTATCACTGATACGCTACCACTCACTCGGACTGCATGTGCATACTCCTAGGAGCTACGTGGATGGCTGATAGCACGTAATATTAAACCTGACCAAATTCTTTTCCAGTGATTTTCAATATTTTCACTAATGTTGAGTAAATTCTTCCGATAGCCATTGCCCCAAAGCAAACAGCTATTAGGAAAACAAGTTATAGCAATTTGGACACACTCGTAGATCTGAAAGAACACTCTTTTGCTATCCTACCGCAAAACATAGGACTCTACATAAACAAGAAAGAAGAAGAATGAATTTCAAATATCAATGGAAACAAATTAAATTGAAACTGGAATATGAAATGTTTCCTCCTGATCCGAACATCGCCTGGAAATCAATGTAGTTGAACGGATCTATTTTTAAAAATTTAGTAGTTCTTGCACACAGCAACATTAGCACACGTACACTATGTGATCAAAAGTATTCAGACACTTACAAGTTCGTGGAGCCCTCCATTGGTAATACCGGAATTAAATATGGTGTTGTACCACCCTTAGCCTTGATGACAGCTTCCACTCTCATAGGCATACTTTCAATCAGGTGATGGAAGGTTTCTTGGGGAAGGCAGCCCATTTTTCACGGAGTGCAGCACTGAGAAGAGGTATCGATGTCGGTCGGTGAGGCCTGGCACGAAGTCGGTGTTCCAAAACAGCCCAAAGGTGTTCTGTAGGATTCAGGTCTGGATTCTGTGCAGGCCAGTCCATTACAGGGATATTATTGCCGTGTAACCACTCCGCCACCGGCCGCACATTATGAACACAAGCTCAATCGTGTTGAAAGATGCAATCGTCACCCCCGAATTGCTCTTCAACAGTGGGGAGCAAGAAGGTGCTTAAAACATCAATGTAGGCCTGTGCTGTGATAGTGCCACACAAAACAAGGGGTGCAAGCCCCCTCCACGAAAAACGCGACCACACCATAACACTGCCACCTAATTTTACTGTTGGCACTACACACGCTGGCAGATGACATTCACCGGGCATTCGCCATACCCACACCCTGACATCGGATCGCCACATTGTTTACCGTGATTCGTCACTCCACACAACATTTTTCCACTGTTCAATCGTCCAATGTTTACACTCCTTACACGAGGCGAGGCGTCGTTTGGCATTTACCGGCGTGGTGTGTGGCTTATGGGCAGCCGCTCGACAGTGAAATCCAAGTTTTCTCACCTCTCGTCTAACTGTCATAATACTTGCAGAGGCTCCTGATACAGTTTGGAATTCCTGTGTGATGGTCTGTATAGATGTCTGCCTATTACACATTACGACCCTCTTCAACTGTCGGCCGTCGCTGTCAAGAGACAAGGTCGGCCTGTACGCTTTTGAGCTGTATTTGTCCCTTCACGTTTCCACTTCACTATCACATCGGAAACAGTGGACCTAGGAATGTTTAGGAGTTTCGAAATCTCGCGTACAGACGTATGACACAAGTGACACCCAATCACCTGACCACGTTAGAAGTCCGTGAGTTCCGCGGAGAGCCCCATTCTGCTCTCTCACGATGTCTAATGACTACTGAGGCCGCTGTTATGGAGTACCTGGCAGTAGGTGGCAGTAAAATGAACCTAATATGAAAAACGTATGTTTATGCGGGTGTCCGGATACTTTTGATCACACGATGTAGGTCTAGATTAACGTGTTGGGCTGTTAATTTTATTATGATGCATACAGCTTCTTTTTGGACATATTTGCAAAACTGTTTCCAATTAACATAAGAAAATACTTTACAGTTGGTCTTTTATATCATATCAATCGTCACTATTTACACTACGCAGGAAAATGCTCTACGCTACACCATACTGCCCCTCTGAAAATGCTACGTTAGGAACTCAAGAGAATGAGGGAGATGTTGAGCGCAAGAGAACCACAAATCATGGATGCAGGATATCTGAGTGGGATTCTCTAAACCATGGCAGTTTACTGTGAGAATAACAGTCAGTGTTACATCCCAGGCGTCTCATGTTAGCGAATATTATTGAAGGATACTTATACGTAAAGTGCTAAGAAGGTCTTTGCATACTGTGTCACAGGATGTATCTTGAGACACACACAACTTAATAATACTGATAGCTCACAGGCTACCTCCAGGGAATATCTTAATACTGTTATAATGATATTGCCGTTATATTTGTATATAACTGAAGAAAGAATTTTATATTTTGTGGCACGCATTTTCTCTCGGTTTAATCGAGAGTGTGTTCAGCGGCGGGAAATATACAGAAATTTATACTTATGTCAAGAAATTTTGATATTATTACTTTGCATGTTTATTGATAAACAGTTCTGGCACTTTCCGACTCAGTATAAGTTGCGTTGTTTGTGGTGTTTGCTCATGTTACTCTGTATGTGTGCTTACTTCGCTGCTGGTAAAACTATTCCTCTACTCCGTTCTGTATCACTGAGATGCTGGAGCAGTCTTGAAGCAGAAAACTGAGATGATACGGTACTTGCCTGACACAAGAACAACGAGTTAATCAACAAAGAGAAAACCAAACAAAGTCTCAACAGCTGGCAAGAAGATTGACAGTTATCTCGTACTGAGCGTAAATAAAACATTAAAACTGAAACACTGCCTTTACATCACCCAGACGGACACGAAAGCAGATGTAAACAGAGACCACCTGGAGATGAGAAATAAAACATGCCGTACAGTAGCAGTAAAACAGAGAGTGTCAGACTATTCATATACGTAGCTACTTCAAAGAGTGAGTTACACATGTAGTTACACGCAAAGTCCATTGCACAAGAAGAAAGCCACACTGCCAGAATGGATTACATGTTCCAGTTTCCCTTCTGTTACAGTTCTTCTGCGGTACGGATAATAGGTTCAGCACAGTGTGGGAGTGAAGTGGCGCAACAAGTGGAAACATACTCCAGAGCTGATGAACGCGGGACTGTGATTCTTATGGGCAAAACGTTTAAATTGCGCACAGATCCACCATGAAATTTTGAAGGTGTATGGGCCATGTGCAAATTCGTGTTCAGCCAGAGTGAAATGGTGCTAACAAGCGGGCCAAGGCCACACGATATGGTGACGTTGATCGAGAAGGAAGGCCATGGACGTTGATCAAAGAGGACAATGTCCAAACAATCGAGGAATAAAATCTGGCGGGAAATAGGTTTCTCAACGATGAAGACGTTCACACAGTGACTCTCTAATGGTTCCGTGACCAAGCACCGGATTTCTGTCTTCGATGAATTGAACGATTGATAGTAATTATCGACCGTTGTTTACAGAGACTTGGAGACTCTGCTGAAGTATTGTGTTGTTTGCTTGATTGATTTGGGGAAGGAGATCAAACAGCGAAGTCATCGGCCCCATCTGATTAGGGGAGGACGGAGAAGGAAGTCGACCGTGCCCTTTCGAAGAAATTTTCCCGGCATTTGCCTGATGCGATTTAGGGAAATCACGGAAAACGGAAATGAGGATGGCTGGAAGCGGGTTTCAACAATAGCCCTCTGGAACGCGAGTCTAGTGTGCTAACCTCTGCACCCCCTCGTTTGGTGAAAAATAGTGTCATGTGTCTGTCGCTTTGAAGTGTACTGCATCATTCAATACAAGTTACTAGCTCTGCCATAATAAAGTGTAACATACTTTTCGAAGTTCACTCGCTCATATTTAGTATACACACATCAAAAAAAGTTTTGCCCCGGTTCCCAGATTGAGGATAGATATTGACTGTAGGTACTGTATCACAGACACAGTCCCTTTGACTGTTCAGAGATGTCACTCAACCAGCCCAAAAATGTAAACAACCATGCATTATTAGCGCCTGTCAGACGGATGGGGTTCGACAGCAGATCAGTTCCAGTCATTCCACCAGGAAGGAGGTACACGGCTTGTGTTGTTTGTAGTTCAACCATGCCTAGACGATCAATACCGTCGTTCGATCGCGTCCGCATTGTTACTTTCTGCCAGGAAGGGCTGTAAACAAGGGAAGTGTCCAGGCGCTTCGTAGTGAACCAAAGCGATGTTGTTCGACATGGAGGAGATACAAGGAGACAGGAACTGTAGATGACATGGCTCGCTCAGACCACCTAAGGGCTACTACTGCAGTGGGTGATCGCTACCTACGGATTATGACTCGGAGGAACCCTGACAGCAACGCCACCATGTTGAATAATGCTTTTCGTGCCGCCACAGGACGTCGTGTTACAACTCAAACTGTGTGCAATAGGCCGCAGGATGCGTAACTTCACTCCAGACGTTCATGGCGAGGTCCATCTTTGCAACCACGACACCATGCAGCGCGGTACAGATGGGCCCTACAACATGCCGAATGGACCACTCAGGATTGGCACCACGTTCTCTTCACTGATGAGTGTCGCATATGCCTTCAACCAGACAATCGTCGGAGATGTGTTTGGAGGCAACCCGGTCTGGCTTAACGCCTTAGACACACTGTCCAGCCTGTACAACAAGGTGGAGGTTCCCTGCTGGGGTGGCATTATTTGGGGCCGACGTCCGCCGCTGGTGGTCATGGAAGGTGCCGTAACGGCTGTAGGATACGTGAATGCTATCCCCCGACCGATAGTGAAACCATATCGGCAGCGTACTGGTGAGGTATTCGTCTTCATGTACAATTCGCGCCCTCATCGTGTACATCTTGTGAATGACTTCCATCAGGCTAACGACATCGCTCGACTAGAGTGGCCAGCATGTTCTCCAGAGATGAACCCTATCGAACATGTCTGGGATAGATTGAAAAGTGCTGTTTGTGTTCGACGTTACTCACCACTTTGAGGGACCTACGCCGAATCGCAGTTGAGGATTGAGACAATCTAGACCAACAGTGCCTTGATGAACTTGTAGATAGTATGCCACGACGAATACAGGCATGAATCACTGCAAGAGGACGTGCTGCTGGATAATAGAGGTACCGGTGAGTACAACAGTCTGGACTGCGACCTCTGAAGATCTCGCTGTATGGTGGTACAACATCCAATATGTGGTTTTCATGAGCAATAAAAAGGGCTGAAATGATGTGTATGTTGATCTGTATTTAATTTTCTGTACAGGTTCCGGAACTCTCGGAGCCGAGGTGATGCAAAACTTTTTTTGATGTGTGTATATTTGTTTTACACAGTCACGATAGTCCTGAAATAACAAAATCTGATCCCAGTACTGAATGATTTATTTGGTCACTATGGTCCAATGTCCACAATAAAATATGTCGAGCAGTGTGGTTTAAGCCATAAAAGAAAAATAGTACGTAACAGATTATGCGCACAGTACGTAACAGCCTCTACACCACTAACTCATGATGCTTATAAAAATCGTAGGAGTAGAACATCGGAAAGAAATGCACAAAGCGAATCGGATTCTTGAAAAATTGACGCCTTTCAGCTGCATGTCATGTTTCCATAAAAAAAAAGAATACACAAGATGTTGAGACGTGGGAATTACGTATCTTGAGCGAAGACGAGGAAAACCTGCACAGCAGGTACCGTGTTGTGAAATACTCCACCTTGTTATGAAAAGTGCAAAACGGACATAACGAGCCCAAAACCACCGACAGACCATATGAAAAATGGCCATCTCGTATGAGGATTATGTCGGACTGAATAGGTAGTGTCTTGAAAAGATGTATAAGATGAATATCAACAAAGTAAGGCGATCCAAATGGAGGGTAGTCGAATTAAATCAGGCGATGATGAGCGAAATGGTTAAAGAACTCACATGCTAAAAGCTGTAGGTGATAATGGCTTAAGTAGAAAGGATATAAATGTATTGAAAATAGCAAGAAACGTGTTTCTGAATAAGAAACTACATCTTGCTAGCCATTTGTTTAACGTCTTATTACGCAAGAATTACAACCAGCAATAAATCTCAACTGGGGAAGTACTCTCATTCCACATTCTGTCATTATTGGCAACAGCTGAAAGTTAGTTAAATACGATTAATTGTGCCCATAGTTCCAGTGAAGTAGTTATATGAGGCGCGAAAACTGACTAACGCCGTAAGTGGGACACTACTCTTCCTGGTAGTGCAGAACTGTCGTTAGTGGTGCCCATAACAACTTCCACATTACTCTTCATGTACCGCTATTTTCCTTTTTCAATCTGTTTTAACCTTTCAGTAAGCGTTCATTAAAGTACAACATTTTAAATAGAAGAAAGAACAGGTACTTTCAGCATTTCACTATCTTTCCTACAGAATTAGACATTCTATCATTATTTCCTATCAGACGAAGAACAGCCAAATGGACAGATGTTAATATGTATCAAAACACTTTTGCTTGCGGAGTAGAGAGCGCAGAAACAATTAGTTACTGTTTTACTATCTTTTGATTACAGAACAGTTACATTGTTACTGCTGAGTGTTTGTTCTTTCGTCTCCAGCTTCTCTATGACTACTTATGCAGAATTTACTTAATCATCGTGCTCTGTGGTGTAACTAAAGCTAGCATTTTTTTGTCGTGAGCCTTCCGACTGGTCCGATGCAACTTTCCACGAATTCCTCTCCTTCTTCTCAGAATGGCACATGCACCCAGCTTCTGCAATCATTTGTTGTATGTTTTCCATTTTCTGTCTTCCCCTACAGACCCTGCACTTTATGATCCCTCTAGTACCGTGGAAGTAATTCCTGACCTTTTGTCTTTTTCGAGTCATCAACTTGCCGACTAATTTGATGCGTCCTGCCACGAATACCTATCCTGTGGCAACCTTTACATCTCAGAATGTGACTTGCCACCTACGTCCTCAATTGTCTGCTGGATTATGACTTCATTTTTATGGGTGGCAGCGCGCGACCGCATCGAACAGTCCTGCTCCTGGAAAGAGAGGATACTTGGTGACTGGACTGGTCTGCCCGCTCCCTCAATTTAAATTCCTTGGAGCACGTGTGAGATGCACTAGACAGTGACAGGTCATACGAATGTTACTTTCATCCTTAAGTTCTGCACACTAGTGACGCATCTATACTGGCTAAATAATAATATAAATCATGCAGATGCAACCGAACGTCGATACCATATGTCTGAGCCCAGTTAATCATCCACGTTTTGCTGCAGCATTTCCTGGGAACGTACACTGATCAGCCAGAACATTATGACCAACACCTACTATCGATATAAGCCCGTCCAGGCGAGGAATGAGTGCTAGTCAGACACAAGCATGGTGCTTGTAGTATCAGTGGGCGTGCTGTCCCTTTGTAGAATGGGGAAGGCGAGCGACGTACACTCCTGGAAATGGAAAAAAGAACACATTGACACCGGTGTGTCAGACCCACCACACTTGCTCCGGACACTGCGAGAGGGCTGTACAAGCAATGATCACACGCACGGCACAGCGGACACACCAGGAACCGCGGTGTTGGCCGTCGAATGGCGCTAGCTGCGCAGCATTTGTGCACCGCCGCCGTCAGTGTCAACCGGTTTGCCGTGGCATACGGAGCTCCATCGCAGTCTTTAACACTGGTAGCATGCCGCGACAGCGTGGACGTGAACCGTATGTGCAGTTGACGGACTTTGAGCGAGGGCGTATAGTGGGCATGCGGGAGGCCGGGTGGACGTACCGCCGAACTGCTCAACACGTGGGGCGTGAGGTCTCCACAGTACATCGATGTTGTCGCCAGTGGTCGGCGGAAGGTGCACATGCCCGTCGACCTGGGACCGGACCGCAGCGACGCACGGATGCACGCCAAGACCGTAGGATCCTACGCAGTGCCGTAGGGGACCGCACCGCCACTTCCCAGCAAATTAGGGACACTGTTGCTCCTGGGGTATCGGCGAGGACCATTCGCAACCGTCTCCATGAAGCTGGGCTACGGTCCTGCATACCGTTAGGCCGTCTTCCGCTCACGCCCCAACATCGTGCAGCCCGCCTCCAGTGGTGTCGCGACAGGCGTGAATGGAGGGACGAATGGAGACGTGTCGTCTTCAGCGATGAGAGTCGCTTCTGCCTTGGTGCCAATGATGGTCGTATGCGTGTTTGGCGCCGTGCAGGTGAGCGCCACAATCAGGACTGCATACGACCGAGGCACACAGGGCCAACACCCGGCATCATGGTGTGGGGAGCGATCTCCTACACTGGCCGTACACCACTGGTGATCGTCGAGGGGACACTGAATAGTGCACGGTACATCCAAACCGTCATCGAACCCATCGTTCTACCATTCCTAGACCGGCAAGGGAACTTGCTGTTCCAACAGGACAATGCACGTCCGCATGTATCCCGTGCCACCCAACGTGCTCTAGAAGGTGTAAGTCAACTACCCTGGCCAGCAAGATCTCCGGATCTGTCCCCCATTGAGCATGTTTGGGACTGGATGAAGCGTCGTCTCACGCGGTCTGCACGTCCAGCACGAACGCTGGTCCAACTGAGGCGCCAGGTGGAAATGGCATGGCAAGCCGTTCCACAGGACTACATCCAGCATCTCTACGATCGTCTCCATGGGAGAATAGCAGCCTGCATTGCTGCGAAAGGTGGATATACACTGTACTAGTGCCGACATTGTGCATACTCTGTTGCCTGTGTCTATGTGCCTGTGGTTCTGTCAGTGTGATCATGTGATGTATCTGACCCCAGGAATGTGTCAATAAAGTTTCCCTTTCCTGGGACAATGAATTCACGGTGTTCTTATTTCAATTTCCAGGAGTGTATTTGAGTTTGACCGGGCATATTGTCATGGCCTGGAGGCTCAGCAAGAGCATTTCGGAAACTGCACGACTTGTCGTGTGTTCGAGGAATGCTGTGATTAGTGTGTAGCTGGTTCATACGAAAGCGTGACAGCAACAGTCCACTGTAGGTGGGCTCAGTTGCTGTCACGCTTTATTATGAATCAGATGCACAACTATTGGGATTCACGATATCCAGTTTCATGGAGCTATACGATAAGTTCGTTGATTCGAAAAAAGCGTATGGGGCCTGAAGATGGCAAAATGAATTGCCGAAAATAAAATAAAATATCTTAAAGTGTACAGTTGTTGGTAAAGTTTATTGAATTGAAAAGGAGCTATAATTGTTCATCAGTTTCTCTGATGATAACACCGCCAACAGAAAACCTTACTTTCAATTTTCTTTTAGCCGAATTTTAATTCCACCCCTGAAACTTTCTTATGTTTCCATTGTTGCTTCCCTGATATGCATGATGAATAGTAATCCAAGCACCTCTGTCTTTCTCTTCTATTTTCATTGCTCTACCTTGATTCTTCTTTCCCTACAGCTAAAACCAGTTTTTCTACGAATTTCTAAGTAGATAATTACGACGAAAGTGTATTGATTTTTCTTAAGTCTCGCCTCCATTATCAAGCACAATGTGAGAACTGCCGCTCTGGTGCCATTGCTTTTCCAATAGTAATCGTCATCCAACAGTTCCTCAATTTTCTTTATCATTATTCTCAATATTATTCTGGTGAGTAACTCGGCTATATTACTTATAAGGATCAAATAAATTTTACAATTCACAGTTACCGATTTCGTTCATTGCCATCTGTTACAAATAGAAAATCAGTGGTGTAAGAACCTAAGCTGGTAATGACCTCTTTGCGTCCTATTTTTATGCAAATACCTATGTGTCACAAATCTGAAGATGGCAAATGCCGAACCCTGTAACTGCGAATTGTACAGTTTATGTGATCAAAGCGGATCTTTACAAATAAAGTGCATAACATGGTCAAGGACTCATTTACAGATTTTATGTCTGCAATTGGCTCTACTGGCTGTTAAACCGATTGTGAAATACCTCTGACATTTACCTGTCCGTGCTATCTTCGAGACTGTATGGATGACATTCTGTCGAAAGCCTGATAGCATATCTCCAGTCTCATAAAATATTCACATTACCTTGTATAATCGTTGAGGGTGCAAAAGTATGTTCCTACCTTCAGGACCAATGTCAATCGTCCATTGATCAGTCTCTGCTGCAGAAAAACAGGATAGACTCAGATGTCGGACAGTGATTGTATAGTGTTGTTCCGGATCCAGACGCCTCTCTAACAAGCCCTGTGGCTGCAGTGCTTCACAGTTAGCGACTCAGCAAGGCATCACGGTATTCGTGATTGCTGGCAGCTGCAAACAGAAAAGAACTCAGCAGTAATTGGCGTGTAACCGGACGCCTCTCGTTTGCGTACACGAAATTATGCAAATGAAGTTTCCAGGGGCTGGTGGGAAGGGAATGCATCTCGTTAAGTTTGGCCAGGACGTGCCTGTGAATAGAGCACCATGCTTTCTTATTATTAACGGCTAAATATAGGACCTCAATGACACTGATTCACTTTCTGTACTTCATGTTTAAAAAAGAAAGTAACTGATGTTATTGAGGGAGAAAAACTATTATTTCCACTGATTGTCTGTTTGGTACATGTAGTATAACAATGTATCACGCAGGAATGCAAAGATTTGGAAGGTTTATAAACTTTGGGTTGTCTCCTGTCTAACCAGCTAACGTACTTTCATGTCATATTGAGGACCTGGACAAGCTTCTTGGCAGTCCTTCGTACTTCAAAGAACTTGCTTCGTGAGAGGAGAGGAACAGTTTCATTTCAGCAAGTGGAGTCCTTCCACGCCCGCATTTGCACAGCAACCATCGCAAAGCGTTCAGTTATCATCTCTGGTAAACTGTTATTTGCTATCGCTGATTCACAAGATATGGATCTGTGTATTTTTCGTACTTCTGGGTACATAGAGTTAATAGGGTACTAGGTGTTAGTAGGCAGCTTTTTCAGGAGCTCAATTTGGAGGAAAGGAATGTGTTTCGCAAACCATGGGAACAAATCTCTGACAGTCTGGTCGCGTGGACGGCTACTGGCGAAATACGCTGCTGGAAAAAAAAAATCGTAACAATGAGAAGGACTCGTGTGACGTAAACGGAAGTTGGTAGCCGTTTTTCTACAGCTGAAATATGTCTACTCAAATTTTGCGCCAGCCGCGTAAGACTGGTGCTAATAGCACAACTATGAGGATACAAATGAGCTCTGCTTTAAATAACCGCTGTAACGGTCGTGAGGGTTTGTTTGATATTTGGCGTGGTTTAAAGGTAATAATTACATTGAAGTCACCGTGATTCATGGTGGTGCCCCGGACATTACAAGGCTAGACGTGATTGTTAACAGGATGCGTGATCACCAGGAACGAGACTGCATGCTCTGCAACGTGCTCCCATGTTGGCCACCAGGTTGGTGAGGAGTCCTTGTGGCGGGGCGCTCTGTTTCCCCACCAGCACATTTGATAGCTGATGGATGATCGTTGGTGAATTTGGATGTGCTGCAGTACGTCTCCCCAATGCATCCCACCTGTACTCGATGGGATTTAGGTCGGCGGAAAGGGCAGGCCAATAGGTTTGCCGAATATCTTCTCGTTCCAAAAGCTCCTCAAATTGCGATGTTCGATAAGGTCGCGAATTGTCATCCATAAAAATGAAGTCAAGGCCGTATGCAGCCCTGAAAAGACGCACATGGCGAATGAATATAGTGTCATGATAACTTTAATTGGTTAGTGTATCATGTAGTTCCTTCACTAGATTGTTGCACAGATGACAAAATGGTAGATATCGAAAGGCCGCTGGACCTGATGGGATACCAGTTCGATTTTACACAGAGTACGAGAAGAAACTTGGCCCCCTTCTTGCAACGGTGTACCGTTGATCTCTTGAAGAGCGTAGCGTTCCAAAAGATTGGAAAAGGGCACAGGTCATCCCCGTTTTCAAGAAGGGACGTCGAACAGATGTGCAGAACTACAGACCTATACCTCTAACGTCGATCAGTTGTAGAATTTTGGAACACACATTATGTTCGAGTATAATGACTTTTCTGGAGACTAGGAATCTACTCTGTAGGAATCAGCATTGATTTCAAAAAAGACGATCGTGTGAAACCCAGCTCGCTCTATTCGTCCGCGAGACTCAGAGGGCCATAGACACGGTTCCCAGATAGATGCCGTGTTTCTTCACTTCCGCACGGCGTTTGATACAGTTCCTCACAGTCATTTAATGAACAAAGTAAGAGCATATGGACTATAAGGCTAATTGTGCGATTGGATGTTCGTAGATAACAGAACGCAGCATGTCATTATCAATGGAGAGAAGTCTTCCGAAGAGTGATTTTAGGTGTGCCACAGGGGAGTGTCGTAACATTGGAAGCTCACTGACGCATTTTGCGGATGATGCTGTAGTATATCCAGAGGCTGTATCAATGAAAAATTGTACTGAAATGCGGGAGGATCTTCAATGAATTTACGTGTGGTGCAGGGAATGGCAATTGAATCTCAATGTAGACAAGTGTAATGTGCTGCGAATGCATAGAAAATGAGATCCTTTATCATTTAGCTACAATATAGCAGGGCAGCAACTGGAAGCAGCTAATTCCATAAACTATCTGGGGGTAGACATTAGGAGTGATTTGAAATGGAATGATCACACAAAATTAATTGTCGGTATAGCAGATTCCAGGCTGAGATTCATTGGAAGAATCTTACGGAAATGCAGACCGAAAACAAAGGAAGTAGGTTACAGTACACTTGTTCGCCCACTGCTTGAATACTGCTCACCGGTGTGGGATCCGTACCGGGTAGGGTCGATAGAAGAGAGAGAGAAGATCCAACGGAGAGCAGCGCGCTTCGTTACAGGATCATTTAGTAATCGCGAAAGCGTTGCGGAGATGATAGATAAACTCCAGTGGAAGACTCTGCAAGAGAGACGCTCGGTAGATCGGTACGGTCTTTTGTTGAAGCTTCGAGAACATACCTTCACCTATGAGTCAAGCAGTATATTGCTCCCTCCTACGTATATCTCGCGAAGAGACAATGAGGATAAAATCAGAGAGATTAGAGCCCACACAGAGGCATACCGACAATGTTTCTTTTCACAAACAATACAAGACTGGAATAGAAGTGAGAACCGATAGAGGTACTCAAGGTACCATCCGTATGGATGTAGATGTGGATGTTCAAAGCCTTGGATGCTAGTGCGGCCATACAACGTTATGCCTGCCTACACCATAACGCCTGGACCACCTAAACGACCATGTTCGATAGTAGTCTATGGTACATTGCGTGCTCCCATTTCTCGCCATACTAATGTACCTCCACAAATGTCGGACATGATCATTTCGATGATGCACGTGTGTTGTGTGTTGGTGTAAGGAGGTACAAATTACATGGGTGTACTGATCTCAGCATCTTTGAAAATGGTTTCCTCTAGGCGAACATCATGAACTGCGGTGACCTCAGAGTCATTATAGTCTTTGAATAAAAGTGTCTTACAGTGTCCTGTGGTACACTGCTTATTCCCACCTCTAGCTGTATGAGGGAACCTCCAGCACTGATCAGAGGTGCTGGTGTAATACTGTCCTCCAGAATCCCGCAGGTGTGTTGGTGTAGGGAAGTATAAACATGTATGGGTGTACTGACCTCAGTATCTTTGAAAATGATTTTCGTCAGCCGATCCTCGCTGTGACCTTAGTGTAATTAGTGGCTCTGAATAAAAGTGTCATTTCTGTTCGTCTCATTGCGTATTTCGTTCTGTTACCTTCTGTACTCCACTGTAGCAGTTCTTTCTATACAGAGTGATCCACTAACTATTGCCACCAAGAATAACTCCCAAAATGTGACAGAAGCTGAAACGTCTGTGAGAGAAATGTTGCATGGAACAACGGGGGGCCATAATATGACGTTGGTTTTTTGTTGCTAGGTGGGATCGCTTCAGATATATGAAGGTCAACTTTGTTTTTTCGAAAGGGATGCTTTAGTTTGGTACTTATTTTCTCATAGAGGCTATCGAGACAAATCCAGTTATGTGTAACAGTAAGGTCTTTCAAGGTCAACGAAAGTCACAAAGGTGGCATGAACTTCCATTTACCGAAGGTGTTCGAAGTGATGACCATTGGTATCAATGCAGTGCTGTAATCTTCATATCATGGATTGAGTGGTATTCCTTATCACATAGGGACTTATCGAAGCACATGCTCTGACAACTCTCTCCCGCATATCTTCAGGTGTAGTTGGAACGTCTTTATAAACAATGTCTTTTACGAACCCCTACACGAAGACATCCAGAGGCGTCAAGTCTGGCGAACGAGCCGGCCACGACACATCTCCTTCGCGTCCAGTCCAACGAGTTGGGAATTGTCTCTGCGACTAATTTCTAGCCCGTCGTGTTGATACCACATTCTGTTCCTTGATCCTAAAGATACTTCTTCCATTAACAGACCTAATGTTTTTTGCGGGAATGTGATGTACTTCCAACCATTAAGATTTCCTTCGATGAAATAGAGGCCTGTAATACTGTCCTCCAGAATCCCGCACCATACATTCACCGACCACGGTTTTTGGTGTTTATCATGCCGCAGCCAACATGGATTTTCATTTGCCCAATAATGTATGTTATGAAAATTAACATTTCCATGATTCGTGAATGTAGCCTCGTCAGTAAATAAAATCAGATTAATAAAACTGTCATCCCTCTGAATCTGAAATTGAACGCTTTGGCAGAATTCAATGTGACGCATACAATCCGTACTAGTTAATTCTTGGTGGAGACTGATAAGGAAGGATAATACTTATGGCGATCCAGAACACGAACAACACTACTCTGGCTCATGCCACATTCCCTTGTCACCTGACAAGCACTAGCACAAGGATCTCGAACCACAGTGGAAAGAGTACTAATTTCCGTTTCCTCCTTAGTAACTTTACTTTGCCGAATATGTTTCCGATGCGTTAAAGATCCTGTTGCTCTCAGTTTATCATACACATATTTAAATGTACGACGTGTAGGGTGAGTACGTTGAGGATATCTTTCAGCGCATAAGTCTCTAGCTCTCGCTGAATTTCGTTGGCATTCTCCGTAAATGAGAAGCATATCTACTTGTTCTTCAAAGGAATACATTATTCACAATCGCTCGATTCGATGATATTAGTCTTACCGTTCCAATTAGTGTTGCAATGCGAAACCGTCGAATAGTGCTTACATGTCAATGGCACATTAGATGGATATGCCGTATTCGGTGAATATTTACTATTTGCACGATATGCGAGAGAGACTTGTCAGAGTATGTGCTTCGATAAGTGCTTAGGTGACAAGGAATACCACTAAATCCATAGAGATTGTAGCACTGCACTGGTAGCAATGGTCATCACTTCGAACACCTTCTGTAAATGGACGTTCGTGCCACCTTTGTGACCTTCGTTGACCTTCAAAGACCTTACTTTTATACGTAGTTGGATTCGTATCGATAGTCGCTGTCAGGAAATAAGTACCAAACTATAGCATCCCATTTAGAAAAACAAAGTTGACCTTCACATCTCTGACGCGACCCCAGCTAGCAACAAAAAACCAACGTCATATCATGGCCCCCTTTGACCCATGCAACATTTCTCCCACAAACTTTTCAGCTGCTATTATACTTTCGCAGTTATTCCACGTGGCAATAGTTAGTGACTCACTGTATATGGTACATTTTTCATCAGGCTATGTTACTTACCATTGACACAAGGGGCGAAATTTACTTTCGTCCTTGAGTTTTGCACACCAGCAGACACTCATTTCGAAGTATTTTGCCACATTCAATTTATGCTGTTTCCGCTGAGATTGTTGAGTTAATTGTGTCTTGAGAAGCAATCTTTTAAATTCCTAAGAGCACTAAATACTATGGTGTCTGCGAGAACCAGTTCACGTGGTCGTCTGCTGCAAACAAGAAAATATGATATGTTAGGTTCAGTTCATAAAGGCAATGAGCCAATTCTTTGCAACTTTAACGCAGCGTTATGTTATAGATCTCGATCACATTGTCCTTTTATCAACAGAAAGTATTTTTAGAAAATATTCAAGGCGAAACCCTGTGTCGTGTATGTCCATTTTTCGTATTTCTAATTCCTTATAATTCTATGTCTATAACCGACGTCTGTATACTCCTACAGTTATTACGGAGCACACGGTGATCCACCCTGGCATTCACAGTTAATGTAAACTACAATCTTAAGTGTTAATTTACAGTTTTCGTTTTCCGATTCCTACAGAGAATTATCTACAATCTGATACGAGCGAAAACAGCTTCAGAACTTTCGAAACAACCTTTATTCTACTTTGCATAATGTATCGGAAGACATTTGTCACCCTCTTACCTTCTGTAATTTAAAGTGAAATAACATTGAAAGATAGGTCATCTTTATTTATGACCTACCATTTCTGACTGATGAATAAAGCAATGCTCCCACTGGTGTGGAAGTAGGAAAAGTGCTGTCTGGTTTACTCTGCAACCCTGCTGTCTGAAGTTCCACTAAATTACGGGCTGGTTGCAATTCTTCCATAAATAGCTGCTATATAGAATTAAATAAAACAAAATATATAACAAGACCATTAATATTTGAATACACATGTATCAGGCTGGAAACAGCAATACTACAGTTCACTTTGGTCTTACGTTCTTTTATTATAAGCTGGTCAATAATTTGAGTAAGGTGTGAGAAGCCCATGCAAACTATTGCCTATGCTGTCACATTTCACTTCATGCATGTGAACTGAACAATTTCTAAGTAGCTTTTACGATGAATTTGGTGATGCATGAATATGAGGTATAACGCTATTATTTTATTTAATGGGGCTGCCGTCTTCCAGCAGATGGCCTCATCCAACAACGTTTTACAGCGAAACATGCTATCTGAGTGTAATATAGTCAGGAGCTGTACAGAAAGACAGAGGAGAAAGTTTCGTAGGAAAGTAATCTGCGAGGAAGACTCTCTGAGGCTACGGAACGAGGTTAGGGCAAGTTGCACAACGTACTCCACCTCTACCGCGTCGGGGCTTGTAAACAGCAGACATAGACAGGCAATTGTTTGGCCGGTACGAGGCACCAGGCTTGCGGCGTGAGTGGAAGAGATCAAGTATCCTCTCCCTCAACCTTCCTCTCACTCTCTCTCTCTCTCTCTCTCTCTCTCTCTCTTCTTTTTCTCATTTCTCTCCCCAGCACCGAATCAGGTGAGGTTTTACAGCCGGCTTCTAACGTCTCGGAGTAGCGTTACTGCCTCTCAGCACAGAGGACTCGGTTTCTAATCCCCTCTCGGACATGGATGTGGTTTTCATTTGTACCTCCACTGTGCGCACATTCGGAAAGCAAATGAAATGAAGACGGAAGTGAAATCGGTTATGTATGCGTCTGAGACGACAGTAACTCGACAGAAAAGAAAGACAGATGTGTTGGCTGTGTGAAAAGTTAATGAACGCGTGGTTGTTGTGTTTTTCTACCGTTTGCAGTTGTTCCGGAGTTGCTTCCTTTGCCGATATTTCTTGGCGTTATGTGGCTAATATCTGATACCATAGATCGCATTTGTTCTTCCTTCAATCTTTTTTTTTTTTTTGAGGTCATTAGTGTTCTGACTCGTTTAGTGTTGCCCGTAGCGTATTCCTCTTCTGTTCCAGAGCGGTGCTTGGTCCAGCGTTCGTAATTGTCGGATTTATTCCATTCTCTGTCTTCCCCCATATTTTTGGTCAAATATATGAGCTGAGCGAAAACAAGAGTCCCTAGAAATTACAGAATGGAATTTTTTCCGAATTTTCATAGTTAAATGAAGAGCGAAAAACTGTCAAATGTGGTATGAAATTGACCAGGTTTAATTGTTTGAAAGTAATCTAGGTAATTAAGTAAAACTTCATTATTGATTTGAAGGAAAATTGAAATATTTTGCGGACAGTTGCTGCTAGCTGTGTAAGAGAACGGGCAAAGACATCAAATCACAGCATAAATTGAAACTTCTCTACTTTCTCTTGATCTACATACTCTTAGTAATAATAGAATATATATATATATATATATTAAATTCCGTGGTTTCTCAACAAAAACTGAAAACGGAGGAATTTGAAAAAAACACTAGTCAAAACTTTTGTGAAATAAGTTTTGTAAAAACGAGAAATGAAATAGATTAGAGAAACATTTGGGGCGCCTTTGAACGATGCTCTAAAACATGTGCAGCTAATGAGGTGCCGACTCAGAATTTATAGTTCAATGTTTAACTCAGAGTCATATAATTCTGAAGAGTACTAGAGGACATTTGTCAGATGGAATTTAATTCAGTAGGCACTTTACATCATTAGTGTATAAGCATTTCAGCTGCTGTACGTGATTTCGAACATAATTCAAAGGCACGTCAAATATTTCTGTAATATATTTTGTTTCTTAGTGTATGACAAATCGCTTCACAAAACAGTTTTTTTTTTAATTTTTTAACTATGCTGTTCCCTCAAGTAGCATGGAAATTATGCCTTGATATCGTACCGCGTATAATGCCATTTTGCACCTTCTTCACATCAACGTCCATCACAAAATTCCTCTCCCCGCTGGTGATGCGGAAGAATCTTGTCATTTCTGTTCAGCTCACCCAATTTTCAACATCCTTCTGTAACACCATGTCCGAAACCCTCCGATTTTCTGCTTTTATAGTTTTCGCACAGTCCATGATTCACTTCCATACGGTGCTATGCTCCAAACCTATAATCTTAGAAATTTCTTCCTCAGGTTAAGGTCGTTCGATACTAATACATTTCTTTTGATCAGGAATGCCCTCTTTGCCTGAGCTATTCCACTTTTTATGTACTCCTTGCTTCGTCTGTCAGGTATTAACTTGCTTCCAACATAACAGAATTCATTCACATCGTCTACTTTGTAGTCCTCTATTTTGATGTTAAATTTATCACTAATTTCATTTCTGCTACTCCTCATTACTTTCACCGTTCTTTAGGATACTCTCAGTCTGTAGCGTATGCGCATTAGACCGTTCATTCAACATATCCTACAATTCTCCTCGCTTCACTGATGATAGCAATATAATGTTGTGGTTGACGTTCTTTCACTCTTAGTCCTTTAATACGTTTCAGTTGATGTTTCCTGTATGTATAGATTGAACACTGAGGGCGAAATACTGCATCCTTATCATGCACCCTTCTTACCCGGGCGCTTCTTTCTTCGTCTTCAACTTTTATTTTTGCTTCTTTGGTCTTATATAAACTGCGTATCCATCTAGCCTGGACTTTTTATTACACTTGTCATCCCAGAAATGTTGAAATAGACTTGAAGAGTTGTAGACGGTGTTTTGCAGAATAAACCGGGGATAGGACCCCGTGGCCGGAAACATCCGACGGCGATACAGAACGTCGATGTTTTAAGTGCTGGCACCTACCATTAGGTCACCCCTTCGGCAAAAAACGTGACTGTGTACCTTGATGGATCACAGGCGGAACGTCTCGCAAAGTTGTTTGTTATTGAGAAATCGTGAATGTTTGCCACGATGGCCAGTGGAGATGATGGAGCTGGCTGGTGCGCAGACAGAACCTGTTTCCTATGAATACAGTGTTTAATGAATGTTGAATGAATACAGACTGTTTTGGACATATGTTACCACCTGCAGTTTATTTTTCAGATGGAGACCTCTAAAATCTCAATGTTTTTCGATAAATAGGAAAAAAATAAACTGCAGATGGAAACCTGTGTCCGATACCTTAATCCATCAAGGCAACAGAGCATTGCGTTCATTGGTGACAACAACCACTGGCGGTCGTAGCAATCAGTCGCGATCACTGAATAACAGACGACATTGCAAGGCGTTCCGTCTACGGTCTGTTAGCGTAGAAAGTCAAGTTTGCTGCCGAAGAGGTGGGCTGGTGGCAAGTGCTGGCGCTTATAACTTCGACGCACTGTTGCGTAGGTGTGTGACGTTACCACACACGATTTCAAAAAAATGTTTCAAATGGCTCTGAGCACTATGCGACTTAACTGCTGAGGTCATCAGTCCCCTAGAACTTAGAACTACTTAAACCTAACTAACCTAAGAACATCACAAACACCCATGCCAGAGGCAGGATTCGAACCTGCGACCGTAGCGGCCGCGCGGTTCCAGACTGTAGTGCCTAGAACCGCTGGGCGTTTGTTCTTTCTTGGTAAATGTAAGTTCCATTTAGATCTTGATCCATGATGATGGACAGAGCTGATTTTAGAATTACCATCAGTGTTATTCTTGACAACTAAATGTACTCACAGGCTTTTACTTAAAATACCCAGTGTTCTGAACAGTTCTTTATATACACTCCTGGAAATGGAAAAAAGAACACATTGACACCGGTGTGTCAGACCCACCATACTTGCTCCGGACACTGCGAGAGGGCTGTACAAGCAATGATCACACGCACGGCACAGCGGACACACCAGGAACCGCGGTGTTGGCCGTCGAATGGCGCTAGCTGCGCAGCATTTGTGCACCGCCGCCGTCAGTGTCAGCCAGTTTGCCGTGGCATACGGAGCTCCATCGCAGTCTTTAACACTGGTAGCATGCCGCGACAGCGTGGACGTGAACCGTATGTGCAGTTGACGGACTTTGAGCGAGGGCGTATAGTGGGCATGCGGGAGGCCGGGTGGACGTACCGCCGAATTGCTCAACACGTGGGGCGTGAGGTCTCCACAGTACATCGATGTTGTCGCCAGTGGTCGGCGGAAGGTGCACGTGCCCGTCGACCTGGGACCGGACCGCAGCGACGCACGGATGCACGCCAAGACCGCAGGATCCTACGCAGTGCCGTAGGGGACCGCACCGCCACTTCCCAGCAAATTAGGGACACTGTTGCTCCTGGGGTATCGGCGAGGACCATTCGCAACCGTCTCCATGAAGCTGGGCTACGGTCCCGCACACCGTTAGGCCGTCTTCCGCTCACGCCCCAACATCGTGCAGCCCGCCTCCAGTGGTGTCGCGACAGGCGTGAATGGAGGGACCAATGGAGACGTGTCGTCTTCAGCGATGAGAGTCGCTTCTGCCTTGGTGCCAATGATGGTCGTATGCGTGTTTGGCGCCGTGCAGGTGAGCGCCACAATCAGGACTGCATACGATCGAGGCACACAGGGCCAACACCCGGCATCATGGTGTGGGGAGCGATCTCCTACACTGGCCGTACACCACTGGTGATCGTCGAGGGGACACTGAATAGTGCACGGTACATCCAAACCGTCATCGAACCCATCGTTCTACCATTCCTAGACCGGCAAGGGAACTTGCTGTTCCAACACGACAATGCACGTCCGCATGTATCCCGTGCCACCCAACGTGCTCTAGAAGGTGTAAGTCAACTACCCTGGCCAGCAAGATCTCCGGATCTGTCCCCCATTGAGCATGTTTGGGACTGGATGAAGCGTCGTCTCACGCGGTCTGCACGTCCAGCACGATCGCTGGTCCAACTGAGGCGCCAGGTGGAAATGGCATGGCAAGCCGTTCCACAGGAGTACATCCAGCATCTCTACGATCGTCTCCATGGGAGAATAGCAGCCTGCATTGCTGCGAAAGGTGGATATACACTGTACTAGTGCCGACATTGTGCATGCTCTGTTGCCTGTGTCTATGTGCCTGTGGTTCTGTCAGTGTGATCATGTGATGTATCTGACCCCAGGAATGAGTCAATAAAGTTTCCCCTTCCTGGGACAATGAATTCACGGTGTTCTTATTTCAATTTCCAGGAGTGTAGATTCGATTATGTTGTTGATAATTCTTCCGGGTTATATGGCCGTGGTCCATGGAATACTTCTATTCCTAACGTTTCGTCCAATACTACGTTGGACATCCTCAGAGGTATGGCTGGTCCTGTTCCATGGACCACTGCCATATAACCCGGAAGAATTATCAACAACAGTACCATCCGGTCGTGAAAGCCTTCATTGTATGATTAGATTCGATTATATTTTTGATTATGTGTAACTAAAAGACACTGGCTGTTGTACCTTGATACCACTATTCTAAGGGCATCACATCAGACGATACGTTGTTCGCAAGTGTATTACTGTGTCCACACAGAAAAATTTCGGTTACAGACAATGCCTTCAGAAAAACATTGTAGGAAGAATATGAAAATTATGTCAAAGACTCTCTGTTTGTAAGCTGGTACCTTTCCACGCTAAGGGTCTCTGTGGTAATTTCTCTACCATCATCCCAAAAGTTTCCAAGTTTGATTAATCAAAGAAAAAAGATTAATTTTAAGATGGTGATTTTAGTGCTCTGGGTGTTCACCCCAGTCTTTCCGACTTGTGTAATATGCACAGGATGTCCATACAACCACGTGAAACTGCCAAAAAAAGGCCATCTTTTGGATCATGTGCAACTCATGCCTCGCATTGGCTTCAATGTCAGTTACGTCGTTGATCATTTTGTGAATTTGTGCACTTTGTCGTTTCTTGATAGGTTCCTACTGCTAACACCAAGTCTCGTCACCCGTGATTATTTTTTCCAGAAAAGAATTTTTCCTGTTTTGCATTTCAGTCACGTCGGGACAGGCGACCACTTTTTGTTTTTTCTGGGATTGAAGATGTGCACCACAAATTTTCGTACCGTTTTCTCTTCTTCAAAACTTTGTGGAGAAGCTCTTGAACACTTGATTTGCAGATGTCACTCCACTGCAATTTGTGACACAATACAGTCACACGTCCAGTGCTTAAAGACGCCTGCTCACAACTAACTTGTGGTACGTACAGCTGATGTTTACAGTTGTCACTTCAAGATACCACTGAAATTACCGCGCTGACGTCGAGTGTAGAGCAGGAATAAAATCAGTGACTGAAAATTTTGGTCGGAGGGTGTATGTGGGCCGCGTGTCGTGTGTGTAACGAGGCCGCCACTAATTGGCTATCAGCGCCAGGGGCGGAGTCATTAGCAGCGGCCGGCACGGGCCATCGGGCATTTGCGCGCGTCACGCAGCTGCCGGACTGGAAACTGAGCACCTGCTGACACCGAGGGGCCGTCCACCGTGTACCAGCCGTGACCGTGCGTGGCTGTCGCCTTCCTGCTCCTCACACTGACGTTAATTTGTTGCTTTAAATTTGCAGCGTTATACAATCTTATCTAGACACTATCGAGGCACTATAAGAAACGTTAATATTGAGGCAAGTTTTATGTGATTATATGTATGCAAACAGCAACTAAAAAATTTTTTTTTGTTACACAACACAGGAGAAGATAGTGATAATCTCATTCGTCAACAAGACGTCACTCCACTGCACTTCCACAGTGATGTTCATGAGTTCTTGGTCGCTGAACTGTCACGACGATGGGTTAGTTGTGAATCAACTGGCAATCTCCGGTTGCTGGAACGGCCTCCACATTATCCGGACTTGACACAGGGCTACGTCAAATGCGTCGTTTTCACACCTCAGCTTCAACCCAACATCAGTGAAAAACGAGGACGTATCAGTCGATATGGACACTTTAGAGAGAATGTCGGCCGAATGTTTATTATTGACTGGACGTGTGCCGTGTAAGCAATTGTTCACACAGTGAACATTCGTGA
Organism: Schistocerca serialis cubense; assembly: GCF_023864345.2. Taxonomy (NCBI): domain Eukaryota; kingdom Metazoa; phylum Arthropoda; class Insecta; order Orthoptera; family Acrididae; genus Schistocerca; species Schistocerca serialis. The sequence goes on along the minus strand of NC_064638.1, from coordinate 603,261,109 downwards.
AAATGGCACAAAAATCTTTTTGAGCTTCATTTTCCTTAAATAAAAATCAGATAGTACCTAATACACTACTGTCCATTAAAATTCCTACAAGAAGAAATGCAGGCGATAAACGGGTATTCATTGGACACATATATCATACTAGAACTGACACGTGATTACATTTTCATGCAATTTGGGTGCAGAGATGCTGAGAATCAGTACCCAGAACAACCAGCTCTGGCCGTAATAACGGCCTTGATATGCCTGGGCATTGAGTCGAACAGAGCTTGGATGGCGTGTACAGGTACAGCTGCCCATGCAGCTTCAGCGCGACACCACAGTTCATCAAGAGTAGCGACTCGCGTATTGTGACGAGCCATTTGCTCGGCCGCCATAGACCGGACGTTTTCAATTGGTGAGAGATCTGGAGAATGTACTGGCCAGGGCAGCAGTCCAACATTTTCTTTATCCAGAAAGGCCCGTACAGGACCTACAACATGCGGCCGCGCATTATCCTGCTAAAATGTAGGGTTTCGCAGGGATCGAATGAAGGGTAGAGCCACGAGTCGTAACACATCTGAAATGTAACGTCCACTGTTCAAAGTGCCGTCACTGCGAACAAGAGGTGACCGAGACGTGTAACCAATGGCACCCCATACCATCACGCCGGGTGATACGCTAGTATGGCGATGACGAAAACACGCTTCCAATGTGCGTTCACCGCGATGTCGCCAAACACGGATGCGACCATCATGATGCTGTAAACACAACCTGGATTCATCCGTAAAAGTGACGTTTTGCCATTCGTACACCCAGTTTCGTCGTTGAGTACACCATAGGCTACACTCCTATCTTTATCAAAGTCGGAAACGTGATGGTACGCATTTCTCCTCCTTACACGAGGCATCACAACAACGTTTCACCTGGCAACGCCAGTCAACTGCTGCTTGTGTATGAGAAATCGGTTGGAAACTTTCCTCATGTCAGCACGTTGTAGGTGTCACCACCGGCGCCAACCTTGTGTGAATGCTCTGAAAAGCTAATCTTTTGCATATCACAGCATCTACTTTCTGTCGGTTAAATTTCGAGTCTGTAGCACGTCATCTTCGTGGTGTGGCAATTTTAATGGCCAGTAGTGTATCTAGCTGACACAACGTGAGAATCAAGATAAATTGTGTGCGTATTTTGCCTACTTGAAAGGACGTCTGTTCGCCAGTCAAATGTGAAACAGTTGCAGTACGAAATTTCAGGAACTACTGTAGGAATTATCAATGTCTTTCAGGACACTAGCGTGTTAAAAGGCGAGAAATGCCTGATCGGTAATGTCTTCATGTAATGACAATTACAGTGTGCCAGACAAGAAGGTGTAGAACAGTAGAATACGTAATTAAGTTTATGTTTTCACGAAACATTTGTACAGAATATATTCATTGTATTTTCCGTCTTTATTTTCACGTTGAAGAAACAGAGTACTTATATATGATAGAGTTGATTTACCGTCAGACTGAAAGAGAGGAGGAAATAGCATGATTGGAAAACAACACTTATAAGTATTCGGAGGATTAAAGGAAAGTAAAGGGGAGCGGAGGTTACGCCAAGGCAACGTCCGAAACACATTTTTCTTGCTACGCGCATGAAAATGAATAAACATGATTTGAGAACATCTGCTACAGCTCCTACTTGCAGCTCGCTCATGGGAAAAATATGACCGGTTCACATGTGGCTGCACTCTTCACAGCGCTGTACTCGCCTTATAAAGGGCGATGAAAAAGTTTTCATTTTAGGATGTTGCTGCACCGTACATGGTAGTTCAGTGACTTCGATGGGGGCATATAATCACCGACCTGTAGACAAGGGATTAGTGTGACATTCGTGCCTTTACGGCACGCACGCGGTAAATGTAAAAACGTGAACTATGGCCACGTTATTGTGAAATGCGTCTAGAGCAGGACCAGCGTGCTGTTATTCTTTTCTTCGCTGTCCAAGAACAAACACCGGTAGAAATCAACCGGAGAATGAAGACTGCGTATAAGGCAGCTTGTCTCTCGGAAACCACCGTTGTGGAATGGTGTGCCAAGAGGTGCTGTTACTTCATGAAAACGCTCGTCCTTGTATCATAAACGTCGTACAGCAGAAGTTACACCAATTCGGGTGGGGGACACTTGAGCAGCCGTCCTACAGTCCTATTCTCTCCCTCTGCGATTATCACTGATTCACTCTCTTGAAAAGGTCTGGAGAACCGACCATTACTATCGAACGAAGGTGTGCCGCAGGCACTTAGGCCTTCTTCATGCAGCAAGACACGGCGTTTTACCAAAGGGGTATCTTCAACGTGCTGCATTGCTGAAACGATTGCCTTAACGCTCACGGCAATTTTGCCTGACTGCCATACCGGTTGTGGACTGTACACTCGAAAGAACACTTTTTGATTGCACATTATATAAAAGGCGAACGAGATTAACCGACAGAGAACCCATCAGTTTATAGAGAAACAGTATCTATAAAATGTGGATTCGATTCGAATCGAATTGAAACGAAACATCCTGTGAATTGATTCATCAGAAACACGTCAATCGAGATCTGATTTTGTAAGGAAGGAAATGGTTACCGCAGACTGACGCTTGCATCACTGGATACTCGGTACACTTAATTCTCATGAAGAAATGTATTTTTCTATACTTTAAATCATAATAGGTTTTCGTTTTAGCAATAACATCATGCTAGATGTATGCATTTAACACACAGTATTGTCAAGCAGCGTAACCACGAAACCGTTTTACTAATCTGTAGCTTTGAGATATTCGGAAATGTGTTCCCAATATCTATACACGAACGCTTTCTCCTCCTTGTTGAATGTGAAGAGTGACACAACATTCCATAATGAAAATTTCAAGTACAGAGTGGCTATAATTGAAACTCTTGCTACATGAGAGGTTCCACATGAAAAACGAGTGACTGTAAGACAATGAAACTTTGTGGAAACATTTCTAAGGGGACGAGGAAGATAAATACTGACTAAACCACTGAAATAAACACATTTTAATTTCAACATGAGGGTTTAAATTTGTTAATTGCGTATTGTTGTGTACAGCTTCGTATAAAACGGTAATTAGAGGTGGCCTACAGAATGGAGAGCATAAGGGAACAACTGACAGGAATGGGGGAAAGAAATACAGTAGAAGAAAAGTGGGTAGCTTTGAGGGATGAAGTAGTGAAGGCAGCAGAGGATCAAATAGGTAAAAAGACGAGGGCTAGTAGAAATCCTTGGGTAACAGAAGAAATATTGAATTTAAATGATGAAAGGAGAAAATATAAGAAATGCAGTAAATGAAGCGGGCAAAAAGGAATACAAACGTCTCAAAAATGATATCGACAGGAAGTGCAAAATGGCTAAGCAGGAATGGCTAGATGGCAAATGTAAGGATGTAGAGGTTTCTCTCACTAGGGGTAAGATAGATACTGCCTACAGGAAAATTAAAGAGACCTTTGGAGAAAGGAGAACCACTTGCAAGAATATCAAGAGCTTTGATGGAAACCCAGTTCTAAGCAAAGAAGGGAAAGCAGAAAGGTGGAAGGAGTAAATAGAGGGTCTATACAAGGGTGATGTACTTGAGAACAATATTATGGAAACAGAAGAGGATGTAGATGAAGATGAAATGGGAGATACGATGCTGCGTGAAGAGTTTGACAGAGCACTGAAAGACCTGAGTCGAAACAAGGCCCCCGGAGTAGACAACATTCCATTAGAACTACTGACAGCCATGGGAGAGCCAGTTCTGACAAAACTCTACCATCTGGTGAGCAAGATGTATGAGACAGGCGAAATACCCTCAGACTTCAAGAAGAATATAATAATCCCAACCCCAAAGAAAGCAGGTGTTGACAGATGTGAAAATTACCGAACTATCAGTTTAATAAGTCACAGCTGCAAAATACTAACGCGAATTCTTTACAGACGAATGGAAAAACTGATAGAAGCTGACCTCTGGGAAGATCAGTTTGGATTCCGTAGAAATGTTGGAAGACGTGAGGCAATACTGACCCTACGACTTATCTTAGAAGCTAGATCAAGGAAAGGCAAACCTACGTTTATAGCATTTGTAGACTTAGAGAAAGCTTTTGACAATGTTGATTGGAATACTCTCTTTCAAATTCTGAAGGTGGCAGGGGTAAAATACAGAGAGCGAAAGACTATTAACAATTTGTACAGAGAGCAGATGGCAGTTACTAGAGTCGAGGAACATGAAAGGGAAGCAGTGGTTGGGAAGGGAGTGAGACAGGGTTGTAGCCTCTCCCCGATGTTATTCAATCTGCATATTGAGCAAGCAATAAAGGAAACAAAAGAAAAATTCGGAGTAGGTATTAAAATCCATGGAGAAGAAATAAAAACTTTGAGGTTCGTTGGTGACATTGTAATTCTGTCAGAGACAGCAAAGGACTTGGAAGAGCAGTTAAATGGAATGGACAGTGTCTTGAAAGGAGGATATAAGATGAACATCAACAAAAGCAAAACAAGGATAATGGAATGTAGTCGAATTAAGTCTGGTGACGCTGAGGGAATTAGATTTGGAAATGAGACACTTAAAGTAGTAAGGGAGTTTTGCTATTTGGGGAGCAAAATAACTGATGATGGTCGAAGTAGAGAGGATATAAAATGTAGACTGGCAATGGCAAGGAAAGCGTTTCTGAAGAAGAAAAATTTGTTAACATCGAGTATAGATTTATATATCAGGAAGTCGTTTCTGAAAGTATTTGTATGGAGTGTAGCCATGTATGGAAGTGAAACGTGGACGATAAATAGCTTAGACAAGAAGAGAATAGAAGCTTTCGAAATGTGGTGCTACAGAATAATGCTGAAGATTAGATGGGTAGATCAAATAACTAATGAGGAGGTAGTGAATAGAATTGGGGAGAACAGGAGCTTGTGGGACCACTTGACTAGAAGAAGGGATCGGTTGGTAGGACATGTTCTGAGACATCGAGGGATCACCAATTTAGTATTGGAGGGCAGCGTGGAGGGTAAAAATCGTAGAGGGAGACCGAGAGATGAATACACTAAGCAGATTCAGAAGGATGTAGGCTGCAGTAGGTACTGGGAGATGAAGAAGCTTGCACAGGGTAGAGTAGCATGGAGAGCTGCATCAAACCAGTCTCAGGACTGAAGACCACAACAACAACAACAACAGAATGGAGGGGCAAATGTTGTCGTAGGAAAGCTGGACAGCAGCAGAAATGATTAGCGAACGAGTTAACACAACAAACAGAAGGTGTACTTAACTTGTATTTCTCCAAGTGTAAAATGATTTATTACAAACAGTCCAGACATCACGATGTCCACAAGATCACTACCGCCGGCCCTCCTATATTGTGATGGTAGAGGGCGCTTGAGGTACCGAGACACTAGAGGCGTAGTTCAAAGGGCGTGCTCCATTGCGTCCGCCGTATTCCACACGACCACCACAGGCGTCTCAAGGAAACTCGCAATTCCGTTGCCAAACCCCCTCTTGGTGGTGAAGATACTCGATGCCACACGTACCATGTTTACGTTCCAGGTTACAAATATTGCTCGATTTGACGACCTTCTGCATCCACGATGGAGTCTCACTAGAGAATGCTCTAGAGCTGCCCAAAACATCTCAGGTGGGTACCTCCCTCGCTATGCTCAGCTTCAACCTCCAACGTGTGTTAGCGTCCTGTTCAGGTAACCTACTTTTATCTTTTCTTTGTCATCAGTCTTTTGACTGGTTTAGCACCACACCTCAAATGCCTCGATTCTCTTCTGTTCCCGTTATCCCACAGTACACGTTTCACTACTATACAATGCTGTACTTGAGATGTACGTTCTCAGAAATTTCTTCCTCAAATTAAGACCGGTATTTGGTATTACTTGACTTCTCTTCGCCAGGAATGTCCTTTTTGCCATTGCTAGTCTGCTTTCGAAGTCCGCCTTGCTCCGTCCACCATTGGTTATTTTACTGCCTAGGTAGCAGACTTGCTTAGCTTCATCTACTTCGTGACCATCAATCTTGATGTTAAGTCTGTCACTGTTCTCATTTCTACTACTTCTCATTATCTTCGTCTTTCTCCGACCTACTCTCTATCTGTACTCTGTACTCTTATATAGTTCATTCCGTTCAACAGATCATCTAATTCTTCTTCACTTTCACTCAAGATAGCAATGTCATCAGCGAATCGTATCATTTATATCCTTTCACCTTGAATTTTAATTTCACTCTTGAACCTTTCTTTTATTTCCATCATTGCTTCCTCTATGAACAGATTGAACAGTAGGGGCGAAAGGCTGCATCCTTGTCTTCAATCCTTTCAATACGAGCACTTCGTTCTTGGTCGTCCACTCTTATTATTACCTCTTGGCTGTTGTACATATTGTATATGAACCATCTCTCCCTATAGCTTACCCCTATTTTTCTCAGAATTTCGAACATCTTGCACCATTTTATATTGTCGAACGCTTTTTCCAGGTCGACAAATCCTATGAACGTGTCTTTATTTTTCTTTAGTCTTGCCTCCATTATTAACCGTAACGTCAGAATTGCCTCTATCGTGCCTTTACCTTTCCTAAAGCCATACTGATCGTCATCTAGCGCATTCTCAGTTTTCTTTTCCATTCTTCTGTATATTATTCTCGTAAGCAACTTGGATGCATGAGCTGTTAATCTGACTGAGCGGTAATTCTCTCACGTGTTAGCCCTTGCCGTCTTCGGAATTGTGTAGATGATGCTTTTCCGAAAGTCATATGGTATGTCACCAAACTCATACATTCTACACACCAACGTGAATAGTGGTTTTGTTGCCATTTCTCCCAATGATTTTAGAAATTCTGATGGAATGGTATCCATCCCTACTGCCTTATTTGATCTTAATTCCTGCAAAGCTCCTTTAAATTCTGATTACAATACTAGATCCCCAATCTCTTCTAAATCGACTCCTATTTCTTCTCCTATCACATCAGGCAAATCTTCCCCCTCAGAGACTTTCAGTGTATTCTTTCCATCCATCCGCTCTCTCCTCTGCAATTAACAGTGGAATTCCAGTTGCACTGTTAATATTATCACCCCTTCCTTTCAATGTCCCCGAAGGTTGTTTTGACTTTCCTGTATGCTGAGCCTGTCCTTCCGACAATAATTTATTTTTCGATGTCTTCACATTTTTCCGGCAGCCATTTCGTCTTAGCTTTCCTGCCATTCCTATTTATTTCATTCCTCAGTGACTTATATTTCTTTGTTCTTGAGTTTCCCGGAACGTTTTTGTACTTCCTCCTTTCATCGATGAATTAAATATTTCTTCTGTTACCTATGGTTTCTTCGCGGTTACCTTCTTTGTAATTATGTTTAAAAAAAATGGTTCAAATGGCTCTGAGCACTATGGGACTTAACATCTGTGGTCATCAGTCCCCTAGAACTTAGAACGACTTAAACCTAGCTAACCTAAGGACATCACACACATCCAAGCCCGAGGCAGGATTCGAACCTGCGACCGTAGCGGTCACGGAGTTCCAGACTGAAGCGCCTAGAACCGCACGGCAACACCGGCCGACCAATTATGCTTTCCTTCCCAACTTCCGCGATGGCCCTTTTTAGAGATGTCTATTCGTCTTCAACTGTACTGCCTACTGAGCTATTCCTTATTACTGTATCTCTAGCCTTAGAGAATTTCAACCGTGTCTCGTCATTCCTTAGTACTTCTGGAACCTACTTCTTTGCGTATTGATTCTTCCTGAGTATTGTCTTAAACTTCAGCCTACTCTTCATCAGTACTATATTGTGATCTGAGTCTATATCTGGTCCTGTGTACACCTTACAATTCAGTATCTGATTTCGGAATCTCTGGCTGACAATGATGTAATCTAACTGAAATCTTCCCGTATCACCGGGCCTTTTCCAAGTGTACACCCTCTTGTGATTCTTAATCAGAGTATTCGCTATTACTAGCTGAAACTTGTTACAGAACTCAATTAGTCTTTCTCCTCTTTCATTCCTTGTCCCAAGCCCATATTCTCCTGTAACCTTTTCTTCTACTCCTTCCCCTACAACTGCATTCCAGTCCCCCATGACCATTGTATTTTCATCCCTCTTTACGTACTGTATTACCGTTTCAATATTCTCATACACTTTCTCTATCTATTCATCTTCAGCTTGCGACGTCGGCATGTATACGTGAACTATCCTACCGCCAGAAATCGCATGGGTTCAGATCTGGTGACCTTGACAGCCTTGCAATTTGGGACAAGCGGCAGGTGATTCGTATTTCTCCAAACGAGCTACGGAGCAAACGAGTGACCTCACGAGCAATGTGAGTCGGAGCTCCATCGTGATTCAAAACAGTTAAGTCCAAAGCATCCCTCTCTGGTAGAATAGGTATATCATGTTGGCGAAGTAGATCGCAGTAACGTATGCCGTTCACGTTGCATGTCCGTGGTCCTTGGGGTCTGACTTGCTCAAAGAGAAATGGGCCAATCATGAATGGTGTCCTGAAGCCACACCAACCAGTGACACATCGCTATGTAGGATACCTTGAAGAACGTTCATTGGTGGTAACGATCCCTAATTGTGGCAGTTGTGTGTGGTTACCACCTCAGCGTAAGGTGTGTTTTATAATTCTGCAAAATGTTACATGTCCACATGACGTCAACGTCAATCCTTTAAAGAAGAGTATGAGCGAAGTCTACTACAATGTCAAACATAACATGGCAAAGATTGGCGAGTAACGTGATGTTTGTGCAGATACTATTTCAAAACTGTTCGCAGTACTTTTAGAACAGTGGATCATGGATACTTCGGCTGTCGTGACACACCTCGAGCACTGCTTGAAAATTGCACATTGTGTCCAGAATTCGCAGCCATGGAGCAATGGAGCAATTTCGAATCGCCATGTTCTTCAATCCGGGAGCGGGAAAAGGGCCTCTCCGCATATCTCTGTGTGTCGGTGATCGCAAAGATCAGGACAGTTGATGTTGTTTCGATAAAACAGCTTTACGAGTAAAGCCCTGTTCACCTTGTTCAGACACTTGTTGACAGTCTGCAACTATAATGCACACTGATGCTTGTGTTTCGATTACACAGTCGCCGCACCAGAACAGATGCCTGAGATCAAGTCACGACACTGAAAGTTTACCCTTTGGGGACTATATAAATGACAGAGAATGTATGCAAAATTTAGTTACCTTACAATATTTATTTTCCCAAAACAAAGACAGACATAAATTATGCTAAGCAAGTTTGTGATAGAATACCGTAAACAACTAACAGTTGGTGTAAGAGTACAATGGACAAGGATCCTGGGTGGCAGAAGTGAGTCAAGTACTCTGGCCCTCACAAAATGGATAACAAAATCTACATCTGCATCTACATCCATACTCCGCAAGCCACTCGACGTTGTGTGGCGGAGGGTACCTTGAGTACCCCTATCGGTTCTCCCTTCTATTCCAGTCTCGTATTGTTTGTGGAAAGAAGGATTGTCGGTATGCCTCTGTGTGGGCTCTAATCTCTCTGATTTTATCCTCATGGTCTCTTCGCGAGATATACGTAAGAGGGAGCAATAAACTGCTTGACTCCTCGGTGAAGGTATGTTCTCGAAACTTCAACAAAAGCCCGTACCGACCTACAGAGCGTCTCTCCTGCAGAGTCTTCCTCTGGAGTTTATCTATCATCTCCGTAACGCTTTCTCGATTAATAAATGATCCTGTAACGAAGCGCGCTGCTCTCCGTTGGATCTTCTCTATCTCTTCTATCAACCCTATCTGGTACTGATCCAGCGCTGGTGAGCAGTATTCAAACAGTGGGCGAACAAGTGTACTGTAACCTACTTCCTTTGTTTTCGGATTGCATTTCCTTAGGATTCTTCCAATGAATCTCAGTCTGGCATCTGCCTTACCGACGATCAATTTTATATGATCATTCCATTTTAAATCATTCGTAATGCGTACTCCCAGATAATTTATGGAATTAACTGCTTCCAGTTGCTGACCTGCTATATTGTAGCTAAATGATAAGGGATCTTTCTTTCTATGTATTCGCAGCACATTACACTTGTCTACATTGAGATTCAATTGCCATTCCCTCCAACATGCGTCAATTCGCTGCAGATCCTCCAGCATTTCAGTACAACTTTCCATTGTTTCCTCTCGATACTCGTATACCACAGCATCGTCCGCAAGAAGCCTCAGTGAACTTCTGATGTTATCCACAAGGTCATTTATGTATATTGTGAATAGCTACGGTCCTACGACACTCCCCTGTGGCACACCTAAAATCACTCTTACTTCGGAAGATTTCTCTCCATTTAGAATGACATGCTGCGTTCTTTGTCTAGGAACTCTTCAATCCAATCACACAATTGGTTTGATAGTCCATATTCTCTTACTTTGGTCATTAAACGACTGTAAGGAACTGTATCGAACGCCTTGCGGAAGTCAAGAAACACGGCGTCTACCTGGGAACCCGTGTCTATGGCCCTCTGAGTCTCGTGGATGAATAGCGCGAGCTGGGTTTCACACGATCGTCTTTTTCGAAACCCATGCTGATTCCTACAGAGTAGATTTCTAGTCTCCAGATAAGTCATTATACTTGAACATAATACGTGTTCCAAAATTCTACAACTGATCGACGTTGGAGATATAGGTATATAGTTCCACACATCTGTTCGACGTCCCTTCTTGAAAACGAGGATGACATGTGCCCTTTTCCAATCCTTTGGAACGCTACGCTCTTCTAGAGACCTACGGTACACCGCTGCAAGAATTGATCTGACACTGAGCAGACTGATTGTTCAAATCTACTAAATTTGCTCTATATAGGTGCAGCTGAGAGCAAGTGGCGATTGAGATCTGTACGCCCTGACAAGGATGGAGCAACAGTATGTTACCGAGTTTGCTTTGTGCGGCGATGTAACTTCCAGCTGGCGAGATGTATGTGGCGGAGGCGAGACGTGAGGCGGCACCTGCGAATCGATCGCGGCCACGAAAGAAATGAAAAAAAATCACACGGTCTAGCGATCAGGCAGGCGGATCGCAATTTATTCTCTACCAGAGCCTTGAAATCAGGGTAGGTTTCAGTGAGTGACACAACAATTCACTGGTCGTAACAAGGACGAATTTGGCTCACTTATACGACATAGCGCACAAGGATACCAAGCGTCAAGACAGTTAAACCAAAAACGAATAAGTGTGTTCTCAGCAAGTGAGTAGTCCGAGACGTTTGAAGTCACACTGTCGTTACAGTAAGAACTTCACCACAGGCTCCGCCTTCTAAATTACTCGCAATTGAATTCAGTCTCAGGACAGGTTCCAAGCACCAACCACACATGCCAGAGCATTGACCAGAAGTGTCCTACCAGGCCAAAGTCCAGCACTCGAGTGCCTCACACCTCTTCTGAAAAAATTCCGTTTTTCTGCAAAGTGCACGAACGACACCACCTTCGCACTGTCTTGAACCAATCACAGGGCTCTAGAGCCGCTAAATCTCCCCTCCCACACGACAGCAAAAAATCATTTTGGATCAGGGTAAGAGTTACGAAACCTTCATCTCTGGAAAAAAAAGGAAACCACCAATTACTGGCTTTTTTATGTTTTCACAGAGGGGGAAGATGATTTTCTCCGAAGTGGCATCGCTTGCCACACCACCAAGCGAACAGATACAGTCTTATAGATCTTTATCTAAATCGCCTGTACGTTGGAGCTTGTTAGTCCTAGTGATGAGGTGTAATAAGAATTCCATGTTCAAACGTTTTTCAGATGCCGAAGTTCCTTATACAACCGGGGATACAACCAAGGTGGCTGATGGAAGTGGTTCACAGGCCTGTTTGCAGTGTCGGCAAACATGAAAACTTCTGAATTTTTATTAAGTGAGGCTCTGCACACAGTGACCAGTTTATGACTCCACTGTGTAGACACTTTCCTTCAGTCTGTCTCCCCAGCCCAGGCTTCAGCTGGCGCCAATGCAGGTATCGTGGCATTGTTCTGCTGGAGACCTGTCTCAGCAAGGGGCTGCTCTGTCTGTCCTGTATGATGTGGGCCTGTCCAGCAAGATTTACTGAGGGATGTGTTCGCCGCCAATTACTTCCAACTTCCAACATGTCGTTTCTATGGGTTAAGAATCATAAAAATACCTAATGCTTTTAGCATCCTACCAGGCTCCATCAATGTCTGTTCAGGCTGTTAACTTTTTAGAGTCTAGCTCAAGGTGCGTCAGGTTGTGACAAAATCTTTAATAATTTTCTGTATATGGAAAATAGGTGAGAGTAACTTGTCCTCTCTCAACACTAACACTTTTAACAACCGAAATCCTGAAGCACTCAGCCTGAGCATCATTCGTATATAAAGTGTGGTGCCCATACAGTGAATAGTTTTCCCTCTGCACTAGTTCAAGCAGTAAATGTCTAATTATTACCACATTGTACTTAAAAGAAATATGTAGTGTGCCTTTTACACCAGTCAACATTACTGAGATTTTTTAAAATTCAGTAAAGAGCTACATATTGTAGGTGTCGCTCACTATCGGCCTGGAAACCCCTACTTTTCTGTCAGAATTAAGAACAAGGAACCTATATGGCGTCTCTACAAACAATAAAGCATAGTACAGGTACTAGATATAACTCTATTCATCTTTCTGTATACAAGTCGTTTTCGTATCTTTGGTGGCAGCTGGTGACTTAGAAAGCTGGCGAAGAATCTGCTGAAGACAGTGGATGGATCAGTCTGCTGTAGTTCGTTGCATCAGCCCAGTGCCCAGACCGGCAGCTTCTAGTAAGCGGGTTGCCACCCTTGACGTGGAGGAAGCGCCCCGTCAGAAGCGCTGCAAGGAGATGGCAGAGGTTACAGAGCATATGTGTTATGTCTATCACACACACGGGAGTACTCTGTCACTCAGAGGTCACTGCCCATGTTACCCCATCAGATGAACCACGATGTTGGAGGCCTTGTTGAATGCTGATCCTCGCTCCCAGTTTGGTAGTCCGTCTACCCCAAACGAAACTTTAATTTCCAGCAGCTTGCACTCCAGGTTGGAACGGTGTTGGAAGGCCTCTGGAATACCCATCAGTGGTTGCTAGTACTGATGGCTGTCTTCTGTCATCCGTGGCTATGGATGAGTGGTCACCTCGTAATATAATTTAGAGTCCCCTGCTACGTTTTCTGTCTGTACACAAGGGCCAGTCTCAGGAAATAATGTGGGGATTTTGAGTTAGTGATTCACGAAGAAGTTTATACACATAATTTTTAAATATTTCGCGCAAGTAGTTCGTGTGCTGACTGTGATACTCAGCTGTTGGAAAAAAAAAAAACTACATCTCACGACGGGACGTTTTGCATAAAAATCGTGTGGTTGCCTATCCAATACACAGGAGCAGAGTAGCATGACCCGATAAACGCAGGTTGTCGTCCATTACTCCTCATACGTTGTTCCATGATACTGATTCGGTTTCCATTAACATATTAACAGAAAGTAATTTCACTTGTTTCCATTTTATTATTACCTCTGGCTGAGTAGTGTTCACACGTTTCAGCAGCACTTACAGCTACCAATGTCTTCTTCTGTTTCTTACAGGCTTTCTAATGCGCGAAGTTTCGCGATGAATTACGAGCTAGCCCTTTGCATCAGTGCTCAATTTTATTGCACCAGGCGATATTTGTTCATCTTTTCTTCCTTTAGTCTTTGGCTGTCCATACCCAAACAACATGATATCAGCCTCTAACCATATCTGGTGGATTTTCCTCTATCCGCCATTGGAGGTGGTCTCCGACGGTAGAATTGAAACATTCATAAAAAGTGCATTTCCATTTGCACGATTGTTTCTCAGGTGCAGGTCTGCTAATGATAGATTGCTGTGCATCACTATCTGCCAATTATGATTATTTCAATTAGAGATCTATATACCTATCACGTAAGAAAGAGATAGTATTGTGAAGCGATGTCCTGTGAGTGCAAGTATTGCAACTATTAGCGTCTTGTGTTTTCGAGACCTAGACGAGCGTAGAAAGCCGCTTAAAATCAGCACTCAGCCCACCTGGTGCACGAATGCAGCATCAAAATCGTTAAGGTAGCGCACAAATCATATCAGGTACTGTCTTACCTTCCGGGCTTGCTCTAAATCTACAAATATCGTAGTGGGTAAGGTCGGAAGTCGCTAGGGCTTTCCGCGGATGATGCTGTTGTGTACGGAGAAGTCGCAAAGCTAGAAAATTGTATCAGAATTGAGCAAGATTTGTGGGGGATCGACGCTTAGTCCAGGAATTGACAGTTGACCCTCAACGTAAAGAAATGTAACGTTTTAAGCATAAATAGGCAAAAGAACCATTATTGAATTTTTACACAATTGCAGAACCATCACTGGATGCGTATTATTGTATGATAGTGATTGGTTGTAATTAATATTTGCGTATCTGGAACTTGGACGTTTAATTATTCGGTATCAGACGCTTGACAATGGCTTTTTCGTAAACGTAATGTTATTCGTAGTTGACCGTGAAATAAGACTCAAATAATCGGACTTCGTATTTAAATCGTTTCCAAAGACTGCTGCGGTAGGTGCGGACTCAAATCTAAATCTCAATATTAGAATAATTTGCCAGCCATGTCAATACGTCGTACAGAGGTGACTGTCTACTAAACATAAAAAGTTTACACAGTTAGTTAAATCAGATATATTCAACGAATAAGCCTACAGTTAAATAATTCTACTTACTTTCATAAATATAAATTCTTTACAGATTCGAGTGCCTAGTAAGATTGCAACTCGCAGTGATCTTATATAACATTAAATATGGCGGTGTGCCAGTCAATAAAAAATACGTGCTTCCAGCACCACTTGTCCAAGACCTCTCTCTCCTTAATCAAACATAAGAGTATCGTAATTGTGTTTTTGTTTTATCAGCGACACAGCGCTGCAGTTCTGTGCCATAGGCTTTATTTATTTCTCACAGATTAATTATTTAATTAAGATTTCGCGTTTCCGAGGAAACTCACGCACGGCATGCAAATGTGCCTTTATAGGGATCGACGCTTAGTCCAGGAATTGACAGTTGACCCTCAACGTAAAGAAATGTAACGTTTTAAGCATAAATAGGCAAAAGAACCATTATTGAATTTTTACACAATTGCAGAACCATCACTGGATGCAGTCACGTCCATAAAATACCTGGTAGTGTGCACACACAGTGATTTGAGGTGGAAGTACCACATTATATTAATCGCAGGTAAGGCAGACACAGGGCTGAGAGTCATTGGAAGAAACTTTTGGAAATGTTGTCCATCCACAAAGGATGCAGATTTTAAAACTCCGATGAATACTTGAATATTGTTCGTCAGTCTGGGGACGGTATTGGAAGAGGAAATAGAGAAGATCCAAAGAAGAGCAACGCGTTTCGTTGCAGATTCATTTAACGTTGTATTCACTAAACCAAGTCTTGCACTCAACGTTCAAGGTAGCAGGAAGCGAACCCTCTAGCACAGAATAATCATTGCTGCATAAGGTAGCCGTCTTATACGCTAGTAACGTAGGCTATATGCTGGCAATTGCTTTCGTGAACTCTTCAACGGAAAATATCGTTAAAGAAGCTTGAACTGTTTCCATTGACGTAATCAGTCATATCTGAACCACAAAAATGTAAATTTTGAAAATTATTCGAGGACTGTGAGCCAAACGCTTCCATAAAGAAGTTCTGCTATATCGACGTAAAAGTGTGACCAGACTTCTGATGCTTGTAGCCACGTAAAACATTGCGGAAGCGAGCTTCGCCTTGTATTTTTTAAGTGGCATTTAGCCAGGATCGATTCTATGTGTTTATCTATATTTTTCCAGTAGCAAGGGTAAATGACAATGTGTTTGGTGTCAATTACGCCCCAGCGGCGTCGGTTTAGCATCTGATGTACTTTGGATTTAAGAAACTTGGGACTAACCACTCATGTCTTTCCTAATTTTGAGTGTGTCAGAACGACATCTTTGGTCACAGTGAGAACGTTGCTCATATGCCAGCAGAATTTAGTTTTAAATTGACTTATAACCTTTCAATTTAAAGGTCACTCAGCCTGAATCTACTGTTTATCCTTAGTTAAAACTGGATCATTTAACACAAACTTTTCAATTCAAAGGAAGATTTTCCATAGTGTCTTGGCAGAATTCATCTAACCAGAAACAGACATGTGCTGAAAACCAACATTTTAGTGCTGCCCTGGTGGCAGTCATGAAAGTACATTTGCGTCAGCGTCTTGAGCAGTGGACTTGAAAATTGTTCCTTAGTTATAATTTGGCAAATGTGGCGCCCATTGCTGCAATAGTATTTTTGACCCAATCGGAGAATCAATTTATGACCATAAATATGTTCATGCAACTACGAAAATAATTGCAAGAGCCTCCGTCTCATTGTCTCTGTTGTTCCTCTGAACGATCGTCAGTGTTTTCGCCACGAACGTACTGGGCCTTAAAAACGATGTTGTCGGTGAAACAAAACGCTCCCGAATGCGTTATCGCCTGCACCCACTCTAATTCCAAACATTTTATGTGGATCATACGTCGTGAAACATTTAGCATCTAACAACTTTGTTTCTGTTTATCGAATGCACACTGGCATTTACTGTTTCAATTCCATTTTACGAATTTGCTTAATAATTTGTGAAGTGATTCACATATCGAAGCAACGGTGGGACGAACTTCCTTAGAAATTAGTGTGTCCCAGTGCGGCCTGAAGCAGTGTGCAGACAATAAATGTCCCAAGTATTGTATTTTGGACTGGAAGAATATGCCCTTGTCTTTGTTACACTTCAAATTTTCCGCTGGCAGAATTTTGGGAACAGATTCCAAATTACGTAACAGTTCCGCCGAAGTTTTTCCTGAGACAATGATGTCATCCAGACAGTTCACAACTTGCAGAGCTTTGCGAATTAATTGTTCTAAATATCGATGGAACCAACTCGGCACACCGGTTATTCCAAATGATGATCTTTTGTATCGGTATAGACCAATTACAGTAATTACAGCCACGGATCTGTTCATTTTTCCGTCCGCAGGGGACTTGAGATCAAGTTTTGCAAAGTACGTATCGTCAGGTAATTAAGGTGTTAGTTCTTATCGTTTCGGAATTGGATACGGCTCAATGAAAGATTGTGCATTGACTGTCGATTTGAAGTCACCTAAGATCCGAAATGAGCCTTCAAGTTTTTGTGTGGTCACCTGTTGACAACTGATAATGGATTCTATGACGCTTGGTAGCCTGGAGGATATCAAGTTCCTGTTTGACTTTATACTTTAAACCAAACGGAATGATATATGCTCCAGAAAAATTTGACACACTGTTCGCCTTCAGAGCGATGGATGTCTGGCGTTGTTTAAAGCTACTCGTTGCTCCTGAAAAGTATCACATTTTTGCAAGAGTTTTTGTAAATTTTCCTTTGGAACGTAAGATTCTGAATCACCCCTTCATGAATTGTGAAGTCTAGTGTGTTGAACAGATCAAGGCCCAGAAAGATTGTGGCTTTTTGTGGAATGACAACTATGAATCTTACTTGTCTGGTAAGTAACTTGTAAATTGACCTTTATCCGAAAACTGTTCGTCGCTGTACCTAATTATCAAAATCTGAAATTCTGTTTATCTTGACGATCATAATTTTTTATACGAATGTAAGTTGATTATAGAAAATGATGAGCCTGTATCAATTGCTTTTTTGGTTTGTTCACCTTCCTTGAGAATATCTCTTGAAGTTTCATTCTGAATAGCTTTTTCATGTCTGAGTGTCTTATTACAATGACTGATCAGCTTCGTGCTTCGTCTTGTGCCCTGTCTTGTTGAAATAACTGGAGTGTGAGTCTAGAAAGAAATAATTTTCTCGCTAGTGGCTGCCTCTATAGCATGTAAAAGATTTAAATTTTGCGTTAGGAAAACTGTTTCGCAATCTTTGAACGACCTTGATTTCTGCATACGGCCACACTAGTTGCCACGCCGTGGTGGCTGTTGACGAGTGGTAAATATGTCGGCATCATCGCACTGTACCGCGTCAGCCGATGCCTGCCTCTGTTCACGTGCCCAAATTAATGGCAGACTTGGGAAGGCTGGTTCGTTATGCTAAGCAACCATTTATTTTATGTACAGTGCGGCGGGTGTTTGATTAGCACATATTGAATTGTAAAACCTGTCAAATGCTTCTTACGGGTGTAATTTTTGCACTGAAACTTATATTCTTCAGATAAGCTCTGTAATTGCGCTGTCTACTCTTTATAACCTCGATTCGGTTTCTTAAAACATTGCGACCAATTTGAAATTGCTTTTTAATGGATCATTGCTTATTCCGCGTTAAAAATTTACTATTTCGCTAAAGATGCACAGTTATGAAGATTGTGAGTAGTACTGTGTTAGTCTTTTTTCAAATCGAGGAAATGTTGTGACCGAAACCGATAGTAATAACAAAGAAATATTGATACTGCCTTGTGTCATCCATTTTCCTAAATTATATGATCGCTATTGAAAGTCGCTTGAAAAAAAAGATTAAAATCTTCATGACATTTGGAACAACACTTTGTGGTGAAGAAGGTGGCACGGAGAGGCAGCTGCAGTGGGCGACATGAAACAAGCCAGAAGACTGAAAAAAATAACAACCACATGCGAGTGGGAGTCGCACTCTGAGGATTCAGTACAGACTTATTTCTACATATATCCATCTCAGGAATCGAGAATCTTAAAGATTTTTGCCTGTTATCGATACTGACAGTGACATGATATCGGTCACGGGAACTCCAAAACTTTCGAGAGTGCTTTAATTTTATGTTTGAAGTCGGACAGTAAATGACAAGAGATATTTTGTGAGATATTATTACAAATTAACAATATATTTTTTCAGTTACTTATACTGTAAAATCCTGCTTCATTCCAATTTTCTAGATTCTACCTTATAATTTTAATGAGTTTTTTACACCACCAAGGGACTATACAGCCTTAGTATGTGACGTGAATTTCAACTTGGTATGTCTACCCGTTCCTGAGAAGATCGCATCTTAACAGGGGGACGGACAGACAAACAGTTGCGTAACAAATAACGAAATAAATACTTTTTTCATGCGATATCACTACGGATTAACATTTTTCGGATTTTTCCTTTACTTTTACCTTTAAACATTGCTTATGGCAAAATGTCATGATTCTAAGTCAATGGGAAGCACCGTACATATTTTGATGAGTGAATTTGCGAGTATCAACATATGTGAAATAAATGCCGTATTTTTTGGTTGTATTGACATAGGAGCTTATATTTATTTCACTGGCAAGCGGCCTTAGACCATAGCTGATACGTTTATCCGTTCCTGAAAAAAAGAATTTTAACTTTCGGACATACAGACAAGAAAGTGATGCTATCAGGGTTCCATTCTTATCGACAGGGGTACAGAACCGTAAGAAAGAAACGAAACGTATATCTTAGGACAAAACCATTCATCAACAAAATTATTTATAAAGGAAATATGTTAGACATACTCGGCTATTATTGTGCAAACCAGTGGTTACGTATCTAGAAGATCATACAAAAACTGCAGTAACTTCTCACTTCTAAATACTGATACAATGCTTGAGATACGATTTTCATACGTCTTTCTCTTATCAGGTGAAATGAATTTTGTTGCAGTACTCTCATCATTACCATCAATGTCATCACCATCATCACCACCACCACCACCACCACCACCACCACCACCACCACCAACAGTGTGCGTTCTTGGTCCATCAGCTACCCTATTTGCATACCTACATGTTCCGCCCACCTCAGTTAAAATTTCATTGCAATCTAATTATATCCACCACTCCTGTTTGTTCCCTGGTTCATGGATTTGTGTGCCTCATTCTTCTAGCAATTAACAATAATCACTTCCACACTGTTCGCTTCATTTTTACTTACTGCCATAAACAAACATACGGAATACTTAACATTTGTAAAATTTTGCGCTTCGTGCGCAATGGAAACATAAATTTTGAAAGCTTAATGTGGTTAACCAAAAGTAGTGAAGGTAGTTTTCTTTTGGGCTACGAGTGAAATACTTTGAGTCGAGGATGTTCAAATCTGATATAATTACACTCTGAAAACCGGTATGTTTCATAGTTTTACTATAAAAGATTTCAAACCTGTTTTCAGACTTTCTCTATTAAGTTTCTTCGTCCGTAATCACTATATATATTATTTGTAAATGGTGTTTTTCTTGTCAGTACACCGTATCTCCCGTATGACTTAATTAAAATTAACGACTGATACATCATTTTCAAGACTTCGTCCAGCAATAATGACGAAAAATAGACAAATAGTTTAAAGGTATTATTTTAAATAAAAAAATGTTACTTATAAATATTTTTATAGAAACAACGTAGAATGTGCCATCTGTTGACAATCTGTTTAACTAACATGCACGACAGCTGTTGTAGTTGCTTAGATTTCTTAAGAATGGTAGTCTATCACGCGATTTCGGTCATACAAGTCGATATAAAAGATTTAGAAGGTACAATCTACTGCCAGTCTGATTTTACTATTATGCACAACAGCGTTTGAAGTTGTTTACTATCTTTAAGCAAACGTTATGTAATACGCTAATAAACTGTTTACTTTTATAACTCAATTTAACTGTTGTTTGCTTAACTTTTACATGACAGCATTTGAAACGTGACGTAACACTTCTCCTAACTCAATACCATTAACCTGCATTACCAGTACAGGTAAGTATAGGCAAAAAGATTATTTCTTATTATATAAGACAATATTACAGAAAGAAAGATGAAATGTACGAGATGATACTGCAAGGAAAAGTTGATAGAGCACTGAATGACCTAACTGGAAACAAATGAATAATTACAAAAGAACCAAAAACTGTCCGTCTGCTCTCGTGTATTTCTGGTTTTCACGATGGCGCCAGGTACAATTTGCAGACTGAGAGGGAGACCTTCAACCAGAGGGCGTTCCACACCATTTAAATTTTTTTTTCTTATCTCGGAAGGCAAAGGCTTATCTCAGTTCTGGTTTTATCAAACTTTAAGAAATAAACAACGTTTAATTGTATCCAGCAGAATTCGTAAAATCCGTCCAGTTTACTTACTTATCCGTTGATTTTAAAGCAAAATGCTATTATTACATTAATTAGAAAGCTTAACGGAAATCAGGGCTTCATTAATGTTGCAGGCTTAGTGGTAAGTCACTTAGGCGAGTACATCACCACTCCATAGTTCATTAAATCTTCAAAACTGTGTTCGTACATGATAATAATTTTACACTTTCTGATACAATCATATCGTTCCAAATGATAAAACAATTCACACTAAAAATAGCGTTCTCTATCACTATTAATAAAGCACAAGGTCAGACGCTTCATAGGGCATGATTACATTTACTCGATCAGTTTCTTCGCACTGGACAGTTATACGTGGCTTTCTCACGAGTTCGCCCATTCAGTGATATTTAGGTTTGTGCTAAGGACACTTACAACCAAAAAGGAAACAATGATCACATTATTACCGCTAACACTGTTTTCAAACAAATTTCGTAAAATAGAGAAGTTTCAAAAATAAAATTAATCTAAGACAATATTTGCTTTTCATGTTTTAATTAACCATATTGTAGGTAATGATATGGATTTTTTATACAGTGGGACTAATATTTATTACCGTTATTCAAAATATAATATATTTTATTAATAAATATTTGCATTTACTTATTTTTCCATTTCTGCATACTTATCGATGACTGATCAGAATCGAGTGCGAATTATTCGCCCAGGACTACTAGTCAAAGTTTATTTTTGCTCTTGAGCGAATAGAATATCCTAAGCAAAAAGAATTAAGAATGTTCCATTATCACCAGTTTCTGCTTCTTTTCCTAGATTTAGGGTTCTGTAAACGGGTCTCAGGGTTGTGATACGAAATTTCGTAGCCTCACGTTTCATTCCATTCTGTTTAATTATAAGTGACGCTGAAACGATAATGTATATATTCTTCAGCAGAGTAGCATGCGGTGGAGTTTCAAGAGCTGGTCTAACTGAATGAGTAGAACTTCATATGGATAGAAGTATTTAATTTGGTCTTCTTGATTTTATCTGTTTGTCTCATGTAATATTGACTAGTAATGCTATACTTAGAATTCCCTCGCTCAAATTCTATATGGAATTATCTTACCAGATGTTTGTTGTAGTTGCAATTCATCTATCCAGTTGACATATCTAGTACTGTATTTAAAGATAGAGGGCCATAATTATTCATTGAAGCATGTAAGATGAAAAAGTTATGCCCTTTACCTTGTTCGGTTATTTAGAGAAAACGTAAGTGGATTTTCTCGTTACGTTTTAAATTGCCTCTTAGCTGTCGCATTTTTCGTTGTTTAAAATCTATAATTTGTAACAGCTCACACTAAACCTTAAGAACACGCCAAAACCGATTTTCAGTTCCGTTGTACTCGAACTGAACTAATCGTTGATCAGTGTTATAGATGGCAAGAAACAATCTGAGAACGGAATTATATCTCTGCATGTGCAACGTAATACAGGAAGAAGTAAGAGGACTTCTTGCATTAGTTAAATTAATTTCATTTTGCAATGCGAATAACATTAAAAGTCATATCAACTATTAACAAAGGAACCGTCTGAAAAGCACTTGCAGAGGTGTGAAAGGAATAGTCATTAAGGATTTTTTTTATATTTATACCTCGCAACGAAGTGCCTTCTGACAACTGATAAGGGATCAGGCTGAAAACGATTGACAGTCTGTATTTTTCATGCGTTCGCAGATATACACAAATATTGTGGAGTGGACTTAGTTTAATGGTTACTGTTTACGTAATTGAGGCGTGTAATAAACGTGACAAATAATATGGTGTTTATTTCATTCGGGATAGTGAAGCACTCACAGTAATTAAATGTACACAACATTTGATTAATGCGACATTCTAGTAGTATATCAATAAAAACATCCACAAAGAGTGTTGTACACGTATTCACAGCACTATTACTGACCTTTACATCGATGTTCAGCTGTATGCACAGATGCAGCGACTAAATAATCACTCACTCTCAAGGAATGGCAACATTAGTTATGTTTTTAGCCGGCGAAAATATAGTGAATTAATTCAAAATGGCCAAACAAGAATGGTTAGAGGACAAATGCAAGGCAGTTAAAGCATGGAAGAAGATTTTTGAAAAAAAAAAAAGAAACTGCTGTATGAATGTCAAGAGTTCAGATGGCAAGCGAGTACTAAGCAAATAACAGAAGCCTGAATAGTAGAAGGAATAAACAAAGGCTCTATATGTTAGACAATATTACACAAAGAAAGATGAAATGTACGAGATGATGCTGCAAGGAGAAATTGATAGAGCACTGAATGACCTAACTGGAAACAAGATCCCTGGGGTATATGACATTCCATCAGAAATATTGCGATCGTCGGAAAAGCCAGTCTGATTTATCTTAGAATATAGTCTGAAGAATGGCAGGCCTGAATTTATAGCATTTGTAGACGTAGAGAAAGCTTTTGACTATGTGGACTAGATTACACGCGTTGAGTTTTTTGAAGGTAGCGAAATGTTATTTCCGTCTTGTATAGAAATGAGACTGTTGTTGTAGCAGTTGAAAGACATGGAAGAGAAGTACTGGTTGAGAAGGTAGTGAGACAGGTTTGTAGTTCTGAACTTCACTGTCTGCCGCTGACAGAAACGGCGAAAAACTTACAAGAGCAACTGAGTGGAATGGATAGTGTCATAAAAATAGATTGTAATTTGAGTGCAAACGAAAGTAAAGCGATGGAATGTAGTCTAACTAAACCAGGCTATGTTGAGGGCAGTAGGCTAGAAAACGATATTAAAAATGTAGTAGATTAATATTCGTATTTAGGTATTAAAAACCATGCACGAAATAGAGAGGATATAGCAAGAAGAGAATGTCTGAAGAAATAGACAAGAAAGGAAGTTTCCGAAAATTGGTACTACAACGCTGCTTGGACCATAAGACAGTTGTCAAAAATTCGTTTGGTACAATTACAATGAACAAATGAAAATACAAACTGATTATCAAAAGGAAATACATGGAAAATTCAATGAACCTGAAAAATATGCTTGAAGTGGTTTCCATGCTTTTCTCGTCAAACATTGCATCTTTTCAACACTGATTTATAAATTTTGTCGCAAAACTTCTGGGACTGAAGGTTTCTAAATTCTGATTGGATCCGCTGCTTCAAATGCTCAACATCACGATTCTTGGCGAAATAAACGTAATTTTTTAAAGTATCCCAGACTGAAAAATCCATTGGTGTGACATCTAAGGATAGTGGAGGACATTCAATAGTACCCCGTCTGTCATCCATTCATCAGAATTTTCATTTAGAAAGTCTCTCACAGTAACTCAATAATGTGGTTAAGTAATTTGTTAGCTGGTCGCGGCCTATATATGCTAAGGCCTTCGACAGTGCAGGAAGAATGAAAACAGGTTGGTAATCATAGGGTTTTGCGGCAACGTCCTCTTTATGTAGTGGCCTAACTAGTCCGTGTTTCCTGGCCTCAGGGGAAATATTTCGTGTTAAGGAGTGGTTGAAGGTACCTGTTATAGTGGGGCACAAACGTGGGTCAATAATAAGCTTCATCATTTTGACCGTAATGCCACCGTGTCCGATAGACGCTCATCTGACCTGCATGATAGTTTTTTTTGGCAGTATTGTAAGTAACGTTCTTTAGATAGACGTTTTCGTGGCTGCAGCCGTTTATCCCTATGTAGTCATCAGTGAGTCCGCGTTTCATTTGTGGTTGAAATGCGGTTGTGAGAAAATATGAAGTATTGGTTCAATTCTTCGGCTGGGACTGTTGGATCAGCTGCACCTTTCACTTTGCCTATACCAAGACCACATAGGTTTTTTCATAGACACTTGATCGATTTCCGTGGTCGGTTAATGTATGGACATGTGAAAGTTTCAACTTGACTGACTCTGTTCCGCATCTGTGGATAAACAATATGAGTTTCAGGCGTGGGGTGCAGTTTGTATTCCCGATATGCAGCGTCTCTGAGATTCATGAGCCACTTTAGTTCTTCAGTTACCCAAGGTGCAAGTTTCCATCTTACTTTTCCGGACTTCAAGGCAGCATAGTTGTCATATAGTTCAATACGTATGTTAACAGATCCAAACGTTTTTCGTTTATGTCCGAAAACAGAGTAGAAGACGTCCCCAAAACTATTACTTGCACCCCAGTTGCAAGTTCAGATAAATTAATGCGTCTTAATTTGTGTTATCTAGTCAGTTGTTGTGGCTTCTTTTTGGTACATTCTAACATGGAAGTCATGAAAACTAGGTCATGGGCAGACATACCAGGTGCACATACTGAAGAGGTACTAATTACTCTGTTTGGAGATTTCGTTGTTAATAGAACTATGAGAGTGTGACAACTGTTCGTATGATGTGCAACAGAAAGATGAAACTGTGATATGTTTGAAGAAGAAAGCATCTGCTGAAATTTGAACCTGAAAAGAAAATTTATATTACTGTCATGATCTGTTAAGTATATGTCGATTCGAGGTTCGAAAGGGAAGTTTCAGAGCAGGCGAACTCACCTACTTTAGGATAGGTGGTTTGTAGAGGGCGCTTGTCAAGATCTTTCTGTTGAGATTTGACCTCTGTGAACACATATTCCAAATGTTTATCCTCATTATTGTTGTTTGTGTGTAACACAGAGTGACACATTTTTATGCGCGTTGCAGAGTTCGGTACGATTAGGTGCAAAGCTCAAGAGAATTCCGCGGCTGGAAATCAGCCACTCTGTGGCAGCATTGATGAGGTAACAGTGTACAGTGCAGGATGTTTGCAAGGGTGTGGGTACTCGGAAATGAAAGTGCAAATATCTACAGGGAGGAGGGAGGTTTTGTGGCAAGGACAGGGGGCTTTACAGCGGTCATTAAACAGGCGACTGTTGAGAGGAAGAGAAACTCGCTAAACGGAGCTAGAATGATCAGTACACAACGTTATTGAAAGCAAGATAAACGGAAAAGAAACAGTGTGTACCATAAATGGTGCTACTGATGAGTAACAACAATAGTATGATAAAAAATTGCTAAAACGAAAATAGAAGTAAGACTAAGTTGGTTCAGGAATGGACAAAGTAAATAAGAAACCATAAAAAACAGGAATTAGTAATAAAGTAAAACTAAACAGTTACCACATTAGTTAACTTAAGGTTGACTGTTATCTACAATAAAAATATAAAGAAACCAGTGGCAGAAAGAGCTGACATATTCTTAGCTCCTAAATCACCGGCTTTAGAGTTCATTTGCATTGCAAATCGATCTTTTCCCATTTTCGGTCTTCACCAATATCCTGCTGTCATTTGTCCATACAGTTTGTTACCAAAATCTCAAAACATAGATGTTCAAAATGCTTAATCTTTCAGAGATGAGATCCTCTAGTATTACCGGACATGATTTCATGAGTTTCTTCTTTGCTCTGAAGATTTTAGATCTTTTCCTGCAAGACACTATCTTCACTATTATTGGTCTAAGTTTTGTAGATCCTGGCGTCTTACATCCCACTCCATGTCTTCGGTCAATGTCATTCGGGGCCACCTGCAGGCCAACTTCTCGCGGACAAGACTCGTCACTAATTCAGTTGTACTCTTTGTACTCTGCCTGGTATCCTCTGGAATCACGAAAACTCTGAGATTATTTGTAGATCCTGGCGTTCTACGCCCCACTCTATGGCTTCTGTCAATGTCATTCACTATCACCTGTAGGCCTAGTTTCACGCAGACAACATTCGTCTCTAGTTTGTCTACTATTCTCTCTGCTTTTCTCTGGAATCCTGAAAAGTCTGACATTATTATTTCTCTGATACTGTTTAAGTTTGTCATATTTATCGACCAATTTCTGTTCCAGCAGTAGTGCCCCATCCTGTTCACTTTTGAGTATATTCGTCTACGCCTGTGTACGTGAGCAAAGTCTTGTTCCATGTTTATGGAAAAGCGTACATAAACACTAACTTATGCTGGTGGTGCCATTGGTGACAGCAGGGTATTGACGAAAGGCTCGTAAACTAGGCTCCCCCAGTGTTTCAGAAGATGAATTCCACTGGTGTCATGTCTGGACACCAATCTGGTCAGGAAACAGGACTACCGAGACCGACTCACAGCTGTCCAAACTCGACATCTTCGGTTTCTATCATCGAATGTAATATTCGTTGGCACACCGTTATACTGAACTACGTAATCTGACGAATTCTGAACAGCACATCTTGTAGGAAGTCAGAGGACAATTTATGGAGGCCAATAACCTAATTGTTAATAATAGCACCCCACAAATCATTAGGGCAGATTTGTTGATAGAAGTGACACACAAATATCTGTGGCTTTTTGTCATCACGTACGTCGATATCCCTAATAATGAATATGCCCTGTATTGTACACTTGGCTCCATTTGTAAACAACAGAAAAGCAAGAAAAGTACTCGATTTCTGCACATGGCTGTAGGAAACAATTTGCAAACTGCACTGAACAAAGGAGTTCCACTAGCTCCAATGACTCCACCTTCTTTGAATGATAAGAGAGCAGCTGCATTAATTCGGAAAACTTGATTACCTAGAGTGCAGAGGTGCCGATGACTGGTGGCATGGTTGACACTAGGCGCATGTAACATATTCCCTCCCAGATTTGGTATTCTGGCGTATCTCACACAGTCAGTATCTTCTTATTGTCATGGAAGAATCTAATTTCTCATTGGTGCGTATGCAGAGATACAGAAATACTGAGATGTGGTTGCCATCGCTACGGTAACAGCTCCCAGTAGCTTCGTTGTATCACTCTGGCAGTGCCTTCAGTGAAGCCATAGACGAGAAGCATTATCACGGGATGCTTCATCAGTAAACCAATCCATACTGCTGTGTATCAAAGTTCATGTACGAGTAACACTGATGGAAAAAGAGGCCCAATGCATTATGTGGTACTAATGAATGAAAGCTGGAGGCTGAGGAGTGAAGTGGGCAACACTGCTGTCAACAGCAAGTGATGTGTCGCGCGACCGTTTTACAAACTTTTAGGTAAATGATGCAAAGCCCAAAAGAGAGAGTCAAATCAAATGGGATTAAATTAATATTCACTGCAAAAAGAAATTTTTGTCAGCACCATTGACGACCAGTACTTAACTTCTTATATCGCAACTCCTCTATGTTCAACTGCAAATACACCTAAATGAGAATTCACTATGAAAGCAGTTTGCACTTGGCCGTGGACTAGGGGATGAGCAGTAGGGGCAATAAGACCCGCAGGAAACATGCCACCATTAATACTGGTGGAAGTGCCGCCCACGCATGAGCCAATGATCATGTCAGACTGTTGGGTGGGACAGTGAAGGAAAGCCGCATTGGCGCCGGCCGACTACATTCACAGTACAGATTGTATCTCGTGGACGTGGATGGACAACAGAGTCTTTTTAGCTATCTGTGTGTGGTCGGGGGATGCTTGCAGATTTTGGCAGAGTCCCAGAACAACGGCTATTATGGAAAGAACTGCAGGCAGACGAAATTCATTGAAAAACACGGGCTGTTAAGATAACATCTTACAAAGCGGATTGAGAAGAGAAAATTTAGGGCTCCTTTGAACACCGTGTGACAGTGAATCTGCTCTCGTATCCTACCACGACCTAGTGTTTAAAGAAATGTAAAAATGGTAGCATTTTAGCATAAATAATTTAGAGGTGGGAGTGGGTATTACGGCTGTGGTTCCAGAGATCCAACCTTATTCGCCAGTAAATGAACGTAGACATACAGAGGGAATGAGGAGGGCACTTTTTTGGAGCGCCAAGTCTAACGAATTTTGTAACTGGTTAACAACCTGAAATGCAAGTATAGGAGGGAGACCAGGGTCTTTATAAGGCAACATCTTACTGATTGGCATTCACAATATTTATTATTCAGCCAATTAAAATCACGCGACATCAGAAAACTGCAGAGAGTAGTCCTCCTTATCAGAAGTAAACTGCAAGAAGGTACTTTGTACTTCGGTGTGTTGTTGGGCGGATTTTTCGTGTAGGCGACTACTGCAGGCTCATTTTTGGACGAGAGGCTCCCATCCGGTTGAGTTCAACTTAGCTGCACATGGAGTGGAGTTGGTACAGAGCCAATGACTGATTTTTCGTCCACTTCAGCAGCCACTTGCTGTTATGAATATAGTGAAATCCAGCTGCAACAGCGAGGCGAACTGTAAGGAAAGTTGAATCATTTTTAATTATATTCAGTAGTTTCAATCTTTATTCTGAAGACTTCTTTGCAATCGGATATTCAACGTGCTTGCAGCCCTGGCAATGTATGCATGCGTACTTCCTTCTGTAGTATTTTCTATCTCTATACATTAATCTTCGGAAAACAAGGTACGTCTTCCACAAATGTAAATTTTTTATCCAAATACGTGTCTATCTGAATCACATTCCCGATGCCTTGTCCAGATTTGACAAAATAGTAGCTTGTTTGTCTAAATTGTCGTTGAAACATTTCTTCTGATTTTACATGTAATAAACTAGTTGAGATCCTTGTCTAATTTCGAAGTCAGATGAATTTTTTATCGGTTTTTTGATGGCTCACCATTTGATTGTGTCGGATATGCAGGGCCATATTGAAATATTCAGTTAAATATTCTACCGAAACAACCACCACACACACAAACACGCACACACACACACACACACACACACACACACACACACACACAAGTGCATAAACGAACAGACCAGAGATGCTTTAACAATTACACTCATAAGTTTCGATCTTTGGCAAAAACATTTGACAGTCGGCAACAGAAACCAAAACATTGCATTAAAACAAGCGTTCAGTGCATAGTGCTGTGGAATGTGTAAAAAACCGCAAATTGGCGTTCATAAGAAGAAGAACAACACCAAAAATGCAACAGGAGCGTAATATGTAAGAAATTGTCCACGCAACCTGTAAGTACAGTTCAAAACATTACTACTTAATAGGAAATAGCAACCACCAGAACTGTTTATAACCTATAGGCACAGTGACAAAAATGTAAATAAAATAGCTAACATATGTACATATTCCAGGCCACTGATGATGCCTTGCAGAAAATAAAGGCACTAAAATTGTATTTTATTCAGTTGCTGTTAGACGGTCCATAAGTAAAAATTATCAATATACCGTAATAAAACCACCAAAGTCGCTCACACACACCAGCAACTTACAAATGGAAACCAGGAAAACCGATCATACAGGCGACATTTGCATTATTCTGCAGACGTTTTCGGTGCAATACAAATACAAACGTAAATGAAGGTATGAAGAGGTCATACTTATCACTGCAAGGTTAAATAGTGGCATTAACTTTGTCATTACCATTTTTTTTAGATTAGTGCTCCACTACTTCCGTATACTTCAATAATGATCTCAAGAGACCACTCATTGCAGTGGCTCTTAGTGGTTTCATTATGTCGTTTTTTGTTTTTTTAATTGATCTTCTTTTTATATATACAGAATAGCATCATGCGCATCTATAAGCTATATTTTAACACCTTTGGTGAAAAACTTCCACCACCTAATGAATACGAATTTTCCTTTTCCACTTCACTGGACTGATGGCCAGTTGCCAGTTGACACTGCAGTACTTTGAGTACATCGTCAATTGACTGAGCTGTTGGACTGTTGTATATTTCATAGTTATATTTATAGCTCTGGCACGTTTTAATTCTTTCTCGATTCTCGGTTTGCATTTCGTAAATAGGTGATTCATTTTTGTTTGTATCACAGATCTGAAGATGAATTTTGTGAAACACGACACGCATATGGAATAAAAACTATTGAGATAAAGATCTGTGTATATTGAGTGCCAATCTACAGGCCTGTAGGGAGTTTCTTTCGTATGGTATGTTCAGTATTGACTATTTGAGCTCGTGGGAGGGAATTTTGCATGAAAGTTATGTCATTGTGCAATAAATCAAATAACTGTTTAACTCTCCATTTCGAAAGGGCGAGTTGAGATCTACATATGGAATTCCTATTAGTCACGAGATATTATTCTTTAGGAGTAACTGGCTTGACATTCTATTTTCGGTACAGATGACGTTTGGAATATCTTAAGTGCGACAATTTCGCACGCACTGAGCAATCTGATTTCGAGAATTTAATTACAAACAGGTGCTACGTAATTACTACAATTCGTAGTTATCTCGCTAAGAAGGCCGCAGTGGCGGCTAGCAGATATCGCTCAAGCAGGCTATTTCTAGTCGAACAATAAGACTGACCCGCGCTTCCACTGTAATACTTGACAATAACATACGAATGGCATTATTGATACAACATAAAAGAACATGACGCAATGTGTAAACGAAAATGAGCACTATTCTCACTTAAAGAAACTTACATTAATACTTGGAACTTAACAGCTCGTTCCTAGGAGGAGCGAAGATGAAGAAGGGAAAGACAGGTGAAGTATACGAGACAAAATATCGATATTGATTTACAAAGAAAACTTAGTTACTAAACTGATTACTCCAAACTTTCAGCATTTTTACCTTGTGCTTCATATGTATTAAGTCCTTTCTTCGTCACAAATAACGCACCCCATAGGCAGACTAATATATTTGCACTTAGAAAAGCTAAATAACTTTACTAAAAATAAAAATGAGGAAAATACTAGCATGTCATTCTTACAGATACAACATCTCTCAACTCACACACTGAGCGAGGAGCGCAGTAATTACCACACTGTATTCACGGTCAGGAGGACGATGGTTCAAACCCGTATCTGGCCATCTTGATTTCGGTTCTCCATGATTTCCCTAAATTACTTAAGGCAAATGCCTCGACGGTTCCTTCGAAAGGGCACGGCAACTTTCCTTCGCCATCCTTCCCTAGTTCGAGTTTGTGTTCCGTCTCTAATGACCTCGAGAGTTTTGTTTAAAATACAGCGGTAAATCCAACTTGGATATTCACATAGACTGCCAGACACAGTAGCGGAAATGGGTGAGACAGGAGCTACGACTTATGTAGCGAGACGACAATGGTGGCTGCTGCTTCCTTCCCAGCTTTCACGGCCGCGCGGCGTATTGGCGGTAGTTATTAAGGCGGAACAGCGGCGTGGGAGATGCGCCCGTAAGCGGGGTCTCCAGAGAATGTTAGAGAAAGCAACCCAGCTGTCACCAGCTGTGCCTAATGTCACCGTATGTCGCATGAATTGCTTCACCGACAGAGTTCGCTGTTCATGTACCTGTTTCAACAAATGTGGAAGAAAGCATCGTTGGACTACATATGTGTAGACGAATATACTTAGCAGCGAACAATTCAGCACTTCGATAGGACACCTCTATTTCGTTGTTGTTGTAGTCTTCAGTCGGAGGACTGATTTGATGACACGCTCCACACTAGTCCGAGCCGTGTAAACCTATTCGTGTCTGTGTAGCTTCTTGCAACCTACATGCATGTGAACTGTACTCAAGACGTAGTCTCCTGCTACAATTGTTCCCCCACATTTCAGTCCAGAAGCAATTTGGCCAATTACTGATACTTCACGATGTCAGGATGTTTCCTGTAAATTCATACTTTCTTTTATTCAAGTTCGGCCATCAATTCCTTTTCCCACAGAATACTATTCAGTACCTATTTATTAACAACTGGACCAAACCATCTATCTTCAGCAGTACTTTGTAGCTCAACATTTCGAAAGCTTCTATCCTCTTTTTAGCTGAATTATCTGTTTCGCACTTTTCACTCCCGTACAAGACTACGTCCCAGAAAAGACCCTCATAAATTTAAATTCGTTACACATAGCATACATATATCCTAGGTTCAGTATTACCTCCAGTAGTTTTACATCTTTTCAGAATCCAAGTACCTTCGCTGTTCTAATGGTTCAAATGGCTCTGAGCACTATGGGACTTAACTTCTGAGGTCATCAGTCCCCTAGAACCTAGAGCTACTTAAACCTAACTAACCTAAGGACATCACACACATCCATGCCCGAGGCAGGATTCGAACCTGCGACCGTAGCGGTCACGCGGTTCCAGACTGACGTGCCTAGAATCGCACGGCCACACCATCTTCGCTGTCTGTATGTTTAGTGAACAGAACTGGTGAAAGACAACAACCTGTCTTACTCCTACTTTTTCTAACCAGTCAGTCACACCACGTCTTATCTTTATGGTAACTTGCTGTCTTGTACACAGCTGTTTAGTTAATATCTGGCCTCCCAGTTCATCTTCTTCAATTTTACAGTGTCCAACATGTTGTCCTACTTCATTCGGTCAATGACCTTTCTAGATGTGTGAAGCACAAACTCATTCAATTTCCTCCTTCTACAGTTCTTTCACCAAGAACTCTAATTAGTCCAGTAGCAACTGTTGTGTCTTTCCCTTTTGTAAAACCAAAGGTCTCTTTACCTACGTACTCTTCCATTATACAGGGTGTCCCAGGAGGAATGGTCAGTATACAGGAATATGACAGGAACGATCATTCGAAGCAAAATAATCTAGTAAACCAGGGGTATAAGATATATACCTTAAGAACTATGAGGACTTCTTCACCTTCGACACTGTGAAACACATCTCTTCTACTGAACAAGTGCTCATAGTTCTTAAGGTTTGCGTTGTAGAACCCATGTTTATTAAATATTTTTTTCTTGTTTTTCTCGGTACTGCCGCCTCCCAGAATATGGATGAAAAGAGCTTCAAGCAGAAGGGATTTGTTCTACGGCATCGAAGACGGAGAAGTGCTCTAGTTCTTAAGGCATGTATTTTAGAGCTCATGTTTACTGAACTGTTTTGCTTCGAATGATCTTTCCTGTCATATCCGTGGATACTGAGGATTCCTTCTGGGACACACAGTATGTACCAACGTCTGCGTAACTAGGCTGAGACAACCGAAGCATTGCCCTGGGGCACGCGAGGATGAGGTATCCCGATAGAAGTAAATGGAAATAAATAAAGAAAAATTAAATTGGAAAAAGTAGTAAAATCAGCCAATTAAATGAATTATTTCCCTGTACTAAAAAGTCAAATTTAATTTAGAAAACTATTCTAACATAAAGGTATTGGAGTCGTTTAGTGAACCTTAGCCAGCAAACTAAGCTGTGTTCAGCGCATTTACATACTCAGTGAAAGCAGACGTAATATGCGGAGTTAAAAATCACAGAAATGTTTCTTGTAACTGAATCTGAAATGATATAAATTTATTGATGCGTTCAGTGAAGATTATCTTTACACACAATATCGAAAAATTAGGTTGGTAGTGACCAAAGACAAGCGATTATCAGACTGAAGTCATTTTAACTTCTATCTAAACAGCTACACCCGTCAGTCGCTGCTGCGAGAGTATTCTCAGAGCACTAATATTTACTTTGTTAGATCCGGGGATACACAATAGCGTAAGAAGATACGATACTTCTGCCAGAAATTACTTATCACCGAAATGAAAAACAGCTTTAAACAAACGACGACTTCAGTGTCAGGCCTCTTGCACACCGTTTCACTTATCGTAAAACGTTGGCAGTGATAAAAGTCAACATATTAGCAGCTGGAATTCCTGCGACCTCATAGATTCATTGTTAGGGAGACGAGAAGCAAAGACAATCTGGGCACACTGCACTGGGACTGATGGTACGTAGTACCGTGTCGTGAAAGATGATAGCTGACCTGCCTTATATCATAGTACGTAAGCAGAAGCAATAATTTCAAAATTCATTTAATTTCGTTTTTAAGACAGCTGCGGATTGAAAGGTAAATTACTTTTCACATAAAAATACAGCTTAATGTTTGAAATTCGTTCATAATAATTAGAAATTCTCATAAACATATGTTACGTATAAGTGCATGGAAAACATGTGTTTCAAGATATTACGGTGCCACTCAATTTATGACACATTGTCAATAGAGCGAATACAGGGATTATTGGTTCAAATGCTCTGAACGCTATGGGACTTAACTTCTAAGGTCATCAGTCACCTAGAACTTAGAACTACTTAAACCTAACTAACCTAAGGACATCACACACATCCATGCCCGAGGCAGGATTCGAACCTGCGACCGTGGCGGTCGTGCGGTTCGAGACTGGAGCGCCTAGAACCGCTCGGCCACACCGGCCGGCAGGGATTATTAGTCACGGAGAATTCGTAGGATAATGTACAGGGTTAGACAGCTACGAGGTTTGTTGCAGATGGTAGCTTAACTTCTTAAGATTTTACGCATTCACTTCCATCATTTGAGTGCTCTTTCTTAAAACTGCTAGCTTTACTCCTGAAGTTTTTATGGATGCACTTCGGTATTGCTTTACAGAATTTCAATTGAGGTTAGTGTTCCAACCAGATGGTACCGTGGCACACTGGCTATTACTTGTTCTTAAGTTATTGGATGGGACGTTAACGGACAGAGAGAACAGTACAGACAGTCCAAAATCGTGGGCACCAAATTCACCAGACATAACACCTCTTGACTTTTCTCATGCGGTTTCCTTGATATAAAGTCTTCAGTTCACCATTTCCTAATGTGAAAACGTTTATGGCACGAATACAAAATGCTGCATAGGCGGTGATGGAATAAATGTTGCCAAAGAGATGGAGAGAAATTGTGTATCGCCTAGACACGTCCTATGGACAGGTAACAAAGAGCATGCGGAAATACATACATAAAAAAACATTATGAGTTTTGCAATAAACCGCGTAGCTGTATGTAGAGTAGTTCATTAGAAATAATTTTTTGTACTCAAGGGTAAACTTAATACTCAACTCGTATAATTTGTAATAGAGTATTACAATTTTCTTGTAATTACACGATCATAACATTCATGCTTCTCCAACAGTAACTGCCTCAGACAAGCCGTCAAGAACAGTGTGCATGATTTGTTTCGTGAATGGAATTGCGCTGAATATAGCTGCAGAGTCTCATACCTCCATATTCATTACATGCACATGCTTGCGAGAATTTACTTTATGATTCCTCAGAAAGGGGCAGTCGATTTGACGCCTTTTTCCTGGGTGCCGCTTACTGACGCATCTCAGATGTTTATTGACGACTTACCTTCTGGCTGCTGTCGTTGCTCCGCGTTCTTTCTGTATTTCTTGTTTTTGTTAAGATTTGCTGATCGCGGACAGACACATTCATGTTGTTCGCCAACCCCCTCGTCTCGGACTGTTGCTAAGCAACGGCGTGGGCTGTCGCAGAGATACCCTCATTGGACAGAACTCCGTCGCGTCGCGAAATGTTGTTTACTCCAAGAGGATGTGCCGAAAAGAATCACCACAAAATTAAGCAAACTATTCAGCTAGAATGGCAGGGCGTAATTAGACTGAGACGACCGGGTCAATGACCCCTAGGATATGGTTCTTTGGAAAAAAATACTGTAAATATATAAATAAATTGAGAGGCAGCGTTTTAAACATCGCTGACAGGAGCAACTTTCAGTATATAAGGTATACAGCCAAGAGGTTGCATACGTTTAATATACAAACTGGGTGGACCAGCTATGGGCGGCTGGTTAAATCAGCGTTGTCAGGCGGCGCTGAGCCCTTGTCTTCCTCGATGTGTGGCGCAGCCCGCACTCTTCATTGGCGCTCTGGTCAGCGGCTGCTTGATGCCGTTTCGCGGCGCTGCGCTGGTCGCTGTGCAACAGTCAATGCTTTGGAACTGCATAGCTATTCCCAAGTTGTGTGTTCTTTTTTCCAAGCTAAAAATATTTTAAAGACTGGTTTAAAATGAGCCAGAAATTATTATTCAGATTTCAAACATTGTCAGTAGGAGGAAGGTGGCGCGAATGGTCGCAGATTTGACTGACTGGAGAGAAAGTGGAACAGAAACGTGGAAAAATCTTAACCTGCAGAACTCAAATCAATGTGTCATACGTCTCTCAAGAACGTGCTTGGAAAACTGGAAGACTATCTTTCAGTGTAGAAATCAGTTTTTTTTCAGCCCCGTACGTGTCTGTGTAGATAAATTATGGAAACAATCGCTCATGTACAGGAGCCCAAGAAGAAGCATTGATTATTCCTAAGCTCCATCCGTGAGACGGAGAGGAGCCGACTTTCATATATGATTCAGTAAAAAGTATCCTTTACCAGGCAGTCTACAAAGACCAAAATTTTCTATCACAGCGTACTTCGCCACTCAGATTCTACCGACACCGGCGACATGCTATCGGGCCACCCTGTTAAGCTTTGCTCTGAACGCGGCCTGATACGCCAGTAAGTAATGTTCCTACATTCAGTGACGTCTTATTCGTCAGTTTTGTTATGTTACTCAGTCTGAATAATTTTACTAGAACAAAATGTGGCGAACGATTATTTCTTCTCCAATCAAATGTCACGGAAATTTTATTGCCTGTGTATCTTTCAAATATTTCAATTCTTGACGCACCGTTTTATATACTTCTTAGTTCAGGGAAATCGATGGGCTCACCTTTCCGGAACTAATGGTTTTGCCTTCACTTGAAACCTCTTGTGTATACGTCATTCACTTACGCCATCATGTCCACCATAGCCTGTGGCCGTCACGCCGTTCTCGTGTCGAACCTTCGGAAGAATGGAAAACTGGCCTCCGTGTTCGTCTCTGAATTTTTCTGCTTCGCCACCTTTGAAGTTGAACAATCCCAATCTATTGGCCTGATTTCTACGCAGATTGGTCTCCTCAACCTAAAATTTTCAGTTTCATATTATTAAAATCAATAAACAATAATTCAGTTTCTAATAATCTCAAGTTATTTCGTAAATTTACATTCTGTAATTTGCATGGGCAGAGAAATGACATACACTGACAGACATAGAAAGTGAAGCACACACGAGGAAAAGAGGAAACGAAAAGACACTTCGCAGGCTGAGAGTGTGTGTGATGTCATTTCATTGATTCCAAAGTCGAGAAAAATTTACAGAGAATTTGGTCGTACGAGTCTGCATGTCAGTATAAAGCCGTACTCCCTCTTGGCCGGCCGCGGTGGTCTAGCGGTTCTAGGCGCGCAGCCCGGAACCGCGCGACTGCTACTGTCGCAGGTTCGAATCCTGCCTCGGGCATGGATGTGTGTGATGTCCTTAGGTTAGTTAGGTTTAAGTAGTTCTAAGTTCTAGGGGACTGATGACCGCAGTAGTTAAGTCCCATAGCGCTCACAGCCATTTTGAACTCCCTCTTGCCTGGGAGCAAGCACTGATTCGGTTCAGGTGACGTAAAGCCACTTTTCGTTTGTTTATTTACAACTTTTCCCTTTACAGATTATTTGTAATATTGTATGCGTGTACTTTGTGTGTGTTTTCTGTGGTGCAATGATGATGATGATGATGATGAGAAATCCGGAACCGTGCTGCTGCTACGGTTGCAGGTTCGAATCCTGCCTCGGGCATGGATGTGTGTGACGTCCTTAGGTTAGTTAGGTTTAAGTAGTTCCTAAGTTTAGGAGACTGATGACCTTAGAAGTTAAGTCGCATAGTGCTTAGAGCCATTTGAATGCATTTTTGATGATGAGAAGGTAGTGTGTGAAAACTGGTGCCAGCACTTAGCCTACTCGTCGCGAATAACGCCTTGGGGACCGCCAAGCTTCACTACCCAATCCGATGAACGGATCACCATCAAAAGAGTCACATTCCCTAACTTCATGAGACACTGTGGAGAGGTCAATTCAGGACGTTGACGGTATGTCTGACGATCAGCAACTTCATGCCACCTCCTCTTCTTCCCTTACCGGCCAAATACTGGCAATGGAATTGTTTTTTTCACCAGCAGGAGTCATAAATCCGTTGCACCCTCTCCTGAAGCAACTTGATCCACAACTGATGTAACTAGTTGTTCAAATCCTGGATAATGACACTGGGACGGAACTGAGGTTCGAACTCGTCTCACACATCTATCAGAGATACATCTGGGGATTATTGATGGCCACAGGAGTACCTCAACATCATGCAGACAGTTCACAGAGATAGGTGCCAGGTGTGGACGTCCACAGACATGTTGTAAAGTGACACTGGAATACTGTGGCATGAGAGACAGCACATAACGACACAGGATGTCTGTGGCGTGCCGTTGTGCCCTCAATCACTAAAAGCTGTCACCAGAATTATACTTAATGACTTCCTACGCCTAGACGCCAGAAGTAGTACCGCTGTGCATCTCCAGAACAGTGGAAGAATGGAACCTC
Organism: Schistocerca serialis cubense; assembly: GCF_023864345.2. NCBI lineage: Eukaryota > Metazoa > Arthropoda > Insecta > Orthoptera > Acrididae > Schistocerca > Schistocerca serialis. The sequence goes on along the minus strand of NC_064638.1, from coordinate 603,222,029 downwards.
TCCCAAGATCATCGCCGTACTCGCCTATGATGGTCATTCTGAAAATGCCGAACCACAATTTATCGCTGAACAGAATGCTACGGTATTCTCTAGCCGTTCCTGCTTCCCGACCACAGAACCAGTAAAACGGTCCCTTGTGTTATGGTGTTAGTCGTAATCTATGCAACGGATGGCAATTCCATAGTCTGACAGCTGGTAGTCTTCGACCGATGATGCGGTATGACACAGAATACTGCAAGGAGTCCATTATCTCTTCTCGGGTGGTGCGCTCAGATGTGAAGCGACTGCCACGTCATTGGCACACAATACTGCGATCCTCTCTTGTGGTCGTCTGACGCGGTCGACCGGGATCTTGACGAAGAGTCTGCCTACCCTCGCTGTCCGTACGGTATAACATCGGGCCTCTGTCACATCCGAATGTCCCACAAATCTGGATATTGCACGATTAGACATGCCCGGCAAATGGACACCTACATCGAGGCCACTTTCAACACCGCCACGTTCTGATAACGCTGTCACGTACGAGTACACGGCATGTCAATATAGCTCATAGTGGTGACTCAACACGTGGCGCTATTCGCTCATCTTGTGTACACTACTAGCTTTGGCAACAACACAGAAGACGCACAGTGCTAATGCAGTCTGGTGGCCGTTCTACTTGTCACAAAGAACTGCAACTCTAATCATTTACGTTCAAAAATGTTTCGTGGGTATTCCCTTTTTTGCCACGCCTTAACATATCCACGTCTAAAGATGTAATACACAACTTATTTTGAGGTTAAATTCATGTCATAGGCCTCAAGATACATTGTGCGACATAGCTCTATCAGTATACCGGTACCGATTATGTAATTGAGGTGAGTAGAGTCTTGTACCGGATCTCCAACCAGCAACACACTAACGTACGGTATCAACGAATTCTTAGTCCTCTTTCATAGTAACAGAATCTGTTGGTTTCAAGTGCTCATAAAAAGAAACGTAAAGTGAACAATGGAAAACTGTGCACACATTGTGAACCGTGGCAGCCCGGCAAAGACTGCCTGTTGTCTTTTCTCTGCAAGGAGCATAGGCCACCAGCGGCGCTGCCGTCTCGGAGAGAGTGTATCCGCGGCCCAGGCAATTGTATGCTGATGGCTCTCTCCACTCTTCCCTATCTCGCGGCCACCATCTCCGAATGTTCTACGGCGTACACGTCAACCGCCGTGTTCAGGAAGTGCCGCGGCGTACTGCAGTGGGATGACGTCATTGTCCGCGCGCCTACTTCAGGCTCAGTTTATGAAAACAACTGCCTTCAATGCATCTGTAACTTTGTTCACAGCGAAGAAACATCAATATGCAACATATGTATTTATTCTCGTTTCTCGAGTACTAATTCGCATAGTGGTTTGTATACCACTAATATGAGCGCTAAGCAGTCTTGATTCAAGAGCTTCATGACGTTTCCGTCTCGGTCAACCTTCGTCCTCCAGAATGAGATTTTCGCTCTGCAGCGGAGTGTGCGCTAATGTGAAACTTCCTGGCAAATTAAAACTGTGTGCCGGACCGAGACTCGAACTCAGGACCTTTGCCTTTCGCGGGCAAGTGCTCTGCCATCTGAGCTACCGAAGCACGACTCACGCCCCGTCCTCACACCTATACTTCTGCCAGTACCTCGTCTCCTACCTTCCAAGCTCACAGAAGCTCTCCTTCCAAGAGTTCAAGTTCTGCATGGTTCGCAGGAGAGCTTCTGTGGAGTTTGGAAGGTAGGAGAAGAGGTACTGGCAGAAGTAAGGCTGTGAGGACGGGCGTGAGTCGTGCTTAAGTAGCTCAATGGTAGAGCACTTGCCCGCGATAGGCAAAGGTCCTGAGTTCGAGTCTCGGTCCGAAACACAGTTTTAATCTGCCAGGAAGTTTAACCTTCATCCTAATTCAGGATAAGATAATCGCTTCGGATCTGCCAGTTCTTCTCTAACAAGAAATGCCTATAGAACAACAAGTTTGATTGTTATGTGCGGCTAATAACACTGACGAGAAGAAGGGACGGGACGACAGGACATTTATTAAGGCATAAGGAATAACTTCTGTCGTACTACAGGGAGCTGAAGAAGGTAAAAGCTTTAGAGGAAGACAGAAATAGGAATACATCGAGCAAATAATTGATGGCATAGGTTGCAAGTGCTACTCTGAGATGAAAAGGTTGGCACAGGAGAGGAAAAGATTGCAGAAAACATCAGAGAGTAAGAATTGTGGAAGAATCTGTGGAATCAATACCGATGAGCAGCTGAAATAGCAATAACTACATCGCAGCATATGGCAACATCCATCACCATGCTGACTGGACCAACGGATTGTGACACAGAGTAGACAACGCACCGAAAGTTTTGGGAAGGGGTTTCAGGCACGATTTCGATTCATGCTCACTCACCCGCCGCCTATTCTTTCGGGATATTTCGCTGGAGCTGAGTTCAAGACGCACACGTCTTTCTGAAGCGTTGGATTGAGGTGGAGGGTTAGAGAATGTGAAGAGGTAAACATGTATCCTAATCTCACCAGAGTTCCGCAGAACATTCTGATGAAAAACTTGAACAATGGCTTGGTGGATTTTGCTGAAGGTACAGTTATTCTCTTGGATTTTAGGTGAACTAGCGAATATTAATGATCTATCAGTAGGGTTGTGTATTCTCTGTTGCTGACAGATGACAGCAGACGTATCCATGACCTCTTTCATTCCATGTAATGTTCATCCTGACTGACCAGCACCATGTTGCCGTGACGAATTCATCATCTCTTCTGAATATCTTACCATTACGTCTACCAACATGCATCATGAGTCATCAGTCAAGACGAACTTCACATTTATTTAAACTCACTGTAACACCACATGGTACATGTGCCACAAGATCTGACAAAACTGGTCATAAATATAAAGAAATCTTGTGGTATAAAATGTGAGAAATGCGTTATGAAATTTTTCGTGCGTCGAGCGTCCAGTAGGGGTATTATTGCTCCCACGATAATCCCTGTGTTCTGGTGTGCAGCTTGCAATGGTGTAGGGCGGTAGCCCTTTTACCCCAAGTCGACAAGCGATCTGAAAATCAACAGCAACCGTATCATTAACACGTTGTTGCCCATGAAAGTTGGCTCAGGTGGTGGGAGCAGATTCCTACGAATACTCACGGTACTCACTGTACAATCTACACAGCATGTCACGTGAGAAGTCCAGTACCCATAAGCACTCCGTCTTCAGGCCACAAGTGGCCCACCGGAACCATCCGACCGCCTTGTCATCCTCAGCTGAGGATGCGGATAGGAGGGGCGTGGGGTCAGCACACCGCTCTCCCGGTCGTTATGATGGTATACTTTCATCGCAGCCGCTACTATTCGATCGAGTAGCTCCTCAATTGGCATCACAATGCTGAGTGCACCCCGAAAAATGGCAACAGCGCATGGCGGCCCGGATGGTCACCCATCCATGTGCCGGCCACGCCCGACAGCGCTTAACTTCGGTGATCTGACGGGAGCTGGTGTATCCACTGCGGCAAGGGCGTTGCCTTCAGTACCCATACGAGCTCGGAAATTGGGTGCCCCACGCGGCGAGCACCACACTCCAGCCACTGTCGAACGCAGTGATAGCGCCTGGCTGGCCAACGCTGAGCTGAACTACCATGCTAACAACCAAGGCCTACTATGTTATGCGAACCGCCGATTCCATACGACGTGCGGACAGCAGCGCAATTTCTGCAAGAAAGCAATTGCAGTTCAAATGATCGTATCATTTGACCTTTGGATAAACGCCTGCATGCTTATATCAACCGAGCGAGGTGGCGCAGTGTTAAGCATACTGGACTCTAATTCGGAGGGACGACGGTTCAAACCTGCTTCTTGCCATCCTGATTTAGGTTGCATGGGGGCTTAATTAAATACAATGCAAATAATTTTAGTTTTTTCGTAGCTGTATGTCCGATTACACTGTGTCTCGTAATCGGTTGGCCCTGACTAGTTTTTGTACGCAATCTGACTGAATAGAATAACAACAAACAATGAAAGAAAATTTTCGCCAACACAGTTAATTAATCAAGTCCCCAGCAACTATAAAACCTACTAAACCAAAGCACAAGTGTAATTGTTCTGTGTGTGGGAGTGTGACTCAACGTACAAATCTGGCACGGTTCTTCTCCAACAAGACAAGAATTTTTAAATACCAATTTTACTGACGTGATAAAAGAAAATTACAAATACTATAATTGCGTAAGGAAAGCAGAATTAAACTCTAATACAAGAACACACGCCAGATGCTTTGTTGACTGAACCTGTAATGACGCATTATTTAGGACACTGAAATAATGAAAAAAAGAGAAACGGAGTTTGTTACCTCATTTATATTGATGATAATCACTCTAATCCTTACAATATATCTCCACACCGACTCTCTACTATCACATCTCAACCAGAACTCTCCAATATCACATCTCAGCAAGCACTGCCTACTAGCACATCTCAACAAACACTCTCTGCTACAACATCTCAGCACAGACTACCCCGAGTCCTCGACAGGCACTGACTACTACGAGCTCTCGACAAGCACTGACTACTACGAGCTCTCGACAAGCACTGTGGAGGCGGCAGAATAATACTCTTTGGCGCAATCTCTGGCGCAGTGGCTCAGTGTAGCCACCTTTCAAGGTTTTCCGTGATTTCCCTAAATCGCTTCAGGCAAATATCGGTATGCTTCCTTTGAAAGGGAGGGGCCGACTTCCTTCCCCGTCCTTCCCTAATTCGGTGGGACCGTTGACCCCACTGTTTGGTCCACTCACCAAATTAATCAACCAACAATACTTTCTTATTCCACACAATGGTTCTAGCACGTATGGAGAAATTTTACTAGAAAGGACGTAAGTCTGTACCAAAGCAACTGGATATTAATTGCAAGCGCATTTTTCTGAAAGTATCTTGATCAGGACCCACACCACTTACTCTACATTTATCAATATTTTCATGCCTGTCTGGCAGCAGAAGCGATGTATCTTTATTGCCTTTCCTTGCGTAGTACTTGGACCTTACCTTACGAAAGTCTGAAAATCAGAAAACTTCAGCAACACTCTTGAGGTACAATATTCGGCTGCTAAAAGCTGCCAAAAACATTCAGTGTTTGTCGCCTCTGCCACTCGAGGAGCTGGTGTGAATTTCGTGTTGTCAGGGGAAAATATAAGGAATAGCAAGAACGTACTACAGAGTTTAAAATATCAGAACGAATTTCGAATGCTTCCCACATTTGTTTAGATCATGACAGTCAAATTTTGTGGAACTGCTGGTAATGAGTGGTGTTTTTGGAGCAAGTGGTACATAGTGCCATAGACTGTGCCTGAAATTCCCGTTAGCTCCATTAACAAAGGTATGCCGACTTGCCTTGAACGGAGTAAAGATCTTACGGCCTTCCAGAAGGCTCGTTTGTATGTGTTGAAGCGGTAGCTGAGGTGGCCACTACATACAACGAGACATCTACAAATAGGTAACACATTAATAAAATTTTTTACACTCTTTAGCTTAATAATTGAGCTAACACAACTTACAATGCTGTAGGTTCTTCCGTGGCGCTGATTTACATAACGATAATAACTTTCTTGATTGCAATAAATATTCTTGAATGCTGATAGACTTATATAAGTCATTGACACATAGTAATGAGTAATAGCATCGTGCTACTTCGACGCATTGTTCTCACTGCAGTCTTCTACACTGATGCTGATAAGTCTGTAGATGCCCAGTATCTGAGTTTGTCGTCAATTGTGCCGACCAGTCAGAGTCGGTTGGAGTGTGTGCATCGCGCTACTTCTCGGAGAACGACGAGCGAACAAATGAAATTTCTCCCGGCGGCGCTTTGGCGGGAGGTTCGGAACTGCCGTGTCTGGCATAGCCGAGGGCGGCGCGCGGCGGGGTGGGTGAATTCGACAAAGATGCAGTCGACACCGTAGTGTAGTCTATGGATGTCGTATCAATTTTCACATGATCGTCACGTTCGACAACTCGAAAGTGAATCAACAGAGTGGGTTAACCATCACTCTCGACTCCTTGTCTTTGAGTATCTATGAAATGAAATGAGCGTATGGCATCGTTGGCCGGGAGTCCCCATCCGGGGAAGTTTGGCCGCCAAGTGCAAGTCGTATTTCAGTCGACGTCACATGAGGATGAAATGAAGATGAGGACAACACAACACCCAGTCCCAGAGCGGAGATAATCTCCAACCCGGCTGGGAATCGAGACCGGCCCCTTTTGCATTGGAGGCGAATACGGTACCACCCAGCTAAGCGGGCGGACTGAGTACCTATATTACGCTGTCATGCGTCTTTAATCTATATTCTGTATTAATGTTCTGACAGTGTTAAACATATTTTTGCATTGCTGACATTGACAGTTCTGTCCATTGTAGGAAAGGTACGCTATGTCTGTGAATATCTCGCTAGAGTGCACTACATTTCAGTAATATTTGTGTCACAACCGAGAGACTGTTTCACTAATGATTGTAGGAAATACGAGCGTGAAACGTGTCTTTAATTTCAGCTGCTAAGAATTTGCTTGCTTGCGGACAGCGGGATAAAGTATATTATTAGTATCTTTATTTACGTCAGCGTATTGTGTCTCTGTTGTAATGATTGTTTTTTTTTTTTTACTAACTTCATCATACTGTGAATATAAAGACAGCATAGTATGAATTGGTAGCATATTTAATCAAATACGTCACATTTCTCAACACTTTATTACAAGAAACCGAACTAGAGGTGAAGCGTTTTGAAGAAATCTTTAACGCGGTGTGCTACTTAAACTGCATATTTTCGTAATGCTCAAATATAAAAGCGAAATCCACCAAATCATGCATATTAGCTTCGCTAACACTTAATTCAACTTGACGGCTGCTTGGTTTGTTTCTAACGGCCAATAACAGCGTACAACAGTGACGTCGCGGTAACGTCACTGTCTCGTGGCGCGAACTCATAAATGCTGTGAACTGGAGACGCAATAAACATTTATAGTTCAGAATTGAAAAAAGGAAAAATATTAAGCATCCACCGATATTAATATGCCTATAATGGCGTATCACGAAAATATACAGTTTAATTTTTACATAATGTTACAGATCTCTCGAAAACCTGTAATTTTTAGTGAAGTTTGTCGATCTAAAGTGCCGCAAAATGTGACTCCGGTGGCTAAAAATGCCATCTATAGGCCTTATCTTGAAGTTAGCTTTAAGTGTTTTTTAGCAGTTGATTATGAGAAAGAAAGCAGATACGGTCTGTAAACTTATTAGGGAGTCTGGTATCATAGTTCCGATCGATAAATGTCTCAGCCTTCCGCAGTATGAAAACTACAACCCGCACTGGGAATAATATGTCGGAGACGTCAAGAAGATAGAAGCTTAAACGATCATTACTTTCCTTTACTGAAAAAGAATTCAAAGTAAATTCGTGTAGAGCTGAGTGCAGTTTATGGTGACCATGTCTCTGTGTATGAGGCCGACGGAGTGGCCGAGCGGTTCTAGGCACTTCAGTCTGGAACCGCGCAACCGCTACGGTCGCAGGTTCGAATCCTGCCTCGGGCATGGATGTGTGTGATGTCCTTAGGTTAGTTAGGTTTAAGTAGTTCTAAGTTCTAGGGGACTGATGACCTCACATGTTAAGTCCCATAGTGCTCAGAGCCATATGAAACATTTTTGTGTATGAGACTGATATTAGGTGACGTAGTCATTACACTGCGAGGAAGAAGTCAGCAAAATGATGCTAGAAATGGAACTCGTCTCTCAACGAGGAATCGGATTTTAACCATAGAACTGGACTCTCTGCGTGACTCGCGAAAATGAGAATAATGCCTCACGTAAGTAAGGTGTCGCGCAACTTTACGCAGAGATAAATTTCAGGTTAAATAATAATGAAAATATTGTGTCCAAATAGTGTAGAGTGTGATTGTACAAATATATTGTAATTAATATGAAAATTTTATTTTAATGTTACAGAAGTTTTCTTGAGAGGAACTAGCTTACAACTGGTCTGAACTCAGAAACGCTGGATTACGCGCAATGGATGCTGAAGAACGCCCACTGAAGCAGGTAGCTGCAGAACTAAAGGACAGCCATAAATCGAGCATTGTAAAAGAGTTCCTTTGCTTTTTATAGTCATCACTGATTATCTGAATGGTTTTCTGAAATCAGTTGAAGTTCGAGTTTGTAGTCGACTGGATGTATTGGCCGGCGGGGTATGGTAACCTAGCTGCTAACAGAGAAAAACATTTGGGATGAACTGGATACATATTGTTATTTACAGTAGCTGAATTCCAATTAGGATTCAGTATGCCTAATGAGGCATTATTTTGAGGAAGAAGTAGTGGTGATTAGTTGTTAGTGAGATAAAATGTTGTAAGACTGGTAATTGTATCGATCATTATCTGGACTTGCGCTATTCGGAATTCATCATTAATCTATAGGCATCACTGTATCTAGTGAGAATAGTGCCTCTTTCTGTCCATTCATATTGTGAGTGTGTGTTACTTTGAGTGTTGAAATAGACTCAGTGGTGTTTTTACGGTGAAATGGAAAGTACTAACAGCGCTTTCGGCATAGATCGAAATGTATTAGGACCTGAGTGTGATACTAATTCCCATATAGAACTGTTTTAATTGTCGATACTCGATTTGTATGTGGTCGATAACCTTTCGCTCCCTTACTTTTATCCGTGTTGCCTTCAAAAAATGGTTCAAATGGCTCTGAGCCCTATGGGACTTAACATCTGAGGTCATCAGTCCCCTAGACTTAGAACTACTTAAACCTATCTAACCTAAGGACATCACACACATCCATGCCCGAGGCAGGATTCGAACCTGCGACCGTAGCGGTCGCGCGGTTCCAGACTGTAGCGCCTAGAACCGCTCGGCCACTCCGGCCGGCCGCGTTGCCTTCATAATTTCATAGATCAAAAACTTTCTCTAAATGTACGATTGTATAAAAATCAGACAGCAATTATAAGAATCGAAGGACATGAAAAGGAAGCAATAGTTACCCAATCTGTATTTGAGGAAGCGGTAATGGAAATCGAAGACAAATTAGGAGAAGGAGTTAAAAGTTCACGGAAAAGAAATAAAAATTTGAGATTTGCTGAGGACATTTTAATTCTCTCAGTGACAGTAAGAGACTTGGAAGAGCAGTTGAACGGAATGGATATTATCTTGAAAAGAGGTTATTAGATGAGCTTCAACAGAAGTAATGTAGTCAAATCAAATGAGGTGGTATTAGGTGAGTATTAGTCTAGGAAATGAGAAACTAAAAGTAAGAGATGAGTTTTGCTGGTTGGGAACAACATTAATGATGGCCAATGTAGAGAGGATACAGAATTCAGACTGGCTATAGCAAGGAAACCATCGTTAACATCGAACAGAAATTCAATGTTAGCATCTCGTTTCTGAAGGTATTTGTCTAGACTGTAGTCTTGTATGAAGTGAAAAGTGGGTTTTAAGCAGTTCATACAGGAAGAGAATACAATGTTTTGAAATGTGGCGCTACAGAAGAATGCTGAAGGTTAGATGGGTAGAAAGCATAACTAATGAAGACCTACATACAGAATCGAATTGAGGAGAAAAGAAATACCCGAGAGAAGCTAGGAGGGCGGTGCGGGTGAGAAGAATCGGACTGAACACTCGTACAACATCAACAACACCAAGTATTTACATGGAATTATAGGAAGCACGAATCCAGTAAAAGAAAAGGCTGCTATACGCAGCACTTTTGTAACCAGTTATTTGGGATATTTACACCAACTCCTGAAGTGGATGAGTTGCCTTGCTTCAGTGTATAAGAAACAGGATACTAAGTGGCAGTGAAAAAAAATCGAAGAAAGACCAAGATTATAATAAAGTAGGAAATGCCTTAGTAATTGATGAAGACGGGCGCAAATGTGTATTTTATACTGCGATGACCACAAACCAGTATCCACAAAGAAAAAAAGATCATAGCCTGCAACAAGAAGCCAAAATTAAGGTGACACCATTCGTAATATACGATTTCTGTTTCTGCGTGCTGGCCGTTGTGGCCGAGCGGTTCTAGGCGCTTCAGTTCGGAACCGAGCTGCTGCTACGGTCGCAGGTTCGAATCCTGCCTCGGGCATGGTTGTGTATGATGTTCTTAGGTTAGTTAGGTTTCAGTAGTTCTAAGTCTAGGGGACTGATGACCTCAGATGTTAAGTCCCATAGTGCTTAGAGCTATTTGAACCATTTTTTGTTTCTGTATCTATTGACCTCAAGGATGACAATTGTTACGAAAGTGTCTTCGTTGTTTTCCCTTGCCAATCAGACAGTTAAAGTACAATATTTTTATTACTTTTTTCAAAAGCATGGTCATCGTTTCGTAAGAATTTCGTATTTTCAATCTTCCCTTTCTTATCATTTCATATGGCTGCGCAGCTTGTACTGGTTTAAACGTCAGTTACCGGTGTTGGTATCTTTCTCTATCTTCAGTATTGTGTTAAGACTGTCACCGGGTTATTTGGTAACCGTGATAGCGTTACGGAGATGTTTAATAAACTCAAGTGGCAGACTCTGCAAGAGAGGCGCTCTGCATCGCGGTGTAGCTTGCTCGCCAGGTTTCGAGAGGGTGCGTTTCTGGATGAGGTATCGAATATATTGCTTCCCCCTACTTATACCTCCCGAGGAGATCACGAATGTAAAATTAGAGAGATTAGAGCGCGCACGGAGGCTTTCAGACAGTCGTTCTTCCCGCGGACCATACGCGACTGGAACAGGAAAGGGAGGTAATGACAGTGGCACGTAAAGTGCCCTCCGCCACACACCGTTGGGTGGCTTGCGGAGTATCAATGTAGATGTAGATGTAGATGTACACTACGTAACTATTGCATCCCTGCTATTGCACTTTTCATAGGCAAACGTCCAGAAGATTTGCCTTAAGACTGTCTCTGTTACACCCAGCTGTGATGTGAAGTACAGTAGGCTGCAAAACATGTCACGGTGTACTAGTGCGGCACAAGAGGTTCGTCTTCGTTAGTAATTGCAGTTACTGCCGAATTGGTCCAACTACATATACGTATATACTCCTTAAATCAGCTTGTGGTGTGTGCCAGAGGGCACTTCGTGCACCACTGTTACTTCACCCGCTCCAGTTGCTAATAGTTCGCGGGAAGTACGATTGCCGGTAAGCCTTCTTGTGGACTCGAAAGTCTCTAATTTTATCCTCATAGTCTTCTCACGAGATATACATACTACAAAGCAATTCGTCTACAATTTTTTCTCTGTAGCTCCCTCTACTACTACGGATGTTATTCCTTGATATCTTAACACATGTACTATCATCCTGTTCTTTCTGCCGTGCCGGTTAACCGTGCGGTCTGCGGCGCCTTGCCACGGTTCGCGCGGCTCCCCCGTCAGAGGTTCGATTCCTCCTTCGGGCATGGGTGTGTGTGTTGTCGTTAGCGTAAGTTAGTTTAAGTTGGGTTAAGTAGTGTGTAAGCGTAGATACCGATAACGTTAGCAGTTTGGTCCCATAGGAACTTACCACACATTTACCACCTTTTATTTCTTCTTGTCAATATTTTCCACATGTTCCTCTATTCGGCGATTTTGCAGAGCACCTCGTCATTTCTTATCTTATCATTCCACCTTATTTTCAACATCCTTCTATAGCACTACATGCCAAACACTTCTGTTCTGTTCTTAACCGATATTTCCATAAAACATGGTTCATTTCCATACAGGGGTGTGATCAAAAAGTATATCCACAGAAATTTCTTCTTCAAATCAAGAACAATATTTGATACCAGTAGATTTCGTTTGGCCAGGAATGCACTCTTTCCATGTACCCGTCTACTTCGCTCGTCATGTTGCTTTTTGTTTCCAGGGCAGGATATGACACTTCGTCTATTTCGTTGCCCCGAATTTTGAATGTTAATTTTATCGCTCATCTCGGTTTACTCTCAGTCCATAGTATGTGCTCATTACAACATTCCGTTCAACAGGTTCTGCTATTTTTCCTCACTCTATCTGAAGACAGCAGTACCATCAGCGAATGTAATCAGTGATTTCCTTTTAGTCCAACTTCTGATCCTTTCTTTTCTTCAAGTCATTGCTTGTTCGTTACATAGATTGAACAGTAGGGTCAAAGATTGTCAGCCCTGTCTTACACCGCTTGCAATCCGAGCACTTCGTTCGTGATCTTCCATTCTTGTTTTCCTTCTAGGTTTTCCCGTCTTTCCCTACAGCTTAATCTCATTTTCCTCAGAGTTTCGAACCTCTTGCACCACTTTACGTTGTCGAACGTCTTTTATAGTTCGACAAATCGTATGGTTCAAATGGCTCTGAGCACTATGGGACTCAACTGCTGTGGTCATCAGTCCCCTAGAACTTAGAACTACTTAAACCTAACTAACCTAAGGGCATCACACACATCCATGCCCGAGGCAGGATTCGAACCTGCGACCGCAGCAGTCGCACGGTTCCGGACTGCGCGCCTAGAACCGCGAGACCACCGCGGCCGGCCGACAAATCGTATGAAAGTACCGTAAGTGCTCCTTCTGCTATTAAGTGCAACGTCATAAATGCCTCTCTGGTGCGTTTACATTTCTTAAAGCCAAACTGGACGTCATGTAACACATCCTCAGATTTGTTTTCCTTTCTTACATTACTGTGTTCAGATCTCGGTCTCCCTCTGCAATTGTTACCCCTCCCCCCCCCCCCTCCTCCTATCTATTCCACTACAATTTTTATCACTTCTTCAGACTATGAACACACCCGTTCATCCCGTTCGACTTTTAGGCAAATTTTCAGTTACTGTGGTCAGACCTTGTCCTCCCTCTAAAATTTTTACTCCGCTCCCCCTACTTCCTTACACTACCGTTTTTTTCTGTTTCTTCTGTCTAGGATCACACCTATTCAACCCATTCAACTTTTCGTCAGTTTTTGTCACAAAGTAGTTGTCTCTCACAGATCAGTGCCTCCCCATTAGTTATCCATTATGTCCTGCTAATCTTCAGCATTATTCTGTTTTCTGAGTCGTTGTAGCCTCTGATGATGTCAGCAGCAATGGAAGACGAAACGCTAGGCGGAGAAATATGCCTTGGATCTCGGCCTTATGTTCATAAAACAACAATCACCGATAATGGAAATACCGGCCGCGAATTACGATTAAACATCTGTAGCAGTGTTGATTTAACCTCATGTTATTTGAAATCACAACGTTCGTTTTTCGGATATGCACCTGGAGTCGATCGTGATACTCTACGAGATTCACGGCAATAGCCTTCCTTGGTTTTAGTGGACTACGACACAAAACATCCATACTGGATGCAATTCGCTTTTCTAGGAAATGCGGTAAAGCACGGTTAGGAGAGAAGGTAATCGACGTCTGGAGTGACCTTGCGCTGGCTGGGAAGTGAGTGCTAGAAGCAGGTGCCGTTGCCCGACCGTTACGAGTTCCGCACAGCACGTGTGCGCCGCCGAGCGGTACCGGTCTGTCCAGTCCTCCACGGCTAGCGCTGCTGGACTGCACGGTCAAGGCCGGTTACGTCATCTGTCTGGCGTTTCTGCACGCTGCGGCTAGGACACTCCGCGGAAACACCTGTGTTAAAGCTGCGTTCGCATGGAGCAGCGACCTCTGTACTAACTGCACTCGAATTTCAGCTGTCTGAACGTGCCGGCCAAAGATATTCATATTTCGTTTCTTGCGTAATTACAACATGGCTGCCACGAAATGTCAAGAACGCAAAATGAAAATACTTTTCGATTCTTCTCCGACATCAGCCTATTACATTGCATATTGATACAAAGTTCAAATTCAGAAATAATAAATTATTCTTTTGCCGAACTACGACATGGCGGACTGTGCGAATGACAAGAATCTGCAGCCACACCAAAGTTCCGTGATCTGAGACCAGAGATCAACATCCAGGACGTATAGAGATCACTGACATGAAGACATATGTCAGGAAGCGCCGCCTGGCGCCGAACAAAGCACGTTGCAGCAGATCTATCACCAACGATGTGGGTCGACGAAGTGAGTTTCAAAATTTGTGATGTACTGCACTGCAGTCACGCATAAGTATTTCTCCTACTTTAACACGAATGTGCGTCAAATGGCAACGCCGACAAATGTGTGATGATGTAGCAGTATAAAATAGACGCCATGAGAAGAAAATTTGCTTAATATTTTTTTTCAAACGCATCCGAGAAGGAAGTTAATGCATTAGGTTGGTGCGTAAGTAAGTGGCGTTTTTGTTTTGCATATTGGTATTCACGTTTCTATGGGTTTATTTATCAATTTTCGTTGTTTTTATTTGTAAGTCACTGTTGCTATTGGGGTTTACACATTGTCATTTGGAAGTAGTGAGTGGACCTATGGACGCTAGAAAACGGAGTAACAAGTGGAGATATCGGAACATTTCCGGCATGTACTTCTGTTTTAGTCCAGTAAAGGATTTACATCAGCGGAGGTAGTCAGAAACATAAGTGTCGTGTAGGGGATAATGTCAGTTGACAGATCAAGGCAATAAAATGATTTTGTCGTTTCAAGGAATAAGATCGCTTAAGCTCATTAATGCGCTATGATCCAAGTCAGTGTACTCGAGAACTGGCAGATGAGGTGAACTGCGATCATTCCACCATCGCGCGACATTTGGATGCTATGGAGAAGGTTCGAAAATCAGGTGTAGGGGTACCACACGCTGTAAGCCAAAATCATGAAAATCAGCGGGTGGCCATATGTGCATCTCTGCTTTCTCGTCGTCAATTGGCTCGTAAAGGACACCTACGAAGAGAAAGTGTGTATTTATGCTAATATGAGGAAAAGAAAGGAAGAGCTGAACCCAAACAAAACAGGAACTCCCCGTACAAAGACCTGCGCGCAGCCACAATAGATAACGTAATGCATCTGGTGAAACAGTGATTGCGTGCTGTTATACGAGCTGCTTCCGCTAGGTGTAGACGTAATTGCCGACATTTATTAGCAACAGCTGAGACGTCTTGCAGACGCGGTCCAACGACAACAACCAGGAAGACTACGCCAAGACCGACCGATGTGGCACAGTGGTTAGCACAGTGGACTCGTATTCGAGAAGACGACTGTTCAATCCCGAGTCAAACCATCCTGATTTAGGTTTTCCGTGATTTCTCTAAGTCGCTCCAGGCAAATGCCGCGATGGTTCCTTCGAAAGGGCACGGCCGATTTCCTTCTCCGTCCTTCCCTAATCCGAAGAGACCGATGACCTCGCTGTCTGGTCTCCTCCCCCACAACAACCCAACCCAACTACGCCAAGCGATTCTACTCCACAATAACGCTCAACGGCATTCTGCTAGACTAACATAAACCGCTATACAAGAATTGAGTTGCGGAGTCATTCTGCAACCACCTTATTCACTTGATCGACAGATTTTCACCTTTTCTGCTCTCTGTCGAACAACCTTCAAGGAAGTTCTTCTGCCGGCCGGAGTGTCCGAGCGGTTCAAGGCGCTACAGTCTGGAACCGCGCGACCGCTACGGTCGCAGGTTCGAATCCTGCCTCGGGCATGGATGTGTGTGATGTCCTTAGGTTAGTTTGGTTTAAGTAGTTCTAAGTTATAGGGGACTGATGACCTCAGAGATTAAGTCCTACGGTGCTCAGAGCCATTTGAATCATTTTGAAGTTCTTTTCCGGATGAAAGTGCGCACTCAATATGGCTCTACCAGTTCTTCGCCTCAAAACCAGGTGATTTCTGCTGTCGCGGAATCGAACAGTTACCCCAGCATTGGCAGACTGTTTAAAATAGTGAAGGAGAAGATATTGTTGATGACTAAACTCTCTGTTATGTGTGTCTGTTGTGTTTATTGAACTTATGGAAAAACGACACGAACTTATGCACCAAACTAATAGATGATTCAAAACTTTTGGGTCGACGTAGTGCCACAGATGTTGATAAAAATAGGTGACTGCCTAAATAATTTGGGTAGTAGGAAAGTCTGGATGAACAGAAGATCTGTACCAGATTTTCTGTAGTAATGCTGGTTTGCAAGTGCGTAAGGATTTATTAACACGCTTACATACTCGTTTTTTCGACATTTAGTGAGAACGTAATCTAAATAGGAAAGAGGTCATTGCAAATAAGGACGGACTTTTTTAAACTTTTAAAAAGTTTTTTCTTAAAAAGAGCAGCAGCACACACCGTTTTGGCGCGAGGAGGCGTGGTGTTTACTGAGGAAAAGACAGGAAACAATGTTAATAAAATTTCCTGCCACTAGCATAGCAAGATATCGCTCCGTACTCTTTTTCCCTGTAGGGCCGTATGTCCTTCAATAATCTGCACACCTAGGGAGAGATGTGACAGAACACTGAAAACGCTTCTGCAGCCATCCTTCATATGGAGCTACTATGAGCGAATCGGAATACGATTTATCGCGAACACTGCTGTCACGTGTCACAGGAGGTGTGACACCGCTAGTCGGCATCTGATAAGCACGTAAGCGACACAGATAGTAGCAAGCCGTTTTTTCATCATTACGCAACACAGTCCAGCACGGGTGCATCTGAACGTTCCCCATTTCAGTAGACAGTCAGGATAACGCAATCTGGGAGGCCACTTCAGCATTACGGCGAGATGACGGCACGTCACCTGGGTTTCTAAATGACGATACGCCGGTTCAGACCGGCTATACAGATATTATCTGATCAGAAGTATCTGAACACCCTGACGACCAGATGTCACGAGAGGTGGACCCACCAGTATAAGAGGAGGAGAAGAGTAGTGTGTTTTCAGTACAGAAACACCAACAGCAGAGTGGGTCAGACAGGAGGGCTCAGTGACTTATAAACTGATCTAGTCACTGGATGTCACCGGAGTAACAGATCCATCAGGGACATTTCAACGCTGGTGACGTGATTCTGAAAAGGAAGGAATAACCCCTTCTAACCCAGCAGACCAGCTAGCACAATGACTGTGCGAAGCGAGTTAAGAATGGTCGAGCAGCTCCCTCCTGCAAAGTAACACTGTCTGCAGTCAGCGCTAAGTGACGTTTGAGCAGGCGTAAAGAGCGATGCCGCCGGACGGCGAATGACTGAAAACGGGTGACTGGAATGATGAATCGGATTTACCCCGTGTCAATCTGAAAGAAATGTTTGGGTTTGGAGTGCCTTGAGAAGGTTACCTGCCATCCCGTGCAGTGGTAGCTGAGTACGGAGGACATGGGCGTAGGGCATGGGGGCGTTTCTCGTGATTAGGGTGTGCTCTCCTTACTGGGCCTAAGCAAACGCTAAATAAGTCAGATGAAGGCATTTCACGGCTTTATTTACTGCATACAGTAGAGGAACAATTCGGAGAAGATGATTAACAATGGACTATGTTATAAACAAGTATCTGTGCGGCAATCGTTTGTGGACAACGACATTCCAGAAATGGAATGTCCTGCGCTGGGTCTCGCCCTGGACCCATTGAAACACCTCTGAGAAGAGTTAGATCGTCTACTTCGCTCCAGACCGCAGCGTCCACATCTCTGCCTTCTCTGGTTTCGGTTATTGTGCAAGAGTTTACTAGCATTACTCCGCAGATATTCAGATACTTCTTTGAAAGAGTCTGCACTAGAGCCCAAGCCGCCATAAGCGAAGAGTGTACACACACTACGTTAGTGGTCGCTAATACCCACATCAAAAAATTTTTTGCATCACCCCTGTTCCCAGAACTCCTGATTATAAACGTTGACAGTGGATATTGTAACACACACACAGTCTCTTTGACTGTTCAGAGATGTCACTAAAGCCGCCCAAAGATGTAAACAACCATTCATGAGCAGCGCCTATTAGATGGAGGGGGTCCGACAGCCGATTAGTACCACTCATTCCACCAAGAAGGAGGTACACGTCTCGTGTTGTGTGAAGTTCAACCATGCCTAGACGATCAATACCGTACCGCGGTTCGATTACGTCCGCGTTATTACTATGGGCCAGGAAGGATTCCCAAAAGGGAAGTGTCGATGTGTCTCGGAGTGAACCAAAGCGAGGTTGTTCGGACATGGAGGAGATACAGAGAGACAGGAATCTTCGATGACATGCCTCGCTCAGGCCGTCCAAGGGCTACTACTGCAGTGGATGACCGCTACCTACGGACTATGACTCGGTGGAACCCTGGCAGCAACGCCACCATGTTGAATAATGTTTTTGGTGCAGCCACAGGACGTCATGTTTCGACTGAAACTGTGCGCAATAAACTGCATTATGCGCAGCTTCACTCCCGACGTCCATGGCGAAATCCATCTTTACAACCACGACACCATGCAGCGCGGAACAGATGGGCCCAACAACATGCCGAATGATCCGCTCAAGGTTGGAATCACGTTCTCTTCACCGATGAGTGTCGCATATGCCTTCAACCAGACAATCGTCGGAGAGAGTCTGGAGACAATCCGGTCAGGTTGACCGCCTTAGACACACTGTCCAGCGAGTGCAGAAAAGTGGAGGTCCCCTTATGTTTTGTGGTGGCATTATGTTGGGCCGACGTACGCCGCTGGTGGTCATGGAAGGCGCCGTAACGGCTGTACGATATGTGAATGCCATCCTCCGACCGATAGTGCAACCATATTGGCAGCATATTGACGAGGCATTCGTCTTCATGGAGTACAATTCGCAACTCCATCGTAAACATCTTGCGAATGACATCCTTCAGGATAAGGACATCGCTCGACTAGAGGAGCCAGGGTGTTCTCTAGACATGAACCCTATCGAACATGCCTGGGATAGATTGAAAAGAGCTGTTTATGGACGACGTGACCCACCAACTACTCTGAGGGATCTACGCCGAATCGCCGCTGAGGTGTGGGACAATCTGCACCAACATTGCCTTGATGAACTTGTGGATAGTATGCCACGATGAATACAGGCATGCATCAATGTAAGAGGACGTGCTAATGGGTATTAGAGCTTCTGGTGTGTACAGCAATATGGACCACCACCTCTGAAGGTCTCGCTGTATGGTGGTACGACATGCAACCTGTGGTTTCCATAGCAATGAAATGGGCGGAAATGATGTTTATGTTGATACCTATTCCAATTTCCTGTACAGGTTCCGGAACTCTCGGAACCGAGGTCTGCAAAACTTTTTTTGGTATGTGTTGAATAATGTTGATAGTGTAAGCTCGCCCAACTTTCATAGGGCACCGAGTCGGCGACCGCTGTATAGCAGGCTACTATCCGTAGGTCTAGAGGAGCTTCTCTGCTCAGTCATCATCTGTTGGTGTAGGCATCAATGCCGGTGAGTATCGTTCAATGGGTCTGCTTTCCATAAGGTCCTGTGTCCTGTGTCTAGCACTAACGAGCTCGAGGCTCGAAATGTGTGCTTACTTGCCGTCGATCTGCTTAGCAATTGCCACCGGCTGACACCGCCAGCCAGTAAATGAGGGCCACAGTTCAGTCACTGGATGAGTTGGCTTCGCCTCAAGCCGCTGCCGGGCTGTCTGCCAGCGCCACCCATTCGGAATGTGACCGTGAATTTCGGCGTTGCCAGCACTGACTCAGCATCATCTGGCACCGTACTGCCAGCCCAGCAAGAATACAGTGTTCAAACCACGCTGTGAGCTTTACTGCCACAGCCAGACGACGTGACAACGCAAAGGACCGTGGTTTCGACACCCACCTTGCCCGTTTAACATTGGCCTCGAGAGTCACTGTACTCGGTACGAGATTAACAAATGAATGCAACTTGAGCATTGCTGAATTCGCTCCTTCTCACTATTAGTGAACACGCCGGCTCAGGGCGAGAAGGTCAAAACGGTCACGCTGACTAGCCTGCAGGTACTCCCCCAAAACGTTGTGTGGTGTCGGTACTGTACAAAGCTGCTGATACCGTTACAGAGGTAATCTCCAGCATATTCTGTTTAGGGCAGTTATAATCATTAGACAGGGTAACATTTTTCGTGTTAATCTTACGAATGTTTTCCTGTCATATTGCTCTAACTACCCTGTTCTCAAGAGCCTGAATAATTTCCGACGGATGAAGGAGAAAGTGTTCCCAACTGCATAAAGTAAGCTAAGTCAGCGGCCTTTCAAAGGAAAGCTTAAACTTGAATGCATTAAGAGTCTTCTTTGAAGTATTGTTTTATACGGACTGAGACATGAACTTAGAGACTGATTAAACAAGGCAGAGGAAACCGAATTATCGCGTTGGCTGTAAATTTTCATTTGTTGATCGTTGCCAACCCAACAACGCTTTTAGAGTATTTACGGGGGCCAGCTGATGAATGTTGCGACTGATGGGATCATGTATACGATTGGAGTTCAACTCCTTAGCGTCAGTTAACGCCTGAAGATTGCGTTCTGTCACCGAAACGGGTTCATGTATGATAAAATAACATCAAGATGACGGCTGCAGGTGTTTCACTTTAATCCGTAAGTGAACGGCGAAATCGCGCAGATCATCAGTCGCAAGGATAGACATAGACAAACATCCAAATGTAGGTTGTCCGTGAGTGGCCTAAATCGCTCCTCGTAAATGCCGGGAGGGTTATTTAGAAAGGGCACAACCGATCTCCTTCCCTGCCCTTTCGTATTTAGAACTTCTGTCCGTTTCTAGTGGCCTTGATATCGACGGGACGTCAATCATAATCTTCCATCCTTCCATTTTCCATTTTCTCAGCCTCCCCCCCCCCCCTCCCCCCCCCTCTCTCTATCTCACACACACACACACACACACACACACACACACACACACACACACACACACACACACATACCTGCATGTGTATGTCTCCCGCTGCCATACAGCGCTACAGGTCATCCACTGAAAGATGCAAATACAAAGCTTTCATGTGTTCTTAACTGTAGTAAATCCATCTGACGATGGAGGTATAATCTGTCGAAACAGTGCGAACAACAATAAATGTAACAAAATAAAAAATGCTATAATAGTAGTTTAGTGTTTTTGTATTGTGTTGGATCCATATCGGCTAGAGTGCCATCTTCAGACTGTGACCATATAATATCAGTGGCCACTGTCACTCTGTTACAGCGTGCTGTAGATTTAGAACTCTAATGCTGTAGGCTGTTTTGTGATTTGCTGCTGTTGTTAATCGTCCTTTCTCGTATAATTTAGAATCTGACGTTTTTTCGTCAGATTTAACAGACTGACAGTTGTGACTGTTGTGTTGGCAGAAGAGCCAACACAGTGTTATGAATGGAGGCCGAAATGCACGCGTTTTAGCTCATGCAGGCTGGCATGTGGAGGGAAGAACTATACTGACGTGAGACCTGCAACATGACAAGGAATGAGAATTCAGAAAGCTGACGTAATTAGTCTGATACTTAACTTTAATCCATTAATGATGAACGTCGCTCTTGACGGTACATGATTCACAATATTATCTGTTCAGAATAGTAACTGAATATGGTGCCTTGCTAGGTCATAGCAAATGACGTAGCTGAAGGCTATGCTAAACTGTCGTCTCGGCAAATGAGAGCGAATGTAGACAGTGAACCATCGCTAGCAAAGTCGGCTGTCCAACTGGGACAGCCGGCACGGTAGCTCAGCGTGTTTGGTCAGAGGGTTAGCAGCCCTCTGTAATAAAAAAAACTGAGCTAATCGATCAACAACGAACTTAAACGGATGTCTTACGACGTCCGCCCCGAGCAGATGCAACGAACAAAAGTGAACAAAATGAGATTAAAAAAAAAAAAAAGAACTGGGGCGAGTACTACGGAGTCTCAATAGACTAGACCTGCCGTGTGGTGGCGCTCGGTCTGCAATCACTGCTAGTGGCGACACGCGGGTCCGACGTATACTAACGGACC